>NC_083787.1:1982246-2608317 GCF_015708825.2 Lethenteron reissneri
AATGTAGATACCAAACTCAAATTATACTTGTTTTTAAATCCCATCCTTGCGTATTTATTCATACCCCGCAAAGGAATGTTTTGCTGCAAGCGCAGCGTGCTACAACATTTACAGGGAAAGAACGAAGTAACTAAATTTGTACATCGGTTCGGACTTTAAATTAATAATCCCTTCTCAAAACTTTCCGACCAGCACATCACGCGTTAATTTTAACAGCAGAAGTGAAATGGAGCGGGAACGACAGCTGGCAAAATGAGGCTAAATTGCGCACGAGAAGGCCTCCCAATCCATTTCCATACAGATCGATTCATTTAGGGCAGTTAACACGTGTATGAATTTTCACATTGACTTCACAGATTTTTGTTGCTGTTATTCCCATAGGAATTATAGCCAATCAGGTTTAGGTTCCTATTGATATTTGTATTGCTATTGTGAAAATTGTACAGATATTCTCGTATTGGGGGGGGGGGGGGGTATTGTCCTGTAAAATACGCCTATGTTTATACTTTGTGTAAGCAATGCAACAAATAAATGTCATCGGTGCATATACGTTAAAAGGACTCCGACAATTAAAAGCACATGAATTGAAACTAATTCGGGGATTAATTTGCTTGGAATCACCAAACAGGTACACAAATACCCACCGTGATTACAATGTTTTCACCGTTTTAAGAAAATAAGCCGCTTAGTCACTGTACAATTGCTGTACCCGTTTGCTTAATGGTGCAATCATTACTGAAGTTGTTAGTGAACGCAAAATCAAAATAAGGGTCATAATTTATGGGCATGTAATCATCTTTATAGATCGAGGATTATATTTAAAAAGTGAACATAAAATTGATTTATTTTATTATTTTTACTTTTTTAAAGGAACGTTGCACGCCGCATATAACAACGCTAAGGAGATGCGTTATATTATCAGTAAATGATATTTACTATTGACTTGAATTCAAAAAGTAAATAATTACACCGATTATATATTTATTTTAAATCTGATTTAAAGCGGTTTCCACAATTGCACTTTAAAGGCATCTACGGGCGCGCATTTACGAAAACGCATTCATCTGCGGCAAGGCGCGAGAGGGAGAAAAAAACCCCATTAAACACTACGGTCGCGATGCTGTAATTAGCATGCGTAAAGTATCAATAAAGATCCCCCCCCCCCCGTTCTCTTTTATAAACCTCGTTTTTTAATTATGATAGGGATTATTAAGTTAACAGAGCAAACTATGTGCATTGGCGGCGTACCAAGGGGCCGGACTCGGAACGCCACCGCATGCAACCGCCCGAGATCCGAGCGGCACAAGCGCACGGCGGACGCGGGCGCCTGTGCATCGGTGGGTCGGTCGGTGGGTCGGTCGGTGGGTCGATCGGTGGCGTGCCGATAGCTCGTTACATGAAACGCACCGCGACCGCCCGAGCCGTGTCCGGCGCGAGAAGCTCAAAAAAAGGCGATTGGCCCCAATTTGCACAGACAAAAAAAATGTTGTCAGCACGAGTTTGTTACTGGATAGGTATGCGCGGACAATGCCGACTGTAAGGCTATGTTTTGGGTTACACACCAATTTTGCACGTACCCCTCCTCTCTTTTTTTGAAAAAAAAACCCATAAGGTCGCTACTTACACGGTACAACGGAAATGACATTAGAAAGCGTCCAAATGCGACCGCCCCACTGAATATGCTGCGAAAATAGGAGAAGCGTGCCCACTACCTCGAGAGATGTGTTGGGGGCATTTCCTATTTTTATACACAGCAGGGAAAGCTGGGTAGAATTATACAGGCCAGACAGGGGACTGGAGATGACATCATGGCTAAAAAAGCGCTTATGAAGGACACTTCATGGCGCAGTTAGTCATACGCTGTCAGTTACTTCATTGTGCATGTTAGTTGCATGTTATCGACATGTTAAAAAGAGCCCCTTATTATAGACACCATCGGTCCGGGAGTAGCATGTGCGAACATCTGCAAAGCAAAGTACTGAGGGATTGCAGGACCTCTCCTAGCAAGCTAGAGCATTGATTTATATGTGGCAATCCATTAGGTCTTAGGCATTTCCACTTAATCCTAATACAGAAACCCCCTGATAAAGTGAGCTTCAGTATTCCGTACGCTCACACAATGCCCGTGGAGCAAACAACCAAGTCCACATGTTCCATTTGCAGCGTAAACTCCAAAAACCCGCGGCCCGTTCCTGCATCGGGTTGGCCACTCGTCTTCACCGTGTCACGGTGGAGCACGGCGGTGGCACGGCTCTTACATTCAGAAATGTCTCAATATTCTGAAATGTCTCGATATTCTGATGAACGCTTTCAAATGTCGTGTTGTCAGACAAAACGCCGTCATTGGGAAGTGATGGTACCCATTTTGGCCGGTATGGAGGTAAAAAAAAGGCTTAAATAAAAAGGTGTTAGGATGTTTAAACAGCAAATAAACACCAATTACAAGATGTCATGTCTGCGTAACCACACATACTTGTGGCACAACTACAAAAACCGCGAACAAATATGCTTTGATTATCTACGCACTGTCCTTGAAACTGATTGGCCTGCACCAGAGATAGCCTCCTTTTTGGCATCATCTCACCAGTGCTCGACCAAAAGGCTGCCAAAAGGTGAGCAGTACAAGGACAATGCAAACACCAAAGTATTAATAGCTTGGATTGAACAGGATCAACATCTTGATGTCGGCGAGAGGCTTCCAAAGCTATAAATGCTAAACCCGAGCTCTCAACGCTTTGCCCGTCTCTGACATCATAAAGGGGTTACAATTTTTAGACATGTCTGTCGCTGGGTACACACAGGTTCCTGTGGATCCATTTCTTCAAATCTTATTTGCCGCTGCTTTCCGCAAAATGCAAATATGGCGGAACGCCATTCTTTGCCCCCCCCCCCCCCCACATTTAAGTGAAACAAATGTTTAGACCTTTGGCCTATTGGCTTTAGAGACCAATAATATCCAGCAGCATTTGTTTAAGTGAGCACGTGCCTGCACTTACATGTTGATTCCATAAAAGGACGCCACGATTGGACAGTGTACACACACACACAGAGTTGAGTCAACCGGCCCTACCCTTTCCATTGCACTTAGTCGGGCGCAATTATTTTGGCATCTCCCAAGAAAACTCAGATCGCAGAATTCTGGCGGCATGCCTGCAAGCGGAAAGACACGAGGATTTTCTCACCATCTTTACCCACTGCTGTGCGACATACTATACCCAGTGGCCCAATGCAAACCCACAATGCATTGTGCAATCACTTTACATATAGTGTTACTGCCCTGGGCTTCACTGTGGCTCACTTGCGAACGGGCGCTTTGGAGATGCACGGAGAGGCATGCGGCCAATCACACGTGTGCATTCGTCATTGCACGGGCTTCACAAACGGTGTTTTTTGTTGTTGCTTTAAATGTTCTGCAAACGGGACATTTAAAAATAAGACCATATCACAAAATTTTTTTTATCAGATGACTATTATGTCAAGTGTATACATGGCTATAAATACTCACATGAGATTCACGGAAGGCGAACCCTCCCCCCCCCCTCTGCTTTTGTGCATCGTAGTTTATTTTGAAGTGACACATAGCTGCGGCCATCAGTGACCGTACAAACACGCGTGTTTTGTGAAATAGATGTTGCAAAGACGTTTAACGCGGTCTGGGCTCCATCCCGGAACGCGGCTATCATTGAATATGCAACGTGCCCCGGCACAACGAGCGACGCTGTAATGATCGTTGTTGTTACGAGAGTCTGAAGACAGGCCGACGAGTCTTAGGAGACCGAGTCTGAGCGGGAGAGACGCGGCTCTCTGAAGGAGTACTGTGAGCATCCGCGGTTAACGCCTGCCACACGGGAGAAGGGTGGACAATAGCGGTACATCCTCTATCACAACACCGGCGCCGCCGCCGCCGTTACAACCGAGGACGAGGCATTGGCAATCTTTACCGCGGGGGCTCTAAAACAGTGGCACAAAGGGGGCAGTAATTGCCGCGTTGAAAGCAATGCATTGCGCTATCTGTGAAGGTGAGCAGAATTCCCGTGCCTCCACCGAAACGCGGATCTTTGTTTATGCACACACACTCCACTGAACCCCGTTTTTAAAACTGACAGTGCGGAAACTATTTACTAAATCCTCCTCTGGTAATACATTATCGGAGGCCATAGGCCTTGCACAAATTACATTTGGCGCTTGTAAAACAGTACTCGAAGATGTGAAATTTAATAAAAATTTAGTAAAAATGTATATACATAAAACTAAAAGAATCCACGAAACTGAAACAGCATAAAATTTGGCACTTAGCCACATCCAAGCGTACTGTTACTATGTATAGCTGTATAGTTTTAGGTTTCCTACTGATGTAACTGCTGCCTACTCCACAAAATTACGCCACTCCATTTTGCGGTTGGAAAATTCACTTTGTTTTGAAACATGTCAGGCAACATCACTGCGGAAAGGTTAACCATATTTGAGAATTTTAAGGCGCAACAACATCAAAGGCCTCGAAGAGAGCCCAATTGCAACTAAAACAGTTTGACAATAATACACCACGTTAATTAAATATCATACGCAAAACGTGCATCGCATCCATGCACATACTGCAATATACAGACACGCGCGCACGTGCCGTGAACGTGAGCATAATTTACAGTGACCAATTACTGCATATCAATTGACGTGCATTAATTTTTAAAAATTCCCATTTGAGCATAATGCTCATTCACACGTCAAATCATTACTTTGTTAAATTTTGCTGTGCGGTCTGCGGCGGGAATTTTTGTTGATTATTAAAATTATTTCAAGCATCCGCAACAGACGAGGGTGGCAGCACAAAGAGGGTAGCACAGTGGGCGCTACTTTGCGACGATGCAATGCCGTCCCAGTCTACACCGGGGATGCTGCTCCCGCCCCCCGCCCCCCGATTCCACACGCCACACGCAATTGCACTGCCACAGCTTCTTCAAAGAAATAAACTCATTTAACGAGAAGACGGCATGCGGCAGCGGGAGATGGCGGAGGAGGGGGTGGCGTGGTGGTGAGGTGGGGGGGGGGGGCTGATGGGTGGGTTGGGAAAAAAACGGGGGAAGAAATAACGTAGGAAACACAAACCCGCAAAAAGTCACTTATAATCTCGCGGGCCGCTGGCAAGGGCCAGGTAACCATTTCCAGCAATAATTCACAATTTTCTTAGTGATGCCCTTTTTCATTTAGGTGGACAACAGGGGCCCTTGGTAGTGTCGGAAAGCCCTGGCCAGTTAGCGTAGCGCTTAATGGGTAACTGGCAGCCCCATTTCTCTTTTAGATTTGGTTTGTCACTAGATATCCATTACCTGCCAGTCTTCTTTGATCCCTTTGGACAGCCCTGATCAAAAGATGTCATTTGACCTACTCAGCTTGGCAGAAACTTGTCGAAGTCTCGTGGAGAGACACCCCACTGTAAATAAAATGACATTATTATTTTTCCGTCCTATCATCCAGGAGAGCCAATTATGTTAATGTGCAGCGTGTCATGGAAAAAGTCATGGGCTTCACGTTCTGTCCGCACTGCGTGATGACTGGGGTTTTCATCCACTTGGCGTATGGCTTTGTGCACGCCTCATTTTGGGCAAAAATTCCTGGTGAATGTATGCACGCGGGTTGGGGGTTTTTTTTTTGCCAAGTAAACATATTATTTCGCAGAAAAGGTTATAGGAAAGTAATTAAGGGTTTTAAATGCAAACCAATAAAACATGCACAATATCTGTGATTGGGAGACATGATTTATTTCTTTAATCCACGGTACAGGTTGAGACCACGGCTATTTCTCCCGCTATCACTTGATTGGCCAAATTGATTATGGTAATAATAACAGACGTGCTCTATGCTTTAAAGCATTGCACAAATGCGGGTTGAGAAAAAAAATACGAGCATTAGCGAGGTATGGAATAATTGAAAGGGTTTAGAAAACGCTGAAATTAAGTTGGCTGCTACATGTCCCTAAAAATACATTAGCTGTAACCTGGAGGTTTTGTGCAGCTTGGCAGTAATGGTGCTGAACCCTTTAGAGACCGCAAACGCGCACCAGCAGTGTGCACAGCTCCAATAATAATAAACAGGTTAATGACCTTTCAGGTTAAGTTTTTTTTTAAGGAAATACACGAATCAAACCCCAAGTTCAACGAGAAGCGTGTCCTACAAATCAAATATTTAGACGGAAAACTCTGGGGCACGGTCACCTAAATTTTCCCTTAACACTGCAGGAAAACACGAGACAGATCAGTCTAATCGAATAACGAACGTGAATACAAGGGGTACACGGTCTAGTCAGCTGTGATGTCAAATAATAAAGCAGGCTGTCCGGCGGAAAAGCAGAGTATGTCATGTGGCTTCAGAGGGAGAAGGGGGAAAAGGCACCGCAGCAGTCTCGGCGAATTTCAGTGACAACGCTAAAACGATGGCAGATCCGCAGTTGGGACGCCCGCGGCGGGGCAATACGACATTGCGGAGCACAGAATCCTACATCAGAGTGTATAATTAACTCTGACAGTAAAAGACCACGATGGTACGAATGTCTACAATATATTCGAAAAACAAAACCAAAAATACCAAGTTAATAGGAGTAGCGAACACAAACGGGAGGGGGCGGGGGTCACTTTTTTGGGGAAGAAAAAAAAATCCTAATTTTCGACAGATCTTTTTCAACACATTTGCTTTTGTGTGGATTCGCCAATTGCATATGAACTTTTCACAGAAGATGAAGCAACCAGCAGGCTAGATGTGGGAAACCGTGCACTGAGCAACGCTGAAATATGGCAGCAAACAGCACCATTCCAGCCAAGTTTGGTGCAGAGCAAATCCAATAAATGCTGCCACTTCCTTTTTAATGCCCATCCGTTTTTTTAAATATATAAACCAACGTCTCAAAAGAAATAATTTAAATGAAGTAAACGCGTGACAGAAACACAATGCATGCCGCTCCGTAATGTGTGCGCGTTATGGATCCGTTTGATTTTTTTTGCAAAGTTTGCATCATCGCAAAGCTCGGGAGCCAAATGTGAACCGTCGCACATTTTACTGGAAAGGAACAGAGAGAAGGAGCAGCAGCAGCAGCAGCAGCAGCAAGGGATGCAAGGCAGGAGGAGGTGCTCACGATGTGCCGGGGTGCGTCAGTACTGGCACGGACGGGCCCTCGGTGTTGGAGCTGGACTCCCAGGCGGAGAGAGCCAAGCCGGCACGGCGTGAGGGATAGAGGGGACGGACACACACGGAGGGACGCACGGAGGGAGGGAGGGAGCGAGGGAGGGAATACACGGCACTCTGGGAGCGCCCCACACACAGCTGCCACGCCCGCTCATGTGCCTTAACCTGACACATTCAACCAACGCTAACAAAATAATAAAAGATAATAACAATATCACATCTGTACTGAACTGGAAAGACGCTTTGAGGAATGCGTAGGTTTTTGAGCATCTTGAGTTTGGGTTTCAGACAGCTAAAATCTTAACAATGAGCATCACAATATTCCATAGCCCGTGCAATATCCTGCACAATTTGTACTTGCATAAAAATGAGTTGTCAAAGACATCCAAATGTTCAGATCACGGAATTAATCTTAAACGCTAATTGATAGATTGAAGACATTAATATTTGACGGGGGGGGGGGGGGCAGTGTGCCCACGTTATAATGGCTATTGCCATGGGTTTAAAACATATTATTAATGTATATCTTTAACATGCTTTCTTACCGACTGCAATTACCGATGCAAATTACAATACGCCGATTGTCACGCGTTTATTGTTGTTCAAACATTAACGCAAAACATTGGCTCCGGTGGGTGGATAAGGGGGGGGGAAACAATTTTCTAGACTCAAATTTGATGTGACATAGTGTAAAGTTTCCTCAAGGTCTCAACTGCAGGGAGCGAGCACCCGGTTTCATTTGTCACTGCCTTGGCAGTCAGTGGCGCAGGTGATGTTACACTGGTACTGTTAGGGCCGTGATCACGCAAAGGAGTTACCACTGTGGACAGGGACTCTCTCCCCACTCCTGGGTCCTCCTGATCCACGCTGGTCATTCATCAAGGAGGACACCGGGCTGCCGATTCCGATGGGGCCGAAAGCGGGAAATTTGTGAGCAACACACGCAGTCGCCCGCCAGCCAGCCGCTTACATGATTTATTTGGCGATCGGCAGTGACATGAGACTAATCACAGTTGTTTGCGCAATTACAACATCCGTGGACAGCGTACCTGGTTGTGAGACATTTAACAAGAAGAAGAACAAAAAATGAATAGTCATAAATGTTTTATTTGTACGTACACACTCCTGAAAGGGTACGGGGATCAGGAAAAAAAGACTCTTGCTAAATTTAGATGCGTGTCAGGTCATGAATAAAAATTAGGCTGGCCATCCACAGGTAACTCAGCTAGCCCACTCCAGTGGCAGTACTTTCATTATTTTGATAATAATAAAACTGATCCCCGGTGTGCATTTCATCAGCCCGAATCATTCGAGTGGCAAAAAAAAAACCGCGCAGACTTTGTTCTCTGCGAGAAACCCCCAGAACAAACACTTCCTGAGGTCATATCTTTTTAATTATCTTTCGTCCTTTGATTAATTATTCCCACTGACAATAGGGTGGTTTTTGAATGCTTTTCACCTGCTCCCGATGACTGACAACTTCTCTTGCCAGACTCAAAGCAAACAGCTGCTGCCGTGATCGCTTAGCAACCATGGCCTGATGGATGAGCCGCAAAGACGGATGGCCACCATAAATCAACGGGGCCTCTCTACTCGAGCGGACGAGCATATAAAAAAAACCTGGATCCTACCATCACAACCCAGCACCACCAAACAATGTGCTTTTGATTTCTAAATATCATGCCCTACAGTTGCTATTTCAACAAGGTGTTTCGAAATGACAGAGGAGGGGTGGGGTGGGGTGGGGGGACCACACTTTATCTGCTCGAAGGCGAGATTTCTACAACAACAAAATTATAATGATAAATCAGACGCGTTAGTCGAACGTCGGGCGCATTCGGCTGGGTCAGCGCACTGTAACGTCACTGTTGTTGTCAGGTAAATCATCGCTTTAAGTCTCACATTTCAAATTGCAATCACGTCTGGGGCGTTGGCAATTTTTCATCACCGGGAGTCAAACCGAGCGCTTTGCGTCCCGTTATGTACGCAGAGTGGCCGAGGCCGGGGCGAGTGGCTTACACGCAGAAAAAAAAAACCTGCTCGTAATGTACCACGAAAGAGTACAACATTGTTTTTCTTGGAATAAGTTGGCGGGGAAGTAGCCAATCGCCATCCGGTAACTAATGCACAGAATGCGTGCCCATTCATCACAGTTTGAACGTCCACCCCCAGTACCCGCCGCTTCCCCTCCCCTTTCCCCACTACCCAGCTCTCCCCAGCTCATCCAAATCTCAAGTTACAGCTTTATACAATAAGTCTAAATAATGTTCAGGATGATAAATGGCGCCATACGGCTGATATCCATCATCGAGCCCTTTTTTAAGACACATCCATCTTCGATAATGTTGATTCAGACCATGCGATACTGAAAGGCTAGGCGCTCATTTGCACCCCCATCCTCCCGCCGACCAAGCCCTCTCCTCCCCCTCCTTCAAGTGAACCCCGCCTGTGAATGATACCTGCCATCTCCCACCCAACTTCCTGAGAGACGTTTGCGACGGATGACAGATCGGTCTTTTTTTATTACCCAAAGCACGCAAGCTCCACCGTGTACCCCCCCCCCCCAATAACCCGGCAGAACCCCCCCCCCCCCCCACTTCGAAACCACTCCCTCCATCCCTCTGGCCACCCCCTACCAAAACAAGCTTCTGACACCAAACAGAAGTTGGGAGTGGAGAGGGCCTTTAGCTGCTTTGGGTGGGTAGGTGGGTGGGTGGGGGCCGAAAATGTGTGTGGAGTGGGGGGGGGGGTCAGGGCAGAGAGAGAGGGGGGGGTAGGCAAGGTGGGGGTAAAGTCGCAGCCAGAACATTCCGTGACTCGCGCTGGCTTTTCATGTCGAAACTGTGCCTGAGACCAGTTTGATAAATGACAAGCGTCATTCTGTCAGGAAGAGACAGTGGAGACGGGCGGGTCGCTTGATAAATGACTTGGCTGAAAAGGAAACAGACTGTTTGGCACAGAAAAAGGAACGAGCCCAACCTCCATCAGGAACCACTTTTCACGAGTCCCTGAGAAAGGAATTATGGGGGGATTTCTATGCAGAGGGTCTGGGAAGGCTGTGGGATTTTTTTTTTTACTGTCAACTGTAAACTTTCTAATTCTTCATCTGCTTTTGGAATATAGATGGATGGTAGCAAGCACTCTACCACGCACGTTGGCCAAAGGAACACTGAACTAAACGTTTAATATATTAATAATATATACTGTACACATGCAGGGACAGATGGATAGAAATATATTACAAGCAGTTCAACGTATCGGTGTGTTCATTCTCCTAATGCAATGAAAACTGTGTCAAACAGGACCTAAGCTTTTCGCTGTGCTTGTGTTCACCAGTGTGGGCTGTGTCGAGACCAAAAATCATAAAGGATGGTTTCCTTGTAGGCGCTGCTTTAAGCTGGCACGTCCTGTGTAACTAAAATCTCCTTTTCACTGTAGCTTACTATTGTGGGAAGCAGCTGTTCTCCAACTAGAGGGGAGATTTGCGAAATAATCCGTGCGGCAAAGAAAAGACATCTGTCAATAATTGCAGCAAAGGCTTCACAATCTGGCCAAATATGGAGGCCAAGAAAATCTCATTAAGCACATGTTTATCAGACCTAACGATCAAAAACATTCATCACCAATGACAGCGCCTACTGGACTGAGATCAGTTGCTCTTGAAATAAAAGGTCGAGCCAAAGTTTGGTATTTAGAGTGAAACACACACACACACAAATCTGCTTGGGAAAAGGCCGTTTAATGGAGGTGCATGTTTTGAAGGGCGTTAACTGAGTCTGCCTCGTTGCGTGTAAAAACTAGCTGTCACGGCTGCCCCCCCCCCCCCTTCTTGTGCCATCAAAAACATGTCTCTTCCGGATGACGGATGGGTGCCATTCTTACTAAAACTCGCCCTAGGCTGCATTCCTGGCTCTCAGCGAGGGCATGATAAATCTTTAATCCACACAAAGGCAAAGGGAGGGAGAAAAATAATAAAATAAATAAACATAAATTAAACAAAAACATAAATGGTGAATGCGATCTTGCATCGAATTTCGACGTGTGCACATCGCTTCGAATTATTTTTCGACCATCGACATAACAAAACTTTTGTTATGGCTGCATTGTTTTAGAAAAACGACGTTTGTTTTTTTCGGCAGTAGCACACAGGGCAAAACAACCCAAGCTGGATTGCACCAAAGGGTTGTTATATGTGCTGCTCAGTTAATGATTCAACGGCCATTACCAGCTGTCAGTGATTACGTTGATTAATTGACGTGGCTAAGGCTTTCTGGCTTATTCCCACCCTTCAGTGTCTCATCACAAGCATGCCCCCCCTCCCATCCGGTCCCTTACTAGCCTAAGTTTTCTTGCCAACAGCGGACATGCCAAAGAGATGGGGATAAACAGGGGGGCTTATGGGATGCCATGTGGGGAGAAGAGGATATGAGAGCTCAGTGGCATTAATACAGAAGGCAGCATATTAAATCAGCTGCCGATAACGGCCTCTCTGTGAAAGGATATTTTATTTGTATGCTCTCAAAATAGAAATGAGTCCACAAAGATGCAAACACAAGCCCGATCGATATTATCAAGAGAGCGAGAAAAAAAGGCAACTCTCATCTAAATTGCAGGTGTAAACAACACTTTTTCGGTACATCAGACACATTTATATACATTACATGAACCGGTGCGGGTGATACTGGCGTACCGTACTCCACAAAAACGTTTGCATTTTACAAGGTATCACTTTCTACATTTGGTCAGGTCTACATGACCTTTTTGGCAGTCGCTTGTTGTATGTGTCAAGTTGCTTTTAAGCCGCGTTAGGTGTACACTACATTTACAATGTCAAAAATGCGTTATTTTTTATGCACTGTAAAGTAATCCACATTATCAACAGATTCCTGACACACAAAAAAATGTTTCATGTGTAGGTGTAAGTGCCTAAGCGTAGATTCTTTGCAACAAAGTACAACCAAAAAAATCATTAAATTATTAAAACAAGTGTTAATATTCAAATATTCATGAAAATAGGGAGCCCTGGTAAGTTCAAAAAATGAAAAGCGCTCAGGTTGAAGAGCACGAGTCCTGCCCACAGCAGGTGGTCACTGCCTCATGAGGCCCTGCCTGGCCTCAGAAATGATGATGAGCAGAATGGGAATGATAAGTCATTTTTACTATTTATAAATTAGCTTTTATTATCAACACAGCATGGGATGCAATGGTGAGCTCATTACCCGGCTATGACAAGATAACAGCCCTTTTGAACACCAGGTAATGCTCAATAAAATCCATAAGTGATTCTTGCATGTCTCGCAAAATGACTGTAGAAGCCCCTAATCTCGGTATTAACATTACAGTTTGAGGTACTGTAAATGGGGACTGTCGTGTGGAGATTTCGGTGTCCACGCATGATCAATGAAAATGTTCTCGGCTACGGCGAAGCAAACCAATGCCGATACCACATTGCCTCCAGCCAACGAGAAGCCAGGCCGTCAACAGTGCTGATGTGAACGTTAAAATAATGCTCAGGGAATCTTTCAAACATTACCCTTAATAGGTAACCCACTATGTGTGTATGACACGAATGTAAACAAATTAAAAAAACATCACGAGAAGAAGAATGGTAGCAGTAAACATTTCAGCTGGTTAGACTTCTTTCGGGTACAACTGATAATACCTATGTTCTATCATCATCACTACCACCACCACCATCAGCCACCGTCCATCCACTGTTAGATGTAGACCTCCCCACACCATCGCCATCTCTCACGGTGCCGTAATGCCATAATACATCTCACTTCTGCGCAACAACGGATCTCACGACTCCATCTCTGTGGTGGCCAGCCTTTTGGGCATGTTCTCTCTTTCAGCTGCCATTTCATCACCGGTCTTGTACATCGACCACCATTGCTGTTCGCAGTATGTCCTGCCCAGACCCACTTTACTCTCCCTGAAATGTTCTGACCACCAAGGCCTTCAATTAAGTTTCACGTTTATTTTGGTTAACCAGATGAGAACTCAAAGAGACCAGGATTGTTTTATTTGCAAAAGTGACCTAGGGTATTAGTCTGCCATGAGGGGGCAATGAATGCTATGTATAATCCCAATTGAGTAATTTGCATGTAGTTTTATTTGATATATTTGGACCCTGACGCAGGCATACAACAACCTACTCGTGCGGATAACGGCAGGGGATCGTTTTTTGTATTTCAACTCAACACGAGCCTGGTACAGAGCACCGATCACATAACAAGTAGGCGAGGCAAGTAGGCGAGGGGGGGGGGGGGTCGTCAGGGGATCTTTAACGCCCGTGGTATTAAATCAGGGGGCGGCCGCTGGATTCGAACCCACAAACCTCTGCAACGAGTGGCGAACGCGCCGCCACCGCCAATGACGTCAGTGGCGTGTAACGTTAACGCGCCACGAAATTTCGCTCATCAACTCCTGAAGATGCCCACCAGTACTGCGTGGCAAGAAGCTCGAGAAAAGATATAGCTAACCCCGGAGGATGGGAATTGGATCACGAGCAGCTGTGAAAACCCTACGTGATAAATGTGCACCGGTTGAACCCTACGGATCGGTTAGTGAAGTAATGGCCATGGTGGCACAAACAATGTCAGAGCTAAGGGCTTTGAACATTTTAGGCAACCACGATGATCGTCTAATTAAATGAGAGATTAATAGAACGGAGGATATGTCCACAGCTGTAGGACTGTACAATAACTGCTTTCAAGGAAGAAAGGGGAAAACAATTTAAGGGAATGTGATTCAATCTCTTGAGTTCACGGCAGGAGTAGGATGTTGTTGGGGGTCTGAGCCTGGTCAATTTATAGAAAAAGTGTACTTTGTAAAGAAATGAAATTGCTGAAACACAAGACAGAGCTATTGGTAGGATAAACATTATAATCGGTCATGATAATTTGATCCAATGCATTCGAACGAAAAATGTACAGGGCTTCTTGTTGTGCCTGTCTAAAAGTTTGTTTGGGCCTACCTTAGGCCCTAACTCTGAAAACGTGCTTTAAATGTTTAGAAAGCTCCACTGTGGTGGTGAAGATTTATTATACATAAGACACATGCCACTCATAAATTGCATTTGTTAAACTATGTGCTGCTCTTCCCTCTCTCAGCGGAATTCCCAGCATGCACCTCTACATATTGCTATGCTACTTTTCAGATTTTGTTCCATATTCTTTGTCAGTGTCCACGTTTCTGATCCCAATGTTCTAGCAAGCAATATGCATGTCGTTTAATATATGCTGCAATTATCCTGTGCAAGTTCAACGAGACAGCCTCTGCTTATAGAGTTTTTTATCAGGGATAGAACCGAATGATGACATTTGTACGTTGTATATATGTTGAACTTTTTTTTTGCACCGTGCTAATCGGAGGTGCGGGGGAAGGACAACAAACAATATCATAGTAATATCAAATTACATTGATATTGCAAAAAAAAAATCAAGCTAAGTGTGAATTATTGATAGGTAAAACTGTTGGCGGGGTTTATATCCAGTACTCCGGCAATACGGAACCCTTTATTATGATTCATAGTGCATATATGCATGCGGCAATACGGAACATATCATGTTTAAACGTCGCAACTAAAATTAGTGCCCTCTTTTATTAGTTTTAATTTAGACTCAATGCACCACGTGTGGACCAATGAAATTTACAAAATGGTGAATCGCTGCCGGAAATAATCGTACATTGCGGCAGGCTAAAGCTTAGCTGGCAATAACACTTCCTAAAATATTATTTCGTATAATGTCCAATTTGTGTTTTTTCTCTCCCTTTCTTAAATTGCCGTAAAGTACGTTGCCGTTACATTTTTTAGACAAAAATTTTTTTTTTACGATAAACGGACTTACAGGGTTCCTTCGTTTTGACTTAGCATCGAATACGCACATTTACTTCCAATTAAAACGCACGAGGTAACGATATTATTATTAAGTATTTCACAATGGAGACCACTGTACAAACTGTAATCAATACATTTCAATACATCACGGTTTTAGTTCATTATTGATCTCCAAAACCCCATCGATTTCAAGTATACATACGGCATATGAATGAACAGGGACAATGTATGCATGCATGCATGTCGCATTACCAGTTACCCCGTCCACACGAAGGGAAAGAATTAACTTATAAAACATTACCGAACCAAAAATGGTAATTGCCACCAAAAATTGCGTGCACTTTTTTTCTTTCTCAGCGTGCTCACAAGGCTTAAACAACAAGCATTGATCCCAGCAGTTGAGATAACGACGACTTCCATCTTAATCCCAGCCTCCCCCCTATCCTCTCTCCCTCCATCCCACCAAAACAGCTGGTGCAGGTGACTCGCTCAGAGCCTCATAATTGATAACATGCACACGGACAATGCAGATTAATTATTCATAATCACACATGAAAGGGAGTTGTTTGGTGAGGCACTCTCACACAGCCCTGCCTCCCACTTAATAAAACAAACCCCAGATCACAGGCGGTGCTTTAGGGAGGGAATAAAAAAAAACCTTCCCCCTGAATCAGTTACATGGCGAGCCTGTTGCTGTACTGTACCCGACACATCCCCAGTATTGTTACTGCACTGAGATGATCGGTTCTTCTCCCCCTCCCTCCCTCCCTCTGTTGCCATTGACCCTCCGTGTTTCCTTTGTGTGAGCGTCTCTGCCCATAGCTCAAGTGCAAGTCTACGCGGCGCACAAAGCTGCCGTGCGCTCCTGACAGCCTTGGCTGCCTTTAATCAGTATCAAACGATCATAAAGGGAAGAACATTTCAGATTCATAAATCAATGGCCAAAATAATTGCTCGTATATCAGCTATCGATTTTCCTTGCGCCTGCACGTATTACTGCTTGGGGGGACAAAGCCTCCGTGGAATGACAAGGGTAAAGTGTTATTTCATTGGCTCCCTGACATCTGCAGCGCCAGATAAAAACCAGCCTTTGCTCTTAATTGACATCTGTCAGGCTTACGTAAGCAATGCGCAGCTGCTAAGCGAGAGGGCCCCATAGAAAATGCGGCGTTTGATGTATCGCAAGAAAACGGCCAAAATGCTGGACTTGTTCTTTTTTTCCTTGTGTACAGCCAAAAAAGTGGCGGCTGGTACAGAAGCTGGGAGAGGCCATAACTAATCATGTTGTCAGACATCTGCCTGGGCGAGCCATCTCCGTGACCAAGTTTAACTGTGGAAAGGGGATCAGGAGTGGAGTCAGCAGAGTTTAATAAAATGGTTTGAGATGAGATCTGTTGCCACATCAACGACTCTTGTTTCTTTTTTCCCCCTTCTAACTTTGTCTGACAGTGCGCTCCAGTGTAAAGGTTCACAAATGAGAGGTCTGCCTGCAGCGTGAACAGAATTTGGCGATGCACTTATGCATACACAGGCTTATGGCCCGCCTCAAAACATTTAGGAGTTGAATGCTACGGGAACACAAGATTCCCAATAACAAACAGTAGCTTAGAGCCCCTTGTCAATCCACTGCGAGATGGAAGGCCTCACATCACACTGTGTCAGTCATGGGGATTTTGTTTGACCGTGTGACTAGCCAAGAAAGAAACGTTAGGGACTGTTTATTTGGATGAATTTAGTTTTTTGCGGACCAAAAAACATCATTGTTGATGGCAAAAGACGACTATTTAGCACCCACTGTTTTGGGCCAATGGCCAGGAACACTCCAGAAGGGCCTTTGAATGTACCTTCAACTTATATAGTACTTAGACAACAAAATCCCCTATTTTAATGTACATTGTTCAGTAGAAAGTTATGGGGCTTTGACAATTGCCATCCACTTGGTCTACACAATTATACTTTACTTTGAGCTGGCAATCATTATAAATGCATGGCAGTATAATTGTTTGAGGTCTAAGTAAATATCTATAATATATAAATATAAAATTTGCCCGTTCGATAAAATAGTTTTAAAATGTCATACATAACTAATTAAATGATTGATGAAATAAATTGCCATATGTTAAAATGCCCTTGCTTAATAGCCACAAGGTTCCTTTCGGCATGTTACTTATTACAAACATGTTATTAATGCCGAAATATATAAATAAAGTATGTTTGCTGAGGAGACTGACATGCATGTGCATTTGTGTAACCAAACTCCCCTCATTGTCTAAACAGTTTTAAATCAGTAATTCCAATGCTTTTATTAAAATAAGTGGGCCACTACCATTTTTAGTTTGTTCATACAAATGTTAATCATGTTTTTTTCTTCATCCAGCCCATGGTGCGCACAGGGCAGCCGCAGTGTTATTATGAAACTAAAAAATGTCACCAAAATAAAAAGAAAACATTGGCAAAATAAGTGTCTACAAGCATGTTAAAGAAAGAAAAACCTCTACAGTGCACAACACTTGTTAGAACATGTTTACACAGCTTCCCTTCTTTTCTCTTTCATGGCAGAACAATTGATACGGGAAAAAGTACGTACAATATTAATATTGGTCATTGTGGCACTGGCCACCGAGATGTCTCTGACAATGAGTGTGGCACGGTCAGCGAGTCTTGACCCGAGTCTGCCCACTCAGCAGAACATCGCCGCCGATGCTGATAGTACGGATTTCAACTTCAGCCCCGACAGAGAGAGGGTTTCTGTGCCACGGCGTGTTCGCAGGCCTTCACAAAAACACACATTCTTTTGACGAGCACAGAGACACAACACAGCCCGCACGAGACGGGCAGCAGCAGAGTACGAGCACTTCACAGTGTCCTCGATTTAGAGACCTCCCCCCCCCCACCCCAGCCCTTTAATGGTTTCACACACGAGGCATTTAAAGTTGAAAACATCTTGCACTAAAATCTGAGACGTGTAAAAAAACCCAACGCACCAAAGCCAGAGACACCGGTGATGGTTGAACCCATTATTTTTTTGGGACGATATTATTTGAGCGGTTTTCGTCGCTGCTGTGTTTTTAAAAGCCACGGCGCCCAATGCTGTCCCCTCTGACACGATTACCCAGGTACACGAGCCCATTTGTCACCTGCACTAGAAAATCAAGTTAATGCGCCACTCTGGCCCGCCGAGACTGCATAATATCAACTTGATTACATCAAACTGGCTGCAAAACTAATTCTGCCGTGTGACAGCCCGCTGGACCCATCCGCCATCGTTCCCGCGCCCATCACAAATCCATCATACAAGCGGCTAATTAGGCAAGCTCTAATGAGGTAGTCTCCACAACCACTCTCTGGTCATTCTGTCAGTCATAACCCAGCATTTCTCCCTCCCTCCCTCCCCCGTCCTGCCCTCTCTTCCTCCCTTCTTATTTTAATTATATACCATGCATATAGTGTCTTTAATTACTCGAGCACGGAACACGATGCAGTGGTTTATAAACCAAGACGAAACAAATTGTGCTTAATTAGGATTTTTAAAAGGTTTCTTTCACAAGGCTGGTCTTTGTCTGTTGGTTGACAGCCTATCTTTCTCTCTTCTAGCTTCCCCCACCATTTGCTGCTGCCAAGCAATCAATGTGTCATCACTCTGAACAGTCAAAGCTTCAGTCATAAATGTTACACATTGCAGCTGTGGGTGGGTGAGAGAAATGTAAAAGGCAAAAAAAAAGTTGACATTCCACAGAAAGTCACTCCGATTTTATTGTATCCAGTGGTTTGCCCCGCTTTTCATAAATAACTGCTTTAAGTTCATGGTTCAGCAAACCATAGCATGCAACAAGGAGGTGTGGGTGGGTTGGTGGGGGGGGGGATCTGTTAATTTTTATCTTTGCAAAATAGCTGATCAGTCAGCCGTCAAGTCCTCACGCCCATTAAGCACGGAGGCATTTTGATAAAGTATGCCAAATCAGTCCATGGGAAAAGAATGAGAGCACTCAGTCTGCCAACTTTTGATTGACCATTAAGCTGTTGATGAATGTGCCTGTCAGACGGCGGACAATTAAATCAGAATTGAGACAAAGTCGTTGTGACGGGCTTATTTTCTCCGAGCGGGCAGGTCCCCGTTCCCCTCTATTAAGGCGGCATTAAGTTTTGTGTTTGAGCACGAGATGTGAGAGGCAGACTGTGAAGCCGGCCGGACCCACAAAGTGAGGAAGCAGCATCAGCAGCAGCAGCACCACCGGGGAGAGAAGAGGGCCTGGGGGTGACGTCACGGCAATGTGCGTTGCCATGGCGAGTGATTTATTGATGTTTATCAGGAATGAATAGATCAAAGCTCGCCAGATGACAGGCAATCAATCACACATCAAATCAAGGATGGCAATTGTCTATAAAAACCCGTTCCAAGCGGCAGCTGCACATGGTTTTTAAACACTGCCCCCCATTTTTCGACTTCTCCGAAGCTCTCTCCATCACTCCGGCCTGACCCCCCCCCCCTCTTGTTTCCCCACCAGCTCACCCTAGCACCCCCCAAATAAGAATAATATAAATACTATAAAGCCTACACTTTTCCCCTAAATATAACAAGAGCAGAGAAACACGAATGCGCGTTCAAACAAGGCAGAAAGTAATCGACTGTGACAGACGACCTGACATTATTATTATTTTTAAAAAGCTTCTTTTGCCCTTGCTTTTAATACACCCGGCCGGAGAGGGGCGGTTTAAAGTAATTATATCGACAATAGCAATAATATTGCACTCACAAAGCAGAAGAGAACAGAAAATTATGTAACTGTTTGAGAAAATAATAAATTAATTCTGCATCATGTATATATGCCAGACACGACTGTACACACACACACACTATAGTGTGTGTTTGTACTATCACAGACACATGCTATAGACCGTATTAATATACACACGGAACACGCACATATTGCACACCTATTATATGCACGTACGTTCACACACACGCATGCATGCAACATCCTTCATTCTCGTCCCTACTGTGTTGTTTATTCTCGTAGGTGTGCAACCTGGAGCAAGCACACAACACACACACACACACAACACACACAACACAGAAACACAACACACACAACACACACAACACAACACACACAACACACACAGGTCGCCTGGCACGTAGGCCACGTGCGCCGACGTTCACGTGGCAGGCGACTGCTTCAACAGAGAAACGTGCAAACACCCAACACGACGAGGTGCAGAGTGGGGCACATTGTAGGGGGTGAGAGGGATGGTGGGGGGCTGAAAGGTACATTTAGATTGGGGGGTGTTAATGATGGTTATGTAATGTGTCTAAGTAATGTGTGTAAGTAATGTGTGTATGTAATGTGTGTGTGTAGTGTGTGTGTGTAGTGTGTGTGTGTAGTGTGTGTATGTAGTGTGTGTATGTAGTGTGTGTATGTAGTGTGTATATGTAATGTGTGTATGTAATGTGTGTATGTAGTGTGTGTATATAATGTGTGTATATAATGTGTATATGTAATGTGTGTATGTAATGTGTGTATGTAATGTGTGTATGTAATGTGTGTGTGTAGTGTGTGTGTGTAGTGTGTGTGTGTAGTGTGTGTATGTAGTGTGTGTATGTAGTGTGTATATATAATGTGTGTATGTAGTGTGTGAATGTAATGTGTGTATGTAATGTGTGTATGTAATGTGTGTATGTAGTGTGTGTATGTAATGTGCGTATGTAATGTGTGTGTGTGTGTGTAGTGTGTGTATGTAATGTGTGTATGTAGTGTGTGAATGTAATGTGTGTATGTAATGTGTGTATGTAATATGTGTATGTAATGTGCGTATGTAATGTGTGTGTGTGTAGTGTGTGTATGTAATGTGTGTATGTAGTGTGTGAATGTAATGTGTGTATGTAATGTGTGTATGTAATATGTGTATGTAATGTGTGTATGTAATGTGTGTGTGTGTAGTGTGTGTATGTAATGTGTGTATGTAGTGTGTGTATGTAATGTGTGTATGTAATGTGTGTAAGTAATGTTTGTATGTAATGTGTGTAAGTATGTGGGTGTGCATGAGGAATTGGAGGAGGGTGGGATAGATGAGGTGGTTAAGGAAGATCGAGGTGGGGGGGCTAAGGAGGAGGTGAAGGGATCGATCGATTTGGTGGGGCGGGGGGGCCCTCCTGGGATAAATTAAATTTGGAGGAGGGGGGGGGGGGCTACCATTAATGCCTATCGAATGTATGTGTGTATCTATGTAACGTGTGTGTGTGTATCTATGTAATGTGTATCTATGAACAAGTTGGGAGGGTGGTAGGGGGGGAGAGATGCAATGTGTGGGGGTGTTAAGGAAGAGAAGAAGAAGAGCGGTGAGAACTAAGAGGGAGGAGGAGAAAGTTGGGGAGATTTGGGGAGGGGGGTGGCGCTTGGGAGTGTTTATGTATTGAGAGGGGGGGGGGCTGGCGAGCAATGCTGGCTATGTCGTGTGTCTGTGTGTGTTGTATGGACAAGTGTGAGGAGGGAGAAATGGGGGGGGGGGGGTTAAATAAGAATATGCAGGGGGTGGAGCGGGGGGGGGGGTGGAGCGGGGGGGTGGAGCGGGGGGGGGTGAGGAGTGGGGGGGGTGAGGAGCGGGGAGGGAGCGGGGGGGGGGAGCGGGGGGGGAGCGGGGGGGTGGAGCGGGGGGGTGGAGCGGGGAGGGGGGGGTTAGGAGCGGGGCGGGGGGGAGCGGGGGGGCAAAAACGGAAGACGTTCAGAGTTGAGTGCATGGGGGGGGGGGGGGGGGGTTGGCTCGTGATGACGGCTGTGTGAATATGGGGGGGGGGGTACAGAAGAAGATGAGACGACAGTGGTGTGTGTGTGTGGTGTGTGTGTGTGGTATGGCCATGGTGTGGTGTGTGGTGGGGTGTAGCGTGTGTGTGGTGTGTGTGTGTAGTGTGTGTGGTGTGTAGTGTGTGTAGTGTGTAGTGTGGTGGTGGTGGAGTGTGTAGTGTAGTGTGTAGTGTAGTGTGTGTGTGCTGTGTGTGTGCTGTGTCACGCGCGCTGTACCTGCTACACGCCGAGGCGCTTGCTGCTTGCGGCGCGGCATCGTGGGCGAAAGTGGCGGAGGAAGAAGAGGAGGAGGAGGAAGAGGAGCCACGGAGGCGGAACGAGGAGCAGCACTCCCTGGCTCCCTCTCTCCCCGTCTGCAGACAGAGGGGGGGCTCCAGGAAGGCGCGCGACAACAGGGGCAGCCCCCCACCACCACTCCTGCAGCTGCTGCTCCACAACGGCCCCCCACAAATCCAACCCCGCACCGAGACGGAGCCCCCCACCTCCCCCTCTCCGTAGCCAACAAACGCAGCCAAGGCAGCAGCGAGGAGCGAAACAAACAAACAAATAAAGAGCAACACGGAGGGGGCAAGAGAGGAGGAAGGATGACGAGAGAACAAAATAAAAACCAGCGGAGCGATGTCCTCTTAGAGCCCCCCCCGCCCGCTGCCTGTGCCCGCGTGTTACGACTGTAATAATGGCAATGATGCGTGCGCGTCTGTGTATGGTGGTGGTGGTGTGTGTGTGTGGTGCGTGTGTGGTGGTGCGTGTGTAGTGTGTGGTGCGTGTGTGGTGGTGTGTGTGTGTGTATGGTGTGTGTGTGTGGTGTGTGTGTGTGTGTGGTGTGTGTGGTGTGTGTGTGTGTGGTGTGTGTGTGGTGTGTGTGTGGTGCGTGTGTGGTGGTAGTGTGTGTGTGGTGTGTGTGTGGGGTGTGTGTGTGTGTGGGGTGTGTGTGTGTGGTGTGGTGTGTGTGTGGTGTGTGTGTGTGGTGGTGGTGTGTGTGTGGTGTGTGTGTGGGGTGTGTGGGGTGTGTGTGTGTGGTGTGGTGTGTGTGTGGTGTGTGTGTGTGGTGGTGGTGTGTGTGGTGTGTGTGTGGTGTGTCGGTGTGTCAGCACGCGTGTGCGTGCCTACATGCGTGTGTCAATGTGCCTGTGTGCAGGTGTACAGTATGTGCGTGTGTCATGTGTGTTTGTTCGGACGTGCGTGCGTGTGTTCGTAAAGGCAGCAGTAGGTGCACGTGTGCCTATCACGTACACGACGTGTGCGTGTGTGAGCGCACCTAGGTATCTTCACGTGTGTGTGTGTGTGTCTACGCGTGCGTGCCGTGCACGCTAGGTAGTGTACACACTCATCGCGTCCGTCCGTGTGCGTGTTGTGTTTGTCTTGTCGTCTATCAAAAAAAAGGACGAGCAGGTATCGTGTCTCTGTGTGCGCTTGTCGACAGGCACACGCGCGCACACACAGGAACAGGCGGTGTAGCACGCACTTGTACAAGGCACACACGCACGCACATGTACAAGACACACACACACACGCACGTGTACAAGGCACACGAGCGAGCGAACGGGAGAGGCGGATGGAAACACTTGTACACCCTAGAGTGGAGCAAGAAGACAGGCAGCGAGGAAGAAGGAGTGAGCGATAGTGGGGGGGGGGGGTGCCGAGAGTGAGTGTGGAGTGCGAGAGAGAGAGCGAGCGAGGCGCGTGTGTGTGTGTGTTGAAGCGGTGTGTGTGTGTGTCGAAGCGGTGTGTGTGTGTCGAAGCGGTGTGTGTGTGTGTGTCGAAGCGGTGTGTGTGTGTGTTGTGTCGAAGCGGTGTGTGTGTGTGTGTCGAAGCGGTGTGTGTGTGTGTGTGTCGAAGCGGCGTGTGTGTGTTGTGTCGAAGCGGTGTGTGTGTGTGTTGAAGCGGTGTGTGTGTGTGTGTCGAAGCGGTGTGTGTGTGTGTTGTGTCGAAGCGGTGTGTGTGTGTGTGTCGAAGCGGTGTGTGTGTGTGTGTGTTGAAGCGGTGTGTGTGTGTGTGTGTCGAAGCGGCGTGTGTGTGTGTTGTGTCGAAGCGGTGTGTGTGTGTGTTGAAGCGGTGTGTGTGTGTGTCGAAGCGGCGTGTGTGTGTGTGTCGAAGCGGTGTGTGTGTGTGTTGAAGCGGTGTGTGTGTGTGTCGAAGCGGCGTGTGTGTGTGTGTCGAAGCGGTGTGTGTGTTGTGTCGAAGCGGTGTGTGTGTGTGTCGAAGCGGCGTGTGTGTGTGTGTCGAAGCGGCGTGTGTGTGTGTGTCGAAGCGGTGTGTGTGTATGTGTCGAAGCGGTGTGTGTGTGTGTGTCGAAGCGGCGTGTGTGTGTGTGTCGAAGCGGTGTGTGTGTGTGTTGTGTCGAAGTGGTGTGTGTGTGTGTTGAAGCGGTGTGTGTGTGTGTGTGTCGAAGCGGTGTGTGTGTGTGTCGAAGCGGTGTGTGTGTGTTGTGTCGAAGCGGTGTGTGTGTGTGTGTCGAGGCGGCGTGTGTGTCGAAGCGGTGTGTGTGTGTGTCGAAGCGGTGTGTGTGTGTTGTGTCGAAGCGGTGTGTGTGTGTGTGTCGAAGCGGTGTGTGTGTCGAGGCGGCGTGTGTGTGTCGAAGCGGTGTGTGTGTGTCGAGGCGGTGCGTGTGTGTCGAAGCGGTGTGTGTGTGTCGAGGCGGCGTGTGTGTGTCGAAGCGGTGTGTGTGTCAAAGCAGCGTGTGTGTGTGTGTCGAAGCGGCGTGTGTGTGTGTGTGTCGAAGCGCCGTGTGTGTGTGTTGTGTGTGTCGAAGCGGTGTGTGTGTGTGTGTCGAGGCGGCGTGTGTGTGTGTGTGTCGAAGCGGTGTGTGTGCGTGTGTCGAAGCGGCGTGTGTGTGTGTCGAAGCGGTGTGTTTGTGTCGAGGCAGTGTGTGTGTGTCGAGGTGGCGTGTGTGTGTGTCGAAGCGGTGTGTGTGTGTGTGTCGAGGCGGCGTGTGTGTGTGTCGAAGCGGTGTGTGTGCGTGTGTCGAAGCGGCGTGTGTGTGTGTCGAAGCGGTGTGTGTGTGTCGAGGCGGTGTGTGTGTGTCGAGGTGGCGTGTGTGTGTGTCGAAGCGGTGTGTGTGTGTGTCGAAGCGGCGTGTGTTTGTGTGTCGAAGCGGTGTGTGTGTGTCGAAGCAGTGTGTGTGTGTCGAAGCGGCGTGTGTGTGTGTCGAGGTGTGTGTGGCACCTGCTGGGTCTGCCCCGTGACCTCCTGTCAGCGGGCGTTCGACACTTCACGTGGCCTCAAGGTGCACATGGCCTGGCACAAGCGTCGTGGTGACGTCACCGCCACTTAGTGGCGAATGGCGGTTGTTGTTGTTTTTGTGTGTGTTGAAGCGGTGTGTGTGTGTGTCGAGGTGTGTGTGTGTCGAAGCGGTGTGTGTGTATGTCGAAGCGGTGTGTGTGTCGAAGCGGTGTGTGTGTCGAAGCGGCGTGTGTGTGTGTCGAAGCGGCGTGTGTGTGTGTGTCGAAGCGGTGTGTGTGTGTCGAAGCGGCGTGTGTGTGTGTGTCGAGGTGTGTGTGTGTCGAAGCGGTGTGTGTGTCGAAGCGGCGTGTGTGTGTGTGTCGAAGCGGTGTGTGTGTCGAAGCGGCGTGTGTGTGTGTGTCGAAGCGGCGCGTGTGTGTCGAGGTGTGTGTGTGTCGAAGCGGTGTGTGTGTCGAAGCGGCGTGTGTGTGTCGGTGTGTGTGTGTGTGTGTCGAAGCGGTGTGTGTGTGTGTCGAAGCGGTGTGTGTGTCGAAGCGGTGTGTGTGTGTCGAAGCGTGTGTGTGTCGAGGTGGTGTGTGTGTGTCGAAGCGGCGTGTGTGTGTGTGTGTCGAGGTGGTGTGTGTGTGTGTCGGTGTGTGTGTCGGTGTGTCTGTGTGTCTGTGTGTGTGTGTGTCGAGGTGGTGTGTGTGTCGGTGTGTGTGTGTGTGTGTCGAAGCGGCGTGCGCGAAGCGTCCCGAGCGCCTCTCTCTGGGTTCCCCAACGCCGCGACGCTCGCAACCCGGGGGCAGACGCGGCCCAGGAGCGAGTAGCCGAGCTGCGAGATCATCGTCATGGTTCGTGTGTGGAGGGAGGGAGGGAGCAGGAGGAGCGGCGGTGGGGGAGGAGGAGGAGGGATGGAGAGAGAGAGAGAGCGAGAGAGTGGAGGTGGTGATGGGGCAATGTGATGGTGATGGTGGCAGTGACGGACGCACGCACGCACGCCAGAGAAAGAGTGTTTGTGTCTGTCGTGTGTGTGTGTGTGCTGTTGTTGTTGTGTACATGTGCTAATGTACACCGTGTTGTGTCTATAGTATGTTGTCTATGTGATGTGCGTTGAGTTGTGTGTGTTTTGTGTACGCGTGATAATACAGTACATCTTGTGTTTGTAGTGTACATTGGTGTGTGTGTTGATGTGCATCTGTCGTATTGTGTTCATGTACAATCGATACTGGGCTATTTTGTGTCTGGGGTAAAGTATGTTGTGTTTCCGGTGTGTTGCGTTTTGTAAACACGTTATATACACAATATGTGTGTGTGTGTCTGTTGTATGTGAACGTGTGTGATGTTTGCTGTATATTGTGTAGTGTATGTTGTGTGCGTTGGCTGTGTATGCGTTATAATACAAGGCAATGCATTTGTGTTGTGTCTATAGTTTGAGTTGTGTCTATAGTGTGTGTTATGTGTGTCTATAGTGTGTGTGTCTATAGTGTGTGTTGTGTGTTTATAGTGTGTGTTGTGTGTCTATATTGTGTGTGTGTCTATAGTGTGTGTCTATAGTGTGTGTATATAGTGTGTGCGTGTCTATATTGTGTGTGTGTCTATAGTGTGTGTGTGTCTATTGTGTGTGTCTGTAGTGTGTGTGTGTCTATAGTGTGTGTGTCTATAGTGTGTGTGTGTCTATAGTGTGTGTGTGTCTCTAGTGTGTGTCTATAGTGTGTGTTGTATGTCTATAGTGTGTGTCTATAGTGTGTGTGTCTGTAGTGTGTGTCTATAGTGTGTGTGTCTATAGTGTGTGTGTTTATAGTGTGTGTGTGTCTGTCGTGTGTGTGTGTCTATAGTGTGTGTGTCTATAGTGTGTCTATAGTGTGTGTGTGTCTATAGTGTGTGTGTGTCTATAGTGTGTGTGTCTATAGTGTGTGTGTGTCTATAGTGTGTGTGTGTCTATAGTGTGTGTGTATCTAGAGTATGCGTGTGTCTATAGTGTGTGTGTATATAGTGTGTGTGTGTCTATAGTGTGTGTGTGTCTATAGTGTGTGTGTGTCTGTAGTGTGTGTGTGTTTATAGTGTGTGTGTCTGTAGTGTGTGTGTTTGTAGTGTGTGTGTGTCTATAGTGTGTGTGTCTATAGTGTGTGTGTGTGTCTATAGTGTGCGTTGTGTCTATAGTTTGAGTTGTGCGATAGTGTGTGTTGTGTGTCTATAGTGTGAGTTGTGTGTGTGTGCAGTGTGTGTCTATAGTGTGTGTTGTGTCTATAGTGTGTGTGTCTATAGTGTGTGTGTCTGTAGTGTGTGTGTCTATAGTGTGTGTGTCTATAGTGTGTGTGTATATAGTGTGTGTGTCTATAGTGTGTGTGTCTGTAGTGTGTGTGTCTATAGTGTGTGTGTCTATAGTGTGTGTGTCTATTGTGTGTGTGTCTATAGTGAGTGTGTCTATAGTGTGTGTCTATAGTGTGTGTGTCTATGGTGTGTGTGTCTGTAGTGTGTGTGTCTATAGTGTGTGTGTCTATAGTGTGTGTGTCTATAGTGTGTGTGTGTCTATAGTGAGTGTGTGTCTATAGTGTGCGTGTGTCTATAGTGTGTGTGTCTATAGTGTGTGTGTCTATAGTGTGTGTGTGTCTATAGTGTGTGTGTGTATCTAGAGTATGCGTGTGTCTATAGTGTGTGTGTGTATATAGTGTGTGTGTCTATAGTGTGTGTGTCTATAGTGTGTTGTGTCTATAGTGTGTCTATAATGTGTGTGTGTGTCTATTGTGTGTGTTGTGTGTCTATAGTGTGTGTTGTGTCTATAGTGTGCAGTGTGTGTGTCTATAGTGTGTGTGTCTATAGTGTGTGTGTCTGTAGTGTGTGTGTGTCTATAGTGTGTGTGTCTATAGTGGTTGTGTGTGTCTATATTGTGTGTGTCTATAGTGTGTTGTGTGTCTATAGTGTGCGTTGTGTGTCTATAGTGTCTATAATGTGTGTTGTGTGTGTTGTGTGTCTATAGTGTGTGTGTGTCTATAGTGTGTTGTGTGTGTCTATAGTGTGTGTGTCTATAGTGTGTGTCTATAGTATGTGTGTGTCTATGGTGTGTGTGTGTGTCTATAGTGTGTGTGTCTATAGTGTGTGTGTGTATATAGTGTGTGTGTCTATAGTGTGTGTGTGTCTATAGTGTGTGTGTGTCTATAGTGTGTGTGTCTATAGTGTGTGTTGTGTGTCTATAGTGTGTGTTGTGTGTCTATAGTGTGTTGTGTGTCTATAGTGTGTGTTATGTGTGTTGTGTGTCTATAGTGTGTGTCTATAGTGTGTGTTTATAGTGTGTGTTGTGTGTCTATAGTGTGTTGTGTGTGTTGTGTGTGTTGTGTGTATTGTGTGTCTATCGTGTGTGTTGTGTGTCTATAGTGTGTGTCTATAGTGTGTTGTGTGCGTTGTGTGTGTGTGTCTATAGTGTGTGTGTCTATAGTGGTTGTGTGTGTCTATATTGTGTGTGTCTATAGTGTGTTGTGTGTCTATAGTGTGCGTTGTGTGTCTATAGTGTCTTTAATGTGTGTTGTGTGTGTTGTGTGTCTATAGTGTGTGTGTGTCTATAGTGTGTTGTGTGTGTCTATAGTGTGTGTGTCTATAGTGTGTGTGTCTATAGTATGTGTGTGTCTATGGTGTGTGTGTGTCTATAGTGTGTGTGTCTATAGTGTGTGTGTGTATATAGTGTGTGTGTCTATAGTGTGTGTGTGTCTATAGTGTGTGTGTGTCTATAGTGTGTGTGTCTATAGTGTGTGTTGTGTGTGTTGTGTGTCTATAGTGTGTGTTGTGTGTCTATAGTGTGTTGTGTGTCTATAGTGTCTATAGTGTGTGTTGTGTGTCTATAGTGTGTGTTGTGTGTCTATAGTGTGTGTCTATAGTGTGTGTTTATAGTGTGTGTTGTGTGTCTATAGTGTGTGTTGTGTGTGTTGTGTGTATTGTGTTTCTATAGTGTGTGTTGTGTGTCTATAGTGTGTGTCTATAGTGTGTGTCTATAGTGTGTTGTGTGCGTTGTGTGTCTATAGTGTGTGTCTATAGTGTGTGTGTCTATAATGTGTGTTGTGTGTCTATAGTGTGTTGTGTGTCTATAGTGTGTGTTGTGTGTCTATAGTGTGTGCCTATAGTGTGTTGTGTGTCTATAGTGTGTGTTGTGTGTCTATAGTGTGTGTTGTGTGTCTATAGTGTGTGTTGTGTGTCTATAGTGTCTATAATGTGTCTATAGTGTCTATAGTGTGTGTTGTGTGTCTATATTGTGTGTGTGTCTATAATGTCTATAGTGTGCGTTGTGTGTCTATAGTGTGTGTGTGAGTCTATAGTGTCTATAGTGTGTGTTGTGTGTCTATAGTGTGTTGTGTGTCTATAGTGTGTGTGTGTCTATAGTGTGTGTGTCTATAGTGTGTGTGTCTATAGTGAGTGTGTGTCTATAGTGTGTATGTGTCTATAGTGTGTGTGTGTCTATAGTGTGTGTTGTGTGTCCATAGTGTGTGTGTCTGTAGTGTGTGTGTGTGTCTATAGTGTGCGTTGTGTACGTTGTGTGCTTGGATCGGTGGCGCTGCGGTTCCCGTGCGCGCAACGCGCAGCGAACCCGACCCCCTGGGTTCGATTCCGGACCACGGATCACGTCCGTGGCGGTGATATCCGAACGGGTCTCGGATTCTTCTTTCTCCCTTCGGTCGAATGCTTCCTGACTGGTGCGGTGTGTGCCGTGGCTGCCTTAATAGGTGCTCGCAAACAGCACTTGGGACAAATGTGTTTGTCTGCCTACACGGGTGGTCTTTGCCTGTCATCCCTGCGTATACACGGAGCTATTCTTGCATGTGTGTGAGTGGAGGGGTGGGGGTAGGTAAGCTATGTATTCAGTGATGACATACATGCACGTTCCTGTTTGTGTAGGTAGACACGTGTGCGTGGTATGTATCGATTTGTATCTAACCTATCAATGCACGTATCGAAGTGGCATGCGTGTATCTCCCGCGTGTACACACACGGCTTTTTATTTTATTTTTGAGAGATATGGCGGTGCTCGTTTTCGAAAGTATGTGCGGCTTTGATGGGTCGTTATTCAGCGTGTAGCGTGTGTTGTGTGTGAACTGAGCCTGTCCCTATGCGTGCATTTGTCACCAGCGCGATGCGAGCTTCGCTACGTCTGTTGAACGCACGTGTACCCACGTGCGTGGAATACAGTGCACGAGCCCGTAATGTGTTCATTAGTACATGACATCTCTGGGAATACACGCACGAACACACACGAACGCGCACAACCAAGAGGTGACGAACCAACACGCCAGGGCATGTAAAGTCGGAAGTCGGAGTATCATGCGCAGGGGCACTGTGTAATGTGAGCAATAATGAAAATAAGGAGAGAAACCAACACGCGTAATCACAGCAGGCAAGTGTCCACAATTAAACAATAACAACAGTTTAAGGTCATTCTTTAGATGCCAGTTGTGTACAAGCCCGGAGTATTTCTGTTTTAAAAACCTAACCCCCCCCCCCCCCCCATTAGTAATGAACGTTGCTTTACAGCATACAAAATCCATTTTTTTGATGTAGGGTCTAAGGTTTTAGGAAAATGCGGTTTTCAGATCAAAGCACACTCCACACAACACGCACGGACAAACAAGAACTAACTTAAATGAGCACGCACACACGTGCCCAGGTAGTTAAGGTGTTGATGTTAAATCACTTGCTACATGCCGGCTGCGAAACGGACCTGTTAACTGACTTACGAACAATTGCTACCCGTGCCTAAAGTTCCGAACGCGAATGTAATTGCTAAACAACTGTTGTTGTTTGTTTTTTTTCCTCACCCCACTGTTGTGTTTTTCAAAAAATTAGTTAAGGCCGACATGTCCGGTCATCCTTAAGACGAGTTAGATGAAGTTGCAACAGATTTGATAAATATGATGAGGACGCGTTGTCGAATGATTCATGCTGCATTATACATTGGCGAAGCTTTCTCTGCATTTAAATTGTACATAGATAAATTCTCTATAAATGTAACTTTAGCGATACGACGATGACTATTTTATATATGCGAGGTGTAACTCTTAATACGCCAATTAACGGGTATGTGAGCTCATTCGAAATGACGCACCGACATACACGTGACCGAATCTGACTTGTTCAATGTAAATGATTATCTTATTAAAATTGTAAATGATAATAACAACAAAAACGGTTCCTTGTAGCAGTGCGTATTGCTTGTCTAAAAGGTGTGTATTAAGTCCAATGTACTCACTTGTATCCTTAAGTACACACATGCTAGCTACCGACCTACCACATCCCTAATAATATCAATCGCTATATGATGTTGCATTTTTTTAAAATTCAACATTTTAAAGACGCTCAGAGTCCGATGAAGCCGATGTGTTATCCTGACGTTTGCCGGGTCCATCAATTAATGCATTTCATGACTTTATAAAGGCACGCCTTCCTGTGCCAGGCTCTGCTTAACTAACTGTATGTCAACAATGTGTGCCAGCGATAATTAGCGGAAGGATGCGCCTCTTAAAACGTGTAGACGTATTGCTACTACGCACGTCGGATATGTACACGTGTGGATATTCCTCGAGTCGTTCCACACGCGATCAAATCGACATTAATTGGACTTGCGAATTCGTGGTTGTCCCCGGGATGGATAACGGTGGAAGGGAAATTATAGCGGATCTTAAGACGAATTTGTACAGGCTGAATTGTGTAAGCCCCTAAATTAGCGCAGGCAATTCTCTATATCACAATGTGCCAAATTATATTTGCAATGAATTAAAAGTTGGTAAACATGCCCGGCGTAATTATGAACGTGCGATAAAATCCCATTAATGTAATTTATGCGTCGCCGCTGTATACTCATGCATGGCAGCAAGTACCACACTTGTTTCGACAAAATACGGATTTAATTATAGCCTAATAATCAATTAAACGCGGCATATCAATAACAACTTTTAAGAGAACGCCAAATTATACCGCGTAACAATTAAATGTATTGCACACGGACAACAGCATATCGTTCGCTAAAACAAACGTCTTAATGTGCAGGTTAAATAGCCCTTGCTCTGTGCGCAGATTAAAGCGCAACAAACGATCATAGTAATTCAATTTATTCTTCGTTCTTTCGGGGCACGCTTCTTGGGGCACGTAGTCGTAGTGGTATCGCGATTTTAATGAATGGGTTTTTTGGTTCAATGGACCCCCCCCCCCTCCCGCAGTTGTTAGGCTAATTAGCATGACAATGCGGTTTAACAATTAAAGATTAATAATTATCAGCTGGTCAATGGGGGCCGCTTGTGGTGGAGCGGTGTTGACCAAATGGGCCCACATCGGCATGGCATGTTCGCGGTTTTGCAGGTACTTTGGAAGTGCGGGGACATTTGTGTTTAACTTCACGGTGTAGGTGGATTTCCATTCTTCCGTTCGTCACTACAACTGGCTTGGCTAAAGGGCACCGTGCAATTGTAACGAGACCGGGGAAATAAACTCGCCTTACACTTACCTCGGACATTACGGACATCTGTACGTGATTATGGTCGTTGCCAGCGCGCGCTGGCAAGGTGGTACGCAATTCTCCCAATTGGAAGCAGCGCTCTGTGATTTTTAAGAAATACGCAATCCTCTCCGCTTATTTATTACCGCCGAGCGAATGCGGCTGATGCTATGTTCACGTGCCAAGTCCCCGCACATTATCCTCAACTGTTGAGAAAGGTAAAGTGGCCTTGGCATGGCGAACGTCGCCTGGAGAGGGACGATGTCCGATGGCCGAGTTCCACTGCGGAATGGCAGTCCAGGAATGGATCTTGTCCGAGACAAGACGTTCACCACCGAATTGACGTATGGCGATGAAATCTGCGTTAGGTGGATTGTCTACGTCGTGGGCTCGTGAGAAATGACGAGCGCTTGGGAAGGCCTTCATACAACAGTGGATTGACAATAGCCGTCGTTGTTGATGATGGTGATGGTGACGACGATGACGATCTCTGACCATGCAAGGGGGCACGATACGCACGCACACTGACTCGCTGCGATTGCCAGCGAACCCTGGCATCATCTCGTGTGTGGAGCATTGATTGCCCTTCCTACCCGCTAATGCAGTGGGCTGTTCTTAAAACATCAATGAGTACTGAACGGCGATACAACTTGTATGTTAACCTTTGGAGCTGGGATCTGGGCGTTCTATCTGTCACGTTTTTGGTTCATCATCATCAGCAGCAGCAGTAGCCATGATTAATCCACTGCTGGAGGGAGTCCTCCCCAAGCTGTTGCCAACAATTCACCAAGCACGTGGACGCAAGCTGATTTCATCTCTCCGTCTCCCCGGCGGACGTGATCTGGGGCACGTAAGCGCGAGTATAATGATAGCTAATCACTAGATACTAACAGCAGCGAGACGGCGACACGAAGGTACGCACGGATATGCGCTATGCGGATGGAGCGTCTCGTCACGACCATTCGGCATTGCCTTGTTCCGAATCGGCTGATAGTAAGAACAGAATGTGCGCTGCAGTGAGGCTCTGTGAGTCTATGTGTACTCTATGAGTCTGTGTACCGGTTGATGTTTTGTAAGTGCTCAGGATATTCGAAGCACCAACACCAACAGAGGCTATAACATCCCGACTTACTGAAGTAAGGCTATTCGAAACCTACGTCGCGTCCGGACATCAACATCACGTACACACACGTATACAGTACACACACACGCACACACACACACGTACACACACACACGTACACACACACGCGCACACACACACAGACACACGTACACACACACGTACACACGCGGACACACACCCACGTACACGCGGACACAGACACACGCGCACGCAGAACAGCCAAGTTCGGAGCACGCTTCGCCACCGCACGCTGGACCCCACTTTACAAGTTGTTGCAGCGCGGGGTATAGAATAACAACAACAATAACAACAACAATAACAACAATAACAACAATACTTCTACAATGCTGCACCAACGGCGCTGCTCGTGCACTCGCAAGCGAGCGGGCTGGCCAGTCGGCGAGCTCGGCTGGCTGGGATCGATCGACCGGCTGACCGAGCGACAGCGGCTGTCTGGTTGGTTGAGTAACCGATCAACGCCTCTTTCGTTGGCTGACCGACTGACCGGCTGACTGGCTGATCGATTGACCGACTGACTGGCTGATCGACTGACCGACTGACCGGCTGGCTGACCGGCTGACCGACCGACCCACCGACCGAGCGCGCGGTCCGGCTGGTTGCACGAGCAGTGCGACATCGAAGCGTATCGCCCGAATAAAGAAGAAGAACACGAACAAGAAGAAGAGTGAGAAGAGGCAGGGACGTCTCGTGATACCTTAGCGTGAAGATGCGACTGGAGTCGCGACGGACGTGCAGGAGGCCTCCTCTTTCGCGCTCGCGGCAGCGGCAGCAGCAGCAGCAGCAGTCTCTGCTGTGACCTTGCAGCTCCACATGCCTGGCGAGAGCGACACGGCGAGCCCCGGCGTCGAGAGCGGAGGGTGTCGAGAGAAGGGTGACCAACAACAAAAAAAAAAGAATGCTACCACCCCCACCTCCTCCTCCTCCTCCTCCTCCAACAACAGCTCCCCCTCCCACCACCACCACCACCTCAATCAAAGCAACAGAACGCGGCGGAGAGAGGAAATAACTTTGGGGTTCTTCCGACGCAAAGTGCTGCCGTTGATCGCCCCGGGTTTCCCCCCCCCCCCTCTCTCTCTCTTCCCCCCGAGCTACTCCTATTATTATTATTGCGACTACTACTGCCGCCGCTACTGCCGCTACTACAGCTACTACTATTAATTATTATTATTATTGTTGAAAGCGGTCTGTGCGAGTAGCGGCGTTGCGCGCTCTGCGTCTTTTAGCGCAGCGCCGACGGGAGCTTCGGACTCGGCGAGTGCCGTGCGCTGATGCCGCTGATGCCTCTGATGCTGCCGCTGCTGATGCAGCTGCTGGGTCCAGCGGCTGCGCTTCACGCACGACAGTTGTTGGGCTCGCAAGAAAGAAGAAGAAGATGAAGAAGACGACGACGACCGACTAAGACGTCGGCACCGGCGATGGCTGGGGGACGGTAGAGGGGATGAGAGGCGGGGGCGAGTCGGGGTTGTGGTGGGGGCGGCGGCGGTGGAGGGGTGGTGGGGGGGGAGGTGGCGAGAGAGGTGGTGGTGTGGTGGTGGGGGGTTGAAACATGTGTCCATCCATCCATCTCACACAGGAACCGACGCGCCCATTTGAGCCCAGGGAGCAAGGGAGGGGTCTCGGCACTCACCGTGCCGAGCGGAGGTCAGCCCCGTGACGCCGCCGCCGCCGCTGCTAAGCGTGCCTCCGAGTGTGCCGCCGGGCAGAGATGTGCTTCCTACCCCAGCCCTAATCACCACACCTGTGTTTTACACCCTCCTCTCTCGCTTGTTTTTTTTTTTAATTAAGGCGTCGAATTAATTTCACTCCCCCCCCCCACCCCCGTGTGTGTTTTTTTCTTCTTCTTTTCCTGCAAATGACTTTTAAAGCAGGGGGGCTCAGCTCGCCAACTGAATGGCCGTGTCTTCAGAACGTGTTGCTCTCTCCTTAGTTCTTTGTTTTCCAGGGACAGTTTTAATGCGGCGCTTGAAGGCGAGCGGGGTCCACGTGTTAACAGAGATAACAACTTGAATGCGTCATTGTTATTTTCTCTCTCTCTCTACGCGAGTTTAAGAGCGGCATCGGCTCGTGTCTAAACATCCTGCTTGCTTTGGAATAGCGCGTAAGGCATCTCTGCAGCATCTGGGTGCGTGGTTTGTTTTTTTGTACATTACACTATAAAACGTTAATACAATAGCATACACGTACAAGTTTGTTTTAAAACAGCGTGCAAAATAGTTTAAAGGTCTGTGAATATGATATGCAAATGATGTGCCGTACGCAGTCTGTTTTTATTGTAGGGGGCGGGGAGGGCGTAAGGAGGGAGGGGGGCGGGAGTGTGGCACGGGAGCGCTCCAAATATTCCTTTGATTTAGTTTCCTTCATTCATTCATTCGCCTCTTTTCATCATTGTTTGAGTAAACGTTTGCCGGCCACGTTGGGAAGTGTGCGATTGTGTACTTAGCGACGTTGTATGGATTTAAGTCGCTCCGGCAGTCGGACCGCCCGGATGAGGCAAGTGCCTTTTGCAGGTACCGTTACGATCACTGCACGGTGCAGGAACGTCCACTACCCTGAGCATCGGTGCTCAAAGCATGTTTTGTGCAGCTGCTCCGTAGCGTCGCGACTTTCCCGGTACTCAATAAGGATACTTTGAAGTTTCGTAAAGATTAACGAGTAATACCGGACTTTTAAAATATTGTATTGTAATCCTTTTTTGGTGATGTCTAAACGCCCATAACGGTATATACATTGTTAACGCTGCGTCTTGCATTTCACGAATACCACCACTAACACGCTTACCCCCCCCCCACACACACATTATTCATTCGGGTTCAATCAATAGCCCGGGTCATCGACAATTCCGCGAGTGAGCAGCCTGGGAGAACACGCATTTTAATGGTAATCCCCGACGTTCAGAAACAAGTTTTATAGGGCGCTTATTTCCCCCCCTACCACTTTTGACCGTTCCCCTTGTAAACAGCAAACAACGACTACAATGCGTCAAAGAATTGCGCACGAACGCAACCTCACTCTTTGATCTTTTCGCTCGAAGTCGGCTGCTGCGAAAAGGCACGAGCCTTAGGAGAGATAACTGGAGTGCGATACCTAGCTGTGCGCGAGATATCATTCGGTGCCGAGTTGCGTCTGAAGATGTTTTTTCTCTCCTCCACCCCATCCCACAATTGTCCGGCAGCGTGACATGCACACAGGGACATCCCGTGGCAAGCACGGCGTTCGGTAGATGCCGTTGCACGTTAACAGGACGCACACAGGAACGCACGTCCCGTTTTATTTTTAAAAGGCTTGTAAGATTACACTCACGCGGAGAGCAATTTTAGGATTTCAGATCATTAGGCGTTTGGAAATTAGCTCGTTTTTCTGCTGTTGTTTTCACCGTAAAAAAGGGGCAACCTTCGAGCGTAATTAATGCACAATTATACCCGCGACGCGGACAATGCGCATCCCGTAATGATGAGCCGCCTTCGTTGTTGCATTCCGGCAAGCAAAGTTATTTGCAAACAATTTGGAACGCGAAATGTTATATACATATATATTTTTTGTAAAAATAATTGTCACAACTGCTATGCAAATGTAATTTGCTCGCTATGCGTAACTTAAGGTTTTATTTGTGTAAATAAATAACCACCGTATCAATTTCGTCTTTTCGTGCCTATGTGCGTTTAATATAAATCGGCGAACACTCGCATAATGTGAGAGAGGAAATTGTCATCATGAACCTGCACCAATTAAGTATATACCGCTCAAACTTTACCACGATAGGGACAGCAGCAGCAGCAGCAGCAGCAACAACAACAACACTCGTATAAGTGCGAAAGAATACATTGCACACGCAAGCAACAACCAATCAACCAACGCACCTGACTTTCGGAAATCCAAAACATCCAAACCCCCTTCCTCGTGTGGCTCCAGCAGCGCTCGGCTCTCCAGCAAGCAGCCTTTGCTCATCTCAATGCACGCGGTATGGGCGCACTCCCCCCCCTAACCGCTTAATATAATCAAAGCGCCGCCACTGCGGGAGAAACACACAAGACGCAGTTGACACTTGACCTGAGGTCAAAAGCTACATGTAAACGCATGTGCTCTATTGCTGCGCTATTGCTGAAGGGCGGACTGGAAACGTGACATCTGATCACGCAATGCTTGCTCCACCGCCCCGTGATGGAAACACTCGTACCTAGGGGGCATGCGGCGTTCTTTGCTTTTATTTTTTTTTGCGCGGTGCCGCGCGTTTGGAGTCATAGTTTTCTTTTCAAAGCGGTAGACTGTCGGCTGTGCATCTATATATATACACACACACACATACGCGGGGACCTCGGGTTCGTAATGTGTGCTAAGTTAATATCTTGCTCCTCTGTGAATTGCTGTTCCGCACTCCTCCGTACCGTTTGCGATAGATCCGACTTTTAACAGCACGCACGCGCGCGCGCCTGGAGTAATATAAAGCTCACTTGGTCTTTGGAGTTACAAACAAAGAACTACAAAAAAGACATTTGACGTAATTATCAAAAGCACAAAGAAGGCATTAACGATCGAACCTGCCGATGAAAGGCGGCCAACCCCGGACCCACAATAAAAATCGAGGGAGTTGTCAAAATTCTCCGCGGATTTTTGTGAAGTTTCGAGGCTGCGTGTGGGTTCGGGTGCCATCCAGAACGCGTTCTCCGCGACTGCCCCATTCGCGTGTTTGTAGCACGCGCACCGCGTGCCGAGCCCTTGTCACGACCAGTCTTGAGACATTTCACTCACGGAACCTTTCTTTTAAGACGTGCATTCCTCACCGCCAGTATCTAAAGCAGATAATAACGTGACGCACACGCACACGGTAATTACTCGTTATCGCCCTGAATAATGCATTACGCGCGCGTGTATTTGCTTACACGCGTGCAACTAATTATGACGGCGTTGCGCTATGAACCCAGCAAACTGGGTTCGATTCCCGTCCACGGATCATTAATATCCGTGCCGAGCGATAACTAAACCTGTCTTCTGGCAGCCCCCTTCACCAAGCCGCAGTGACCAGCGTGGTGAAGTATGGCTAAACAACACCCACATGACCGACACGGCGCGGAGGATCCTTCATCCAGCAGTGGATTGACGACAATTCTATAAACAATTGTTATTCATTACTATTCATTTTGAACTCACGATCGTAAACCCTTCCGCAAATCTATTCGCCAAGATGAGCAACAACAACAAAGCCATACGAAATGATACATATACGTAGCAAAAAACAAACTTTTGCTTCCTCTTCACGCACTATACGATGCGTCAATCAAACAGTCGGCGTAGCGACGGACGGTCACGACGCTGGCGTCTAACGGGTTGAGGGAGAGACGGGGGGGGGGGGGAGAGGGCACCACTCACCTTTGTCCGTCCTACCACGTGCGCCGTCGCTCTGAGAACGTCGACGGCTCCATGAACGTGGCGGCTCTTGTCAGCGCAAAGCGTGACCCGCCAGGCTTTGCGCGCGCGCGCGCGCACGCCGAGATGTCGCAATGTGCGCGGTGGAATTGTCGCCTCTGCCCACAAGATACCGTTGGCACGGACGTTTGTGTTGCCACCTGCACCGCTCACCCCCGCCCGCACCATACCCCTCTTCCCATCTCCGCGGTGGAGGTTCGAGGCGGCGCACAGGTGGTGACCGCAGTCGTCACCCAACCCCCCAGCCACCGTATCGCGATGACACTTTAGCGTCAATCATCTCCAAGCGTCATCGTTTTCATCATCACGATTTCTCGGGCCAGGGTCGATCCACTGCCGAGTGAAGGCCTCCCCAAGCCGACAGCACCGGAATACGGATTTAGAAGGGTAGTCTGACAATATGCCACGCTTTCGAACAACATTATTACCACCGACATTCACGCGATGTCCCGCAGTCTGCTAACCCTCCGTATGCGGTGGCGTGTAGAGTGACTAACTGGGCGAGAGTTCCACCGTTAAAATGAGTCCACTTAACACTCCGTGATGGCAATAGCTGGCATCACAACGCTTCTTCGCAATGTAGTCGCCGCCCGTTCGACACATTGCAGGTAAGAAACGCAGGCGAATGGTTCATTGTGCGTCGTGTTAGGGGGCACATCGACTGCCGCGGCTGTGGGGAGTTCACCACCGACATCTCCACGCCACTGAACGCTGTTACACACGCGGCGCCCGCTCAGTCCGTCTTGAGTGCACGGGCATATCTGAATGTACTGCAGGTGGGGGTACATATACACGGAACAATATCGTATAATATAACAACAACAAAACAGTCTGAATCTAAACGGTGGTATGTACAGAGTGTATAGCAGCACACGCGATTTGACTCTTGAGAACGTGGTAGCGTCTCGGCTAACGATGGCCATGGCGATAACGACAATGGTGCCCCAAGATAATGCGTTTTAATTTGGCGATTGTAATAACGGCGGTGATTGTATCGTTAATGACACAGGTAATTGGGACGAAGGCAATGCTGATGAGTGTGGTTATGATAACAGAGATGACGAGAGTGGAGATTGTAACGTTGGTAGATTAATGGTTAATGATGGTTGTACTAAAGATGATGATGATGAAGAAGTCACGACGGTCATGATAACAGGAATAATGTTGATGGTAATGGGTAATAGATAGTGCTGACCAATACATCTAAAATTGTCTCACTCGATTATCACAGCGGCACCATACATGAAACAATTCCATTAATTACATTTCAGGGCTGCCCTATGTCCGTTGAGGACAGGCAACGTCTCTTAATGCTCTCACAGAACAACTTTGTTTCAATAAACCAAAGACCTACAATGGAATTATTTAAGAAAATCCTCATTTGCTAGCTGTGTAAAATTGTCGAACGTATAAGTCGTGACCACCAAAGGCAGCTCACATGGGCTTGCTTTGTATACATCCAACAAGTCTGTGCCGGGCAGTAGCCGCGCTCGCAATTAGTGTCCACGGACGCTGATTAGAGATACAGTACGCAGTTGCATCAACACAACTTGTTCTCGATTCACAACCCGAATTGTAAATGCGGCGAATTTATATCGAGATGTCCCCATTGCGGGATTTTTAGTATCAGCGTTAAATACAAAAAAATAATGTGCGTGTGTGTTATGATTACATGTTTAAAAACATTGCAAGTGTATGTATATTGTTTTACATATCAAGTGCATAACGGCAATAACGGGGACATTAGCAGCAAGTCGATGAATCTCGCTTCACACGCACGAACTCGGCGGCACGACGGATATCGGGGCTGTGTGACAAGGCGCACAACATTTGCACCGCATCGACACGTAGGGAAGCCATTTTTTTTATCATATATATTTACATAAACAAATTATGTGAAAGAATATAATTGTTTTAAATAACTTAACACACGGGCAAAACGGTCACAATTCAGAGCCTCCATTGAAGAGCAACTGCAGTGAAACACCGGCGGGGAGGAGTGTCATTGGCACACTCTCCCAATAGCAATCACATCTACGCATGTTGTTTATTGTTTACATTCACAATTGGGGGATGGGGGGGCAGGCAACTGGGGGGGGGGGGCAAAGATAGGTCAAAAGATTCATGAGTTATTAGGTGCAAATTCTAATTGAGACCAAGACCTTTATAATTAGCCATTGCTTATCAAAGTCAGTGCGTTAGTCCAGTGGGAATGAGATTGAAAAAAAACCTTGGCTTGTATGTCAAGGATGTACAAAATGTTAATGGGAATGAGATTAAAAGTAAAAGTTGAACCAACTTTAACGTTTGGCCAACTCTGAATCCCCCATCTCTGTGTTCAAATCGAGGAACAGAATAATACCTGGACACGTGTTACTATTTATTTCCTAAAATTAAAACGTAACAAGGGCGGTTTTTACGTTTACATACCGTACTCTGAAACGTTTTGATAACCTCTTATGCGAGTGGAATCTCGCGTCACTGTGATGTACAAATCAGTCCGTCCGTTTATTTCGGATAAGATCCATTGAGCCAAGCAGCTCTTTGTCAAGACCAACAACAGTGAGTTAAACAGAGAAGCAAAATAGTTTAAGGATCTGGTGGCGATGGGGTACACGAGCAAGAACAGTCTTCGCCACGGTGGCAAGATGTTAACTACCTCGCCTGGTATACAGGAGGTCGTGGGTCCGATCCCGACCCTGACGCCTGCTGCTGCTGTATATTTGGAGTTTGCATGTCTCTCCCCCCGTGGTCGCGTGGATTTTTCTCCGGGTCCTCCGGTTTTTCCCTCCAAATTTAGAAACATGCATTTCGAGTATTTGACTGCTATACATTTCCACGTGATAATCCACTTTGTTGAGATATCATTTGTGGCCAGGTCACTTCTGCAAAAGAGCTATATAGCTCAGTGGGCCTTATCTGGTAAAATGAAAAAATTGAGTTTGGTTGATAGTTTTAGACCAAATATGGAGGTACGTGCACACACCACATCTCCGACTAGCACAGTTGGCTAAGTATGGTGCGAAAGAAGTTCAACAAAAGTTCAACATACATACACGCACCACAAGTGAAGTGACCACTACACTCAAATAAGTATAAATCATACATTTGGTATCCGTGGCGTTATTTTATCGAAAGGCTATTGCAAAGGCGTTGCGTTTCACGGACGCCATCTGCAGCAGTTTCGCAGTGGATGGACGATGTTGCGGTTTGTAGCCGAGTAATTTGTAGGTATTGTTTTGAATTTGGTCAATTAGGATCATGATGCCGGCACACAATTATATATACATTGTTGACGATCTCAGGTGATCTATAACGTCCACTGCAAAGCGTTCGGAACATCCTGCGATGGTTAATACATCGACAGCACTAACCACCAGCGCAGCCTGTCAAGTTCGAACTGCGAACCTCGCAACAAGTGGTGATCGCGCTACCTCAGGGCCAGGGTCACCAACCCAAATTGAGACCCCCCCCCCCCCAAGAGACAAACATAAGAGCACACAGACTCGCGTACAGATCAATATTCTTACAAAGAGGCACGTAAACTTACATGCAGACACACAGACCCATGTCCAATGATCCAATCCTGGATGTTCAGGTACGTCCGCAGGTACTCGAGGGTTTTCCAGCCTCTGTTTATTTGTGCCAATGCCTCTACCCTGACACAATATAAGCAGGACTCCATTCGCTCTCTCCACATATAAATGCAAATGTTTAACAGATATAAATAAGAAACATAGTCCATCAGTCATTGGCGTCCAAGCCAATGATATTAAGCAGAAATGGGTTTAAGCAAGGAAATTCTGGATCGGTTTTCACTTTCTGCATCTCATCCCACAGAGTGAGGCTTGTTTCATAAGACGCCTGGTCAACGTAGAAGAGTAGACCAAATACCCTCGAGTGCTTTCTCAAGTGGAGGACATTTCTCCAGTAGTGGCACAAGCAAGTAAATGTAGGGCTACAGTTTTACCTTTTCACTGGAGGTCAGTAATGCAAGTTTCCTTAAAAGGCCTTCGAGGACTTTCAGCAGATATGCTGCCAGGTACATCACGGACTAGAGCGGCGTTCTTCATGGCAAGGCCCGCGGGCCATTTGCAGCCCCTGGTGGCCTTTAGTGCGGCACATCACAGATGTGAGAACACCCCTTTACAGACGGTGTGGCGGCCCTCACACTGATGATGTCTGATCGGCGAAAGTGGCCGCCCCTCTGAAAATCAGTGAAGAACACTGTATACATAAATTTGGATTTAAAGCTTTCGTGACTGCAGGGATTCATCTTCTTGGTTTTTTCGGTAAAGTCACTGAGGACGGCTGCTTGCGTTGTGGCCGAAACGTCGTGAGAATTATTTTATTATGTTTTATTTTTATTATTTTATTACTTCCCTTCTACGTGACTTTACCGAAAGAACCAAGAACACTGTATACATAGGTTATAGGTGGAGTACAGTCACAAATGCCTCTCGAACTTATGGAATGTTTGATCCGTTAACGTGTTCACACTCTCTCCACTTCAGCACAGCAACGGCTCCTTGTTCCGATAATTCTGCAAAGTTACCAAATGGCACCACCTTTCATCTGCAGTGGAGTTCCACCTGAAACATAAATTTGTTGAAGCATATGGCATGAAAATATGCTAACGTGACCAAAATATGTATACTCTATGCAAAAGCAACTGGTAGTGTATTTGCCTACTTTCAATTGGCTTCAGCGTTGCATTCCATGGGAGGTAATTTGTTTGTATTTATAGTCAAAACTGTTTATCACAGGATTAAATACAATTTAGAACATTAAGCTGAGTCAACCCTACGAGTAATACCAATCAGCCTCTTATTACGGGGGCCCGGCACATTTTACTTGTGGGGTTTATATGTTTCTCGTGATAAACATATACCTGACCATAGAAGGGCTTTGTAGCCATTCTAAAACACAATTAGAAATGTCATCAGCCACTCATTTATGATCATCTCTATTTATTGTATTTGTCCGTGATCATCCTGCAATTAATGATATCTGAGAATGGTCACTCGTGGACAAAGTTTAGATGAACAACGATGACATAATTGCCAATACAATGGTAGAAGGACACTTTTCAATTACCTGTGTTGGTGCCATCTGGTGAATGGAATTAACGAGAAAAAAGAGGGTGGCAGATCACACCTTTGGGCCCAAAGAGAGTTTACGAACGACGCTGCACCTGAGCACCCATTGCAATGCGTCGTATAATGTTTCCACTGTAAGCACAGCTTGCCGCCGTGCAATGCCAGGATTTTCATCGCGGTGGCACAATGGTTATCGCCCTGCGCCGTGAACCTAAGCGACCTGATTTCGATTCCCGGTCAAGGCTAACATCGGCGGCGTGTCATATCCGAACCTTTCCTGGCCGTCCCCTTCACCAACCTGCACCGACTGTATGTGGGTACGTACGTTGAACTTCTTTCGCACCGTACGTAGCCAACCGTGCTAATAGAATTATCAAACAACTTGCCGTGACCAGCACAGCATGGCTTTCATAGAAACGTGGATGGACACACGGCCTGGTGGCTCGTAGAGCAAGTGGCTTGCAATTGAAAGGTTGCAAGGTAAAACCTTGGTTGAGGATCAACTCAGCCCATCATGCCTCTGGGTTCCATAAGATGGGTACCACTTTGTAGGGAACTTGGCATCGGTTAATCTGCGGATAGACTCGTTGCCGCTACACGGATGTGCAATGTCTCTGCCGCTGGCTCTGCGCCGTAAACAGGAGCTGTGCGCCACCTAATTTTAGCTAGGAAATCGGTGACGCTTATTTGTGTGCTTTGTACATTGGAGTGCTATTTTACCCGCGTTCTCACTGCTCCCACAGTCCCCTCTTAAGCACACACCGCCACCTCCACGGTTCCACCCCTCGAAAAATGTATAAAACCTCACCGTCCCCACCACTGGCGTCAGAACCCTGCCGTTTCATGGCCCATCGTTTTAACTTTACACATTCACAGGGGTTCTTTGATATCTTTCCAGTCTGCCCAAATGGCCGAACTAACGCGCAGTCACAATTTACGGCCAAAAATGTGTAAAAAAAAAATGTGTAAAAAAAAAACGTGTGTGTAGGACCCCTGCAAGGGGAACGTCGTCATTGGTGATGAAATCATTTTGTCGTCTCATGGAAAGGGTGGCGTGTGAAGACGCTTAACGTCGCGCGCACCGATGAACATTATCGTGTCGGTGGTGCACCGCACATCGTTTCAGTCTTTTTAGGATAAAATAGTAATTCCGTGTAGGTTTACGCGGAAATCGCACGCAAATGCATGCATATTTGAAGCCATAAGTGTAAAAAAAATCTCAGTAATTTTTTTACATTTATGGCTTCACATCTCAGATTTTTTTCAGCAAAAGAAAATAACAATTAAGCGTAGAGTCAAAAGAATTACAGCACTCTAAACAAAACCCTCCCAAGTGAAAAAAATGTGTTTGTTGTGTTAATGAAGAAGCATATGCTACATTTTCTGTAGATGTTGTTTATTTATCATTGTAATTAGTAGGCCACGGAATTAAATATTGTGGCACAAATTCACAGAGCATTTAGTTTTGGAGCATTACTGTCGTGGAGGAAGGGGGGGGGGAGGAAACCAAGATCTGGTACGTTGCCACGCGAGGTTGGCCACCGTCGTTCAATTCTTCCCATGACATTTTGTGCTACTAAGTGGGCACGCGATGCCAGCACGAAGGGCAAGTGGCCGTGATTTGCGTTTGGGTTTCACGCTGCGAGAGACGTCGGTTCGAAAGTGAATCTCACAAGTCGCCAGCGGCCATTCGGCCAGGCGGCACGGCCTCCACGTTGGGCCTCTGGTACTTGCGTTGTGCAGGCCTCCAGCTGTCCTCTCTCGTGTGGCTGTGGCGTAGCGTTGGAGGGAAAATCTGTTACAATTAAAATAACTGCGCTCGGCCCAGCCTTCTGGAATGTGAGACCAGATGGGGAACTACAGCCTTGGGAAACGTTAAAAAGGGCCTGTAAAAAGCAGCTCTTTACTCGGCTCAGATAGTGCTTTTTCATCAAAACATATATATAATTTTTTTGTGGGAAGTGAATTTTAAACAGTCAAATGCATTATTAATATTTCATTATTGCAATAATGTTTTGTGGTAAAAGAAATTGCTTTGATGGAATTTGTTTAAGCGATGCAGGTTTAATGGAAGAATGAGCATTGGAATGAATTAAAATAATTAGAAATATATATAATTAATTTGATTTCAAAGCCGTAACTACGTTGTTGGACTAAACGCATCATATGCATCTAACTCAAGACAATCCATAAGTGGATTATCCGAGTTGTGGATTAACCGTGCTCGTTCATAAATATTAGCTGCTCCTCACTTGTCGAGAGTCAGTGACTCCATGTCACAGTGACCGCAAACGAGTTGGTAAGTAAATTGATCATTTTAAAAGAGACAATTTTATTCCGTTGCGTATGGCGATATGTTCAGTAGCTAAATGCCAACGTCAAGGTCTGCTAGCCACGTGAAGGCTTCAGCGTCAGAGATGGCAGCCTCCTCGAGGCCCACCTGTTCGGAATTGTCATTATTTAGAATCCAGATACGATAACAAAAAAAGTTCCTTTAAGGGGCAGAAACCAGTTGGATGAAGTTTTAGGATGTACCAAATGAGTACTCAAGTACTCTCAAGACCAAAATGTGACTTTGTGGCCAGAAACCTAAGGGAAGAGAGAGGCAATAAACACATACGACGCATTCATCTTCACCCCTATTCTAGGTAAACAATCAATGGTTTAAGTCAAATGTATAAGTTTTGCACGATCTGAATTTGTGTTTCATACGGGATCAACCCCCTGCCCACATAACCCAGGATAATTGTGAGTTGTGGCCTCACATTGGGCCATCCTTCCATGTTTACTGGATATTATCTTTCAACTTAGTTGGAGTGTTCCATCAGATACTTGTTAGATTTCAGCGAACGTGCACGCCAGCCAAGAAAAACACGAAGCGTTGGCGTTGCATCCGCCATCGTGCGTCTCTGTTGCCCCACCGCTCGTGTCGGGAACACCATCACAGGTGCTCATTGTATGCCCATTTATAGTTTATGGTGGGGCACGCCAGCTACAAGGGCACCACCGATTGCCAGTGGGAATCGTAGAGCGATGTTTTTTAATAGGGGCTGCTCAACGACACTCCAAACGTGACCATTATCACCCACGCACGTGCGCGCACGCCGACACGCTGCGATTTGATAAGCCAAGATGGCATGTGAAGAAAATAATCAATTGTTGTATTTTACGCAACGGAACACGGGTATATGAATAAATATATTTTTTGGGAAATTTCACAATGACTGCGAGCTGTCGTTTTTTTTTTCAAATCCCTTCTTTTCTTCATTCTTCTAACACACTCTTGCGTGTTGACCTTGTTTTGTTGAATGAAAGCAATGATTTGGTCAAGTACAGTGTGGAAAAGTAATGGGGAGGCAATGGCCAGTTCCAGAACATTACACAAAATGTACGTGGCTTTCCGCCTTACTAGGAATGTTTGGGAAACGGTCCTTGCCCTAAGGCTAATCAGCAACATGGGGCCAAATTAAAATTACTGTATTTGTTGCAGCGGTTGTGGGAAACTACGCAACTCGCTTTAAAAAACATTTGTGGTGTGTACTGTACGATTCAGATGTGTGGCACGGAGAGGTATAAACCTCTCCCTTTACAGAAGGCCCTTTGCCATGTTTTTAGGGCGAAATGCCCGTTGGTGTGTTTCTGCCGCTTCAAATTATTTTTACATCTATTTTTTACTAAAATGAAAATATCAAATGGCAAATGTCAAGGTGTTCTCAAAAGAAAGTGGCATTTGTTTGTAATCAGAAATATGTTTTAATTTAACATATTTAACATATTCGTCTCATTAATAAATAAAAAATAAGAGTATTTTATTTTACTACATATAAAACAATGGCATTTTGCTAAAATATACACGGCAATGTATTCATAACACAATACGATTCACTCGGAATAATGCAACAAATGCACTGTGTATATTTTCCTATGTAGCGTAATAAGCGCACCACCAAATACAGAGAGAGAAAAAAATTACCAATGTGCACTTGGCATTATTCAAGTATAACGCAACAATTGATTATCTGCAATGTACTACGCACAATTAAAGTGTGCTTTCTACAACAACATTCATTTTCATGTTTGGTCAGTGCTCTCTCGTTTATATTTCGCATTAACGGCACTCTGAATAAGCATCGAATAACTTGTGTTACGAAAATTATAAGGCCGCGGCCCGTGCGCACGAACAAGCCCATTGCGGTTGTAAAAGAACAAATCGCTAATTGGAATTTCTTTCAGGAAATAATGCTGATAAATTGAAATATATTTTGCAAGAAAATATCTCATTTAACAACGGCGGAGGGAGCAACTGCCTTGTGTCCATTTACAGGCAAATGAAACTAATGGAACCATCGGTACGGAGTGCAGCAATGTGTGTGAGCACATTTCACAAGATTGGGGCTTATACGTCTATTTGTCTCACTGTAGCCATGTGGCCCCACTCCGCAATTCACAAGCCTGACTCCGAACCTTTTAATTGAGCCCCAGAACAAACTAATTAATCACCCAGCCGCATAATGCAAATGATGGGGTCACTTCTCAAATCCCCGTTCCCCACCTTCTTGATTGCAAATCCTCCAATATGCTTAGTTAATCTGTGATGCAGAACCTTTCTCTTCCTCCCTCATGTACTATCCCCTTTAAAAATATATATAGGGGTGGTGGGGGGGGGTGAAAGTTATCTGTGCTGTGGACTCATTCAAAATTTATGATTTCTTTGCATAATGAAGAAGTTTCGCGTGCGTCAGGCGCATCTTCAGCACATTAATCAAGACAAACATCCTAATAATCCGTTGGATGGCTCTCCCAGCTCCTGAGCTTCGCCCAGGATAATGAAGTAACTTCATTAATCAACACTTTCTGATTAATTGTTGCAAAGTGTCATCCATAAATTTGGCTTCATTTTAATAATGGCTTCTGAACACTAACAACATCCCTTGTGATTTGGAGCCTTTATTGCGGTGGCGAAATCTTCGAGGTGGAGAAAGGCAACTCGCATTCGAAAACCCTCTGAGCCCCTTTTAACAAAAAAAAAAACCTGGCATATTTGATTGCTTTAATTAAGATCGGCATTCATTTTAAAGTTTATTACGTTTCTTTTTTTTAACGAATCGGGCGTTGAATTTCGGCCGAAATCGCTCTTTTTTAATGAGTTTTAAGGATGATGCAGAGCAGTAATTTCCATCCGCCATTAAGAGGCAGCAAGTCTGCAGCCGATGCCTAATTATGCTGGGTTGACACCCTGGCATTTTCCAAGAGAAATCAACGGCACAATTATCCAAACGTGAGCGACATAACTTTAAATCTACATAAAAAAAATACCTCATTTACTCGTGCCTCGTCATCACGGCGGCGCTTGTGTACGAATGAACATCCGCGCTGCTGAGAAATTCACGTCTCCAGCCTTAGCGGTGGCTTTGCATCGCTCATTAAAACGCTTCTCTCTTATATTTAATTAAGTGGCCTTCCCCAGTTTTGGTGCGTGGCATGTGTGGCAGCGTGTTTGTTTACCAAGCCTGCGATGCTGACATCAGGTAATTAGGGTCTAATTGTTTATTGTAATTGATATTGCCCATTGTAGAATGCGGTATCGCTTGTTAACGGAGTTAATGGGAATGCTGCCGCTTATGGTAATGGAAACTACATGCCTTAATGGAGTGTTTAAAAAGTTACAACAAAGGATGCAGTATGCTGCAATGAAAGTGCGGATGTAAACAATGTATCCACCGTAACTATTTAATTTCGAACGGCTAACACTGAATTGCATGCTTTCGTGTTTGTGTGTGCGCGCGAGATGCTGTGTATACAGACTACAACACGGTTACATATGCAGTCAATCCTGTGCATATGCTTGAGTATGCATTTGTATGATTATTTCCGTGAAGTTTTCCGCGTGTGAAAATACAAAATAACCCATCTGCATGTTACAATCTATGCATGCTAAAATACTCACGTGCAAAAAAACCCGTTATCGCGCACTTAAGGTAAAAATGTAATGCAATGTTTTCCCAAAAGACTGACAATGCTGCCATTAAGACATTTCCACAGAACAGCTTAGCCTCCTGAAAGCGCTGGTTTGAATGCTACAACAAAAGGTTTGCTGCACTGGACAGTGTCTTTCCGGTGATGATTGAGTTACGTATATTAATAGTGTTGGTCTCACAAAAAAAAGATATATGCATATATTTTACTGTTGATTTTAGAGGCGGTCCTTATAGTGTCAGTTGCATTCTCTACGATAATCCAATCATAATCATTGCAATTGGCGATACATTTACGGTAGTGGCCACATGAGCCCCAAGGTCTCTGTCATCCTCCTGCTTTGGTGCAATTACCACCATCACGGCTATTGTTCTGTAAATTCTCAGACGGGGCAATGGAGGTACGCTCCATGTAGACATTGTGCTGATAAGATTCCCACCTTGTTGAAATAATGGAACCAGATAACACTGATTAAGTGCTCACTTGGTCGGAAATTTGTAAAAACCATGTTCTCAGAATGTGCGCACACGCACGCTACTGGGTTGTCTCTCAATCGCGATTACCGATTTTCAGCACCATGCTGTCCTTCGAAGACGTATCAACCGTAGCAGATGTATGAAGTCAGGTTTACATATCACTTGCCACGTGGCGTTCTGCATCTTGGCTAGAAATCCAGCCTTAGGTCATTGAGATCGCATTACGGTACGCGAACCGCTAAAATAGTTTACATACACGTACGCAGGACAGGACACTGTACAACGTACACAAGGACACGAGATGTCCGTCGATGCTTTGCCAGCAGTGTACCTCATTTATTATGGGCATAGACCCCCAACGGAGTCATTATTGTCAAGGTTGGTGTCACTCCTCGCACACCCGTCTCTTCTCGCGGTGTTTGGGGAAGATGTTTTTGTCTCGCGGCTTCCCTCCTTTAGCCGAAGAATGTAAACAGCCGACATCGTGAAGCACAACACACCTCGCAAATTGAAACGGGCCTCACCTGAATGTCCAAAACACTCGACAGACACTCAGCCGTTCTTTGATTCGCAATATTGCGACGTATTGTATGGCAACCAGAGGCGCCCCACCACCCCCCAGGTTACCCAGTTTAAGAACCCGCCACCCCCAAAGTGCCCCATTGTCATTGCTTCGTACGGTTTACGGCATGTAGCATTGATGATGATACGGTATGTAGCATTGATGATGATGTCTGTGCGTGTTGTGTGTTTCGTGGAGAGCTCCCTGATGGCACTTGCCACAACGGGCCGTGCACGCTGCTGCACGGGGCACTGACACGAGAGTTTGATTCCACGGCGAACATCGCCGGTTCTGGGACTCTCCTTGGTCGACTCGGCCTTAAATGAGTTCGGGATGTATAAACATCAGCACAAGGGAGACAAAGGTGGCGCCGGGCTGGTGTTGGCCATACCTCTCCTGCACGTTTGCTGTGCCGGCCTTCATCGATGCTCATTAAAGCCACTCGGCCTCACGGTCCCTGTACGCAGGATGTTTCTTCTTCTTAGTCGTGTGTGTTTTTATAGATGCGCCATTTAATTTATGTGTTCAGTAGGATACTTAGATTCAACATTTGTATCACTAATTATATTCTGCTCTCGTTAGACTAAATGAGCTGTGCTTTTGATTTCATCTTGAGAGGTTTTATTTCACCCCCCCCCCCCTCCCCCAACATTTTCAGTCACACTTTTACCAGGATTCTGCCGTCAAGGTTAAGTCGGCTTAAACTGCAGAAAGGCTGTCTAAATATTAAACAGTGCAGAATCTGAAGTGTTCTTTAAATTAAAACTATTATAATTTTATGCACGGGCGCCCCGATGATTGCACTGGGATTGGCGGTTGTTATACTACGGGCCCAATATAATCGGTGCTATCGTAGAGATGTGCACGTGCGTGCGTGCGGGCCCCGGTGACTCTCTCCGCCGTTGCTCTCGTCAACATCGTCACCTCGGCCGTCATCGTCGTCACCTCGTCGTCGTCGTCGTGATCGTCAAACGCGCGCGGGTTATCGCCCGCCGTTGTACAGCGCAAATGCGCGCCGGTGAATGGGATCCGTGATCGAGTGCAGCGACGTAGACGCGCGAATTGCAGCAACAACACCGAGAAGGTCTCTCGTGCCCAGGAGGAGGTTTGAATGCAATCGGAATTGGAAAAAAAGGGACAAAGAAACTAAATATTAGCAAACCAGCAAATGCTGAGAATGTTCAAGTGTGGAGATTTACGTGGGCGCTTTGAAGAGATTTTCATCTCTCCAAATGTTATCCCAATTGTACTTTCAGTCTATCTTTGTTGGACTTCTTTCGCACGGTACGTAGCCAGCCGTCCTAACAGGAGGTGCGTGGGAAGGACAACAAACTAAACACAAGAAGCAGTTTTAAATAAATTAGTTTTCAATCTAAAAGTGCATAGCTCCAGTGGCTTCCTAATATCGGAAGGAAGAGCGTTCCAGACGGCCGCAGAAGCGCATCTGAAAGCGCAGCGCGATGCGGTGACCGTCATTGTTCGGTGTCATGTCATGAGACGCGTCCTTTGAGAACGCTCACAGAGCAGCGCGACCCTTCCCAGATAAGTGGAAATCACCGACCCAGCTCTACATTCTGCCTCCAAGTGACCTCTGTTCCACACGGTGAGGGAGCAGCACTTCCCCATCCATTCTGCCACTCAGAGTAATGTTCTTCGCATGACAGTCAAACCAATACCGTATTTTTTATTCTTCAGCGTTGGAATTTGTCCAAATTAAAAGCATAACCAAAATCAACGTGAGTTTGTGTGTGTGTGTAAACAACCATTGTTGTCTGGCCTGTGACCATCAACTCACGAGGCTTGTGAGAACCCGGTGGAGGCATCGGTGGATACCTGGATTGTCAACCTAGGATTCTCAGTGGGCTCTGCTTAGTGCTTCAATCTATGTGCTGCCTGGTCTTCTCGGACGAGTTGTCTTTCACCCAAAACCGCACAATTTTCGTGCACATAAAGTCACGCTTGAGAGCAGGGCGGGGACGAAACTCGCGTGGGAATGAGGTCCTAGTGCTCGCACACCAAGTTACATGCTCGCGGATGAAACTTAAGAATTCAGAAGTCAAAGTCGTTGCACAAAAGTCACTGCTCAACCTTATTTGCAGAGAGGTGGACCGCGTTTAGAAAACGAGCCATCCTTTCTCGTATCTGTAATTAAGGTGTCTTAAATGTGTCTTGGTGCAATGCTCGTCACCAAGCAGGGACTTAAAGCGAACAGTAAGAACTGACGTTCTACAAAGTATTCCCATTCTTTCCTCTTGTTGTACAGGAAATCATGTATTCCCTGTTGTTTAATGTATAACGGGACCAGAGAGTTAACCTTAAAAGGGGTGCATATTTGACATTTTATAACAATGTACAGAACTGGGATTCTTTTTAAACATGATATCTTTTTTGAGCTCCGCATTCCATATGATGAATTATACGCGCTTCTGGTTCCGATGAACTGCATTACAGAGGCAACATGTGACATGTGGTCAAATCCACCCACAATGTAGCCTACAATCATGCTCGGTGTTAAATGAATTATTTCGTGCTGCTGCTGCTGCATTGGCCGTAGTGCACAAACAACACCGAATGAAGATCAATAGCACTGCCTGAAAATGAGAAACAAGAGTACAACAGACGACGTTCCAGGCAATGGCCCTTTTTCACAGCACACAGAGAGAGAGAGAGAGCGCTTGCTGTGTGAAGGTCTCCCCCACACCTCTCGGTCACGGCGGTTGTTTGGCCATACTTCGTTGTGCCTTCCCCGTGGTCGCGTCCATTTTGTTCTCCGGGCACTCTGGGGTTTCCCTACCACATTTAGAAACACTCGTTGAGATGATTTTGCTGCTGTAAATTACCACGTGATAAGCCACTTTGTTAAGCTACCATTTGTGGCCAGGTCACTTCTGAAACGTAAGTTCGTACCTCAGTGGCCTTTACCTGGTAAGATTAAAAAAAAACAGTTTCGTTTAATTTGTATATCTTTTTAAAAAGTTATTTGTTTATCTTTCCTATGCTTTGCACTCCTATCGTGTTATTGTCCTGTTTGTCGTTGTAACGTTCTAACCCGCCCCTACTGGAGATATGTGAAAAAGTGCTTGATAGCTCATCGGATTCCTCCAGTATAAATAAATATTCTGATTCTGATTGATCGGTGCGGGCTGGTGAAAGAGGGTCCCAGGACCGGTTCAGATATCGCTCGCCACTGGTGTTAGCCGTGGCCGAGAATCAAACTCAGGTGGCCGGGGTGTAAAGTGTCGTACACTTATATCACGAACCACGACCCACCACGGCGACGCTGGTGCATGCCAACCGACATCTGCGCATATGAAAAAAGACACGGTTACAGTAATCATCTTTTTGTAAGCACCCTTGACATGAGCTAAACAGACTAGAGGAACACGCGTGATTTATGACACACAAGACATTGGACGATTGAGACACTAGGCAGATGAGTTATATAAAAAAAACAAGTTCATGATAACAATCAAATAAATATATAATGCGTTGCCATCAAATGGAACGGAAATGCCACATTTTGTCAAATGAGCATGCGGTAAAAAGGCAAAGGTGCAGCCCTGCAACTCTTGTTTTCTCGTGGTCATTGCTGATGGCAGAGGCCTCACTGGAGGGAGCCTCCCCCCCCCTCCTCACTGGAGGGAGCCCCCCCCTCCTCACCGGAGGGAGCCCCCCCCTCCTCCTCACTGGAGGGAGCCCCCCCCCCCTTCTCGGGGTTTTATTTTTGCCCCAAAAGCGCCGGCCGCAGATCGCAGGAGAGCGCGCTGGGGATTGGCCACAACTACGCCACCCTGACTCCCGCCGCACGCGCGCACGCACACACATGACCCCTGACGATCGACGAAGTGGCAGAGGAGGGTGAGCGAGATGTAAAAAATGAAGGAGAGCGGAGTTCAGAAATAAGTAATACATTGATAACGCTTGGCCTCAAACGGAGCGGAAATGCCACATTTTGAGAAATACATTGTGGGGTGCGGGGGGGGGGATCAACCCCGCCATTTGTAACTAATAAACAACGTCATGCAAATGTCGAAACGTCTCCTTAACGTGGTGTGGAACACCGGATTAAGTTGTGCGGACACTGCCTCGTCTCTTTGGGCCTTCTCTTCATAACTCCACATTGCCAGTAGTTTTGCCTCAAGCCTTTAGCAATTAACATAACTCCTTTTAACTTTAGCTAATTCAACATCAAAGTTAATATATTCAATAATAATATCTTAATTACACACACAATGTCTTTGATGATTTTTTTTGTGTCTGAAACCTATCCGTTGATTGCCTCTATCAAAGAACAAAAATTAAGCCACAAATATAAAGGCAACTCCGCAACAATAAACACGTTTAGCTAACATTTGAAATATATATTAAGGAAACATGCTTTGTTTTCATGGCAATCTTTTAAATTAAATCAAGGGGGGTGGGGGGGCACGTAAACATTTAGAAATCAGGGTAAATGCTTCTCTGTGTTGCTATCTCTGTGTTGCATGATAGGTATCACTACTAAGGCTGACTTTTTATACAGTCTGGAGGGAATAAAATCTCTAGCTGTCATTACCTCGTACTGTCTAAAAGGAAATGCATCTTGTGGGTTATACTATGATTGTGGCATTTTTTAAATTAAAACTTCCTTTGCGGTTGTTTACAGTAGGTATTATATGGCAGTATGTAACTTTCCGGAAATTGGAGCTCACTAGCGTACAGTGGGATGTTGGTGAGTAGCCATGTCTAGAGCTGCAATTAACTAAATATATTTAGAAATGTTGAGCGCAGATTCGCTCAAACTTATACAGAAGTTAATATATTTATACAGCTAGCCTGGGCCACTGTAATATATATATATTTTACCAATAAAGCACAATGTAAAATAATAAAAGTAATGTATATGTTCAAAGAAACACATTTTATCAATGCAAACATTTCAGAAAATTGATATATGGCAATACATATAAAGTAGGAAAAAGCATCTTGTTTTAATTTTAAAAATATATGCACATCTTTCAATGGACCGCTTTTGTTCCCTAAACAGGTTTATTAAATGTGTGCCCGCACCAAATCAAAACAAGATAGTATCCTTAAAAAACGCACATTAGTGCCAAACGTTTCAGCTTTTCGCAAGGCCCTCCGTCTTGGCTAACTTGTTACATGCTGATGTTGCACATCTTTTTTTTTTCCTTCGATGCACAATGAAATGTCACAGGCCGCTGCCCAACGGCCCGTGTCTGAGACCTTTTCACACACTGATATGTATACAGGACACACACGTGTAAGGTGATAATGGAACAAAGGTCCGGCTCTACGACTGTCTGGCCACTCGCCCGCTACACGCCAAGACCCAGGGCCATCAAGGCAACCATTTGTTTACGTAGCCTTGGCTGATCGACGTGAATTCTCACGCTCGGATTGTGCGACCCATCGGCAAGGCGTTTTTATTTAAAAAACATTTCGGGGAAATCTACTCGGGCATACCTTTCCGCAAATTTTCAGCCGTATAATTTCAACAAACGCTATTTTAAACACGTGTTGTACATCGGGAGTAACAAAGGCCGAGAACAGATAATGTTATAGAGGTCTTTATCAACCCGCTGCCGGACCGAGGCCTCCCTGTGCTCTATCGGTCGTGGGGGATGTTTGACCATACTTCATCATGCTGCTCAATGTGGTGGGGTTGCAACGGGGGGGGCGGTGGTGGGGGGGACCCAGGACATGCTTCAGAATCAGAATCTTTATTTAGACTGGAGGAGTAATCCGATGGGCTATAAAGCTATTTTTTTTTTATAGATGTCAGGTAGGGGCAGGTCAGAATGATACAACAACAAACGGTATGAGTGCAAAATAGAGAAAAGGTATGCAAGTCACGAAAAATAAATCAATTAGATATTAGGCTGAGATATCAAGATATCACTCGCCCCTGTCAAGAGCTGTGGCAGGAGATTTTACTCAGACTGGTGGTTTTATAGCGCAGTGCACTAGCCAATGTGCCGCCACTCCCCATAACTTTGTGACATCCCAACTTTAGTTAGGAATGTCGTAAATAAGATGCGTACATCACTGGGGGTACTGTTATCGGTGGCTGAAGATGGCACAATCTGACAAACAGGAATCAGAGTATTAAACAAATTCAGCTGTAGCACGAGCACACACTGAGATAATACAGCCACCCCAGAAGCACATTAACATTTCTGTAAAAAATGTGGGTACTTTTATTTCATTATTAATTCATTATTACGATATCCTTCACATATTATTTTTTTACACTGACAATTTAGATCAAAAGCCACAATGGCAAAGGAGGAGAGCTTCCACAATTGCCTTTTTTCTTCATCAGAAACATGCAAAGATCGAGTCATTTGGAGGAAAGAACCACGTGGTTGATGTTGGTGACGTGACGACGATGGTAGGAGAAGGTGGGGTGCTGGTGGTGTTTATAGTGCCAGATAGGCAAAGGGTTTTACCTTCTTGAAATAATTATGCATATTTTCTGATTAAAAAAATTATCCCCAGCATGCATGCGAGTAACCCAAGCTGTATTCTCTGTATTTTTTATGCAAAGAAAATATATGTATTCGGAAACAGCTCTTATTGAACCTAGAAATCTCACTTTAAACAATAAGCAGGAACATTAAATGTTAAAATTCTGTCAGAATTAACAACCAAATTACAGGTCCCTACACAAGCTTAAAAATAATCACCTACTGTAATGTTAATGATACCGTTTGAACAATATATTGAAGTGGTTGCTTCGGTTCAAAGATGAAGGGAAAAAAATTATGGATGCTTACACTGTAATACTGTCATCATAAAAGGTGTTAGGTAATAGCTAATGTGAGATGTGAAAAAGACTTTATAACAATACAAGCTGTCATCTGCGGTGGTGTTGCAGCTTTCTTGTTAGGAAGGCGAGGCAGGATTATCTTGTTACTGATGGCCCTTACTTAAATATACCATCAACAGCTTTTCAAACACACTCTACCATCTTCCATTAGGTGGCTATTAAGGACCGATTTTATTAGTGTGTATGTATATATCACATATATATGCAGAAGCTGGTTGTGCTTATCTGCAATAGTTTGTATGTGTTCCGTAAATGGCGCTCACTGCTAATTTTCAAGAAGATGGTGTGATGCTTTATAAAAACACACAGAGCGTGTGTTACGAGCGCGGTCGGTGCGTGGATTTTTATGACACGGTCGTATGTTGTTTATCCCGGATAATGTAACACAGCGTTCTCTGTTTAGAGTAATATGGATCGTAATTGGTGAGCATACTGCGAGGCGGACTCACGCACGCCTCGTCGCTAGCACAGAGCAGAATTGAGCTCAATTTGAGTGAAATTGAAATGCTTTAACTCACGCCCGGCAGCTGATGTACAACTTGGTCTCGCCGTGTCACCAAACGTGTTTTCGGGATATTTAATCTCGGCACGGGTTTACCTTCGTGGGATTTTGTAACGGTGACGTAGGAGGAGATTTTTTGTTTTGTTACAGCGCTGCTAAAAATGTTGCCGTAATCTTCTCGCGACGACGTCTCTTAAACGCGCCCCATGCTCATTCAAAACGTTGCGCTGTGCCACGAACACATCTGTGCACCTGTGATTGTTAGATTGAATCGCTCTGAGTGACTGGGTCTTTATTTAGAGTGGGTGTTCGTGACTACGTCCTGATATAACACGCTTACTTAAGTGCATTTTTTTTTCACTTCTCTTAGAATTATTTAAACGGGCAAGTCACAGGCAAATCGCTTCCTCTAGATTTACAAACTTTTACAGTCCCTAAAAATATTAAACTTCCAAGAGTCTCCGAGTAACAAGTATATACGAGTATGCATGTGTGCACAAGATACCGACTTTATACGTACATGATTCACTTTTGAAATATTCATATGTGTGGATAAATCACGTAGTTTATTCCTTACAATGAACATTAAACTGTTTGCTTCAATAATAATTTTCGAGTTTCTGTTGAGATAAGCAACAAATTGTAGCCTGAAGACAACATTATGTTTTCACGTGCGTTTAATCAAATTTCAACTTCAACTTCTTACAAAGAGATATTGTTTCGGGTTGCAGGCATATCTTTAGATATTCTATTGTCAGATGTAAATTTAATCAAAGAAAGTTGCAAGCAACGACATGAATTTAAATTACATTTGTATGCCCCATGATTTAAACTGTGACACTTACTTATGGTAAATGCATTGGTCTGTAAATTTTGATTTTTGAAATAATGTAAAAAAAGACATTGTACTTTATGTTGAATTTTATGGCAAACCAGTTATGAAGAAGCACTTAGCAATTTTAGGGCTGCAGATATATATACAGTCCTCTTAAGCGCTGATGTATTGATTTTATGACTTTCTTATCTGCAGTTTAGTTTCCAGTGCATTTCAAACGATCCCTCGCTGCCTTTCCCAGCCATGCAAAACTCTTTACTAGCCGGTAATTAATGCATCAGGTCATGTGGAATTTTTCAAAGATTTTGCTAATAAATCCCGGCCATTTTGTGGACAAATAAATGTCGGCGTGAAATACGAGGTCTGTCCAGGGCATCATGCTGAAAAAAAAAAACTCCTCTTGCAAGAGCAGGAGCGAGGCCCACAATAATCGGGCGCGTGTTAATTTACTGCAAGCTGCAGTCACGGGGAAAGGGAGAGAAATGAAGTCGAAGCGGGTGGCGATATCTCATAAATTAAAATGATTGCAAATGCTTTGACCACTCATGTCTGCCATTAGCTCATTAGCTCATGCTTCCTACTGCTGATTTGCAACTTTTCGGGTCAACTTTTCCCCCTCCTCCTCCCCCCCCCCCTCTAGTCCGTCCCCCCCCCCCTCTCTCTCGTTGCCCCTCCATCTCTGTCGATCCCTCGCACTCCAGAAATGCCACGGCCGGATCTCCTTCGTATGCAAATTGGACGCGCGGCGCTAACTGCAAATTGCAATGCTCGAAAGAACCTGCTGAGATAGACACGAAGATTGATAGGGATGTTCTCTAACTTTGGACTGGAAATTTCCACTAGAAAGGGTACGAGGCAAGAGAGGGGGTGGGAGGAAGTCAGTGAGGGCTGCTTATATATATACATTCTACACATCGTGTGTGTGTGTGTGTGGCCCATTCAAAGAGAAGAGGTCCTTGTTAAATTGGAACAACATTAGGCTTCCTGCTACATGCAAACGCGGATAATTCTCAACAAAGCGGCGTTTTGTTTTCATCCGTTACTCGATTGATTGTCAGTACGTCAGGTATATCTTGTGTTGCTTCATGGAAATCGTGATTAATATATGTTTTGGTATATATATACCCTAATCTGCGCGTGTTTTTTCTTCCTAATATAACAACGGTAATGATTAGCAGCAAATGAAAAAGGACGTCTGCGAGAGAGGTGGACCAATGAAATTGGTTCGTGAGCAGATGCCAGGTGGGTTGTTGCATGGTAGGATTGTGTGAGTTGGTGGCAGCCTTTGCAGGCCTTCATCGAGCAGTGGATTGACCATGACTTATGATGATATTCAAATTGAACAAAAAATAATGTCCCATACCTTCGTTTGCTTCTGGCAATGCGCAATGATGACACTGCCTTCAGTTGTATTCGCATACCTGGCACCATGCTCTTGTCATGCAACTTCATCATTATCACCCAGGTGCTTAAAGCAATTTGGTAAAAAACCTGTCCCACATCGTGACACTCAGCACCAGAGGAGCAGAAGTTGTGATAAAAGTAGGATAATAGCTGGCCACCTGCTTGTGTTGAGAGTTATCGCCTTTTTTTTAATATCGCTGGAAATTATAATTGCCAGCCTCCCATGCTTCTAACCAGATTTCACACAACAGGGCTCATTCAGTAATGTCAATTGTATGCAGCCCCACAATTTGACAGCACATAAATGGCAGGCCTGTGGCAGATATTCAGCAGTCTTAAAGGGAAGATTCCGACCATTACATCTTAATGCTCAGGTTACATCCATTTAATATATATTTTTTACATTTTCTCATTGGCTATTTCAAATACCTTACAGAGGAGGCACACACACAGACCCAAGAATGGTGCGATTATTCGTCAGAAAATTACAAGTGGAAATTATTAAATGGGTACAATTTTTAATTAAGACTTTTAATTTCATTTTTTAAACATTTATTTCATTCTTTATTTTTTGTTTAACCACTCAACCTTTCAGTGGTGTTAACAGGTCCATGGTATTGAATCGTAGTAATATAACCATTAGGCATTAATCATGTGAACCACAAGATACGACTGGTGCATGCTATTTGCTAATTTTTACACTTCTTGATTTAATTTTGTGTTCTCACGTTCCGGATGTGTTTCTATTGAGCACCCTCCGACTGCACGACACCATAGGACAGTTGCCAGAAAACATAAAACAAGCCTCATGCTGTTTACCATTACAAACGGCAAAATGCAGATGATGTGCGAAATGGGCATATTAATGATGCCGTGTTTTCTAGTGATACACTTTGTATCCGGCGAGTTTTATATTTCCCCTGACCTTATAAAGTACAAGCATTAGCGTGTGATTGTGTTGGGTGTCATGTTAGTTCACTATTAGTACTGACCTCGCCATGACCTCGCAGTGTTAATTAGACACAGTTAAGCAATAACGAATAATTGCTCTAACAACTTTCCATGCAGAATAACTGCAAAGACATGTGTTTCACATGCTGTCATAACACCGAACAGTAATATATGCATCCCAATATATTTTTTAGCAGTTGCATAGATTGGTTGTGATGGGCTGTTAGTGAAATTATAAATTAATAACGCAACTTGATTTTAATGCACACATTTTTTCATAAACCGAACATGGGTAAAACTATTGATGCCTTGAACAATGGATGATAATGCTTGTCATGGAATAAAAAAAAATCATGCAATGTCAACAAAAATGCAGCACAAAAAGATATTGATTGTAACACTGTACTACATCATGTGTCTTCGGATGGAAGGTTGCTATAAACCGTCATAATGCTGTTGCCCTCTTGAATGGAATCTGGGGCTTTTGTAAGGGGTACAATAATACACGTTGGCCAATAATCATCACATCCACATTTCCAAACGTGCATTGGTGGTCAGGGTACAAGCTAGACAGAACCATTTCTTTGCTGAATGGTTCTCATGCACTGAAAGCCCATCTGTTTTTTCATCAACGACAGCAGGCACTGCCCACAGCATTGTCCTCTGGATTTTGTCTGTTGTGCCGTTATTCATAGTGGAATACATTTAAGCATGCTTCACTCGATCCCACGGCTGTCTTGGGTACAAAGATAGGAACCCCTGTAACATCCCTGGTTGCACCTTTTCTGACTTTTGAACTTTGGCCCTTTACCGGTAAAATGTATACACCACTATATATATTTTTTAAGCTGAAATATCATCGTATTTATCAATGATGATCGTTATCACCATGATCATTATAACTGCATTCTTACAACTGCAACTTAGCGACTCCTTGAAGTGAGAGTGTGTTAGAACTAATCACGACTGGTTGTCCTTATATAACGTGTATAGTTTGAAAAAAAATCACTTAAAAGGCAAGCTCAGTTTTCTCAACTCATCACCACGAGACCATCACATTCACACTGCGAGCCACACTACCCCCCCTCCCCCTTTCTTCTAGTTCACTGACCAATGCGACCTTGAAGAGCCTTTTTTCTGAATTCCAGAGACATGACCTACCCAACAAAGTCGGCCCCTCTGAATTATTGCACTAAGTGGTGTCCGTTCTGATCTATTACATATCTCATCGCTTGAAACGTGTTCCTGGCATTTGGATTTAAGAACGCGATGACGACGAGGCTTTTCTGAAAGGTGTCGATTTTTTCCTCGTCCTTCTTACAAACCGACGCCTAATCCGTATCTCGACATTGAAGCAACAAATTAATAAAACTCGCTCGTCTCAGTCCGCATTGCCATCTCCCTCGCGTCTCCAGCTGGAGGTACGAAATTGCCGCGCTTAGCTCCGTAGACGCCGTACACATTCCTGCCTGCAGGTCAAGCCATTCCGTCGCGGACAAAATGTGAGAATTTGCATGTGCTGTTGCAATGCCCGAGTGTCACTTTGGAGGGCGAGAGGGTGTCGTACCACCCGGTCCACGGTGCTTGCCGGTGCCACCGAGCCACACTTCATTCCACTGTCAAGGGACAGCATTTCAGACCGCTTGGAAAGGCCGTTCTGTGCCAGCCGACTGCTCCCCTGGGCCAAACACAACAAATACAAATTGCGCCTCGTATCGACAAAAGCCCTTTTTGTTGTTGTTGTTCCAGCGACCAGCTATGGTGTAAGGTGACTTCGATGTGGTTCCGATCACAATCTGGGTGTTTGCTGTGACCAAACTCTAAGACACTCAGGAAACGCTCGTTGGGTAAAAAAAAATTTCGCACGCGATTCCTCGTGGACCGTCGAGTGTGCCACCGGCGGTTAGTTTGCCGTCGTTGGGCTGGTCGGTTGTTCCGTTGCCCCCCCCCCCCCGAGAATATCGCACGCGTTTCCGGCCAGCTTCTCCGGGGAGGGCTTCTCAGAGCTTTATGCCACGGGCGTCATTGCGGCAGTGGCGTTGCTGCGCTGCCTCCGTCGTTCCGCGGTCTCCAAAGTTTGCTCTGCGCAACGACGAACTTTTAGCGTCGCCATGTCCGGGGTGCAACAACAACAACAAAAAACAACCAACGAGGAACTTTTAGTGTCGCCATGTCCGGGGTGCAACAACAACAAAACAACAACGGGACATATCATGCGGAGAAGAACAATAATAACTCACAGCACCAGAAGATGGGGAGAACTATAAGCCAACGTATATTTTGAGCGATGTATTATTGCAAAACTGGCAAAAACTGGGACTTTTAATGTCCCAGGAGGGACTTACAGATTTCCCTGGATGGGCTACCTTACCAAGAACAGATGTGACCTTTCTTCACAGCATGAAGGGCCATTACCTGGAACGTCACCTATTATCAAACTCTTATATAAGCGCACAACTTTATCTGTGATGAACGCTGCTCTTTCCGTCGTTTTCATGCAGGGGTCGCTGCAAATCTACGCGCCCTCTGCATGAACGACGGAGGCGCAGGGACAGACTTTGATTACGTTGGAATCGATCTGCAGACGGCGGTCTTCTCGCACGGCCAGCAGCTCCATGTCGCCTTATCTCGATCCCGCAATCCCAAACAGGTGAAAGTCCACATCGAACCGAACCCCCGACAAAGCCATCGACTTAACAACGAGATAAAATTCACACGAAATGTCGTTTTTAATTAAGTCTTCCAGATGTAAAATGATATAAGCTTTTAATGAAGAAAGAACATTTTCTAATTCAAAACATAATACAATTCAAAGATGTTTCATTTTAAAACTTAAAAACGGAGCAACGGGCGCTTGCGTGAATGCGTCGTTCGTGTGCAACTTTTTTCGTGATTTTTCTGGCCGAAGGCCGCAAATGGTTATGAGGGGCCCCGCAGTCACCCCCGAACAACCCCTAGTTCATACACATCACTTTGGGGGCAGTGTTCATGACCGATGAGATGCCTTTTTTGTTATTCCTTCTCACCACCGCCACCAACGTTGTATTACCACCAAAAGAGGAGAATCCTGGGGAAACCTGGACAGGTGGCAACCCCACACTGTACACTCAAGGAAAGGAACCCAGTTTGCTGTCCTCAAGGAGGTGGCCAATGGGGGGGGGGGGGGGGGGGTGTGCAGTTGTGAGGCAGAATGGGGGCGGGATTCGGGGGGGGGGGGGGCTGGTTTATGATAGACCCGTCGCTGTTTTGCCCCGTTCCTCGCCACCTGACACTACATCCATCTCCGTGCCCCTGATAGGGACTGCCCATGACAGCTCTGCAGGCTGCCATCCCGCTGCACGCGCGCGCGGTGAAAGCGCGCGCGCCGCGCACTTCCCAATCAATCTCCGCACCGCTGGACGTTTCCCTCCTCACGCACCAAACTCCCAGCATAAATTGTGATAAATGGCCGGTGCGGGCTACTCGTACAAATCAATGATATTACTGTCTGTGTCATTAGCTTCCACCACGGAGTAGCGGTCAGCGTTATAAATCTTCCCCGCGCCCTGTCTCTTGCCTTCGGGATGCAATGCGAAACTGCTTGCTTCTATCCAAACACCACGCCATAAACAGATAAACATGACAAAATGGCATACCTGGGTCTGACCCGTTTCTATTAAACGCTGGCATTACCCCCATAGTTGTTGAGGAAATAGTCTTTGGGAAGAAGTAAATAAATAACGGCACACAACAACAACAACAAATATCAAGGAAATGGTCGAGGCGCCCCGGATGGCACGGGGCGCGTTTATTGTTCAATCAAATTGCGTGCGCGTTTACTGCTGTCGGCTAAGTAATAGCGTTATCTTTAATTCAGTATTATTCTTATTTGGCACAGATAGCCAATGTTGTAGAGAGCAAAAGAGCACAAATACGTCTTCATCGTGGGGGGGCCTTAAATCAGCAGTGCATTGACAAAGGCCATGTACATAATTATAATTACTATTATACATATTTACATATCCATGAATAATAATGAAAAAAACCCCACATCTTTGTCCGGAAATTCATGCATCATTATGGACTTCAGTGACGCTTAAGCTGAACAAATGTTGCCCTGTATTTAACATGCAACCCGTTTTTTTGGGCGATGTTTGCCTGTCGTGTATCGGTCCACACGGCTGTCACTTTCTGCGTACGCTTAATTTGCATTGCGGACCAGCGCCGAAATACAAATGCAGCGCCACGTTTGAATACGATGGTACGTCTAGGATCGCGACGCAAGAGGCTTATGGTAAGGAAGAGTGGGGGGGGGGGGGGGTAACGCCGAGTCGTAAACAAGTCACTAAGTTGGTGGTCCATAAAGCGATTCATAATGATAAGCTAGTGCACATACACTCCGTGTATAAGCTCTATTGCCCACTATATATTGCTATATTGCTTGTTAACGCTCACAAAGTTTGACTTCGGCTTGGTTTGGTCGCTCGCAACCCGATGGAGATGAGTTGTAAATTGCGAACATCGTTTAATTAAAAAAAAAGAAAACGTGTCTAGCTGCAGGCGTTTTAGCTTGGGGCTTAAATCCACCGGTTTCAATTAAAGCCCTCCCTTTTGTGTGAGTGATTTAGTTTGGGGCGTAAAATGTACACAGCGAATGCGCCGAGTGCTGCCTCCTGGCTCGCTGACGACCAGATAATATCCCGTGAGCGCGGGTTTGTCAAACCCATTAATCACGGAGGCTGCCTGACAGACCAAACAAAAAAAGGCACTGGGCGGCTATTTTTTTTCCTTTCCCCGCAACGGGCATTGGGAACGGCAGATGAGCCGAGTATCGGGGCACTGTAACCTTTCAGGGTGGCTTGCCGGGAAGGGAGGGCCCCTGGCCCAGACGCGACTCAAAACTCCACGTCCCCGGCATGGTGGCCATCAGACGGTTGTTCAACACCTCTCTCCGTGAGTCGTGGGGCGTCGGCCCAACAAAAAAAAAGCACTCAGCGGCGTTCACGAATGCAGCGAATCGCGACGTGGATTTCCGATGCGGCTTAGAAAACACCAATTCCTCAAGTCGTAGATCGCTTCGGTACGGGGCGGCACTATTGTGTATCACGCTGCGCGTAGCCACGGTACGGATTGGTTACTCTGTTACACAAGCGCGTTATGGAATATCATCGTCATCGCGCATGCTTATAATGTATACTTTCCCGACGTGCCTCAACGCGTGACGTGGTAGCCAAGCCTAGCAAGTGTTGCGTTAGCCAACAAAATTTAAACTCAAACCGACCATGTCTGCATAAACCTACCATGCAACGCTTGGCATTAGCATGTTTATTATGTTTATTTGTTTGTTTAAAATGTTCACACACGACACACAGCTCTGATGAAACATCTCATTGACAGTGTGCTGGCTTCATGGCTAATGGCTCATGAATTGAACGGTTATACCTCGAACGCAATTCAATACAATGCAAATTTCCTGTGCGTTTCACAACAAAACATACCCATACATTCACACACGCCCACAAGTTATGTTTTATTCACATCTGTAAAAGGTCGCAGACCACTTTTTCAGGAAATTCCAGTTATGAAATATGGCATGTTGCACTTTTTTTCATTGAATGATTCTCCGAATCAGAGTAGAAATGCCCCGAGGATATTGAAATTTGGCGGATTTTGGACCGGCAGGTTAATAAAGGTCCTTAGTCCACACACAACCCATATGTTGTACGCTAGGCCAATTTTTTGAACGGCTGCTGTTACCCTTTAAAAGCATCGCAATGTAGTCGAAAGTAATCCGGAGTACAAATTCTGCCATTCACAAATTTCATTTGCAGCATGGATTGCCCAAACAGAATTTTTAAGTTTAAGCCCAGCTTAAGTGTAGTTAGCGAATTAATGAAATACTATCCTATTGATTGTGGATGCCGATTATGTTGGCCACATGAGAGGCGCTTGATTTTGGAAGGCAAATTATTTTGGCATGTATGAATAAAAAAAACACCTGCAAGGAAGAAGCAACATAGAGGGAAGCTGCAACTTGGAACTGCTATAAAAAGTGCCCCCCCCAATCAAGCCCCGCCCCCCTCCTGCCCCCCCTACCCCCTCCCTTTGTCTTGTTCTCTCCACAGCCAGCCAAACCCCCACCCACCCGCACACTCTCCTTCCTTCAACCCTCCTGCCGTCTCAGACTTGGCTGCAGTCATCGGCCAGCACTACATGTGTTGCTTCGGCTGAGTCGCTCCAGGCAACATTTTATGAAAAATGTATTACAGCAAGATGCCACAGGGGCACGTTTCATTAGTTACTTTACCCGGCTTGTTCTACTTACGGTTCACCAGTCAGAAAGGTCAGTGGGCACAGACTAACCCAAACACCACATGCAGGTTTTAACGTCCACTTGGGGTAAACAAAGACAAATTGATCATTTCCACAACTGTTTTATTAATGCAATGGCTCACGGTCACAAACCACCCCTCCACGTTGCCTCCCTTCCACACCCTGTCCCCCGTTCACCCCCTGCCACCCCCGGCCCTCGCACCCCTCCCCCCAAAGACAAAGATCCCCCGTGCAGCCTCAACAGACTGTTGGGGCAAGTGCTGCTAGCGAGTAGCAACCTATGAAGGCCGGAACGGCACGTGAGGAAGCGGGTGGCCAGCACCACGCCCGACCGCCTTTGTCTTCCTAGTGGCGATGTTTACACTGCACCAGGTACTCATTTGAGGCTAAGTCGACCTAGGGGTGGTACAGGACCTGTTCAGATAGTCGTCACTGGTGTTGGCCGTGAGCGGGAATGGAACTCGGGTCGCCGGGTTCGTAGCGCAGCTCATTAACCGCTTCATCGCCCCCCCTCCCCCGTCCCTCATGAAAAACAAACTCCAGCATTTGTAAAAAAAGATTTCATAAATAATGTATTAATGTCCTTATGTGTTTAATTATAATTTTGCTGCGCTGGTTTAGCAATTCAAACGCTGGATAATAATGTGCACGAAAACTACATTTGTGTTTCCTTTATCGACTGGACATTCCAAATTGTTATATATTAATGCCACGCGACTATTCCTTATCTGGGCCCTCTAAATGCGCAGTGGGCGTTTCTTCCCATTGACCCGAGAGGGAAGGCAGTACGGCGAATGTAACAACCGGTGTGTGTTGTGTGTGTGTGTGGTGTTGTGTGTTGTGTGAAGAAGCCCTGTAGGAATAACCTGCCCGTGAAGATGCCTAACGCGCACTGCGAGTAGACACGATCGCTCTGCGTGCACACCTCTGCGACTCTCGTGGACGCCGCAGGTGAGGATGGCGAAGGCGTGCGGGCGCTATTAGAGACACGTTGTTTGCTTGTCCGAGTTGCAAGCGATCTAGCCGTTTCTGGATTATTTTCCTTTATATATATAAAATAAAATGTGTACCTCAAATTATTCGTCATTTCTCACCCCCCCCCCCCCCGCCAAAGTCCTATTTTCTCTGCTCGCCGTACCATTTATTATACAGCAGGAAAGAAGAAAAAATGTCCAAGTGAAATGCGCTGACACGGAGAGTTCTCAAGTTTACAGTAGTCCTCTCCCCCCCTAGGGTGTGATCTGCCAGAATTTCGGAGAGGAGCTGTGAGTGTAGAGCGAGACCCGTGGGTTCACGCTTGTAATGTAAGACACAGCTACCAGCATCAACAGAGATAAGGCGAGGGAGACGGGTGGGGAGGTAGGGCAGAGAACGCAGCAGCAGCAGTAGCAGCAGCCGCCGCGTCCCCCACGAACTCCCTTGTGGGGGGGTGGGGTGGGGGGCTTCTCCCCAGGTTGGGGAGGCTCTGCCCCTCGTGCTCAGCCGCTTTGCTTCCCAGGCCGCGTCCGTAACCTGTGGAGCGTCCTCTGTAACGAGGTGACGGGGACGCCCGGTCGGAGTTTCTTCTTTGCGGCTTCCTTGAGCCGGGGCTCATCCTGGGCCTCGAGCCACATCTCTCGAAGGGGATGTGATAAATGACTATTGACACTGGTAAAACAAAGGCATTATTATTAGATTACAGACGGTAGGAGGAAACGGCTTAGCGAGGCCATTTTGCCAAAGCGCGGCCATCCTTTATGAGAAAATATAAATTAGGGGTCAAATGTGCAACGGCTCCTCCGGTGCCCGTGTTAATTCGCATTTTTAATTTAGTGAAATTAAAGTAAAGGCCATCTCATCCAAGGCTGCGTATTTTTTTTTCGATGTCCTGTGTACGCGCTGAAAGCCGGTGCCATCTTTTGCATCTCTCCCACACGTTACCCAATTCCTCTTCCCTGTGTATTCTCATTTGTGTGTTGCGCGTGTGTGTGTGTGAAACTTACATCCTTTTGCACGATTCCATTTTTTCCCCCTTCTGCTATCTCTCGATTGCTCCCTCTCAGCCGGGCTCATCCCTCTCTCCTTGTTTCTCTCCCCACTCTCTCGTGCCTAATTACTCAAAGCCACGCGACTTTTTTTTTAACCAGACATGTAATTGGCCGGTGTGAACCTGGCAGGAAATTAACACATCACGCTGTGACAGCTGTTAATTTCTCCCCTTATTTGTCGCCGGGTGAGAGTGACACGGCCATTAACGGATCGCTGAGCTTGAAGACACCTCTCAATCCGGTACATTAAAAATGAAAAGAAATCTGGTCTTTTAGCATAGAAATCACGAAGCATTAATATAAACGTGCCATCTTAAAGCAGACTATGCTACTTTGTAGAATGTGCCAAACGGAGTGTAAAAAAAAAAGATAAAATGAAATAACTAAGCAACCAAACAGGGTTGCATATGCCCCTAATGTAAACAGCTTGTCAAAGCAGCTACTTATACGGTAAAATTGTTTCGCTGTTTCGGATTAAGGGCGGGCGTGTCCTAGCCCCATAACAAGGTTTTTAAGAGAGATTTTTCACGCTAATATCAGCTAATTTAATCAGTCTCATGTCCTCTGCTACAACAGTGCACGGCGAGATTTGTGCACTGTAAGTCCCGGCAGGAGCATCATACAGTTACGAGTGTTCAGACAACGCTTCTTTTTTCCAGGAATTACAAAAAAAAACATTTGATTAGCACTCGGACACGTCAACTAAAAATGTGTTTTTTTGGGGGGGGCGGTGGGGAGGGTGGGGGGGGGGCTGTCTCCCGCTGACACTCCCAGCGCGGAGCGGGCAGGCGGCCACGTGGCGTGCAGTCACCGGCACGCCGACTCGGACACGTGGGTCAACCCCCGTGTCCACTCCGCTTCTTTGAAAGCCGCAAAGAGCGACCCTCGACCACGTGGATTCGCAGTCGGATTCGGTGGCCAAAGGGAAATTGCGGTGCTGTGGGGTTTCATTTTGTTGTTGTTGTTATTGTTGTTTGGTTGTTTGTTGCTCAATTCAATTAATGTAGTCGACGGCCAACTGGAGATTTGTCCCTGAAATGAGTTCGTTTCGTGTCGCTTTATTGAGCATTACTGATCGCCTCGCTTGTGTAATGTAAGGCCAATTATTGGGTGCAAAGGGGTTTGTGAGGATCAATACAACCAATTGGCAGATCAACTCGATTAATGCAATAATCATATATATCCTCCCAAGTAAGAAAGATCGCTGGTATATACTTAATTACAGGCATTTAATAATAGGTCGCGAAAGAATGGAGATGGCGTGCCCGTTATGATGTTAATTGTATTCTAATGTAAGATGTTAAAACATAAACAGGAACATCCGCTTCAAAGACTTCTTAAGCAGGCGATGACCATGAGGTCATCACGCTGAGCCTGGAGTAGAACGAAAGACGAATATGTTATTCTAATATTCACGTCAAACGCTAAACAATACATCGTGATAATAACGCGCCCATTATACATTAACGTCATTAACATCGATGCTACATAGCTGGATGAAATCCTCCTTCATACCATGTCGATCATGGCTGTTGTTAAACCATACTTCACCTCGCTGGTCATTGCTGGCTGGTGAAAGTTGAGCGAAGGGGGGGGGCCTGGGAGCGCATCACATTTCAGATGCTCGCGATGTAAGCCGTGGCTGGGTACCCAAATAATTTCACCAGATACGTGGAGAGCAGTGCGTTGCTAACTGCTGCGCCGCCGTTTCACCCCAAACCCAAAGTCCATGCGACCATGGGCCTTCGATGAGCACGGTTGGCTACGTACAGTGCGAAAGAAGTTCAACACGCACTCGACCACGTACGTATTTCCGCTTCCTTAACATTTCGCGGCACGCTTTTGTGAGCCAAGCAGTTTGCGCTTGGCCTCTCGAGTCTCAAAAAGTTCACGATTTGAACCCCCCAACCCCTTGCGCTGGCATCCTGTGGGGGTACGCAATCGGTTCGAGATGGTTGTCTTGTCCAATTGGATATGGTAAACACCCCACCGAGACCTGGACAGCCCCTGGACCCCCTCCCCACGCGTGCTCGTGCACTGGCCCAACCACTGCAAGGGGCTCCAATCTCCCTCTGCGCACCGATTGGGAGAAAGAGCGCAGCAGCGGACACCCTTGTCCTTGCGCATTCATTCAAACCGAACGCTCCACACCTGGCGCGTGCGGCAGGTGTGCAGCCTTTAGTTCAGGTAAATGTGCAGAGACAGAGGGGGGGTCAGGCAGAGTTTGTTCCGTCCAATTAGACGGCGGCGTTCTCCGCCAACTAAAGTAAGACTCTCTTGTTGAGCGCACGCACGACGCTTGACAGCAGCTGCCTCGCACGAAGATGCTGAGCAAGTAAATACGGTGATGGCCAAGGAGGTGGGGAAATAAATAAATAAATCTATGCAATGATTCACCCCTCCCTCCTCCTCCCACCCAGTGACTGAGCCTTGTCGCGAGTTTGAGTCACCCCCTCGATTCAAATACCCATTAATTCAGTCTCATTTTAACCGTCTGTTCGTCTTGTTTTTCTCTCTCACTCTCTCATTTTTTATGTATATTGTGGAAACCAAAAGGGTGTTTTAATGATGCCACAACAATGGAAAACTGTAAGTTTGAGGTATACATCAATACACAACTGTGGAGTGGCAGTATTATTATTTTAATTGGGTATGATTGCATCAAAGCCCAGTTGTTTATTAGTTTGATGTTTGTTTATCACAGTGTGCCACCTGCAGTCAGCACTGGTGACACTGGCACCTTTTTCTGTGAATTCTTACAAAAGTTTAGCGAGAGTGGTGGCGCTTTGGTTCGCGCGCTTCGCTGTGAGCCTGGTGACCTGTTCTGGATTCCCAGCCATCGCCAGCTCAGGCGGCGAGTAATAACCGCACCATTCCTGGGCACTCCGTACACCAAGCCAAACTTACCAGCGTGGTGAAGTATGGCCAAACAAACCCCATCTTCGACACGGTGTGGGAATGCCCGCATCTACCAGTGCATTGTCGGTTTAATGTAACAGCTGTCAATGACTTATTATTATTGCCATCACCGCAAACATAACTTCGGCATGAACTTTGCACGTAATATGTCCCCATTGCAAATCATTCTCAAACGCACGAATCTGCGGGTGAGTAGTGAACGTAACAATCGATTTGAATCGACGAATCCACCACGCCTTGTTACTCCACCTACCGCTCGGCAGGGTCGCTGCCGCACAGTGGACATTGGGGATATCTGACACGTGCGTGTGTAAGTGTGTGTGTGTAAGTGTGTGTGCGTGTGTAAGTGTGCGTGCGTGTGTGTGTAAGTGTGCGTGCGTGTGTAAGTGTGCGTGCGTGCGTGTGTAAGTGTGCGTGCGTGTGTAAGTGTGTGTGTGTAAGTGTGCGTGCGTGCGTAAGTGTGTGTGTGTAAGTGTGCGTGCGTGTGTAAGTGTGTGTGCGTGTGTAAGTGTGTGTGCGTGCGATGTGTGTGTGTGCGTACCGTGTGCGTGCGTGTCGAGTGAAGGATGCATGAGTGCTGCATGTGTGAATGTCCGTGTGTCGACGATGTAAATGATTGCATCTTTGCTGACTGTGTGAATGAATCCACGTGTACCGACTGTGTGAATGATTCCACGTGTGCCGACTGTGTGAATGCGTGCACGTGCGCTGTATGAATGCGTGTGTGTGTGTGCTGGCCAGGGGCACAACATTGAGTGAGCGTCTCTTGGTCGTGTATACGACTGCCGTGTGTCGGTATTCAGACGCCCACAGCGGCGTGTGGCCCAAGTTCTTGCTACGGCGTGCAGGTGCGAAGGAGGAGAGGCTTCCCGCAATTCAGAGGCCACTCTTCCAGCTGTTCCTCCCAGCATGACCCCCGCGGCTGACCGGCTTCGAGCAAATGCAAACACTGCACCATTAGCGCTCTCAGACAAGCACACACGAGACTATTAAACAAACGACTCGATTCTCGCTCTATTTGCTAATTTTTTTTATTTGAAGCAAGTGAACACATTGTTGTATTTAACGGTGTGTGTACACGCGCCGAAGACCTGGCTTGCGTGTTATAGACTGCCGAGGGCTGTTGGTGAGCACCTATTAAGGCCGGAGGAGCATGCGAGGAGCCATGCCAAGCTCCCTCTCTCTCTCTGTGTCCTCGGCGCTGATGCCGAGATGCTTATTTTAGGCAAAGTAAATCCAAAGAAGGTCAAGAGCGAGTTCAAACACCAATTGCCATTGGTGATGTGCATTGCCAGGAATTGAACACGGCATTGCATTGCAATGCACTCGCTTCTACTATACCATCACCGCCAATATATCATGACAGATACCCTTTTTCTTACAGACTGTTGCGGAGGGTACTGTTAGCGAGCACCTATTAAGGCTGGCACGGTGCGCGAGGTGGGGGTTGAGGTGTGGCCAGCACCACTCTCGGCCACCTTCACCTCCCCAGTGCTGATTTATCCACACCGCACTGGGTACTCATTAAAGGCTGAGCCGACCACATCGAGGACCAGGACCGGTTCAAATATCGCTCACCACTGACGTTAGATGCGGTTGGGATTCGAACTCGGGTCGCTGGTTGCGTAACCACTGCACCACCGCTCCCCGTACCCATATGTACGCACTCACCTACACACACTACGGTACAGCTTGTATGCACGTATGTCTCGATATCTGTTCGTCCATAAATCCAATCCATCCACTTACCCGATTGGAAAGGCAGGCAGAGCTCTGGCAAGCAAGATGACTACTCTTTCCATCACACCACCCTCCCCACTCTCCCAAAAGAGCACGGAAAAGAAATCCTATTGCTCATATAACATTTTGAAACTGAAATACCCAAAAAGGTCCCACTGCACCGTTGTTGTTTTTTAAAGGTCTAATGCCATTTACCAATCTTTAGTACCGCTGTCTCAGTGTCGTCCAACAGAATGAGCAACACTTCTGTTTTTGAAGACCAAAAGAAAGCGAGGCGTTCCAAACAACCAACGCGGCTTGGCTCGCGCGGGAGAAGGAGGAGGTTGCTCATAAATTGCTCCTTGTTAAACGAAGACAGGACGGCGGTTTGAGAAATACCAATCCGGAGTAAGTGACCTAAAGCCGGGCTGTGCTACGGGTAAGCATTTCAGATTAAAGTTCGCGACTGTCCAAGTTGGCAGCAGCCCGCTGTAGATTGTTCAAGTTGCTCGATATTTGACGATCCCACCCATCCATTACAGGACATTTTGTTATCTAAGTGATTGCCCGACTGCGAGCGAGATGCGTGCACGTGAGTGTGCGGAAGGATTTTGTAAAAATGCACCACCGCGAGATGTTAACTGCCTCGCCTGCTATGGAGGGCGTGGGTTCGATCCCGACCCCTGACGCCTCCTGCTGCTGTATATTTGGAGTTTGCGTGTTCTAACAGTGTTCGCGTGGATTTTTCTCGGGATCCTCCAGTTTTTCCCTCCAAATTTCTAAAACATGCATTGAGATTATTTGGCTGCTATAAATTTCCACGTGATAAGCCAATTGTCTGTATGTATGTTGGAACTTATTTTGCATCGTAAATAGCCAACCGTGCTATCATTTGTGACCAGGTCGCTTCTGAGAAACAGCTGTACAGCTCAGTGGGCCTCATAGTTTTAGTTTCGAAAGAGCACGATAGTTTGCTCACACTGTGCACGGCAAACTGCGTGCGATGTTTGTGTGACAGGCGCTTTTGGCCACATCACAGTAGGCGGCAACAGCAGTGGAGTGGACATGTGAAGCAAACTATTTTTTGCTGTTGATTTTTTGTCTTTTTTTATGCCCCCCCCCCTTTCCTCACCTCCCTCCGATAGAACATGCTGGTCAACCTTTAACCACCGCAAAGCCTCAAACCCTTGACCTTTGGGTTCAAGGAGAGATGTGCCACACCACGAGATCGCATGGACCCCTGCAATTGCCTCCATGATTATCGCTGACCTACATGCACCTCTTGTGCTAAGTGCTCAGTAGGTTTTCATCAAACTGCTGCAAATAGCACTTTTGTCATTAAAGACCATAATTGATGCAGTCTTCACCGTTGCCACAGCATTCACACTATGAGATGTGGGCCGCAGCGGCCTCATAATGGCGACAGCGTGATGTTATAGAGCGAACTGTTGTGGACACACATGCACACGCGCGCGCACGAACACGCGCACACACGGCGCTGAGCTGATGCTTTCCCTTTGTAACACGTCTCTCCCTTGCACAGCATAGCAAGGGAGAGAAACGTAAAAACATCGCCCCGCGGTTTTTTTTTACCACCACCGTTCAGTTGTGTGCTTTCGTGCCCTTTGCCTTATTAATGCATGGAGTGCTCGCGAGAATAGCTCAAAGAGCATTGGCGACGGCGTCTTTTGGTCGGGAGTAGCGTTTTGTCGTTGCAGTAACGAAGGAGGGGCATCCCTAGAATGCACCGGTCAGTCACAACAATCTTCTCGCAGTAACAGACATGTGTAGTGGGTCTAATGATACCAATACACATGCACGGTCTGGTTACATCCACTGGCCAAACCCGTTGTTAGATGAAGTATCAACTTCACCTTGCACCTCTGATTCGCACGGTTGGCTACGTGTGGTGAGAAAGAGGTTTAACATACATACATATATAAGCAGCAGGTCATTGTGATTCCTCCACCTGCTACAGTTTGAGTCATCGCTGAATGGACTGACGTAACTTGTCCCAGAAATCCGAGTGCATGTTCTGAGATCGCTTCTCTCTACAGCCACGCGACATTCATCCGACTCGGATGTTCACGCGAAACTTTAGTTGATATCACTCGATTGTTCAATGATCGATAGCCTTTTTAGAAGAGTGTACATCATACGGTTCTTGCAGAAGAAGATTGGCACGGCTGTAGTTACAGGTTATAGGAATGATAAGGGCTCTGTTCTATCGCAGGGAGGTTCTACAGATTAGGCAACCTCGCAGTCAAAATCAGCAAAAAATAACGGATCTAAAATGTAATTTTAAATGTAAGTATAGTTTTAGAAAGTATTGCTCATTTAATGAATATTATTCTGATTACACTTGCTTACCCAGAAGAGCTTCAGCAAGACTTGATTTTGGGAAAGTGCTGCAAGCATTCGCAGTCGCGGACAATGTTGCTACATGTGTCATCCCAATTGAGTAATTTGCAAGATATTTTTCAGCATCGGAATGTTTGTCCATTACCAGTTTTATTTAGCATTTTTATTTTTTCTCTGGAGGAAACGAGAGAACCGAGAGGAAACCAAGAGGAAACCCGTGCAAAACATGGGGAGAACATACAAACTACACATTGACGGGCGCCATAGTCAGAAATCGAATCCAGGTTCTTGTTGCTGTGAGGCACAAGTGTTACCACTGTGCCACCATTCCGCCTGTTGAATAACGCAACGGTTTGACACATACACGAGGCTGAATGCACCATCGCCCTCCGAGCGTTTTTGAAATAGTTCGTTTGTCTGAATACGTCCGATACGGTAGAATTTTACGAGCATTTCTCCCTTATCAAGAAAGGTGGACAAATTATTTCTATCTTAATTAAAGTCCTAATTGCTTCATATACTATGCCGCCCAAGTACAAGCCACTTACTTTATGATTACACCAATGATTGCCCACATCTTTACAATGTGCGTGCGAAATCCTGGAGCTGCCCCAGTAGTGAACAGGAGTAATTTCCGAATCACTGTTGTGAGAAACAGGTCTGGCTTGTGAAAACAATGCTGTCCTTACTAGTGATTGCTTATAACCTTTATTAGGCAGGGCCAGTTAAATCAGCCTGAATGTGCCAGAACTCGTCAGATCTTCGAAGGCTAAGCCGGGTCGAGTCTGATTAATACTTGGATGGGAGACCACCTGGGAATACCACGTGTTGTACGCCTGGGCCGTGGGGTGGCACGCAGAAGTGTCAGTACAGCAGTAGATTCTTCATTGAGTGTAATCCCTTGCACGGTTAGCTACGTACGGTGCGAAAGAAGTTCAACGTGCATACACGTGTGGATTATCTCTTAGGCCCTATTGCTCACTGAGGCTTTCAAGTGCAAAGAACATCATCATTATTATTAAAGCGACTAATGATTCCACGTATAAAATGCTGCTTTCACGTATATTCAATTCGCCATGCTTGAGCAATGGAGCAGACCGCACCGTCGACTTAAAACAGACACAGACTGTATCATTGCTATTTCGTAGAAAATGATAACGACGATTATTATTATGATGACGGCAGGCCGCGTGGTTCCGTGCCGGCATGACCATGCAATTGTGAAGGCCGCCTTAAAAAAAAAGCTGCATCTGGTTTTATGCGTATTGCTTGTGAGAAACACATTGTTCTAGAGGGCAAACTTGTCTATAAAGCAGAAATCACTATATATTAGGCGACTGGATAGCCTAGTGGTTAGTGCACTTGCCACTGGTCCAAGCATACACAGTCGACTGTTTGATTTCTGCCACAGTGTGGTAATTTCTGTGGGGACATGCGTCTGCGACAAAGTGGACATTCAGAACGCGGTGGCTCTGATGTTGCAAGAGCAGAACCAGTGTGCTACCGGCACTTTAACTACCGCATTAAGAAAAAAATCATACACGACGAAAAAAAGCACACACACACAAGTACCTGCTTAACTACAGTTGCCAGGGATTAACTTGGATGAGAGATTATGCGTGTCAACGTGTGCTCATTTGTATAAAGGACATTGAGATATACCGTTGCATGTATTTATATATGTGTGTGTGTGTATATACAGGATATAAAAGCCTATGATAGATACAGCTCCTGCTGTAGCCCTAACATTGTTTTCAGGTGCTCTCAGATATGCATTATAAACCGTGACCCTTTTAGTCGTATTTGCGAGTTGTTTTATGGTACAAAGAAAGAATCCGTGTGCTTGAGCTTACTATTAACGGCCTAATGGAATGGATGTCTGAAGGGAACGAGTGTTCCAAGGCTTCTGCTAAGAGTGAAGAGCTGTCACCTGTCAAGAGAAGTGAGAAAATGTTGATATCTTTGTCCTTAGATGTGTGCCGTGCGTGTCTCCAGACACAGCGGTCTTGGTTCGTAAGTGACGTTTTGATGTGTCCACGTGTCTCAGTGGAGACGCATTAGGTGTGGAATGGCCATGGCTTTGCGGTTGTGTTACCTCTACCCACAATAGTTGTTCATTACTAATTGTATAGATACACGCGCATGCATTGCGTATGCAGGGCGGCTCGATGAGTGAAAAGGCGACGCTAAGAATTCACGTAAAATCTGTGCAGTAATTAAATAACAGAGGGAATGGCAGACAGATAAAGGTTACCACACAGATAAAGGAGGTCACCACACCGAGGCAAGAAAATAAAGGTAACGGGTGCGCGTATATGTTTAGTATCTTGTTCTCAAAGCTTGTATTTGTGCACCAAATGTGCACGTATTCAATGCATATTTGGGCTTCTGTGTAAAAACAAAAAAAATTGCATTACTTAGCAAAGACGTACAATTAAATATTTTCAACGTAAAACGTGCTTTCCTTGAGGCTTTGACGATAGCTTTAAAAGGCGCCGTGTACATATCCTTACGAAGCGCGCGGAATTGTAAACGCATCGTGCTGCGATGCACCGATGGCGAGCAACTAAACAGCTCCCTCGTTACGATGGCTCCCTCACTCCACCACTCTCACTCCACCACTCTCACTCTCCACCACTCACTCACTCCACCACTCTCACACCACCATCACTCACTCACTCCATCACTCACTCACTCCATCACTCACTCACTCCACCACTCTCTCACTCCACCACTCCACCACTCCCTAACTCCACCACTCACTCTCCACCACTCTCTCACTCCACCACTCACTCACTCCACCACTCTCACTCACTCCACCACTCTCACTCACTCCACCACTCTCACTCCACCACTCACTCTCCACCACTCACTCACTCCACCACTCTCACTCCACCACTCTCACCACTCCCTAACTCCACCACTCACTCTCCACCACTCTCTCACTCCACCACTCACTCACTCCACCACTCTCACTCACTCCACCACTCTCACTCACTCCACCACTCTCACTCCACCACTCACTCTCCACCACTCACTCACTCCACCACTCTCACTCCACCACTCTCACTCCACCACTCTCACTCCACCACTCACTCACTCCACCACTCTCACTCCACCACTCTCACTCTCCACCACTCTCTCACTCCACCACTCTCACTCCACCACTCACTCACTCCACCACTCACTCACTCCACCACTCTCACTCCACCACTCACTCACTCCACCACTCACTCACTCCACCACTCACTCACTCCACCACTCTCACTCTCCACCACTCTCTCACTCCACCACTCCACCACTCCCTCACTCCACCACTCACTCTCCAACACTCTCACTCCACCACTCACTCACTCCACCACTCTCACTCACTCCACCACTCTCTGACTCCACCACTCTCACTCCACCACTCTCACTCCACCACTCTCACTCCACCACTCACTCGCTCCACCACTCTCACTCCACCACTCTCACTCCACCACTCTCACTCACTCCACCACTCTCTCACTCTCCACCACTCCCTCACTCCACCACTCACTCCACCACTCACTCTCCACCACTCCCTCACTTCACCACTCACTCACTCCACCACTCACTCACTCTCCACCACTCACTCTCCACCACTCTCACTCCACCACTCTCTCACTCCACCACTCACTCTCCACCACTCACTCTCCATCACTCACTCACTCCACCACTCCCTCACTCCACCACTCTCACTCTCCACCACTCTCACTCTCCACCACTCACTCTCCACCACTCACTCACTCCACCACTCACTCTCCACCACTCTCCCTCACTTCACCACTCTCAGACTCTCTCACTCCCCCTCACTCTCTCACTCCACCACTCTCACCCTCCACCACTCTCCACCACTCCCCCTCACTCCACTCTCACTCTCTCCACCACTCTCTCACTCCACCACTCACTCCCCCTCACTCTCCCCTCACTCTCCCTCACTCTCTCACTCTCTCCCTGACTCTCCCCCACACTCTCCCCCTGACTCTCTCTCGCGCTGTTGGAGTCTCCGACACGAACAGCTCGCGGCCAACAGCGCACAGTGCCCCCTCGTGGCTCGAGGCGTCGTTGAAACGCGATCACCGAAAATGTCACTTTCATTGGCAGCTCTGCAGAAGGGGTGCGGCGTGCGGGCGTGCCTTGGTCAGGACATCGTGTTCTTCGAGACTTTCGTTAAAGTCACGGAGATAGGTTCAAAGAAAATATCACAACTACGACGTTTCGATCGCGACACAAGCGTTCGTCATCAGGAAGAGTTCCTGAAGAGTTCCTGATGACGAACGCTCATGTCGCGATCGAAACGTTGGTAGTTTGTTGTTATTTTCTTTGAACCTATCTACGTGACTTTACCGAAAGACCCAAATAGTATGAATTCCTGCGGTCACGAAAGCTTGAAGTCAAGATTTAAGAACATCGTGTTCGTGTCGTTGCTACTCCTCCACTCTCTCCCATTAATATTGACGTGGGGCCAAATCACCGAGGGGAGGAGAAAAAAACAATTCCTCAACCCTCAATTGTTCAGCGAAATTTACCGCGAATTCGTTGCACGTCGGCGAGTCGGGCTACAAATTGATGGCTCGTTCGGTCACTTGCACGTTTTGTGCTCGCAAACATTGATGCCCGTGCGTGTGGGATGTGCGAATAGACATTGCGGACCCCCGAGCTTATAGAGACACAGAACCGAGGTCAATAGGGAAAGCAAATACCGAAAAAATATAATCTTGCAAGGGGAATTATCTGAGCTCGTACAAGCAAGAGGAGACGTATTGAGCAAGGGTATGAGTCGCAGAGTGAAAGGGATCCATTGCCATAAACACACAGTAGTTATAAGGAGCATCTGTTATTCCCTGCACACCGTTTGCTGGTAAAATAGGTTATGATATTGATGATCACGAGGTAGGCGTGTAATACATATTATGAATTTCATTGTGGTAAATGCAGTGTGTGTATTGTGTGCTCTTTCAGCACGAGACATTTAATCCCCCGTAATGACCTTTTAAGGCTGAAACCATAGACTGTTCCATAATGCACCAATCACGTGCGCGCTCGTAATGAAACACAATTAATTTTATCCTGCGAGACACAATGCAACAAAAAAAAAAAGCAGAAATACGTAAATAGGCACTGCCTGCCACGGCATCAAGCCACTGTCGCTGAAAACAATGCACACGCACAACAAAAAATCAATTGACCTAATATGGGCATTCGCCTGAGTCAAAAAGCTGTTTTGGTTTAATCTGTCACCTCGTTCACGGTTATTTTTGATGGAATGGCGGATAAACAAGTACGGCTTTAAATCTATCTCGCACCGCACTGGAGGCAGCATCTGGCTTTCCCCCCCGCCCGCCGCCCTTCCTGCCCCCCCACACACACACTCCCTGTAAGCATGCATAATATGGAATTATTTACACACGTATTTATGTCTCTGCATTACTCGGTGTTTCAAGCAACAAGCCTCTCTCGCCGCAGCCGCCGCAGCCTGGCCCGAGAAATTTGCATTTCAAAACGCGGCGGGCGCAATAATGGCTGTTGATATAAAATCCGTTTGATGCCGATAAATCTCTCGGGTGGGCCAGCTGCTTATCGAGTCTATTGACTGCGAAGAGAGAGCCAAGGCTGACAATGGCAAGAGAGCCCCGGCCATCGGCGGCAGGAGAGAGAGAGAGAGAGAGGAATAACAGTGGGATACATTTTACCTTTCCAGGCAACACCGCGGCGAACGAACGGCGAAACTCTGCGCCTGGCTTTGCTGAGCGGCAAACCAAACGGGCGGTGACTCCACAACTGCCAACTACGACTGTTGCCATTATGGATGGGTTTCCTGATAATGAAATTCCTGAATTGCATTAAATTTGTGCGTTTGTTACGAGCAGAACGGCCCTAATAGCGGTCAAAATTTTGCCATCACCCGATTCCAGAGCTGTCAGCCCAGACATTCGAAACCAAATGCCTTTTTGTTTACCTCCTGCGGAAAAACTTAATCACAAGTGAAAATGGTCTCGTTATGAGAGGATGTGATATGAAAGGATGTGATATACAACACGTGAGCGTGCGTGTGTCTATACTCACGCACGCACACGCGCTCATATCAAATATTTTTTATACACACATAACATACAATGGTGACATGCCTGCGTTTCATATATGCCGCGATAATGGCCAGTAAAGTCGTGAAGCTGTTCACGTAATAAACCCTTTCACATTTGTAGGGGTACAGGGGTTAGCTGTGGTGGTATAGGCACGCATGCTGTCGGGCAGCATAAACAGCTCTGCGCTAAGTTGTAACGATCGGGACTTTGCACTGTCAAAACTTAGCCGCACGTAACAGTAATACAATAGAATGTGGCCATGAATAATGCTTTTAAATATGCTCGACAATTTTCCGTGAGGATCTTTTCTTCAAAAATACCCCCTTTATCTGCTATCTGTCCCACGCTACTCTTTAACGCACACACTCTTTACTTCCCCTCCCTCTTTATACAAATATATTTAAATAGTAATTGATATTAATGTTTAACAATTACAATTCTTGTAAAAATTTATAACGGCCATACGATTTCTGATAATTATGACTCTCCATCATCTCGGTAAATGCACACTAATGGAAAATATTGGCCGTGCCAACGCCACGTAACATTTGGATGCCAAAATATGTTAAAATATCATGGAAACATTTGTACAACTGTGGTATTAACCCATTTTTTTCCTCCCATCGGTTTATCTGGAGTGTAAATGTTCAATTTCTGTCTTTCAATCAAAGTTGAATAAAAGACTGCATATAATTTCGGTAGCACCAGTTTGCACAATGCACTATGAACCCGATAATTTCCAGCCACAGTTAACATCAGTGGTGAACGATGCCTGAACCGGTCACAGCCCACCCGGCATTCCCAAATCCTGCAATTCCCAGCAGTGGATTGCCACAGGGGTGTAAATGATTATTAATACGTTTATTTCTACACTTCATACATACAAATTATATTGTCCTGTTATGTGTAATTAGATGGAATAGTGTAGTTGGAAAAGGAAATGAGAATATTCCATCTCCACGATGGTCATTCTCCAGGGAGATGTTCCCTCCTTTGGCTAAACGTTTCATCACCAAAAAGCAGAAGATATCAACAGCTCTTAGCAATGTGTCCTCATGCCCAAACCCATGCGTACACTCCTCTACGGTGACGTACGATGAACTGGTCCTGAGTGCCACCCACCCTTCACCAAATTGCATCGATCAGCTTGGTAAAGCATGGCCAAACATCCCCCGTGACCAACATGGCACAAATGACCGTGATTTATTATTATTCAGTGATTTAAAGCTGGAGGTGAACATAATGAGAATCAACTAAATATTTATACACACCAAAACTAGAAATCATAATTAAAATTAAAACAAATGTCTGGTTAAGGTCATGTACATTAAAATGTAAATGTACGTATTGGTAACGGCGGTGGTTGTTCTTGAATACATCCTCGTGGCTAAGTGCATTTCTTTCTTTCCTTCGTATGGCTTTCAAAAGCAACTGGCACTACTTTCTAGCTCTATGTTGAGTCTGGTAATCCATTCGATTATATCAGGAGTTGCTTGATGCGTTGCGTCCGTACCTGCTGTGTGTATGCGTACAACTGGCAGTGGGTGCTTATAGGATGAACGGAGATCGTTCTGTACCACGGCCACAATTGAGACGATGCTTTCGTTACCCCGCCCCTCTCCGCTTGAGAAGGAAATCAGAGCATCAGGCGTCGTATTGTTCGAGCGCGATCAATTGAAGCCCAATTGGCCTTTCTACGCAAGGTTGAAGCCAGCTCGCTCCAGCATCACCCATGTCTTCGTGTCTTCGACTCGTTGCAAAGTGCATTGTGCCTTCTGGGTTTCAAACAAAAACAAAAAAAACAACCCCACAACAACTCTCAAACGAGCGCTATCTACGACCATTAACAAAGTGATTATATTTAAGTTTGTAAAACAGTGGAGCCATTAAGACTGGTATGTGTGGGAGCCTGTTTGTGTAGCACAGAAATCAGACGACTCACTCATGGCTGAGAATGCTTCTGTTTGGGCGCGGCATTCCAGAATGTGCGCACGGTGCAAGGATAGAGGCAAAACATTTTGCATGCCCTCTCTTGTAAACCAGCTGATATCTAATGGTAACATACTGCTGAGCCTTGCGTGTGCTCGCCGCATGTTCCAAACGCTTTGCACTTTGTCATTGACAATACTAATGCAGGTGACCAGAATTCATTAAAACAACATTTGGGTAATTATTTTTGTAATTCCCCAAGTTATTCCAATTGTGCTATTGGCGTCACGTCCTGAGGAAAATAAAAAGGATATAATCCATTGGGAAATCTTGCACGGCAGTGTACGCGCATACTGTGTGTCAGAAAATTAAAACGGAAAATATTTTTCACAGGACTTCTGAAAAGTATTTCCAATGGCCACGTTATACCTAATAGAAGGAGGTGCTCGCACTTTTTCACACACTCTGCTATGGGATTATTTGTTACATGGCAGTCAAATGGATAGTTGTCAAATTCAGAGATGGAATTTAAGCAAATTAAGTGCAAAACCAAATGTAATGATGTGAAGTTGTGTGTGTGTGCAGTAATTGGTAACAAGGCTGAGACCATCAGCTTGCTCCACCTGAGCACCTGGTTTGATTTCCACTTCAAGATCACAGCAGTTGCACAACTCAGCACTCAGCCAGCTCAAGAATCAACGACACACAATCAAATGTACTGTTCTACCCGGATGTAATTACATACAATATATGTGTAGTTATACATAATCCCGAGGCACGCAATTTTGCACGTTCTTTTTTTTTTATCAGCAACTCATTTAGGCATTTTGCGTTCTTGAATAAATGAGATTATAGAAAGACACCTTGTTCTGATAAGACTTATAAGATGGTGCCTGTGGCCTGCTGCCTGTCCTCTCTTACCCCTGTTGTCTGTGTTGTATGATGTATAAGTGTATATCAATCATTCCCTTCTGCCAAACCTAATAACAATTGCTCTACACTAATGCATATTGCTGCTGTATGTGTTCCGTGATTTATTTGATATGAAGAAGGATGGAGGATTTTTTCCCCAACGATATTTGACACAACGGCAGCATTTGCTTGCCTTTTGACCAGCATCCCTAAGCAAAACAAATGCTCTGCTCTGGTCGCAACAATTTCAGGGAACTTTATATATTACTGTGTGCCCATTTTGAAATCATACTGCGTTATTGTGGGCAGCTAGAAAGTAATAAATAAATAGCCAAATAAATACATTGATAAACAAGTGTTTAACAGTTCAGACAAATGTGCTACAGTGAAATGATTAGAAAGTGCTCACGAGATAATGAAATACAAGTACGGCGAATTTGTCAGGAGGAAAACAGCCACCCACTCAAGTGTTTATGAGAAAAAAGTAAAGAAAATGCTGACATTATGAGTCTCTTTTGCCAATAACCTTGACATTGTTTGGTTCACTAGATAGATTACCAGCCTGCCTCAGGGTAGAGTACATTTTCTTGGTGTAAAAAAAAAAACTAAACCAAAATAATAATAAAACAGAAACTTTCAACGACTCCTCGTGAGCGAATGTCATGTTCCTCTATACTTCATAGAGACACCCGCATACCTGTTGAGTTTCTCACGTTCCCGTTAAAAACAAAGCGCTCACGTGACATGTGTGACACACGTAAGTCACTTACATGGGATTATGTCCATTGGGTAAAGGTGCAGCCCTGCAATTGCCTGCTCACGCCACTGCTTTCTGGAAGGGCCTCGACTAAGAGGAGCGCTTGAGAGCCACTCTATGGGGCCCACACTTCTACGTGTAGACCAAATGCACGGGCCAGACATCTTTGGAAGAGGTTGAAATTTCCAACACTTAACCCCACCACAGCGTCACCTGCCCATCAATTAACTGGGGGGGGGGGGGATTTAATAAACTTGTGCATTGTTTCAACGATGGAGACCTGGAGATTGCAAGTTCAGTGTGCTAACCCCTCATGTCGTGGCAGCATGCCATTACATCCATTGTCATTATTTAATAAAATCATCATCATCATCCTCCCTGATCTATCTACTTCAGTGTGACGGTCCCACCAAGCCGTCGCCATCGATGCTACAACCCCCGATGCCCCCCCCCCTCCCCTCCACATAAAATCAACTTGAACAAAAACTGAAGTTTACAAAAAGAAGCCGGGAAAGATGCACGCTGGAAATCATCACAGCCGAGAGACAAAAAGAGAAAATCATGGACAGGAGAGAAAATGAACCCACGCAGAAGCAGGGCGTGTGGCACAGATTGGCACCAGCCATCACAGGGTGCGGTCGTGTCGCTACAGTTCTCTGCGGTGAGTGCAATGTCTTTAAAAACAAATGACACTAACGCTAACCGCTTGCACGTTCCGAGATTCAGCTGTGAACGGGACACCCCTCTCTGGAAACTTGCAGACGTCTCCGAAGGGGAAAGGGTTTAGACAGCTGACAATATCGCCTGCTTCCTTTTGTGACAGAATTCAAGCCAAAGGAGGGAAAGCACCTGCAAGGATGCCCACCATGAAGATGGAAGTATTCTCACATCCTTTTAAAACTGCACCCTTCCAAATATTTGATTCATGACGTGTACAAACAGACTCACCAATAATGATAACTTCCAACCCTATGCCTATCCACTGTTGGATAAAGGCCTCGTCACAGCACGTCAGTCACAGGGGCTGTGTGACCATACTTGACCATGCTGGTCGGCACGGGTAAAGACGGGACCGGCACGAGCTCAGACATCGCTCACCACTAATGTGAGCTGTGGTCAGGAATCCCACTCGGGTCACCGGGTTCAGAGACCAATATGCCACCAATTATTCCCAATACCACTACTACTGCTGTACATTCAAAACATGTCTATTGTAAAACGGTCTCGTGTATTGTACAAATGCAGTGAAATACGCATGCCGACAAGATGTACAGGCGTGTCATGTTGCGTCTGCTGCTAAGCCATATCAGCTTGCATTGTGCAAGTATCCGAAGGTTACATGGAATAATTGCCAATGTTTTATTTATACACAACCGCAGGAATAGATGAATAAGAAACATTTAAAACACTATTATATTTTTTATACATATATACAATTAATTAAAAATAATTGCTGCTGTGTTTAAATAATTTGTCTCGGACACAACACAAGGTGACATCAAGTCAGCAAGCTCTCTCTCTCTCTGTGTCATTAACAACAACAACAACTCGTTCTCACGACAGAAAAGTGCATGAACAAAGGAAACGTCGCGGAAGGCGAGGCAAACCCACAGCCGTCTTGAGAACACAAGATGTCACTGTAATGATGTATTAGTGCCTCGCAGCGATTGTTGCGTCGTGTGCAAACCGTCTTCGGCAGCCTGCGGGCACACGAGGAGTGTGGGGAGACCACAACCAGACGCCCGCGCACTGAGAGTCTTCAACGGGAGGAGCCCCCCCCCCCCTCGGGAGGGCCCCCCCTTCGATTTGAAAAAAAAACGAGGCGTGGTGTTCTCTCCAGGTGCATCTTGGTTCCAACTATCGGTCCGTTATTGTCGGCACGATGTCCACCATCGGTGTGACTGCTATCCACTGTAGCAGCCAACCAATGTGCCCGAATCAATGTGTCTTAACCAATGTGTCTTAACCAATGTGTCCTAACAAATGTGTCTTAACCAGAGGGTGGCTATTAGAGGGAGACTAAAGTGACTAATTAAATATCACAATGCCCCGCCCCCCCCAACCCTTCAAACGTTGACAATTTTACGTGCGGTATGTGTGAGTGATACTCTAAAACGTGTTTTTGAAAGAACGATTTATCATGAAGAAGATGCACCTGCTTAATTTCTAAGAATGTGAGTCGAATGATGTCAGTGGTTGCTTGGTTTTATCATCGGCAGCGTAAAAGTCTCGGTGCTTTTAACATGAACGGCCTCAAAACCTGTTGGCTGTCCTTCACGTATACACACAACGACTGCCGGGGCCGATGTTGTTAGCGAGCACCTATTAAGGCCGTCTCGGAGCTTGAGGGGTGGTGTGGCCAGCCCCCGCGCCCGACCGCGTGTCTTCGCGTATGTTCACACACCACGCTAAGCACTCACTGAAGGCTAAGTCGACCTAGGGGAAGCCCATGACCGGTTCAATATTCGCCACTGACGTTAACTGTGGTCGGTAACTCTGGTCCGCTGGTTCGTAGCGCGGCGCGCTAGCCACGACGCAGCCGCTCCCCACTCTTCACGTATTCCCTACTCGATAGTCGAGTGGTGTCTCTTGCTCAAAAAGGGGGGACTCAGTTCCATCGCCACCGAGATGCGGCAAAATCCGAGGCACAGGTAACCCCAGATCCGCTCTCCGCTTCACGCAGCGGACTGAGCAGCGAGAGGAACGAGGGGACGCAGCGCGACCACTCAACTTCGGATCAATCATTCATGGACAACTCCCGCGGGCTCTTATTTTGTGCTCTAACCTTGTATCAGCACCACCTTTGGTGCAACAGAATACGCTGAATAAATAATTAAATACATATGTTGATTTACACGCATTTATATATATATACACGTACACGGTGAGTCAATGACCAGCCCTACAGCCAGCCATATAGACTTGCGAGGGCAAGTGCTGTTAGCGAGCGCGTGCTAAGGCTGACATGGCAGGCGAGTGAGTGGTGATGGACGGCACCACGCATGACTGCCTTTTTATTCTCAGAGCTCATGTTTTAACACACAGCCACCAGGTACTCATTTAAGGCTGAGCCGACCTACGGTTCAAAGATCACTCGCCGCTGATGTTAGCCACGGCCGGGGAATATGCTCAGGTGGCCGCGTTCTTATAGCGCAGTACACAAAGTATCAAAGCCACAGCTCCCCACATGGACACGCGTGCATTCAGATATCCGCCAAGCCTTCACAAACTGACGGGGCAAGCGTTGTTAGCAAGCCCCTAATTAAGGGGGTGGTATGGATAGCAGCACACTCGACTACCTGTATGTCCTCGGTGCTGAGGAGGCGGAGTCAATCTCGCTGAGGTCCAAAGAATAGTTGAGATATCACGAGCCCATTAACGTTCGCCGTAGCCAGGAATTGAACTCAGATTCATGGCACAGGTGCACTCACCACACTACGCCACCGCTGCTCTGCACAAACACGTACGTGCATGCATACATACATAGGAAGTGGAAATAAATATTTGCTGATCCGATCTGTGCTGAAAGGTAGTTGTTTCAGAGCATGAGGATATTTTTTTTTCTCTCGATAGAAACACACTTTTTAAAGGTTATATGTTTAGTTTTGTTTTTATTTTGTTTGCCGGTGTATTTTGGCCAGACAGGGTGCTAAATTACACTTATGAGTTCTGTGGTCAAATTGTCCGCCCCTGGTTGGTCTAAAGGATGGCCTTTCCGGACCGTAGGTGGCTCAGTTTTGTCTTCTCCTTTATGACATGTCACTGGCTGCGACGATGTGTACGGCCAGGGACAAAAAAGGGCCCAGTGTTGTTGCTCTCCCGCAGAGACTGCATGAAAATGACGGATCTGGATGCAAAGCCGGGAAGCACTAAGAACCGTCGTAAGTCTGTACCTGCTGAGAACCGGGGGAAGTGATGCATCTGGGATAGGGTAGGCGGCTGTGCATTCGCTGTAACTCTGTCCCCTTTCTCTCTCCCACTGCGAGGCTTGTCGGACCACATCCTTCACCCCATAAATCTGCGAGATGCGCTACGGATCCCAAAAAGACACGCACGCGTTCGGGAGACTCCCAGCACTCACTGCAGAGCGCGGGCGACAGAAAGATGAATTGTGTGTGCTAATCTGTGATACGGTTTAACATATCATATAACAATCATTCCCCTGATATTCTTTTTTCGACTGTAACAAATGCCTCCTTTAAATGCAGGAGATGGAAATCTGCTTAGCCAAAAATTGAACATTAAAATGAGTGGAGTGGGAATGTTGCATCGGCACTAAATCGGTTTGAATTTTCCTTTTCAATAAACCTTTCATCACAGTTGTTTTCCCCTTCCTTTATTTGCAAAAAAATGTAGCCGAGGGTATTGGGGTCGCGGTCACCACGCTCGACTTGCAATCCAGCGGTCGCTGGTTCCATCTCCCGGCACGGTGGTCGCAAACCGTGTTTAGTTTACTAAACTCCCCCCCCTCTTTCCTGGCTCACCCCCCCCCCCCCCCCAGCCTGTATCGACCCAGGGATATCAGTGGGTACAACCACAGCGAGTTCCATTGGCAGGTCGCATATGGCGAGGGTCAAATGTGGGCACTCACACCTCTCTCAAGACCTCTGGCCAGCGTGGAAGAGTAGGCCAAAATAGCCTCTGGAGGGGCTGTCGAGCCCCAGCGAAAACCCTTCTGTCAGCAGCGGCGCGAGCGGGGAATTGCAGTGCTCCACCTGCACGTTCACCTTCAGGAGAGGGTGCGATGTTACGTTCCAACGTCTTCAAGTCACGCATCGCGAATGGTGAAAGCCAGCCACACTGTTTGCATGGTAATCATGGTGTATTTAGTTGGACTTTCATTCCAGTTTATTCTGCTCGAGTGGGACTGCTGTCAAGCATAAGATGAATAAAGGGCCCTCTCAAGCATCTGCACAAAAGCCGCATCCTCCAAGTAGAAAAAAAATAAAGCACCGACATCACACGTAGCGCTGCATTATCACAGCAGCGCAAGCTGACTATGGATTCGTGTGATAGCGCCGCACCAAGCGTGTTCGGCCAGACTGCACAACATCCATTGCCAGACCCACAGTACACGCCAGTCTCGCGTACCATCTGTGGCGTCTCTTGTGGGCAATGAAAAGTCTGTTTCTGTCAAACCTCTGTTGGCAACTCAATTCCCGACGAATCAATTATTGCACCTGAAGATGGAGCCAAATGCGGTAAAAGTGAACGTTTCGTGTATGTACGTTTTTTAGACCTCTGGCGTTGAGTCATTAGCCTTTTGAAGTCGTGACGAATGAGCTCAAATGAGGTAAATGCATCGCCACAGATGATGCAGCTTCATCACAATGCACTCGAACAGGGGCGGAGTGGCGGTGCAGTGCTTAGCACACCGTGTCCCGACCCTGGTGACCTGAATTTGAGTCCCAGCCACTGCTCATATCAGTGGGGGAGTGACATCTGAACTAAGTCCCGGGCCCCCTCCCTCTTGACCAGCGTGGTGAAGTATGGCCAAACAACCCCCACGACCGGTAAGCGTGGGGAGTCCTTCATCCAGCAGTGGATTGACATTACCGACTGTGGAAGAGGTACAATTATCGATAATGCATGTTTTTGGGTGAGATCGCGTAAATACGCGTAAATACGCGATCTAACCCGAAAAAACTGCGTTATGGACGATATTGGTCACGAAAGCCGACGTGTTAATGAAGGTAGAATTATATTTCTCTACATATACTCATGAGAAAACAATATTTGTTCGTTGTGTAACTTAACGTTACGGCACGTGTGCATTCGTGTATTTGCATGCGGTGAATAGGGGATGTTTCCGATGAATATGAATAGCTATCATTCACACAAACCTATCATTCTCATATGGTGAAACACATGATGTACGACTGCATGATAATAGACCCAGATATACTCGTATAATCGCAATACACCGCATTCACGCGCAATCGCTCCCGAAGAGAATTGCGAGCGGTATTTTTTTTACGCTTTAGCCAATTGTGTTTTTTTTAAACCCCTTTTCCCTGCGCTTGGGAAGTATGCAGAAAGAGCTCTGGGAATCTCCCAGGGTCTACAGAGTTGTTTAGCAAGCGATGATGTCACTTCCCCTTAGTCGTACCGCTCTGTAATGTATAATGATGCCCTTTCCTTGCCTAATGCTCCCAGAGCAACGCTTCAGGGTATCCCAGAGAGAGGAAGCGATGAACATGTGTAACATGGTTCTCCGGCGAGCACGTACACACAGTGCGTGCTGATGCATGTGCGGCTCTATTTGATATACGTTTATTTCATTTACTGGCCATTTCAATTCGAAGATTTATTGCTACAAAGGGCAACCTCCGCCCCTCCCCCCATCCCCCCACTCCATCTGCCCCCCCCCTCCAAACACTCCCCGACCCCCCCCCGACTTCCAACCGCCACCCCCCCACCACCGCCCCCCTATTTTATATTACATTGCGTCAGTCACAAATGTCTGTTTTCATTTACATTTAATTGCCAGTCATGGAATCGTTTTGTATTTTTTTGTACAGATTTTTGAAATAAAATTAACTTAAAGAACAAGTATAATATTATTTACAACTCCTGTGATTTCTTTTTTTACTACATGCACAAACTTAAGCCAGATCTTGTACTATAGTAAAAAAAAAAAGAACGGAAATATTTATCGGGGGTTTAAAATAAAAATGTATAAAAATCCTGAAAACATTTTAAAATGTATAGCTAAAAACAATTGAATGCGTATATACACTTCATTGCCAAAAAAAACCGATATTTGTCAACCTTGGCACTTTACCTTTTGACCCCGTATACGCCTTTAAATAAATGTCCCATGGTGCCCCGCAGTGAATTGAACAATTTTCCATTGTCATTTTCCCAAATTGCCACGAGTTTCCATGGGGATCCCACAGGGTGTTTGTGAAAGCGTTGTCTCCGGGTAGATTTGATCCGACTGTATCTCGTTGCTAAATACCGTGAAAATGTCTTCGTGTATTCTCAAGCCGTCCGCCACTGTGGACAGACCCAGCAATAAACAAACACCCTGACATGCACGTCAACTTAATTATTTACCCATAAACACTTTAGTTTACATAAAGGCGTTATTTTCTACTTTCACCAATCGTCCTGCCTATGGGGATGTGTTATGCTATAGGTGTGCGTGTTTTCGTGCTGAAGCAGTGGTAAGTGAACTGCGCTGTAAACACAGCCACCCGAGTTCGATTCCCAGCCACGGCTAAGATAAGTGCCGTGTGATATCTGAATCAGTCCTCTGCTCTCTAATCCTCACTTCACCAAGCAGCACTGACCAGAGTGGTAAAGTATGGTCAAGCAACCCCTACGACTGAGACAAAGTGGCTACGTTCTCATCCAGCAGTGGATTAACAAATGGATTTTCAAGCCAAACGGGGCTGCAAATAAGCGGTGTCGCGAAAATAAAATTCGATCTATTATCAGGCAGAATAATGTTTCCCTTTACCTTGAACAGGCAAACATTAAATTCCGAGTTACTTTCCCCTCTATCATACATCGGACGATCGGTACTCGGACATAAAAGATACCACGGTTGTCGCTGATGCTGAGAACATCGTGTATGCTCCTTTCGGAGTTTCCAAGATGTCGATAAGTGCCGTGCCATCGATATAAAAGAAGGAGGGTTGCTGGAGAGTGGGCCCTAGGGGCGATTTGCTGGAACTCCTTGCTCGCTGGAGCGAGCGGCTGGGATAGAATCAAATGGGTCAGCCGATAACATCACCACTTGGACAAATCTGTATACCGTGTGACTTGTTTGAAGCAGCAGCGGTCTCGGCAGTCTTGTATGTCCTACGCTGAGAATGTTCCCGTTGGGTTCATCGCAAAAACTGTTACACGTGCACACGTACAACAATGCTGTCAAATTTGGATTTAATGCTTTCGTGACTGCAGGGATTCATATTCTTGGTTCTTTCTACGTGACTTTACCGAAAGAACCAAGAATAACAATGCTGTCGTTGTAAACGAATAATTGCTCATTTGTGTTCAGAAATGAAAGTGCGCCTAGGCAGGACACATGGCTAATAGTGATGATGGCTGATGGGTGAGACTGGCGATTGAATGGCAGACGAATGGAGGGCACATGGCTGTGAGGATAAACACCGAGGAGATGGAGCGATGAGATTATCCCACGTGCGCGCGCGAGACGGATTGCAAAGAGTGTGGGGGATGGCGACGACATGGGCAGGGCTTGCTTCGGCGGGGGATTGACCGTCACCGTTGGTTATGTTGATGAATAAAAAGTTGTTTGCTTACCCAGGAAAGCCTCACGGTAATTATCACGAGAATCATGTCAATTGCGTACGCACGAAAGCCTCATTGGAGAGTCTTAAACACCATTTTTATGAGGGTCCTGCATCGAGATGATTATCTAATACTGTTAATGAGTGGAATTGTTATTTGAATCCGCACGGTGCGAAAGAAGTTCAACACACACACGTACGGATGTAAAGAGGAGACCAGAGGAGCCAGAGAAAAGTTACCGAGAGGTGACAGCACTACCATCGCCTGGCCACGCCTCACAGCACCACGTCTACAACGCATGGCAAGCCTTGGCAGGTCCCTGAAAGAATGAACCAGGCTCAAACAAGCTTAGCTTCCGAGATCTGACAATATTGGGTATATTTCGTATGGTTTAGTCCCGTGATATTTAAATATATATCAGGAGAGTCCTGTTGATTATAATACGTGACCATTTCCCTTTTGGGGGGGGGGGGGAGGGTGGTTTAGTGTGTGGAGGAAGTTCGTAGTGCCCACAGAAAACCAACCTTCACCTGCACACTGCGTTCGGGAAACGTTTGCTAATGTTAGATTGCGTCCATTCGCAATTACACAGCACTTCTTCAAAATAACACACACGAAAAAACAAACTGTCGAAAGGAATTAAAACCATTTTGGAACAAGGCAGTGCAACTTGACCTTGCAGAGGTCACAGTAAATACCTACAAACGAAAACAAAACTAGGCACGCACACGCACACAAACAAAAACAATAAAGACACACGCACGCATACACACGCACGCAGCACAAAACAAAAATGCCTTATTATTATTATTATTATTATTTCAAAATTGGGATGCATTTTTGTAAAACTCAACAATGTTAATGTAAGCATTTGACGAGGGCGATAGCGGGCAGAATTTGCATTCGAACGATGCGTGAAGGGGGGGGGGGGCAAAGGATTTAACTTCCTACTATTTCTATTTTACCAGGCAAGGCCCACTGAGCTAAGCAGCTCTTTTTCAGAAGCGACCTGGCCACAAATGATAGCTCAACGAAGTGGCTTATCATCATGTGGACATTTATTGCAGCCAAATGCTCTGAAAGCAGTTGATTCTAAAATGTGGAGGGGAAAGACCGGAGAACCCGGAGAAAAATCCATGCGACTACGGGGAGAGAGAGAGACGCACGCAAATTCCAATTATACAGCAGCAGACGCCAGGGTCGGGATCAAACCCACGACCTCCTGTATACCAGGCGAGGTAGCTAACAGCTCGCGGTGGGGGGGGGGGGGGGCAGCGTGGTGAGGGAGGGGAAACTGGCAGGGCAGCCCATCTCCAGATGGGAACTGAGTCGGTTGCTTGTTTCTGAGATCCCGAAGCCCTGGGAGTGCATATGGTGCCCCACCCTGGCATGTCATAAATGTGATTTAATCACGTCGGGCTGAAACATAAATCCCCCTGTAATAACGCGGCTCTGCTCAAAACGCCAGATGTAGGATTTGTGCACATTTGAGCGGGTGGTGGTGGTGGCGGTGGTGGCGGTGGTGGCGGTGGTGGTGGTTGTGGCGGTGGTTGTGGCGGTGGCGGTGGTGGTGGGTTGTTTTCTGGTTCGCGGGTCGAGAGGAGGGGGGCGGTGGAGTAAAAGGAAGGTGATTTTTGTTTTATCTTTCTCGGTCTTGACCTTAAGCTGATAAAGGAATGCCAATGCATTCAAACCTTGCCCCATTCTCAGCAAAATCAAATTATATACAGTATTTGAGTTCATGACCATGCAAGCCCGGCTATCAATTTTTATAGGCTTTTAAAAGGGTTTCGGCTGACACGCAAACTCCCACAGTGAGTGGACGACCGGAGCATTCGTACACTGGCATCATTTTTGTTTTACTTCCAGTCATTATTTCGTCTCGTGTGAGAGGCTGAGCCCTGCGTTTGTTTGTAAATAGGGAAGACAATTTTACACAAAGTGGGGGAGCTAAAGATCACTCCGACTTGTTTTCAACCTCATACAGGTAATCGGGATTGAATGTAAGTGATTAGTACGGGGGAGGGAGGGAGGAAAGGCTGAACCCCTCAGCAATTAAAGTCATTGCTGAAACTTGTTCCGTTTTCATGAGCTGAGGAACTGTACAGCTAATAGCCTGCGCAGGATATCAGGGAAAATATAACACATCAGGGACTGATTGCAGAGCTCATTAGCTACTTGCATTAATGTATTTTTTTTTGCAGCCTGCCCGTGTCCCGTGTGTGGTCTGTAAAGTAAAGCAAACATTTGGCTACGATGTTTCGTGATGCCGTGACTCGCGCGAGCTCGCGGCCACGTGGCAGGCCGTGAGTGTTGTAATGGCCTTAAGCGACGCCCCTGCCTGGCGAGACGATAGTGCTGCTTGCTTCAGACTCTCTTGCGTTACTTGGTAAACGCTGATTCCCGTTGCCTCCCCCACCTTGCTGCGTGCCGCACGAAATTAGACAGCAGCGAGACGAACGCTGATGGGAAACAGCAGCCGAGTACAGTGGGGGGGGGGGGGGGGGAATTGAAACCATTCAAAAATATTAAAGCTGCACTTAATTACAATGTTGATGTTGTGTCCGCAAGCTGTGTGGCTTTTTTGTTTGTTTGTTAAACATGCTTTCAACAAAACAAATCTCTGTCCCGCCATCGTCCCACACGGTGGACAGAGCAAGACAACAACAACAACAACACAACGTTGTTCTTCGCTGGTGTGTAGGCGTCAACAACAACAACAACATCCCAACGTTGTTCTTTGCTGTCGTGAGCCGCCGCGAATGAGAAAAGCCGCAGCTGCCCAAGCGTTCGTGGCAGACGAAAAACTCTTTTAGGGGCGCGCGTTGAGATTTATGAAAGTTGTTGCCGCTCAGTTTCTCGGCCGTCCTCTGTTGAAGGCACCCGGCCTGCCCAGCGTGTGCGAGACCCCCCCCCCCCACCGCGTGCATTGTGTGATCACGTCCTAGGTTGGAGACGCAGCGAGGAGCCCCCGAAAAGGACGGGCGTTTTTGACAGGACCGGAGAGGCGAGCACAACATGCAACATTAGTTATAGTCTCCCTGCCCCTGACAGCTCTCAACTCGGCCAGATTAATTTAAGGTTGGGCCACTTTATCACTGTCACTCCACTCGCCACCATATTTCATGTCTCTGACTTTCCATTTGGGTTCAGAATAAATCTGTGTGGGTCCCACCGGGGGAGGTGTTGGCGAGTTTGGGATGGCTTTGCAGTCGCCGCCGTCTGATGGGCAGGGTAAGTGGTGGAGAAACGAGACGACACCGGAGTAGCGGGCGAGAGGTTATTCAATAACTTACGGCACTTGAGTAGACTTACTTTCATACCGAACGGCTAATCAAACTTCGGAAAGGCAAACCCTTCAGGTCCACCGCTCCGCTTTCTTCACTGGGCTCAAGATGCTTTGCCGAGACACCGCTCGCGATTGGAGACTCAAGCGAAGGCGTTTTACGATGCGTGCGTGTAACCCATTGTACCGCCATTGGCTTCTCCCTTGTTATCTTTGGTAGCTGTTATAAGGATGTAAAAGAGATGCAATGATCAGCCTGCCAAGGTATAGGCACGCAATCACGAGCAACACGGTGGTGGGGAGGCCTTTATCCAGCAGTGGATTGACAGGGGGATGTACTTTTTTTTTATAATGATTATGGTAAACGAGCGTCGCGAAACAAAGCTACGAATTATCGTTTGAAATGTTGCACAAAGCGCGATCCAAGTCTGATTGCAGATGACGTTGTATTACACTGTAGACCTTCGCAAGTTGATACATTTATTTCGGCCTCTTCTTCCGATTCGATTTGTTAGGACTTTAACTGCTGCTGCATCAATTCAATGGTAAATTGCTGCCAACATTCCGTGAGAACCTTTTTTTACACCTCAAAAGAGCCCAATAAACATTATTGGACTCGAAGATAAGATTATCTTCGTTTGGAAAAGTCGACAATGAGCGCGTGTGCGTGTGTGCGCGCGTGCGCGTGTGTGTGTGTGCGTGTGTGCGCGCGTGTGTGCGTTCTTTCAAGCGGTGGCGTAGCGGTTAGCGCGCTGCGCTACGAACCTGGCGACCCGAGGTCGATTGCCGCTCACGGCCAACACCAGTGACGACTATCTAAACCGGTCCTGGGCCTCCCCTAGGTCGACTCAGCCTCAAATGAGTATACCTGGTGCGGTGTGTAAACATCACCACAAAGGCGGGCGGCCGTGGTGCTGGCCACCCACCCACCCGCTCGTGTGCCGTGCCGGCCTTCATAAGATGCTCGCTCACAGCGCTTGCCCCAACAGTCTGTTCAGGCTATACGGGGGAGCTTTGTCTTTGTTCTTTCAACACAAGGTGTCAGTTTTTTCTCTCGTGGTTTAAAACAAATGGGGGAGGAGTAGGAGGAGGAAACGCCGCAAACGACAGCGAGGAAGTACCCCGAGTGAACTCGACAGTTGTTGGCAATGCAGCTTTACTCACCTCATTACGGACCCCCCCTCCCCCCCCACTTCTTACCAAAACGCGACCTTGTAAAAAGCCATTGCATCAAGGGATAATTTGCCGCAATAATCTTTAGGGCCAGAGGGGTAAACACCACACGGGGAAAGATTGGGGACAATGATCAATAGGCCGACACGGAGACGCGAACGCGTCTCACTCGCGCCAGGCAGGCGTCGTGATGATGCTGACAGAAGGTTCTGGAATTTCAAAACAAAATATGAATAATAAGACAACAACAGCAAACTACAAAGGTGACGAAGAAGAACCGTGGCTTTCATGTTCAAACAAAAACGTGGCGAGGAACGGGAAATGCTGCATATGTCTCGCTCGTGACGGATGTGTCAGTCAACGTGTACATGGCCGGGTATGTTGCAGATGTCTCTCGTCTCCCCGTTACACGATTGTGGCTTTTGCATTCATTAATTTTTTTCCTATGTGCGGTCGTATATTTATTTATTAAACCGCGGTATTAAAACAACAGGCACATGCAGGACAAAAATCGTGGAATTGAAACCGTTTTGCCGGCTTTCTTTAAGAAACGATAATTTACTGTTTCCGTACTAATCAGAACCACGCTGAGACAGCGCATGACCAAATGCATTGCCTTGAGGGCAAATAACTTTGGAGGCTGCTCTCGCATGAGCTTTGTTCCAGATTAACTTTTTCCTTCCTCCATTTCATAGAATCAAAACAATTAGCTATTACCGTACAGTACTTTCGGGCAAGAGAATAAACGTCGCGAAGGGAATGCCGCTTTAAACAGTCAGACCTCAGGAAAAAACATCGCTTGCTGTGGTTTTCTTCCCTATTATTTTTGGAAAGCTTTCAGATATTTTTTTCTTCTTCCCCCGGCCCCGTCGACAGCCAAAACTCAAATGTGTCCAAAGGGAGACAGTGAAGTTGCGAAAAACAAAAACGGTGACATTGTAGATGCCCCCGTATTCTTGAGGTGATATGTTTCTTTGAAACAGAGTGAACTAAAACGTGTATATATCCCTTCTGCGTTGCATTGCGCATGCACACACACACATCATCATTAGCACGGTTGGCTACGTACGGTGCGAAAGAAGTTCAACATACATACAATAATCAGCCATTGTCTTTACCCTGCTGAATGAAGTCCTACTAGTGCCGTGGAGCTTCCCGTCGACGAGCTCATCTCATAGCTCCATCCCTGCTGCACACTCCTGTTCCGGGAATGTTGAACTCCTTCACACTGTCACCCCTTTTGTTAGTTTCGACCCCTGGGGCCATTATCCGTTCTCGTGATCTCTTCTGCCAAATCCCACTCACTTTTCCCGAGGTCAATACGAGTTGTCCAACTTGCGCAGTGTCCTCCGATCCCACGTGTTTCTTTTTCTGCGGCTCCGTGCAATTCCGAGGCGTGCAGCATAATTCACGAGATTCTTTGCACGTTTTTATTTTATTTCAGCCCAGCGTGTTTGTTCCATCCTTTTGGTCCGTGTCAATGTTTCCGATCCAAACGCCATCGCACAGTGTGTGTCCTTGCCACCGAGCCAATTTGCACAGGAGCAATGGTTAGAACATCCCTCCTCCTCTCCGTGAACGCCTGTCGGAGGATTTCCAATGGATTTTTGTTCACTCCGATCTGGATCCTGAAGACGCCGTGGCATTGCTGGCAAGAGCCGGCAGACATTTTCGCAGGCCACGTGCCACATTTAAAAGTACGTCACAGTTAAAATATTTATATAAAAATTATATAACAATTACGTGAACCAGGGTTAATCATTTCAACCAGGGTCGCTCTGGGTCTCGTGACACAGAAAACATTTGTGAACACGGCACGCCACGTCCAGAATACCTGTGGCTGAGTCCGCTAATCACGTTCCTACTCCAGTACAGCGATGACTCCAGAAACTATTTAGAGATACATCAAGCCCTGGTGCCAGCGATCCTCTCTTTGTGCGCGTCTGCTAGAAGCCGGTGTGATGAGTTCAGAATGTGCTTTGTTAATGTTGACCATATCTCCATAAAGTTGACATTTAGCACAGCTCTTATTTTGGCGCAACACCCAAGGACGTTGGAAAACCTGTCCTGAAGTGCCTACAACTAACACTGAATGCTCCGTACACATACAGGCAAATATTCCCTACGGAAGCCTACACAGACTCCTGGAGCAAGTGCAGTTAGTGATTATCTATTAATTCAGGCACGGCCAGCTCCGCCACGCCAACATCGCCTCGTGTGCATATGAACACGCACGTCCACGTTGAGTACATTGAAGATATTGGACGTAAACGTGCGGTCCTGAATCTCCTCGCTCACGCCACAGCAGGGCAGGAGATTCCCTACTGAAGGGAGCTCTAGAACACCTCTAGAGGATATTGTGGCCTCCTCTTCCACGCCGGCCGGACGTCCACACTTTAGTCGAGGTTGGGTACCCAAACCATCTGCCACCTGCCGATCGATCGTGCGAATGTGTGGTGTGTCCGTCAATGCTGCTGGCTGCCAGAGGCGGCAGGATGGCGGTGGGGAATTTCAAAAACCTGTCCATCGTTTGAAACTGCCACACAGGGAGATCGCACCGGCGGTGACCTCTTTGTATTGCGAGACCCGTGCGATAACCATTTACACCACCGCGGCAGGCATCGTCCATCCACATACACATAGTGGCATAAGACACACAAAAATCCACGTGATATTTCTCTGCGGCTATCTGTTAGTTATTAACAACGGGTTAAATAACACGGCAACATACACCCTCTCCCCACCTCCTTCCAAAACAACAGAAATACACATCTCTTACGCGCGCGCGCACGCACACACACACACGCGTGCGCACATGTAATATCAGCCTTGCTGTTTGTTTTCTAATATTAATCAGCCTGACGGCATGCAAATGCCCGGCGGTGTGTGACGTGGGAGAGAGGGAGGGCATGGCTGGCTCGTGTCGTCGCGGTCCCTCCAATGCGCGCGCGAGTGTTTGCATGAGAGTGAGTGATTAGGCAACACTCGCTGACTCATTTATTTCACGGAAGCGCCACCAATCAGCCGTCAACGGGGAACAGCCAAGCCTCGCTCCCGGGCAGTCCTTTATTAGGTCACGCCTTTCTCGGTTCGAGGGCAGAACTGTCCACTTGAATTTAGTCTGGGCTATTAACGATTCCTAACGAAAATCAATATCACCTTATGGACATTTAGCACAAAGACACGCTGTTTATTTTTTTCTCTCCACCCCTTCCGCCGCCCCTGCAGCGAGATTACGACGTTTCGCTTTATTGTTATTTATTGTACGGGCGCAATCATTTGCACGTTCACAGAAAATAGAATTGAATTCATGCACTACACGCGCGCATGCATAATATACCGTGTCTTCTGGGCTCCTCTCATGATTGTGAAACAGCTCAATTACCCGCTGTTGAGGTTCATTTATAAAAAAAAAAACGCTTCCCTTAATGATTAATAATAATTTACAGGACGCCGTCAATCCACTGCTAGATGAAGACCTCCCCATGCAACGTGGTCAGTCACGCAAAGGCTGTAAAAGTGGGGGACGGAGACCCAGGAGAGGACGGGACCGGTTCAGGTATCGCTCGCTCACTCGTGTTCGCCATGGCTGGGAATCGAACCCAGGTTGCATTCCCCTTGAGAGCGACTCCTCAAAAGGGTCGATTTGCTTACCTTTTTTCTCCAGCCACCTTTCCCGATCCTTCCCTGGGCACCTCGACGACTTCATCATCATCATTATCATCGCCGCCGCCGCCGCGTGTTACACCTTCTCCCCGCAGCACTTTCCCAGCCCTCGTGGCTCCTCTGTACACTGCGCGCTTGGGTACAGTGGTTATGCACACATTTAATTGCCCTGTTTCCATGAGAGGAAGTATTTAATTGAGCACGTGCGCGTGCCATGTGGCTGCGAGCACTCTCGTTGACAACCACCAACCCACATCCCCCGCTCGCCGCCCAAAGTTAAAAGATCGCCGGGTGACCCTCGCTAACTGCTTTAATGAACAACTCGGTCTCACGACCGTAGTTCCACAAACGTCGTTGTTGCCCTGTCGTCTTCGTACGCGTGGGGCGCCGCAGTGGCGAGATTTTATCTTCGCTGCCCTGCTATGCAGGAGGGAGCCCGTGGGTTCGATCCCGTCCCTGACGATGGCTTTTTGTATATTTGGAGTTCTGCAAGTTCTCCCCGGGTTCGCATGGCTTTCTCTCCGGGTGCGACGGGTTATTCCTGGCGTGCTTTGGCTGCTCCTATAAATGCCCACGTGCTATGATGATAGAAGCCACTTCGACGAGCTGTCACGTGTGGCCAGGTCGCCTCTGAAAAAGTAGCTCAGAGCCCAGTCGTCTTGACCGGCTAAACAACATTGTTATTGGAATGTAAACATAACATGTGGCTATTATGTTTGAATTTCATGAAAAAGAGAAAGATTGTTCAAGTCATTTATAGTTTGCAAATCGGGATGCTACATGATGTGAGGGGAAAATCCGTTTCCTGAAGAGAAGAATGTACCGTGTGCGTGCGTGCAGGAGCACATGCGGACTAAACACAGTTCCTGTGTTTTTGATTTTAAAAGTCTGCATTTGTTTAAAATTCACTTCATTGTCGCCTTCACACAAGGTGATTTACATTGCTTTGATGGTTCGTAGCTGCGGAAGATAACTTTTACAAAGCAAATTTTATTAAAATCACTCCAGTAGTTTTAATTGATCTTGCTTAACAGACAGATGCAAGCTTTAAAAAGAAGAGAGCTTTAAGCTCTCTCCTTCTCGCCGTGATGTTGTGGTTTGTGTGATGTTGAACCTGGTGGGAAGGAGACAATTCCTCGAGCTTCACAAATCATTAAACCGCAGCGACTGGAATTTACACCGCAGCGTGATTTTTCATCCAAATGGCCTCATTTAAACATGTCTGTAATAACTACAGAAATTCCATCAGAGCTAATGCTTTTGATTAGATCGGAAGCACCATTAACCATAATTACATCGTGCTACACAGTTAAGAGAATTGGAATGAAACGTCATTATGCTGAGCACTACTTTGTTCGACCTCAGCAGATTGTGTTTCCTACTGTGTAAAACTGAGTTCAAATGTCTCGTGGCAGCCTGGTGTATGTAAATAATAAAAATTAAACAGCTTGCTCTAGGCTTTTCAATTGTTATAGGACCATGTGGGTGGATTTCATAAAGATGTAATGGATATTAATTTTGGAAGGACTTGGGTGAGGATATTCAGATGAATTTAAAGGCAGGGGGTAAGATAGAACGCTAATTGTAAAGTAAGTACACGGATGTTTACTGGAATAATATTTTGTACGTACTGAAGTAGGCGGACTCTTTTTTCTTGCTAATGGTGCAAGGATATTTGTTCCACAGCTTTTAGACGGAGCCATGAACGGAGCAAGTTGTGTACGTGGAATGCTGTCGTGGAAATTCATCTATATCATGCAGTGTGAGTGTTCCCACGAAAACAAAGACGTGACTGATTAGTCGTCCACCCAATGCATAGTTGCGTTTTAGCTTGTGTAGATGATATATTGGACACACAGTGCATAGCATACCATATGTATTAACATACATATCCATAACATACATTGGTAAATATTCCTGTTGGAGCAAATGCTTCTAGATTTGAAGCTTTCGTGACTGCAAGGATTCATACTCTTAGTTCTTTCGGTAAAGTCACGTAGGTAAAAAATGAAATTAAAATTAAATATTTTTTATTTTCATTAATTTTAATTTCATTTTTTACCTACGTGACTTTACCGAAAGAACTAAGAGTATGGAGCAAATGCTGTTCGCGAGCACGTGTTAAGGTCAGCACAACACTCTATTGGGTAAAATGACCATAACACCACGCCCGACCGCCTTTGTCTCCCCAGTGCTGATGTTTACACACCACAATTGGTACTCGTCTGAGTCGACCTAGGGGAGGCCCAGAACCGGCTCAGATATTTGTCACTGACGTTGGCCCTGAACGGGAATCGAACTCACGTGGCCTGGTTCCGTAGTGCAAGTGCCCTACAACTCCCGCTCCCACACTTACACAAACAAAGACAAAGATCTCCCGGAAAAACTAACAGAATGTTGGGGCAAGTGCTGTTAGCGAGCACTGATGAAGGCCGGCACGGCACACGAGGGGGTGCGTGGCCAGCACGACGCCCGACCGCCTTTGTCTCCCCAGTGGCGGTGTTTACACACCGCACCAGGTACTTATTTGAAACTGAGTCGACCTAGGGGAGGCCCACGACGGGTTCAGATAACTCTCACCGGTGTTGGCCGTGAGCGGGGATCGAACTCGGGTCGCCTGGCTCGTAGTGCAGCGCTCTAACCGCTCCACTAGCGCTCCCCACTTACACACACATGCATGCACGCACACTTTCTTAATATATATAACAGTGGGTTCATAACAAACCCATAGGGCTTAATGACTGCAGATTTGGAATGTGGCAGCTGCGTTAACAGCTGCTGGTTATGTCGGAAATTAGCCAAGATCCACCCTCTCTCTTCCATAATTCTAATTCTCCCACATACACTGTATATGGGTGGGATGCGGGGGGGGGGGTGACCCCCCCTCTCTCTCTCCCTCCGTTAGGGAGCTTGCCCAATTCTTTTCCACCCCCCCCCCCAACTCTCACCTCCTCCTCCTCCTCCCATCGAGCCACCTGCTGTGTGAAGCTGATGTTCCCACATGTTCCCCCAGCTGTGTGCTTTTTTTTTTTACACCGCGCTAATCTCACTGATGCACAGCAGCAGCAGCAGCAACATCAGGATGCTGCTGCTGCTTTTGCTCTGGTGCTGGAACGTCTCTGGGAGAGCCTCGTGCGAGCCAAAGCGACGTCTTCCCCGGCCACCTCGCTTATCACCCGAGCACCGTCACCGTACTGTCCGCGTTGACTTTCTTGTGAAGAAGAAAAAAACGAAGCATCGAAAAATCACCGGCACTGCTGCTCGGGTGTTTCGTCGCTCAATTGTCAACAACAACAACAAATACGACGGATACGCGTGCGTACAGCCCGCTAAGTCGACCCACGCGGACCACGTGGCGAGGTATGGTTGAGCAACCCTCGTGATGGGCATGGTGAGAAGGGAGGCCCTCATTTTGCTGTGGCCCCAATGTAAAATATATACGTACAGCCCCTTGTCAATGCACTGCTGGATTAAGGACTCCCCCCAATGCCGTGTCAGTCATGTGGTTTGTTTGACCATACTTCACCAGTGCGGGTTGGTTAAGGGGGCACCGGCCAGGGAATGGTTCACATACTACTCGCCACTGATCTAAGCCTTTGCCGGGAATCAAACTCAGGTCACTGGGTTCACGGTGCAGTCCGCTAACCGCTGTGCCACCGCCTCTCAACCTCATCTGTGTTGTGTGTGCGCCTGTTACATTGCAGTGCAAAGGTGAGCGCCACGCTGCGCTACAAACTCGAGTTCGATTCCCGCTCACGGTCAACACCAGTGACGATTATCTGAACAGGTTATGTGCCACCCGAGGTCGACTTAGCCTCAAACGGGTACCTGGTGCGATGTGTAAACATCGTCAGTGGGGAGACAAAGGCGGCCGGGCGTGGTGCTGGCCACCCACCCCCTCGTGTACCGTTGCCGGCCTTCATAGGTGTTTGCTAACAACACTTGACCCCAAGAATCTGTTTGTGTTACATTAAAAGTATTGAACGCACATTCCGCATTCCGTGATTTTACTTCCCTTACATCCTGACCAGAAAGGCGAGGGCATGCATGGGGCAGACACGTGCCTACGTAGGGCTCGAAAAAAAACAAGTTGCAGGCAACAGCAGCGACAACAAGAAAATCTCACGCGAGGAGTGCAGCAACGCGGCACAGTGATAAGACGTTAGAAGCCCGTGACCTCAAAATGACAATGTTGCGTTTCGTGATCCGCGCTCACTACACCACATTCCCGCCCCCGAGATGCGCGAGTGAGAGTGCGCGCTGGAGAGGGGGCCTCTGTTTGGGTGGCAGGGGGCCAGTCATTGATTTGGCTGTCTGGTCCGGGCTGGAGTCATTCGTTTTATGGCCGGACAACTCTCGCCTCCCCACCGTGTGCTTTCCAGTCTCCTGCCCCCCCCCTCGCCCGGCACCCACCCCCCTGCACCCACCCATCTCCGCAACCTCCTCCCTTCATCCCTGTGACTACATCACCCCACCCCCCTCCCACCAACCACCATCAGCTCACGATTGCTGCTCTTTGGCCCCAATGTACAAGCCACCTTTCTCTAAAGCCGTCCATGAGCTGATGGCATAGTTGGGCGGGGTCCCCTGGACTTTGATTTCCAAAAACAAATCATCTTCATCATCATCCTCGAATGGTGCAATTGGGGAGACTCCCGGTACAACCCTGACGTCGAGAGAGGAGGAGGAAGGGGGTGGGGAGGAGAAGGGGGAGGGTTAGGAGGATAGAAATATGAGGTCTCGCCACAACTGTCAATAGGCAAGCATGAATACGTTGCGATCGCTCGATACCGTTTTGTTTGCCGATACGAGAGGCCTGACGATAGCAGGACGCTGGGTTCATTCGGCTAAAGGACGCCATTTCCGATTGAGAAGTAAATGCTGCTTCTAGATTTGAAGCTTTCGTGACTGCAAGGATTCAGATTCTTAGGTTTTTTCGGTAAAGTCACGTAGGTGAAAATTTAAAATTAATAAAAGTAAAATAAAAAATAAAATAAAAATCACGACGTTTCGGAGGCAACACAAGCTTCCGTCTTCAGGATGAACCGTCACAGCTATCGTGCTGTGACGGTTCCACCTGAAGACGGAAACGTCGTGATTTTTATTTTATATTTATTTTACTTTTATTAATTTTAATTTTTCACCTAGGTGACTTTACCGAAAAAAACCTAAGAATAAGTAAATGCTGCGTCTACTGCGATTGCAAACAATACAGCTTCATGGAAAGGGAGTGAGCCAAATGCATTGGTATAATTATCTTCTTCTTAGAAAATAAACAGGCGTGGGATTTTTGTTAAAAGATATTCTCTTACCACAATATTGAGCGAGCCAGCTCTGTTTTTGGCTGTAAGCGGTCTGCGTGAAGCACCAGGGGGACGCGACGATTGGATCCGTACCAACGTATAGCGTGTCGCCAATGATTATGTGGCACGTGCACTTTCGTCGACTTTATAAATGGTTGAGAACTACAGGAAACTCTCGATGATCTGTGTCCGGTGTCTCCGGGTTGCGATATAACCATGGATACCCTCCCTGTTGAGCCGCTTAGCGACATTAGTAGCTGCTACTCGCTCATCGAGACACAGCGGCAAGTGCACTGATGACTTGAAAGAAGCCATGGAACAAGATGACACAATCTATGCATCTTCACACCACCTCTATCTAGATACAAAAACAATAAACAAACATAAATACGCTTTATAGACGAATTCACGTATGTTTTGTATTACCCACGTATCGGTTTTGTCTTGGTCATCTCTTCCTTCTGGATATTCGAGTTGATTTGTGCTGCATTGCTATCATATATAAGATGAATACGTTATGTTCCAGAATGCATTGTAGGTAAATTTTGAATTGTATCCGTATAATAAAATAGCCTCATCATCAGTATCAGCCAACTCACACACACACACACACAAAACGTGAGATGTATTGGCATCAAGCTGATCAAGCCACCACGTTTGTATGTAGAACTTTTTTCACACCGTACGTATCTAGCCGTGCTCTAATGTATGGAACTTCATCATCATTGGCTTTTCTGTATGTGGCACTCATGATTTTCTCACCGTAAATGTCCATGTGCCAATCTCTGGCCGATGTGAGAATGTGATCAATAACGTTTCACAACGTGCAGCCCAATTGTTTGTCTATCGTAGTTAATTTGTGTACAGCTAGATGGGTGAAAGGTGTCAAAGAAAATGTCTTGTATTGATGCCTCTCAGGGGACAACAACTGCCTCCTACTAAGTGGCGTGCCGTGGTTGTATGTATGTATGTTGAACTTTGTTCGCACCCTACGTTGTCAACCGTGGTCATCGGAGGTGGTTTGTATGGGCCATGGTACGCGGAATTAAATGGGGGCATACCCCCACCTCTATCCACATTCTAAAACTAAACTTTTTTTTATTTACCAGGTAAGGCACACTTTTTTTCAGAAGCGACTTGACCACAATTGACAGCTCAACGAAATGGCTTATCATCACGTGGACCTTTATAGCAGCCAAATACAATGAAGGGATGTTTCTAAATGTGGAGAGAAATACCAGAGGACTTGGTCAAAATTCCACATGACCACGGGGAGAACATGCAAACTCCAATTATACAGGCGTCGGGGTTGGGATGGAACCTACGACCTCCTGTGTACCAGGCGAGGGAGTTCGCATCTCGCCACCACGACTCCCTCTCGACATTCTGGTAACCGCGTCTCTCTGGCCCATGGGCCCCGTTGTAGCTGCACCACAAGCACACTTGACGGCTATGACACTGCTCCTACTACAGATGCCTGATTGAGGTTGCGAGAAAGTGCTCTTAGTCTATGTTCTCAACTCAAGCTCCATTTCTCGGCAATGTGGTTTCTGTGGGGCCAATGATTATATTGGAAAATTGTATTTGGTTAAAAGTAATTTTCATTTCTTGCCGCGTCTCATTGTAGGATTTGGGCTTGTATTCAGCAACTGTTTTTCAAAATATGTGTAATGATGTGGCCAGATTTCAGAGTGGAAAGCCAGCATCGCTGAGATCCTGGGTTTAAATCCAGGTTGCAACCATCCGTAAATACGCGAGGTTCTAAGTCAGAATCTTAATATTTATTCATATTGGAGAATCCAGTATAAATGCACAAAACCCCCATCAATAATATAAAATTTTCTACTAATTTAGCCAATCCAACTCTGAGATTTCAAAATATGAGTTCCATTGTTATGCAACAAACAATCCCATTTCACAGTTTATGGAAACTTGTGACCCCCACTGTGTAAACGAAACAGATTCGACCTGAAGGATTATTTTGGACGAGTTTCGTGAAATATTTCTCCTGTAGCCATGATCTGATACAGGGGGGGGGGGTGCATTACTCTGTGAGATTTCCAAATGAATTAATTGTTTCACAATTTAAATGAATATTTTGCTGCAAGAGGGAATTTGGTCGTTGTGAAGTCGCCTACCTACTGCCACCGCTCAGCACAACGCTCTCCCCACCGTCCACAACCACCACCACTACCAGAACCTCCGATTAGCACGGTTGGCTGCGTACGGTGCGAATGAAGTTCAACATACACACGGTACATGCCCAAACCAGCGCCACCCTGTGTCCGGGGGAGGGGTGGTGCCTAAACAACAAGAGGCGTGGCCTAAAGAAGAAGGGGTGGTTCCTGAACAGGAAAGGCGCAGATCCGAAAGAAGAAGAGACAATGGGGCTGTATCAGGAAGGGTTGGGGCCTAAGGAATAAGAGGGTAGGGCATGAAGAGGAGGTTTAAGGTAACAAACGCACGGAAATAAATAGATGCAGCAGACAGCGGCACGTTTCTTGTGTCGCAGACGCAGCCACAAGCCAACAAGTTGGAATTGTTCAAGGGGTGAAAGCGCTCCCACCCCCCGCCCGCCCACACCGCGGCCATACACGGTGTCAAATAAACGACAGTAATTAATTAATGTTTTGTATGCACACTCCAGCATGTCCAAACAAGAAACACCTTGTTGGCTGGAGCAATGGTGGGGAGTCTTGGGGAAGCAGAGAGGTTCCTGTGGGAGATATAGAACTGGTTGCTGGTGGCAAAATTGACCATAAAAGAAAATGGACATGAATTGTCCTAAAAGACCACAGAGACTTGAGAGTCAAAACACAGCAATAAAAGGGCATCTACAATGGGCCATTACGTTAACCAAAACGAAGCATAAAGACAGCCGAGCTTAATTGCTAAAATGTTAACAACTTTGGTATGACAATCGTAAAAAAGAACTGCATTCTGCCACGAGAACTATAGCACTGCACGTATGAGCAGAAATATTGTTACGTCTACACACTCTTTTCTTGTATAAAAAAAATATTATTTTAGCCCATTGGCTTATTGACTTTCCAGACCAATATTATCTAACAACATTCATTTAAGGGGGCAAACTCCCGACCAGTTTTGACTGGTTCTTTGAGTCTCATCAGCAGTCAGGCTTTTGAAACAAATACTGTTGGGTCACCAGATGTTATTGGCTAGAGCCCTACATCTAAACTATGGGGCCGTTTGCAACGCAGAAAGCAATGTGCTGTAATGAGTTTGTATAGTACTGCCAATCGTTTGATAGCTGCTCAGAGATATATATATATATTTTTTTTTTCTTCTGCTCTTTTCCGCACAAATGTAGCTTTGTTTACCACTTGTCTGGGGTCAGCAGGCAGGGCACGGTTCTGTATCTATGCCACAATGTTCACACCACTGCATCCCCCCCCCACGACCCTAACCACACCACCACAGAGACCACCCTTCACCCCGAGCTCTCCTCCTCGACCCCCTCCCTCCCTCCCTCCTCCACTCCCTCCTCCCCTCCCCCCATCTCATCCGCCTGCCACACCCGCAACCCCCCACCCACCCACCACCACCACCACCAGCCCTGCAAACGCTACCCCTGGGGGTATTGTGTTGTATTACATGTCACATTTTCTCCGGGTAAAACCTAAATTGATTCGCATCAATTTTAAAGTTGATGTCTTTTATGTTATATTTATTTATTTACACGGACATTTTATTTATTTATCTTTCGAAGCACAATTCCCTGCAAGTTCATTTTACACGGGCTGGCTTTCGAGCACAACACGCTACGTGTGATTATATTATTGCACCGTATTATTATTACAATGACCACTCCGTGGATGACTCCAGTAAGAAACGCCTTGACTTTATTTCATTTTTAAATATCAATTTGCCTTCAAAAGTTCAGCAACACGCAGCCCTTGATGGGTTTCATAGACAACACCGAAGCCTGCTTTATTTGAGCAAATGGGCATTTCGTAGTGCCGTTTGAATGAGCGGTGTTGATATTGCATTGCAGGACTACTGTAATGTAGGGCACATTGAGGGTCAAGCTTGGAGATAAGTGGACAATGAGGCAGTGACGCTAGGCCAAAGGGTCTGAAATGCCCTCCATAACTCATGCTTTGTTGTGGACACATCCTGATCTTGAAGGCGAATTTTGGATGACCCTGCAAAGACTAATATTACTGCTTCTTCGCTCGTGAGATCTTTGGCAATATAATATTTCACAGAACCTGTGATGACCTAAACAATATGCACATTTACATTAGGGCGGCCGATACATGTCCCATTACAGAGTGAGGTCATATCGGGTCATCATTGCTCCATCATTACACACGGGGTGAAGAGGTTCTTCCCGATATACTACCGACACTATAGGCGAGTTCTTTAGATTAACAAAGAGTATCTGTAATATATATATAACAGGTTGAGTTTTAAAAAAACATAATAAAATGTATTTTATTGTCATTCAGAGGAATTAATTATATTGGCATTTTGTGTTGACTGGCTTCTGCAGTAGAAAAGAAAGCCCTATTATTATTTTTTATTAAATCTGTTATATATTCAGGAGGTTGAGCGGTGGATATCACACTGCACTATTAACGCGGCGACCTGAGTTTAATTCCCAGCCATGGTTAATATTGGTGGTGAGTGATATCTGAACCGGTCCTGGGCATCACCTTCACCAACCCGCACTGACCAGTGTGGGGAAGTATGGTCAAATAACTCTCATGACACACGTGGCATTGGGAAGCCTTCATCAAGCAGTGTATTGACAAAGGGCAGTAAATTAATTATCACTATAATTAATGTATGAGTTTATGCATAAGTTGACTGAAACAGCAACTTAATAAGATTACATATAGAGTATATATACAAAATTGTTTCTTCTATCGTGTATAGTTCACTAAAATAATATGCAATATTTTATAAACTGTGAAACGTACGTTATTTGAAATGTAACATGCAGCCTAATATAAGCATCAATCCTGAGAGAAACTGCGCCTCAATGAATTGCAAGTATTTCTCACAATCATTGCCAAGTTATACAGGCGAAATTATTTTAGTACTTTTCTTTTTTTGGTCAAGATGTAAATTATAACAACAAAAACGGGTTATTGTCAATAATAAAACCCTTTCCACCTCTGTGTCGCTGTTCCGAACATTTCCTAATTTAGTTAATATTTGACAAATGAATTTTAAAAATCAATATTTATCATAGCGAACAAAGTTAGACTTAAAATAAATCTAAATTCCTCGTCGTGACCCATCATATTCATAGTTTCACAAATCGTATATCCATAAGTATTGTTCAACAACAAAAGATGAACAAAGATCAAATTCTATGTTTCTTAAATATTAAGGGCAATTAAGAAAGTTTATTTTGAAATGAGCAGAATACAGATTAAATTAAATGCAGGGCTCGCGGATATACCACGAATGTGGACAGCAGTGATCAGCGTTGTAAGAGGCCATGCCTTTCCCGCACAAAACCAATACAGGGCATACGTGTAATCTTCAATTACACGAATTTTTCCCCCTCCTGACTTGGTGATAGCAACTTACAAGTAACAGAGTGCTGATTCAACCCACGATACGCAGACTTTCCGTCAAGCGCTATTTCCAAGCGAGGTCTGCTGCTAATGCCTTTTCACAACACTGCCTTACACTCGCTTGCACAGCAGGAAGAGCAGCACACAAATGCGTGCTGCACGAACAGCAGGAAGGCACGAATCCCATCGTGCCTTGCACCAATTCATGTTTACCAAATTGTATGGACAATGCTCTCGGCTTTGTCCAGACAACCAGCTTCCTAGAGCCATGTGATTGTTTCAGACCACCAACTCAGAAGAGTTACAAGCGTGGCCGTCCCTTCAGGCAGCAGTGGAACAGACAAGCCTGAGTTTATACTGGTAGGAACCTCCTGGTTACACCAGCCCACAGGGGATTATCGTGTCCGTCCGTCTGCCGTGCAGGGAGGGGCTAGGTGGGGAGGGAGGGGCTGGGTGGGGAGGGTGGGGAGGGGCTGGGTTGGGAGGGGTGGGGCTGGGTGGGGAGCGGCTGGTCACCCCGTGGTGCCCTTATAAAGCTCAACGCTTAACCTACTCACGCCGGCTTGTGCCCGCCCTCACAGTCGGGCAAATTTGCGGAATACACCACGCCGCCGTTGACCCTGGCCATTGACCGAGCAATCCAACGTTCCTACCAGCTCCCTCCGCAGGAATGTGTTTGCACGTGTAATGTACATTCAATGTGGCGTTCACATGGGGTGCATACAGGGCATTGTGGGAGCCATGCAGACCCACTACCTACGAGCTGCACACGTGTGCGCGTTGTTGTTTCTGTTTGCGTGGAGCCTGCACGCCTTCTGCTGCTGTCGCGGGGTTTCTCATCATTTACAGAACGTGTTCGATTTCAAATACTTTTACTCTGGGCACGTTTCGATTCGCGTACGTTGATGTCACTGTTAGGTTAAAATATAAAGCTTACTTGCAGCAGTACCGAACTTTTTATGGCGCCTCTCACTCTCATATTATATTTGCACAGATGTTTTATTTGCTTGTGTTTCGTTAACAACCGTTTAATACCTCGTTTGTTTAAGTGAATTTTATTTGTTCCACGCATGATCCCGTTTAGCCAGTTGCCCGTCTATTTTACAAGGGAGATCCGTGGTTCGTGATCACAGCAGCAACACAACAAAGACAACAACATGAACTATGCAGAGAATGAGTACAAGGTCCTTAAGGAATATTGCACACAAAAACTAAATATTTAACGTCGTAAACAAAACGCACGCGAATACAAAAAACAGTGCAAGAGGTTCCAGGAAAAGTTAGTTGCACGTGAAAGTAAGCTCTATAGTTGTGTCTAAACGTGACGTAAACACATGCAAATCGAAACAAAACCAGTGCAAACATGTGAGAGCAAGAGGTCCCAGACAAAAGTTAGATATAGGCGCAAGTATGCTCCGTGTTTTGGTTTAAATGGGGAAGTAAAGCGGGAGAGATGGAGATGAGTGGAAAGGGAATTCCGAAAACATGGAGCGGCAATGCGGAAATACTATTTTTTTAACCAAACGTAGTTTTAGTAAATCGACATTTTTGTAGGAATAAGGAGACACTTCTGAAGCCACGGGAGGGAGTTAAATGAACTGAGTGGCACTTTAGGTAATTGGCAGATTTGATTAAGAGGACCTTCAGGATGAAGACAGCTCAGTGATGGTCTCTCTGGATAAACAGGGGGGACATATTTGAGTTGTTGATGTACAGGTCGGGAAGATGAGTTCTACAGGGGGTGTCAAGAGCAAAACGGAGAAGTGAGTGGCATAATGGAATGATACATTTTAAGGTAGATTCAGAAGCTCAACGGTAGATGGTGTCACAATAATAAAATATGGGCACGGTGGTGGTTTTAACTCTATTCATATGGAGTCGACGTAGAATACAGCGTTTGTTTCTGTATCTTGTTGGCCATGTGGTCAATGTGGGTCTTGAAGGACAGTTTCGATTCCAGGATAATGCCTCGATGTTTAAGTCGTAAACCTGCTCACGAGGGCGTGGTGGCCAGAGACACAACGTGAACAGTCGGCGAGACACGATTAGGGACAGCCGGATAAGTAACGAAACGTCGGTCTTATTGTGTCGAGGACCAGTTTTAGGGCATTACGTTGAAGTTGTAGATTATCAAAGTCCTCCGTCATAAAATATTTTTTGGGGTTAGATTGTGTAAATACACATGTGTCGTGAACGCGATCTAACCCAAAAACCTTTTTATCATAGATAATATTGGTCGCGAAAGTCCTACTCTGTGTTAAACTGTCAAAGTGCTGTTGTAGATAAGTGTCGTCACTCCTCACCCATGCAATGTTGATGTCTTTGTTGTGTTGGTGCTGTGGTCACGCACCACGGATCTCCATTGTAAAATAGCTCAGCAACTGGCTAACAAATAAAATAAATTGAAACTCAACTCAAATAGTAATTTTTAGTTGGCCTCACATGATACACATTTGAACTCATCCTAATAATACATATGGGGTATTATTTTGAAGGTAATTATCTATACTTTTAGAAAATATTGCTCACTTGTGAAACTCAATACATCAACACCATCTCAGCTTTGATGAAAACGTTAGTTTGTCTGAGTATGTCTGACACCACGGAATTCTTTGAGGCATGCATCCCTCGTTAAGAAAGGTGGACAACGAATGTCTATCTGAATTGCAGTCCGAATTGGTTGACGTGCCTTTTCCCAGAATATAAATCCACTTCCGAAATCACAGAACTGCCCAGGAGTAAATTAAGCAGAACGCGCAGCCTTGGGTCCCAAGAGACGTGGCAAGATGTCTTTGCTATGTAGTGCTGTACTCCACAGGCTCACGCATGACCGAATATCTTCTTGTCAAGGAGCATCAACCATCACACGGTCACTGCATCGTGCGCTTCCAGATGCACTTCTGCGACCGTCTGGAACGCTCTTCCTTCGGATATTAGCAAGCCACTAGAGCTACGCACTTTTAAAACTCGATTGAAAAATCACTTTTTAGAACTGCTTTTTGTGTTCAGTTTGTTGTCCTTCCCCCGCACCTCCTTTGACCACGGTTGGCTACGTACGGAGTGAAAGAAGTTCAACATACATACACCACGGCAAACTTCTCTTTGTACCCTCGACTACATAAAAAAACTTTTTTTTTAAAGCTTAATATTCACTTTTTGAAGATGTCCATCTCCCGCATTTATTGAATAATAAATCATAATCTTGTTTTGCGAAACAGAAAAAAAGAATATTTTGCAGCAAATATAAAGTATTGCTTGCACGGCTCTTCTACGGCCCGACCACGGGAAACGTGACGAGGATTTGCTTGCTGCATACTCGGGCTAAGGGGGTTGGCGGTGGGAGGGGGGTAGGAGGGGGTGGGAGGGGGAGGGAGGGGGCGGGAGGGGGAGGGAGGGGGCGGGAGGGGGTGGGAGGGGGGTTGGAGGGGAGGGAGGGGGGTTGGAGGGGAGGGAGGGAGTGGGGTTGGAGGGGAGGGAGGGAGTGGGAGGGGTGGGAGGGGGTGGGAAGGGGGAAGGAGGGGAGGGAGGTAGTGGGAGGGGGGTGGGAGGGGGGTGGGAGGGGGGAAGGAGGGGGAGGGAGGGGGGTTGGAGGGGGAGGGAGGGAGTGGGAGGAGGTGGGAGGGGGTGGGAAGGGGGAAGGAGGGGAGGGAGGTAGTGGGAGGGGGGTGGGAGGGGGGTGGGAGGGGGGAAGGAGGGGGAGGGAGGGGGGTTGGAGGGGGAGGGAGGGAGCGGGAGGGAGCGGGAGGGGGCGGGAGGGGGTGGGAGGGGGGTTGGAGGGAGTGGGAGGGGGTGGGAGGGGGGTGGGAGGGGGGAAGGAGGGGGAGGGAGGGGGGTTGGAGGGGGAGGGAGGGAGCGGGAGGGAGCGGGAGGGGGTGGGAGGAGTGGAAGGGGGGTTGGAGGGGAGGGAGGGAGTGGGAGGGGTGGGAGGGGGTGGGAGGGGGGTGGGAGGGGGGAAGGAGGGGGAGGGAGGGGGGTTGGAGGGGGAGGGAGGGAGCGGGAGGGAGCGGGAGGGGGTGGGAGGAGTGGGAGGGGGGTTGGAGGGGAGGGAGGGAGTGGGAGGGGTGGGAGGGGGTGGGAGGGGGGTGGGAGGGGGGAAGGAGGGGGAGGGAGGGGGGTTGGAGGGGGAGGGAGGGAGCGGGAGGGAGCGGGAGGGGGTGGGAGGAGTGGAAGGGGGGTTGGAGGGGAGGGAGGGAGTGGGAGGGGTGGGAGGGGGTGGGAGGGGGGAGCATTCTGAGTGTGGCCCAACTCAGAGACCCACCCACTGGCCACGGAGTTCGCTTGCTTCAACGTCGCCATGATTTGACGCAGGTGCTGCCTCTTAATCACTCTCACGCAAGTGGCCGACTTCCTGAAATCTCATTATTTAGACATCAGTTTCCTGCGGTAGCCCTATAAATAATAACGGTCTGAATGTTAATTAATACGCTCGCCATTTAATGAGCCCAGATTAGAGGAAATCATTTTAAAGTGGCGGGAGGGGTGGAGGGGGGTAGGGATTTTTTTTGTTTCAGTATAAAAAAAATCCTTTCGCTATTTTATTTCCCTCGGCCATTAACAACAGGTAAGGGTGCATTTTAAACTTTTCTCTCCGTCTTTTCTTTTGAGCCCCAGCACGTTGGCTCACGGCCACTTGATGTTAATCGGGCCCTCGGGGGATGAGGGCTCGCGAGGGGTATTGGGGTGGGGGGCGGGAGAGGGGGGGGGCTAAGCCTTGAAGCCGTGTTCTTGTGAGCTTCCAGGCAGAGCTGGGCTTCTGCATCGTAATGAGTGGCGAGATGTTAACTACCTCGCCTGGCGTACAGGAGGTCGTGAGTTCGATTCCAACCCTGACGCCTGTATATGTGAAGTTTGCGTGTCTCTCTCCCCGTGGTCGTGTGGATCTTTCTCCGGGACCTCCGGTTTTTCCCTCCACATTTAGAAAGATGCGTTTAGAGTTTGTGGCTGCTATATATTTCCACATGGTAAGCCACTTCGTTAAGCTATCATTTGTGGCCAAGTCGCTTCTGCAACAAAGATATTTAGCTCTCTCTATATATATAGCTGGAACCTAGCAGAATTTAAAATCCACGTGTAACTTTATTCTGAACCTGAATTCACTATAGATATCATAATGATCATCATCAGCCATGGTCGATCCACTGCTGAATAAAGGTCTCCTCTAGCGGCTGCTATCTCTCACAATACTGTGATGTAACAACCACCTAGCAACCTGCATAGAGAAAATTTCGCCACTCCATCTCCTCCGTGGAGGACTATCTTGGACACGTTCCATTCCTTGGTTGCACCATGCATGTGCAACACTTAACTTGAAGTGTCTTCCTGGTGGTAGTGTTTGGTTGTACAACGTCGCAGATTAATAAATCACCATCGTCTACAACGACCATAATCTATCTACTGCTGGATAAAATCAAATCTTAACAACACTGCTATTCATTGTGGTCTTGTGATGGCTTTTATCCATGGCACTGCTGCATTTGCGCTTATTTAGTCATTCCCGTCTCTGCAGTGGTAAACCTTTCAGAGGAGTTCTCTCTTTCGGCCGCCAGTCCATCGCCAGTCTCATCCACTGACCATAAACCCTGGCCCAGGTCCACTGACTTCCCTTGACAGGAGAGTTGATGTCTCTCATTCGCGCTCGTTCCCACATCCATGCATCCCTAAATGCTTGTGTTCACACTTTCCAAAGTGCATTCCATTTTCTCTGTCAGTGCCCTTGTTTCTGATCTGTGCAGCAACGGGCGATGCGCACTGATTGAGGAATTTCTTCTCCAAGGACATTGATTTGTTACTTTCAATTATATGTTCAACAAATATGCTCTCCTGCTCTAGCTCACATTTTCATTTCATAATTAGATCCCAATAATAAAGCCTGCAATACATTTCCATAGGTATACTTTTTTTGCCCTGTTTCGCATTTGTATCGCCTCCAACAATTATTTGTACTTGTTGATCGAACGTCATGATGTAATGATATCTAATACAAAACACCGAAGCAAACGACACGGCATGGTACGTAAGCCATGTTTGTAAAATAAAAGTGGATATTTTAGCGTAACTTCTTTCGCGATTTTCTATCATTTAGGCAAAGACAAAGATCCCCCGTATAGCCTGAACAGACCGTTGGGGCAAGTGGTGTTAGTGAGCACCTTATACTTTCGGCACATACGCACGAACATGCAAACGCACGTAAGAACCACTCCGGCACTTTCCTTTTCCAAAGAATTGGAGACCATCATCACGGCATTTCATTATTAGCTCATGATGCCAAAATGATATACCAACATCATAATGTAACAGCTATTACTGAGTAGTGGCCATTTACATGCACCATACAACTGTGCCTCATGCATGCAAAGTGTGCGGTGCGTGTCCCTGGGTATAATGTCTTCATCATTCCACGCGTGTGTGTGCAAGAGCATAGACGATGACGGTTGAGACCCAGAGGCCTGTACACATCACCGATGTGAATAATACATCGGACGTAATTGACAGGCCCTCTTTGAAGCCACTGCTGGATGAAGGCCTCCCCTGACCCCGGAGGTCGTTTGACCGGACGTCGTGGCGCTGGTCAGGGTCGGTTGATGCTCTTGGGGGGTGGGAGGGAGTGACCCAGGACTCGTTCATATATCGTTCACCGCTGATATCAACCCTGTGGCGAGGAATCGAACCTGGGTCACTAGTGGGTCGGATCGTAGTGTGCGAACTATACAGTGCAACCATTCCACTCGCACGTGCGTTATGGAAAAAAATACACCAACACGTGGCTCTGGCTATTAATAGAAAAAGAGGCTGATTGAAAAAATATAACGGCCATTGTTGGTGACTTGCGGCCACCTTGCGGAGGCCTTCATCCAGCTGCGGTCTGACTGTGGCTGCTGTTGATGATGATGATGATGAACAGGGATTTTAAATGTCACCGAGAAGAATGGAAGCTCTCTATACGTCTTCAGCAAGCGTGACGAAGAATATTCCGTGTTACGGAGCATTGCGTGTGCTTTGGCGTCCAAAAACGCATCGATTTAGAACAATGAAATATTTCTTTTACGCTCAAAATACATGCATTGAATTGTACGTGTGGTGATGGATCACTTACGCATTATGCACATTATGTATGGAAATTACTCGCTAATGTTACATTTAGAGTAACGTGGCAGACAAAACAGAGTAATGATACAAACAAGGCGGTCAAAATTTAGACTGAAAATCTATTCTTGAATCAAGTTTTGAACAAAATGTATGAGAATTCATTGAATCGCCGTAAGGAGTGAATCACTGTGCTCACTGTTGACACGGCACTAATTGTAAGCAGAGTGGTGGTGGCTGTTGCAGCCTGAATTATTCACATGTCACGTGAATAAATCACACGGTCCAGTGTGGTGAAGTATGGTCAACCCCCCCCCACCCCCATGACTGTCATGATGTGGGGACGACTTAATCCAGCAGTGGATTTACAAAGGGCCGCATCTATAATTATTAACTTATTAATAACGACTGCATTGTCTCACTGATGTGGAACGAGTTCACAGTGTAAACAATGCAAACTGGGCATCATCCCACCCAAAGCCACACATTTTCCCCCCAGGATGTTCAAGACTCTATTTGCCATGAATATCAATATTTCAGGAAGAAGGACATTTGGCAAAAATATCAGTGACAGTCACAATTGTTTTTATCACTTTTAATTTATGTGTTGTTCATTGCATAGCTTTACTGACCAAGTAACTTTGTGCCTGCAACTTTCAACCAATGTCCCATTTGATTTTATCACCCAACTTCCAGCTGGGGCAGTCACCTGAATTTTGAGTATCCTGAGCGCTTCGATAGAGTGATGCACACGCACACACCCATCGTCTGCAACCTGAGATAAAGCATATCCGACAAGGGCTCTCATACCCCAGTTATTATGTTTATTATCACTACCACATAAGTAAGGGTCCTTCAATACCCAGCTGAAACTCATTTCTTCCGCAGTGGAGTCATGGGCAAGTCGCGGGGCTACGAATGGGACAAAATAGAAACATCTCCAGCAACAGAGAGAGAGAGCGTAACGACGCACATCGTGTCGACACCTGGGCAAGCCACGACGGACTTCTACCAAGAGGCACAGGTGCAGGACATTCATTGTGGGCCGTACCATTTGATTAAATAGGGTGTTTCGTGATCCCCACGGCTTCTCTGCGCGCTTGCCCCCCCCCACCCCCCCCCCCCCCCCCCGTGAGCCAGCCTTGGAGTGGGCCCAGACGTTGCATGGCCGCCACGGAAAGATTCGCCGTTCTGTAGTATTTGCAAAAAAAAAAGTCCAATTTCATGCCACGCACGGGTTTTTCTTTTTTTATTAAGATGTACATGTGTAAGCAATAAAGAGTTATGTGGTCCATTTTCCTAAAGGGGTTTTGTTAGCTTTTGACCTCAGTAACAGATCTTGTTCCTACCTCCGCGTGGAATCCGTGTTACGAACCGTTCCAAGGCTAACCTCTCATTAATGCGCACGCTCCCGACGGCAGCTCCATGCCAACAACTGCGATGGCTAATAGAGTCAGTTTGTGGTCTCTACAGTTGTGCCTAATGAACGCAAATTGAACTCATTTACACGAGAATTGCTTTGCACACTTTCCTCATCGTTCGCGAGAAGCCCCCCTCTGGTCCAGGGGCCAGCGGAGACTTTGCGACTGTGTGATGGTCTCAAACATTTGGTGATACCATTTTCTGCAGGTAGTCCGTACGAGGGGATCACGTGAAAACACACTTGTTAAATACGACATTCGCATAATGTACCTTGATTCTCGATTTAAAGATGTTGGTACAACCCACGTTTTTTTTTCCCATCTCAGGTGTCACCTAAAAAGTCAAATATTGTGTCTGGGCCCATAGATGTGTCGCCGTGATGTAGCCATACATTATTTTGGGCTTTAGGAATTTAATGCAGCTGCCTTTCCCAACAGCACTTAACAAGTGGACGTGCCTGCCAACCATCACTTAGTGGATGATGCTCTCTGGCTATTAGCTGGCACGGGATGTTGTATATCCTCTAATGAAAAGCACTTAAAGCCCTTGTTTACATGAGCGCGACAGCAAAGTCGCAACGGTGTGCATTGTTAGGCCGCCGGCGACTTTGTCGTCTTCATCCCGGCTACCTTTATTAGCGGCACCTTCCTTGCAGCAAATGGATTGCCTTCAAGCCGTCACTTCCCAAAATGTCATCCCTGTACGACCCCCCCCCCTCTCCCCTTGCTTATGAAGTGCGATCAAACGCGTTAATTTGCGGTAGCCTGCCGGGACAAGCTGGTGGCACGATTATCCTCGGGTCGTCCCAGGTGTCCCGCGAACCTGCACAAGTGTACCTGGTGACCTCCTCCAAACAGCTGGTCATAGACTGCCCTTCATGTGCGGTTACTCTGCTCAATGAGAGCTATTCATCCGTACCGCCTGCTAGGTTTCCTATCAGTTTTTATTGCACGCTAGCAAAAATTATTTTTCTTTTATTACGCAGGCTAAGGGATGTCCCATTGATTTTATCTTTCGTTGATGTAAGAAATTGAATAGGTTGATTTGAATAGGCATAAAGCTGGCAAATCAGTCTGTAACGCAGCGGTGTGCAAAAAAAAGGAATACCGCATTATTTTAAATGCGTTTCTTATTGTTTGGGCTGCACTGTGGATAATTAATGCTATGATTAAAACAAAAGTAGGACGTTCTGTTTTGTTGCACATTGCAATGAAACTTATTGCCATTGAATCAATCTGAAGAGTTGTGTCATTGGTGGGGAAAAAAACACTATGTATGCTGGGTAAATACGTTTTGATGTGAAAATAAGTAGGTTTACCATATTATTTCTTTCAAAATGCCATAGTAACGTTAATAGTACCAAGATAAGCTTTGATTTTCTACCATCGTACAATTTAACTAGAATGATCGTTTGGAATGTTCCCTCAAGATAGAAGCAAATGTCCCCTCGTTCGTGGGTATCAAATTGTCGACAATTCTATGATGGGAAAGAGGGTTTTTTGGAACTTTTTATATTTATACAAAGATTACTTTCACAAGACATACAGCAACGATGCCACATGCCACATTTTACTTCAGAGGAGTGCCTAAGGCCTGGCCAGAGTTTGAATTTCACTTTTAGATGGAGCAGAAGTGATCGGTAAAAGTCATTTCCAAATCACGTGCGCCCGCTGGAAATCTAAAGCACGTGCCGGCCCTCTCTGAGTTAAGAATACAAGACCGCAGCATTGGTAGATTTTTCTTTAAAAAGATGTGCTAGGGTGATTACTCTATTTTTTAAAAAGGTAAGAGGAGCGCAGCCCTGGAATTGTCCTCGCAAAGTCAGCCCGAGAGGGAGCCATGGACACCCCCTCTAGAGGGCATTTTTTGGTCTATTTATCTTAACTGGTGGGATAATTTTCAAGAGATGGGAGTAACCATACTTTGTCAGTGATCTCGGTTAGCCAACCCATGACACCTGAGTCTGTCCAGTGACCTCCTGCCAGCAAGCGTTCGACACTTCACGCGTCCTCAAGGCGCACCTAGCTTGGCACAAGCGCCTTGGTGACATTACCGCCACACAGTGGCGAACGGCGGTTGTTGTTGCACCCAAACTCTACCCCATCTCACGCGAGCCTGTCGATTGGCTAAACGCGGCGCACCCATTTCTACTTCTGGGTCAACGAAGGGATATGTAAGGAACGTGCCCCATTGTTAAAACTGCCTGGCCGGGAGATCGAATCGACCCGGCAGCCTCTGAATCTCTATTCTCGTTGTGCGATCCGTTACATTGCAGCGGTTCTAATGGTGTAAATGCTTACCCCGAGCTCTCATACTCTGATGGTGCATTGTCTTTGAGTTGTGCGCCTTTTGGCGTCATCTGGTCCAACCCATGTGAGACTAGGCTCTAAGGAAAGCTGTCTCGGGTGTGGACCAATCAACTTCAAGGACAGTGCGCATTATCAGAGTTATGTTCTTTTGTTTGCATTATGACTGTAGGTATTGTGGTCTATGCAAACAAGACTCCTTGTGAAAAAAGGTGTCAGTTTTGTGGCCAGATAGAAGGGTAAAAAAAAACAATTATTATATTTTGTTGTTGTTTAAAAGGTGTGGTAGGCAGTAGGTAGGTGGGTTTATTACACTCCCGCAATACCGATGGCGCGTCAGAGCGGACCATGCGCCCGTGGCCTCGTGCCTCTCGTGCCTCGCGGCATTCTCACCGACCGCGTCCTCGCAGCGACAGATTATTAAGAATTCTCAACGTGTTTTCTGAGTGCTAAATTAAAGGGGGCAGGCGCATTTCGCTGTCACCACAAATTAAGTCTGCCTTGCGCATAAAGTAAATGCACTTATGTTTGGGTTGCACAAGTCCATGCAAATGCTTTCATGAAAAAAAAAATGTCTGAGCATACCGAGCTCGGCCACTGCAATGTTACGTTTATTTTGAAGCAATTTAATTAAAAGGTCTTTGATTTTTTTTTAGTAATGATGAATGCATTATAAAGCAGGAGAAATATACGCGTTTATGTGTGTACGCATATAATGTATATAAAAGCATACATTGCAAGCGATTGCAAGTATTATATAGTTTTTAATATTAGGTTATATTATTAGGTTATATTAATTCCATATTTTCTGAAACTATTATGAAATGTTTAATGCTTAATCATATAACGTATTAACAATTGCCGTTATTCATTTTCGCCAAAAAGCATTTGTTGTTTTGTAAATATAAAATTGTATTTTATTTAAGCCCATTATAGCATTATCCATAAACAAAAAGTTTCAGCCATTTGTCAATCCCCTACTAGAAGAAGGCCATGTCAGTCACGGGAGTTGTTTGACCATACTTCACCATGCTGGTCATTGCAGATTGGTGAAGGGACTGGTTCAGATATCCTTTGCCGCTGGTGTCAGCTGTGGCCAGAAATCCGGTTCTCATCAGGGAACTGTAACCACTGCGTCACCTCTCCACCCCATCAATAATACCACGATGAAAGAAAAATAAGAACGTATGTGCGTACTTGCGTAATGGAAACAAAGTGGGAACATTTTAAGTCACAGATCTGTCTCGAATCTCTCTCGACTCAAATATAAGGGACACTTGTCGAATTAACTTTTTTCTTTTCCAAGTGATATTATTTCTCTGTACAAAATGACTCAATACGTTGCATCTCATATGACAGTATTATTATAAATGCAAACTATGAGATATGTTTGCTAAATCTATCATAAATGCAGGCACTAAACAATGCAGATCACAACACAGATATCTAAATTAGTATTAAGTGTGCCATGATATATCGTGTTATTTTTCATATTTGACTCACATCAAACATGAGTAATTAGCTCACGAAATTTTCATTTTCAATGCTAGTATTAAGGAAAAAATTACCTTCCCGCAAATTGGCTTAAAATATACATTTTGTGATGGTGGTGGAGGGGGTTGGGGAGGTTAATGAGTATATATGACTTCTGTGAAAATAAATATGCGCGGATTTTGAAATATTCATGCGAGACGGTCGGTGGCTCGCGACGCGACGTCACGTGGGGGGGGGGGGGTGTTGGGGGGCTCCCTCCGCCAAGTGGCGGTCGCAAAATGTGTGGCGGCGTCGTTGTGCAGCGCCCGTGCCAATCGCGTGCACGGGTGGGCAAGGGCGCATTCGGATCGAGAGCCGAACTGGGACGCGGGGGACGCACGCGGGCGGGCGGGCGAGCGGCGAATGTTCGCGTTGCGACATTATCGTGGTCGCACCATGACAAGGGAAAGATCCCCCGTGTAGCCTCAGCGGACTGTTGGGGAAAGTGCTGGCAGCGAGTAGCACCCTATGAAGGTTGGAACGGCACACGAAGCGGTGGGTGGCCAGCACCACGCCCGGCCGCCTTTGTCTCCCCAGTGGCGATGTTTATACACCACAACAGGTACTCATTTGAGGCTGTGTCGATCAAGGGGAGGCCCAGGACCGGTTCAGATAATAGCCACCGGTGTTGGTCGTGAGCGGGAATCGAACTCGGATCGCCGGGTTCGTAGCGCAACGCGCTAACCATTACGCCACCGCTCCCCATTTGGGTCACACCACACACGCGTGCTGCTTCATTAGAATTTTTTTCGCAAAGACGATATCGTTACAGGCTGTCCCTATAGGTATCGTTCACCATGAAAGAATTATGGTTAAACGGTAATTTCAAGCTAGCTTAATAAAACTAAATATGCACTTACGTTTAGTATTGCGAAGGGGTTTTATCGGATGACTTTCGCTCCGAAAAAAAAACTGGCCGTCTGCCACGGCGCTGATGAGATGTGTCATGTCGAGGTTTCAGAGAATCTGCGGTGTTGACGAGGATCTAAGATGCGATCGTTTCCAATGGTTCTGTTTATGGGTTGTTGAAGATCACTCAAATTGTTCAGGGAGAAAAAAAAGTAACTATGCCGGTCAAACTGCAGCCTTATTTGTACTTCTTTCATAATGGATGATGCCTTTATGGACAGCCTGTATGATAAGTGCTACTGGCACGGAACAAACATTACTATTTGTGCGTGCAGGAAGAAGCAAGATATAATTGCGTTGGGTTTACATTCGCATGCTATTTGTCAGAGTAACCGTTATGGTTATGGAATCTGACTTGATGATCTTTTTTTTAGTTTTTTAACGCATGCACCGATGCAGCCGAAAGTGTTTCACTGGGGGACCATCTGAACCCGGGGTTGTGATTGTTTTAATTATATAGAGGCGCATGTTGACCTAGACAAATGTAACCCCACCATGTAATATAAATCACTTAGTGTAAATACCGAGTCATGCGGCCACTATTCATTCACCTCTATTGGCCCCCATCTGACGTTGGTGTTTAAAAAATTAAATAGGAAGAAGAAAAAAAACCCCGCCTTGGATCGCTTTGACTGAATCTTAATGAACCCCACAAACACAAAGCCCTGGACCGACTGAAATACCCCACGTGTACCAGTGGCTGGGAGGGCTGCTGTCGCGTAACGATCAGTACACGCGATTCACAATTCGGACTTCGCCTGTTTGGCGACTTCTCAGCGCGGCAGCTGAAACAATAGTGGGGGGGGGGCAGGTTTCCTAAAACCCCTCCGCCCCCACCGCCCCAAACCTCTATCCTGCAGTATAAATGGGAATGCCAGTTAGTCGATTTGCAGGCCACGTGTGGTGGGGTAAAGTGTGGGTGGTTCTTCCAGCGTGGAGAAGCAGGGTCAAAATGCCATCTAGAAGGGCCCTCTGAGAGATACATCTGGTCGAGGCCATTCTGCCAGATGTCGCTGCGATGTGAGTTATCGCTTATATATAACTGGCTTTTGTTAAAATATGTTTAGTAGGTGTTTGTGATAACCTGCATGTGTGTGAAACTTTAGGAAAAATATCAGAATATGTCCATGAGAGACAAGGCCCCATTTTGTTATTTTTTTAAATAATCAGTTTCAGAGATACTGAAATGCAGCCATTTAAAATAACATCACAATTCACGCAAAAATATTTTGGAAAGGTGTTAATGGTGTTACATCACAAAAACATGCCCATTTATTAGGCGTATATCAACTCGTCGATTAAAACATTTTCGGACACATTATAAATTCATCAAATCATGCTGGCAACGTATATGTACATTATTTGCTGTCATTGCATTTATGTTCATAATAGCAACGAAAAAATTATGAACAATTCAAATGAGACAGGGAGAACAAGATCTCAAAAGAAAAGGGCCGAGTCTTGAACCGATTCACGGCTCCATATTGTGACAATTCGTTGAATCACAGGGTGTGCGAATTTCTACACGCACAATGTCAGTTTTAGGATAACCAACACACCACACACACCGTGCAAGTGAGCACAGGCACTGCCTGGGGATCGGCATTAGCGGCATTCGCTCACCAATAGCGCTTGACGGAAAGTATGGGCGTTACGGATTGAATGAGACGAAGCAGTAAAAAACAATACGAATGAGATAATTAAAAAAACTATTTTTTTTTTTACAGATTTTTCATGCCTGAATCGTGGCAATGCAAATAATTCTTGTTAGGGATCCCGGTATTTATGAGTGGTGAATTCGAGAACTAGAAAAAAAACATAACAATTCACCAGGTTTTCAACCCAATCTGAATAACAATAAATTGGCATATTGTGTACAGATTCAATACCCACAACCATTCCATCACTCTGGGAAAATTCTAACATATTTAGAGTGAAATGGAGGCAACATGGTGTGATGGTGATGTCTTTTTCTCCATTTCTCTGGTGTTGGGGTTAAGAGATCAGACACATTAACACCCAACTGGGCTACCCTCGAATGCGCTCAGGAATAAAAATCAACACGGGTGCATTATGAATTTATTAATTTATTTTAAATAGGACATTACATTTTATTTTGCGATGCAGAGCATGCGGGTGGAGGAATGCACTGGTATAGTTGATATGCTTTGATGGCTTCACCATTCATTTTGCTGTGCGTACCAAGGCTGGTGAGATGTTAACGACATCGCCTGGTATACAGGAGGTCGTGGGTTATATCCCAACCCTGATGCCTGCTGTATATTTGAAGCTTGCGTGTTTTCCCCGTGGTCGCGTGGATTTTTCTCCGGGTGCTCCTGTTTTCCCTACTTATTTGGAAACATGCGTTTAAAGTATTTGGCTTCTATAAATTTCCACACGGTAAGCCACTTCGTTGAGCTGTCATTTGTGGCCAGGTCGCGTCTGAAAACATCTATATGGCTCAGTGGGCCTTACCTGTTAACGTTAAACATAGCTTAGTTTTAGTTCAGTTTTTAGTTATTCTGCCCAATGTTATAATAATCACCTGCTGGGGTTCATATGGAGCGGCTGGGACAGGTAGGTGTAGATGTGTACGATAGGCACGAGTGGCCGTGCTGTGTTTTTAATTGATGTTGGTATGCCCTCTGTGGGATGAGCATTCTCGCTGGCAAAATAAATAAAAAAGACTGCGAATCAGAGGATGTCGATAACTCAGCATTACGGCATTGCTCACTCAGAAAAGATGAACATTGATGATGATGAAAACGATGATGTCTTTGGCATTTGGCGTGCTGCCCTTTTCACACAAATGTGCTTATGTTTCGTTATCTTGTACAGGGACATTCACCACACACCTTTGGTCAGTCAATCGGCTGCTGTACGAAGGCCTGCCCAAGCCGTGCGGCTCAAGGGGGATTACTCTGCCATACTTCACCACGCTGGTCAGTGCGGGTTGGTGATGGAGGGAAGCTTATATGTGGAAGCGTAGAAGTACAGTACACCAATGGATGTCGCCGCATTGCCCTGTTGTGCTTCCTACAACGTAACCCTAAGACAATCTGTGCACTGTGGTCACCACCCAATCTAATTACTCTCCAGGCTTAAACCTGCTTAGCTGCAGAGATCTGCCGGAATCGGGCTCCTTACGGGCGATTTGGTCGCACACTTAATTGTCTAATTGACGCGAAAATACGTGACTGAGTCTCAAGTCTTTTCGAGAAAGGTCTTGCATTGGGGGGATGTTTGTGCCAAATCCGAAGTACCTGTAGGAGGGGATAACACTCAAAGCTTTGCACAGATGGATTCGATAATCCATTGCTGTACCAGCCGTCGCCTGGCCACCTGGCAGCCGATGTTTGCAGCACCTGCTATTCCTAGACAGCCTCCCATGCAAGTACTAACCGGGCTTAAACTCACTCAGCTTCGGAGATCTGATAAGATGAGGTGCATTTAGTGTGATTTGGTGGTAGGCGAGAAACATATTTTGTTTAAATAGAATTCGAATGTATTTTTTTTTTACTGATTTGTTTATTTTGAAAAAAGCTCTCCCAGTACGTGCGTGACGTAACCGTGCCGAACAACGCGCGGTAGTGAACCCAGGAGGTGAACTCGGAGTGCCATAAAGCGTACACGGGGCTGGCAACCTCTCGCACCACCACGGACGCTGTTTCGTGTGCTCGCAGGACCCCCCCCCGCCTCCCGGCCTGAGCGCGTGTGTTTTCACAGAGACACACATATCGTGGATCACTCACGTCTGCACTTTCACCTAAAACATTCACGGCCGGGTGTGTTAGCGGCAATCCTGACAGAGCTACTTATTTTAAATTCTAGGTTTCTCCGCAGTCAAAAACGAACGCACACACGCGCGCGCGTGCGTTCGTGCACGCGCGCGGGCGCCTGTGTGCGCATCCATGCAGCATGAGCCCATTGTTATAAGCACTGTTATTACAAAGTGTTTTATGACTATTTCATTATTTCCCCAATTGAAACACAATGGCGTCCGCTAACATATACAAATGACTTCATTGAAATAGCGTGAGCACGGTGAAAACGAATGCCCCGGTAATCCGATGGTAAGGCGCCAATGTTTTAGTAGCGGACTGTACGGCGATAGACAGAGGCGTTGTAAACAGCGGCGTTACATTCTGCTCAGAGTTGGCTTCGAATTAGTTTAGAGTAGAGTTATTGCATCTTGCTTATCTACGATCAAATATGCTCAATAAGCAACGACCGAATTGACCTGGAGGTTCAACGATCTTGTTATATCTCAGATGCTAAGCAGGTGGAAAAAAAAAAGTTTGAGCCTGGTCAGTGCCCGAATGAGTGGACCACTGGTGCACAGCACGCGTCGTTGAAGGCCCGGGTCTGCGAGAGACGTGACCCCGCACATCCGTGGGCTCGGGCCACTCGTAGATTGTGGTCCGCTCGCTGGAGTGCGTCCGTGCATTGAAATTCGTCTGTGCGGGGCTTTGAGTTTCATTTCGTGGAATTTGTGATAGGCGATGTCGGGGTTATTCCTTATCAATCATTCACGAATGCTGTCGGTCAAACATCCCAACACGGGAACCACCTGACAGGAAGTCCGTCAGGCTCTGCTGGGTAATTGGCATTATTTTTGCTGTTGTTATTATTATCAGAATACAATGTTGCATATCCGCCATAACCAATTAACCCCCGCACACTCAATGCAGTCTTTGTGCACGGTTAAAACTGTCACTTTCTATCGATGCTCAGATATCTGACCTTTCCACATATCCGCCTCTACAATTGGTTCCCAGCGAGTAGGACACGCACCGCGTTGTAACTTTACTTTGCTAATGGTCGTTAGCTCAGTGTCCACCACCACCACCACCGCTAATGTACCCTTTATTTACACTTCAGTCGTGTGCCATTTGCACGGTGAATTACGCGTCGCAGCGAAGACATTGATGGGATAGAAGCTACGTAACGAGTGGCGGGTGCTCTCCAAATGAACAGCCGTACTCGACTGATCAATGAAGGTAAATACAGCGTACAGGACAGACCTCACCGTGGCATATCGTGTATATTTTCAATTAACTCGTCATTGTCCAGATCTATCAATTGATCCAATCCTCTAAGCCACGTGAGAGCCCACTGAAATAACTCGTCCCGTTAACAAGCGAGGCCTGAGAAAAATATATCTTTGGTTGCTTGGTAGGCATGTCACCATGGATCCACTCAACCTGAGTTCAATTCCCGGCTACAGAGAACTACCAGTGACGAGTGATATCTGAACATCAGTGGCGACCCCCATCCCTGAGCAGTGTGGTAAAGTTTGGTCAAATAACCCCCATGATGGACACGATCTTTCCACACATAAACTCGTTTTACTTACCTAGCAAAGTGATGAATGATCACAATTCGGGGTCATGATTCCATTTAAGTATCGGTTAATTCTGCCGTTTCATTTGTATTGTTTATACATTTTCGATCTGATTCATACAATTTCGTTCACTCCATTATCTTGGATGTAACATGCGCTATGAAGCAGGGCAATAGGCCGTACATGTCGCCTATTATACACTTTTCCTTTTAAGGCCAAAGTCTTATTGATTAATGTGTTGAGTTTTTTTTATTGTCTGTGCTTGTGCAACCGCTGCCAACGCAGCATCGCCAAATAATTTGTGTAATATTCGAACGTTGTTTGCATGCAATTGTGGGGTACATTGTAAGTAATGGATTCTTATATTCACAATGTGTTGAATTAGTATTATGAGAGAATGCAATCTATAATTGCATGTTTAGATGATACACACAATATCATGTTGAAGTTGTATGCTGTATCTGGTAGTTAAATGTATTGTAATAAATAGCAATGAAAGTGAATGACTGCTATCTGTGTAACACGAGAGAGAGGCTCGCAATGGGAAGGCTGCGAGTTACCATCCTAGTGAGGGGTGGACTCAGCTCATCATCCCTTCGGGGTCATTACATTGGGTACCACTTTGTCAACATTGGTTGTTCTGTGGAATAAACTTGCCCCTGCCATAGGAATGTGGAATTTACACCAGTAGCTTAGGGCTTGTAAACAGGACATGAGCACTGTCTCAACGGTAATGCGAGCAGGAATTCACCGACTTGGTTTTGTATCTCAATGTAAATGCGTTCGCACGTGACAATGATTCCACGTTGGTTTCAAAAGGACAAATTGTTCACTCAGTTTGCCTGTGTGTCCCTTCAGTGTACTCACTGTTCCTGGACACATCTCAAAGAGCGTGCTGCACCCTCTTGACTCCAAACAGTACTGCAACATCGCCCCCAGCCAGCGCGAGCATTTACACATCAAAGCGTCCACACCTCGATTCATCCGTCGTGATTGTTTTCATAAATGTTTGAACAAAATTAAATGCAATTGCATTATGCAACCTATTGGACATTTGTATTTTTTTAAACCTGTATACCCCCCAATAACATTAGGGACCAGGAGTGACTCAAAGGACCTCCCACGCGGCTCCACGTTGACCCGGTGATGGTTCGCTTCCTGCCTGCCACCTTTGAGAAGCGTTCCAACGAAGCCCTGGGCATCACGCAGGGGGGGGGGGGTCCCCTGGTGGCCACGGAGACCCTCACCAGCTGTGACCCTCACTGACGGGCGGGCGAGAGCAGCCTCGACCAGGACGATCCGAGTCCAACATCGCGTCGGTGGGACCGGCGAACAGCGGCGGGCACTCCGCTGTGTGTGTGTTTCGGGGCTTTATTTCGCTCGTATGGCCACCGTGAAGCAGAGGTCGCAACCGGGTACCCGATACCCGTATCCTACCCGATACCCGGCTACCCGTACCCGGTAGCCGTTTGCGACCCTGGTGCGGCCGGGTACGGGTACGGGTAGGCCGTGAGTCACTGGTGAGTAGCCGTTTGTCACTCATTTCGGGTAGGGTACGGGTACGGGTAGGATACGGCTACCTGTACCCGGCCGGGTACTGGTACCCATTTGCGACCCTGGTGCGGCCGGGTACGGGTACGGGTAAGGAATCAAAACCCGTTTGCGACCTCTGCCGTCAAGGAGTGAGCTCCCGGCACGCGGACCGTGACTGTCGGACTCATCGCCGTGAAAAAAAAAACTCCCAAACAAACACATCGCAGAGCCGTGCGGCACAGTCGCGGCAGCTTGAGCGGGCGTCTTGTGCGCTCGCTCACTCGCTCGCACGTGGCCTGCACGGCTGTGCATGGCGACACCGCCCACGGCGTAGGGCCAAGATCACGCGACACGGGCGGACACTTTGCGTGGCTTGGAGATTTGCCAAATCCTCGCTCCACTTCGGGACGGTTCTCGCCCGGTGGCAAGCACCCCGCCCAGCGGTTGAGTGGCCCTGTTTGAGTGGCCCTGTTTAATCACCCCGACAGCTGAGCTACCTGACGTCAAGAGAGAGAGAGCGCGTGAGATCCATGGAGATGGCCTCTTAGGGAGATACATTTTAATTTACACTTCAAAGCTTTCATGTCGCTTTAATTTTAGCACATCATGTTTTGTAAACGCGTGCACAGATTGAGTGAGCATCACTGTGTGTATTCACTAATTTAATCGGGGGGGGGGGCGACTGTATAATAATGACAATCACAATAATGAGCGTTTGATTTAAAATCATATCCATAAGCATTGAAAATGTCCTTTTGAAATAACTATTGAACACTTCATCAGTTGCACCAAAGATATTATTTTCAAAAACCTGCAGAGTAGCTCGGTGGTAGAACGAGCAGCCCGCAATCGATAAGTTGCGAGTTCAAATCCTGGTTGGGGTTTGACTCGGCACATCATCTTTCTTTGGTCAATAAAATTGATACCGCTTCGTGGAAATTCAACAATAGTTGTCCAATGAAAATAATGGCCCCCGCCATAGGAATATGGAATTTCCACCACCGGCTCAGGGCTGTACAAGTGAGATAAGCACCTCCTCAATGCTCGTTTGAGCAAGAAATGATTTAGATTTTGATGATTTCAAAGTTTAATTCCTCTGTTGACACAGAGACCCTTGGCAACATGAGGGGGGAAAAAACCCTCACTCTACTCACAGAGGGAAGGCAGAAAGACTTTTGTGAGCTTTAAAATGTTTAATGGCTTTCAGCCATCGTTTTCACTCTGCATTAGGGTTATCTGGTCAGTAACCTTTTTTTATATAAAGCGGAAACTTTACGTTCCACATTTGCAAAGTAGCATTAAAGATGCAATAGATGATAGAGCTCTAAGATTAGCTGTTCTTGTGAAGGCACTTGCTTTCAAGACGGGAACTTTTTTTTTTATTGGATGTCCCCGTCAAAATAAAAAAAAACCCAACGAAAAACCTTCATTTTGTCGCGACAAAAGAGGTGAAATGCCTCGATTTAAAACGTCTTTTACACCTCACTACAGGGTGAGGAGCACCCTGACTTGATGGCAGCGCAGTAGGTCATTTGGCATCGACAAAATATGTCATGCACGGGCTGAAAATACCTTACGACTGTAAACGCTTTTTTGTTTGCATTTGATTGCAAGTATTGTGGTTAATGTAAACATGACTCCTTGCAAAAGGTATCAGTTTTGTTGCCAGAAAAAAGGGGAAAAACCCTATTAGTGTAAACGGTTATCATTAGCACTGCCTTAAAAAAATGTAATCAACAAGAGTTTATTTCGTGAAGAAGAATCACCGAACAAAAAGTGACCGCGCGTGTTTCTCAAGCCGTGCGCATCATTTGTGGCAACGGTCCAAATGATAATCCATACTCCCGTTGGACATAATCTATGCCTCGAACTTCCCGGCTGATTGCTGGCTGGGCTCCTGTCCAGCTCATCAACAACTCTATTGTTAGTGGCTGCGAGCTGTTGCCACCGAATCTAGCTGGGTAACTGGCTAAATTGGATTTTTCTGTTTAACGAATACATCTGACATTGGGTTGAAACGGCGGAAGCATGTCGGAAGATAATAGATAGTAACACGAATAGGCTAGAGTAATGGATACAGAAGACTTACACGGGCAACTTTAAATAGTTATAACTTTTGAATATTTATGTAATTATCTTGCCAGAATATTTTTCAAATCCTAGAAAATATATTAACAAAACCTCACAATGCATATTATCTTTGCATTATATTTGTTTTCATTAAATAAGCAAATTATTGTTTGCGCTCCCAGTACAGCATCGTGAGAACATCATGGATGTTACAGCCGTCTCTTATTTACCTTTGCAGAACAACGGATTGTCCACTAGCAATGATGATAATAGTCATAATGTTGCCAGATATACGCACAAAGATGCTTTAATGAGTTGAGTCTCGGGACCTTTTCAGGGGTCTGCAATGGGATGTTTTGGCCAAATCCATCATTGAGCATTTCGGTTGATCGGAAAACCCGGAGAAAACCCCACCACGCATAACGAGAGGGTGACGTATAGCGCTGCTATAGCCTGGCTACAACATCCAGCCCCACACCTACAACACCACGCAGGCCGTGGCGGTCACACATCCACAGACTAACCAGGCTTACACCTACGTTCCCGCACTTTCAAATAACACGGTTGGCTGCGTACGGCGCAAAGAAACTCAACATACTTACATACATGCTTAGCGGCCAAGTTGTGATGATATTAGGCAATTTAGTTTTTTTAATCATGGTCACGTAGCACTACCACCACTAGTTAGTGAGTGTACTAGTGTATCACTACCACCACCAGGTTAGTGAGTGAACTAGTGTATCACTACCATCACTCGTTAGCGAGTGTACTAGTGGATCACTACCACCACTAGTTAGTGAGTGTACTACTGTATCACTACCACCACTAGTTAGTGAGTGAACTAGTGTATCACTACCACCACTAGTTAGTGAGTGTACTAGTGTATCACTACCACCACTAGTTAGTGAGTGTACTAGTGTATCACTACCACCACTAGTTAGTGAGTGTACTAGTGTATCACTACCACCACTAGTTAGTGAGTGTACTAGTGTATCACTACCACCACTAGTTAGTGAGTGTATTAGTGTATCACTACCACCACTAGTTAGTGAGTGTACTAGTGTATCACTACCATCACTAGTTAGTGAGTGTACTAGTGTATCACTACCATCACTAGTGAGTGAGTGTACTAGTGTATCACTACCATCACTAGTTAGTGAGTGTACTAGTGTATCACTACCACCACTAGTTAGTGAGTGTACTAGTGTATCACTACCACCACTAGTTAGTGAGTGTACTAGTGTATAACTACCACCAGTAGTTAGTGAGTGTACTAGTGTATCACTACCACCACCAGGTTAGTGAGTGTACTAGTGTATCACTACCACCACTAGGTTAGTGAGTGTACTAGTGTATCACTACCACCACTAGTTAGTTAGTGTACTAGTGTATCACTACCACCACTAGTTAGTGAGTGTACTCGCAACAATTCACCCAAACCTCCCAAACGATATGATTGTCACATTTCATGGTCACGGTTCAATTCACAAATATATTCTTACATTAAATCTTGACTTAAAGCTTTCGTGACTGCAGGAATTCCTATTCTTTGGGTCTTTCGGCAAAGTCACGTAGACAGGTTCAAAAAAAATCACAACAAAAAAAACTACGACGTTTCGATCGTAGTTTTTATTTTATTTCAACCTATCTAAGTGACTTTACCGAAAGACCTAAAGCATATATTCTTACATTCTTTATTGTCTTACATGTCGTCTTGTTTGTACAGTTTCACTCGCTTTGTATCGCCAAAATGTAGCATCGCCATATATATTGGGGATATTATATACCCATGGTCAAATCACCGTAAATTTGTCCGATTTGTAAAGAATCAATTTAGACTCACCATTTGATGCACGTACACAAGATTCAATAAATGACACTGATCAATAAATCAATGCGTCATCGTGTTTCCTATTTGATAAGCCCCAACCTGCGATGAGACTGTACAAAGTTGCCTGGCGCTAGCGGCGTATGAAGTTGACATTCTACTCGGTTATCGTTTCGAGAAGGAAGAAGACTCTTGACTTTTATACAACTTTTATTGCCACCAGCAGCAACAGCACTGGAGGCGATTCCGATATGAAATACACAGTCACCAGCAAATAAACAAACGCTACAAATCCACGCGCTGTGGCGCTAAAAGCACCGCGCACAACACGAAAGAAAAGCCACGTGGTGGTGGTGGTGGTGGTCATCGCGCACCCCACGGTAACGAGCGAGCGCTTCAGAAGGTGAACACGAGGGTGCCGTCCACGCTGGTACAGAGAGGGGCTTGTCCGGCTCCCCAGCGTTCGAAGAAGACGCGCACATCACCGACATGTGTGTGGTACATGGCGTGCTCCAGCCGGAGCCGCGCCTTAAGCAGGCCTCTGAACACTAGAAGCACCACAGAGCAGCCGTCAGTGTCACCATTTGTCCCATATTACTGGTCTGGTAGTCCACGTGAGCCCAGGACGATGCCGCGTGCTTTCATTTAGCACTTTGCTTGCAACTCATTCATCACTCGCTCATTCGCAACTTTACTCGGAAGGCCCTTTAGCAGCTCGTCTCGAAGCGCATCACATTAACAATGACCCAGAGATGTATCAGTAAACCACAAGTCATATGCCTTGGCATTAGTTCAATCAATACATCAATAGTTTAGATTTACAACCGCGCGCACAAACTTCTATGAATTCATTAAACGGGCCAAAAGCGGGCCCCTTTTCGCGCGTGCAGTACTGGCCCGACGATATTAGTTCGGCTTTATAGTGCCGCTAATTGCGCAATGATTGTTACGTCGTTTATTACACATTGGATGCATAATAAACCAATATGGTGTAAACAACATTAGCGCGAGATTAGCATCCGTCGCGTTTTACGAATTTGCCGCAAGTTGCGGCGCTAACAAGAATGCTTATTTCATCTGCACGGGCGGAGACGCTGCGATGGGCCGTGGTGTCGTGTGGAGGCGGGAGGGGGCCCCTCGCTCGCTCTCGCCGGCAGGACCCCAAAGGCGGTGCCGGCCGTCTCGTTTGCCAACTTCTCAAACGTTTCGCACATTTTTTTTTACGTCGAACGCTTTCCAATTAAGGTCCAAAGCGTCCGTGCATTAGCTCCGTCCGTCCTTTCGTCCGTCTGTCCGCCCGGCTGCCTGCCAGTAACGTGGCGTCACAATTGCTCGCGTAATGATGATCCGATACGAACGGAAGTTTTAGCGTGAAGTTGCGTCGCTGCTTAGGGACTTACCCGAGAACAAACTCGGCTTCATTCACTAAAGTGTTGCCCAAAAGCTTGGAAACGCAAAGCAAAGCATGCGGGACTCTTTGAAAATAATCTAAATACATGGGGTTTCCTCCCTGACCACTGCCCATCGGCTTCTGCGCTGATAATTGAATCGGTCAAAAAAAACACCTCCGAGAAGAAACGCGCATCGGGAAGCGTTACGTAATCCACGCCGTGCGCGTGCACGATTTTTCTTCCTCGCGTTTAACTGCACAGATCACGTGGCTTTTCGGCAATGCTCCCCGGAGCAGTTTCCTAAAGCGCCGCTAATTGTGCGGTGAATGTCCCAACCCGGTGTAAGACTGCGCCTGGATTGCCGCCTCTGAGCTTAGCGCAGAGAGAGAGAGCGAGCGAGCGAACGAGCGAGACAGCGCGCGAGCAGAAAAACCGAAACCGCGAGACCCAAAACTCACCAGCGAAACGCGTCCCCGATCTGAACGCGGATCGGAGTCGGCTGCAATTTTTTGTTCAATTCACGTGCGCATTTTTTGTTGTTGTTGTTGACAATCCGCAACAACAAATGTGTAACACTAAGTGGTATTTACGACATATTTGCTCCGCTAATGATGTATCCGAGTGCAATACAGTCGGCAGCAAACAAGTGCACGATCCCAAAAGGGGGGGTGGTGGGGAGGGCTTTGCGCGTACGCCGTTTGCCACGCGCCCTGACGCTCGCTTCTTCTCATTTGCAGTCGCTGCTAAAGCGCGGCGAGACGCCGCGCCGCTGGAAGCCGCCCGCGAATTTCTCCGCCGTGAGCTAATTGGATTGAGCGCTGTATTCATTTGCAGCTAATTAGCGAGGGGGAAATTATTAATTTATGGCACGCGGTAAATAAATAGGGTTTTGGTTAATTTATCTTTGACCCGTTAATTTGGCTCCCACGGTGAGCACCGCACCCCCGCTCGTACTTAACAAGTCGCCGCAGAAAACCGAGCGGGGAGGTTTAGATTGGGGGGGGGGGGCAGGGGGCGGGGGGGGGGGGCGGGAGGGGGCGGGGGGGGGCCTCTTCAGGAGTTGTCGCTCGCTCGCGGGACAACAGCTGAGCAAGGGAGCAGCAGCAGCAGCAGCAGGAGGAGGCATTAGTCAAGAGACCACGCTCCTGAATTCCTCCATCATCTGGCTATACGTGGGAAATGGATTAGGCAATAAGCATGCAGATTAGAAATTACATGCTAATGAAACAATTAAATTTAGGAAGTCATGGTGTGGTACTGTAATAGAGCTCTGGGGCTAAGCTGTGCATTAATAGAAAACATCATAGCCTTGGGGCTTTTGATATAAATAATGTATTTTCTCAAAGTCTAAAATACCTTAAACAGTCAGGCAGGGCAAATGGATAACAAGCAGATAATTCTCGACATTTGTTGGTGTCAAGGCCCTCCGGTTACTCAGCGCAGAGCATAGTGCAGTCCGTGAAGGGTTAATTCTGCAACGTCTACTTTTTTTTACATTGCAATGTAGTTAAATACAGTAGATCTAAATTCATGTAAGTGATCCGTTAGCCTTATGTAATTGAAAATTCCTTAATATGCAAAGCCTCTTGACCTTGTTTAATTGTGCAAAATCTATATTGAAACAGTCCATTATATCCATGGTCAAAATAATTGCATTTATTCCGTGGGTGGGTTTGAGGGTGGTAATTACGATTATGCAAGTTGTTAACATCGTATCAGTTGTTTAGTTTGGGAATTAAGTACCACGTGAAATTGCATTGCACGCTTTCATTAAAATTTTCACTGTAACTACATTTTTCCCATCCTCTTCTTCTCCAGTTCTACCGGAGTTGGAGTATAACGACGTGGAGTAAAATTTGGTTGGAGGCTGCCACTGGTCACGTGTATTTTTTTTACACACTGCAGGCATGTAAGTTAGTCTGCCATCAACTCAACTTGAGGTCATGGGATATTAATCGGGGATGAGTTTAAAATAACATAAAACATTCTGAATTTTCGATCTGTGCATGTTTAAGCACGATCGCAGAGATATTCTTTGGATTCTTTTGGGACAATTTACATTGCGTGACGAGGTTGCTGCCAGAGTTGATGTCACTCGATGCCAGGCCGTGTGATTTTTGTGAGGGGGTGGAGGAGGGGGGTCAAGCACCAACATGACAACATACGCGATGCCATTTCCAGATCAATCTGAAACGAAAGAAGCGTTCCAATCATCCTAAATTTTAACAAACCCCTGATTTTGTGTGCACGTCATATTCACTTGAAAATTGGGAACACAAACGTAGTATGTATGTCGGCATGCTGAGTAAATACATTTACTTAAAGTTTTGTAAAAATGTGTGCAGTTCAAAAATATGCCTGCATCGCAATCTTTTCATGTCATAATTTACAAAAATTAGCGAGAGTTTAAATAATAACGCGTCATTTGATGTAAACCAGTCAAACCAAATTTAATTTTCAGCATTTCTGATACGCTGCATTGCGTGCTTAAATAAATATTTGTTGGATAATTGTCAATTTGTCTAAGTTGGTCGTGATAGTAAACGTCAAAAATAAAAAAATAAAAAAATGAAAAATCTTTAAAATCGTGACAGCAAGTGCGAATATCCGAGATATTGTTTACATTTTTCATCTAACAATATATTTTTTTTGCACGTGTCAATTTTAAATGTGGTCGTAGAACCACGTCAACCCAGTGAAAGGATTGCGAGGGAGAGCGATGCGAAAACACTTTAATTCCATTTTGCAATTTTGCTTAAAACACGTACGGTGTAGGAGTCATCAGTGATCAGCCGTGGTTTCATCCGCTGCTGGATAAAGCCCTCTCCAATCCACTCTCATCTATGATGATCCTGCACGGCAATAATCCAACTAGCTCGTGCATGCGAGCCGATTTCATCACTCCGTCTCAGCATTAGCCGTACTCTCAGAGGGATTCTATTCCCTGGCGACCGCTCCCGATAGTTCAACGGAGGAGCTAAACGGAGCCTCCACAAGCGCCATCAATTGGTCTCAATGAACTGGACTGACATGAAATTGCTCTTCCGACTTATTATATTCACGGCCCCCTCATTATTCTTTGACCATCGGCCATCAACCTCTTCTCACGACGCGTCATGCCCAAGCACACTTACTTTTCCTGAGCAGTCGTGAAGATGTATTCGACCTGCCCGTGTTCTTTAATCCGCGCGTGTATTGAGATTGTGCACGCAACGGACTCATCCCTCGCCCCCCCCCCCAACCACTGCCCACACCCCGCCACCACACCCACAACCCGATTGATTCGATTGTCACAATCCGGGGATGCGATCGATTTAAGAACCTCTTGGTTGCTCTGTTGTTGTTTTTTTAACCCTCTCGTTTGGCTTAAAACATTTTCACGTCTTTCTTTTTTTGTCTCGTTTGTACATTTTCACGCGTGCCCTATTAGCCCATATGCTACATTTGCGCATCATTTTCACACTACGTGCCTAAGCGTGTCCGATCTCGTAGCGTCGGCCACGCGTCCACCGTGGAGATGGAGCAACGAAATCAGGATTACGATTACCATCGAGAAAGTCGTGAGAGATGCCGCCAGCTTGCGTTAGGCCTTCATCGAGCAGTGGATTGACCATGGCCGATGGTGATAATCAAGGCGTGAACAATACGAACATACGCACGCGCACACACACACACTAATCTCGCTCAAATCGCAAGTGAGAGTGGGTCCGTGGAGAGAGGGCTTTACGGTGGCGTGTGACTTGGGTTGCTCCGAGACTCTGGGGGTGTGCGGGCGATCTTGGCGAACCGATGCGCGGGGATACTTGTTGTTGTTGTAGGTAAATGAGATCGCACGGCTGGGGCCCACAAAAGACTAAACATGCTTTGCGTTCTCTCTGCGGGGAGGGCTAATTGAGACTGGCATGTCGCAGCCTCTGTGTGCTTCCGAGACCTTGAAATGACTCCACACAATCGCGATTAAGCCCACCCATTAAACAACTTGTCCCCGGTCTTTAGCTAATAACGCGGTAATGCCACAATTTCCTTTGCAGCGTTCCTGCCGTGTTTATGTTCTCTCACGTGCCACCTCCATCCTCACTTAATACCCAGGCGATGCTAAACGCCATTAAATGTGCAGAAAACTCAGTTTGAAGTTCAGCCATTGAAGTGATTTGCTTAATGGCATCTATTCCGACTTCAGTTTAATGATAATCCCACGTTTAGGCAAACGGGGTTTCGTTTAAAAAACAACGGACGGCATCGCCACGGCAAGAGACATCCAATCCTTCACACTTGCCACTTCTCCCCCCACCTCTGTCCCCTCGAGCAGTACGTCACAGATTGGTCTGTCGCTTGTGGTGGAGCCAACTGCCGACTTTTACTCCCAACTCTTCCAAGACATCTGGCCGGTGTGGAAGAGTAGGCCAAAGTACGTGGCTGGAGAGAGAGGCCCTCTCTGGAACTCCCAGCAGAGGCGTGGGCAGGCAATTGCAAGTGCCGCACATTTTTGTTACACATTTCTCCTGCCCCACGTCCGAAGGTTTTTATTCACGAATTATTTTTGGCAAAAAAAAAAAACCGAAAAAGCTTTTTCTTTTAGGAAATGCATTCGATAACGGTATTGAATGGTGGAAAACAAACTTTTTTTTGACTCAAGGAAAAATGCACATTGATTTTTTTTTTACGTGGGGAGGTGGGGGGGTAGGAGAAAAGTAATCATCTGAACTGTATGCCGCATGGAAATAAATCCTTGTGTAATAAAATCTCAGTTTGGTGCAGAGCATGGATTTTTGTGTTGTGTCTGCCGGGTTCTCTCTCTCTCTGTTCGGTTAATGCTAACAAACACACACACTTCACCAAATTATCTTCTCCGGAGTCCGTCTCAAGAAATGGGCAGATTGCTTTTGCTGTGGGGATTTTTTTCCCTTCGTGTGTGTGTGTTCATATTGGATGAATGAGTCTAATTAAAATCCAAGTCCACCTGTCTGCAGAGCTACATATTTTTGCCAGGTCATTGATCAAGCAAGCCATTTGGACACTAATTATGCTCCTTGCAGTCAGCGAGTACAGTCATACTATAACACAGGAGGGGAGAGAGAAAAAAATCATTTGAGATTGTTTAATATTTCATAAGGCTCACGTACACATACGGCATCGGATAGTGATAAACATCACTGGTTTAGCTGCCATTTTTACACAACTAGCTAATGCAATGATCAATGGATATTGGTCCGTTAAACTTTCAATCTTTAACCTTAAGTCATTTGTGGTTGCTGCTTTTAGTTACGTAAAATTTAGTCGATTGCGTATTGTGCAAACGTGCAGAGGACGTGTTTAGCTGCGCGCTTTGGCAAATCTCTTCGCTTGTTATGTCGATGAACCATATTGCAAAGTAAACGCAATAATTGTGCTGCGTTTGTTTACCATCAAGTAAACACTATCAGAGGAAGAAATACAATTATAATGAGTTTGGGTGCACATACTAGTTATAGATCAAACCCTAAATGGAATCTTCATTACCGGGGTACTTTGAATAGTTTACGCCTCTCCATATTTCGCTATAATGATATGTTTTTGCACTTTATGAAAGTGGTAATGCAAAGTTAAATATGGCCAGTGCCTGATAACAGCCGTTAGACTCCCAGCAAGGAGTCTGTAATGCAACGTGGAAATTGTTAGCCACCATCTTACTGCAAGTGCTCAACAAAGAGAAAGATCCCCCACGTAGCCTCCACAGACTGTGTGAGCAAGTGCTATTAGCGAGCACGAAATAATTCCGACAGGGCAAACGAGAGAGGGGGGGGGGGGAATGGCCAGCACAACAGTGCTGATATTTATTCATTTAAGGCTGAGTCGACCTTGGGGATAGCCAGAACTGGTTCGGATGCTCCTCACCAATGTTGACCGTGAGTGGAAATCGAAGTCGGTTCGCTGAGTTCACCGCTACACACGGCAGCTCTCCGCGAAAAAAAAACCTGTATATAGTCAACACTGCTCTGGAGGTATTTCTTTCTTCAGAGAAGCAGATGGTGCCTTCAATCCTGCCAGTTTTTTTTGCATTGCCACGTTACGAGAAACATTTCTACCCCCCACCCACCCACCCACCGTCTCAAACACACTGCTGCGATGTTGCTCGAACGTACATTGCTTAATTACGACCGTGGAAGAAAGGCAAGCACTTCATTTACTTATTTAACCAGTTGCGCGGGGGTGCGCATTCGGAAGCCGTGGACATGCACTGCCGTACACCGTAACGCCTGCGAGAAGACAGCGAGGGCGCGGCTCAGCTGGCGAATTCTTGCGGCTGGCGATCTCCTTGCGAGCCGCGTCGGTGGCAAATACGTAGCCGCGGTCCAGGACAAATCCGCTACCTCGCGAGGAGACGCGAGCGGTGAGCAGAGGGACAGCTTCACGCTCGATTGCCCGCGCTTAAGCATCGGTAAGGGGCGGCACCACGGCAGGATCTCAGCCCGGGCTCAATATTCCAATCAAGAGGGTCCCCAGTGAATGACCGCGGCGTTTGCCAGCGAAGCCCTCTCGCTGCATCGCGGCTCTGGGAATCTGAGACCGTGGGCAACTCTCTTAGAGAAAACCCGACGGCTGATTTTGAAAATTGCGCCAAACCTATGAACAGAGCTGCGGCCGCCGTGATTACAAATTGGCGACCTGGGTTCAGGATGCGATTTGAGGTTTGACGTTATCGTGACTACAGCGTAATAGACGACCTGGCGTCTATTAGACTAAAACTACGAACTAAACTACGTTTTATTTTACCAGGTAAGGCCCACTGAGCTATGTAGCTCTTTTACAGAAGCGACTTGGCCACAATTGATAGCTCAACTAAAAAGTGGCTTATCGTCATGTGGAAAGTTATAGCGGCCAAATACTCTCTCAACGCACGTTCCGAAATGTGGAGGTAAAAATCCACACGACTACAGGGAGAGAGACACGCAAACTCCAAACACACCGGCGTCAAGGTCGGGATGGAACCCACGCCCTGCTGCGTGCCGGGCAAGGACGTTAAAATCTCGCCATCGCGGCTCCCCAAGAGAGTGCTCGTTAGGGCGTGTAATCCTGCTCATGCAGGGGGACGGAAATGCACGTGAACTTAATGATTGAGCAGCAGTCTTTATAATAGTTCGGCTGACCCCTGTTAGGCAGGGACCCCTCCCCCCCCGAAAGTGAATGGTGATTTATGTATTATTATTACTACTGCTGCTGCTGCTGCATCTTCTTTGTTCAATGGGTCCCAGAGCTCGTCCTTTTGAAACAGGGCACAACAGCAAGCGTGGACGATGGCAGGAACCGGCCGTGATTGATAGCAAATCGTTGTAAAGGCTCGCACACAATCACTTGTTTGGTGGGTGACCTGCAGGTCATGAAGCAACGCCAGTAAACCGAGCTTCGTGACAAAACAAAAGCAAAACTATGTCTGAGGTCTTGTTGTCATTGTTTCGAGCATGTGCACAACACGAAATGATGAATGTAATCAGGCAGCATATTATTATTATTTTTTGGGAGTAATTTGAGTTTAGGGGTTGTTGTTGTTGTTGTTTTTCTGCTCCTCCGTCTTTCGTTTAAACACCGGAGCAATGGATTGCGGAAGCAAATTCAAGCTCACAATGTCGGTTGCATGTAAACGTGTATAGATTGAAGGGAGTAAACTGAGCTTGTGAGACGGCGGAGATTAATAGTGGTAAGCAGAAATGAATAAAAATGACCACGCACCATAATGTAAAGCGGAATATCGTGTTACACGCGTGCACGCCACAGTAAGATGCCAGGAAAAGGGATAATATTCCACCACTGAATGTATAATTGTATGCGTGTCATTTATCCATAAAAATATTCCTTTAATATCATTGCATTAAAAAAAATATCTCGAAGAAATAGAATCAAATTTGAGAAAATTAATATATTAAACCATCAATCAATCAATATAGCATAATGTTCAGCATTCGAGAAGGCTCCCTTGAAGACACAGATGACAATTAAATGAATGATCTCATTAAACCTTGCCTTGAAGGCTGTGATGGAAAGGTCAGCTTCCACGATATGTTAATCCTCCAGCCCCTTTAATTCCAGGGATTTAGGTATTTAATTTTTGGAGATACCAATAATTTCCGAAGAATGCCCCAAGCTAACTTAACACAAATCTCATAAAAGTCATTTAGAAAGGGCTTTAGGAATATTAAATCTAGCTTATTGCACAATTGCAGAGGGGGGGGGGGCGGAAATGAGTTTGTTTCTTTTTCACTTTTACTTTTTTTACCGAACAACAACACGCTGCGAGATTAATTTCTTATTCAAAATAAATATTTAAGCAGATTGGCCTGTTCAATTCTAAAATGACATTCTTTCAAATCAATCCAACGTGGCATAGGAATGCATATGAATCCTTCCGTCTCTAACCATAGACCGATAAGAATAATTAAAAACATCTACAAAATTAAGTAATTAATTAATTAGATAGATACGGATTACATTTTCGTATATTTCAGGAGCATTCATTCCCCATCACCTTCGAATACGCGTGTATTCCAACCGTTATGCGTCTCTTCCCTCTTAGATATACTCCAACAACTCAAAGTTACACGATTAAAACGTCCAAACAATGAAAAAACTTCAGAATACCCAAAATTCCGGCTGGCAACGGAAGCGTTGTGGCCGTAGAGGCCCCCATGTACGCGGGGCACAGATACCTTTTGTCATAAATCCACACCTATTACCCACTCCCGCGTCCCCGTGCCGCTCACTTAGAACGGACGTGGAATTAGAGGGCGGCCCGTGAACGTGCGTGACAAGTCCTACGATAGGCCCGAGCAGTTGGCTGGGAAGCCATCACCTCCGATCACTGTTGCCGGGAGTTCCCTGTACGCACGCGTACGGACGAATGCGGCGATGCTCGGCTACGACTGTCCGACCGCATACCGCAAAACGTCTCCTCTCCCGTAGTTTGGCTTGGCGTGAGTCGCAACAAGTAAACGTAACGGGGAGCGCTCTGTCCGTTGTAGTGCCCCACCGAGTGCGTATGTGGGCCCGTGTGCCTCCTGAGCGAGATCTGGAGAAACAGCACAGCCTCTAAATAATTCATGAAACCTTGAGTGCTTTTTTGTTTGGGTGTCCGTACAATGATTAATAAGACTTCACGAAAACAATAACCGGAGTTTTATTTCGCCGTATAATGTTATTTCTTTCCCACACACACACGCACATGCAGCCTACGGATGAGTTATTGATGATATAAAATAAAGCAATTGGCAAGGTTATTAAGTGGCTAATTATGATAACAGGTGGACAGTTGTTCCCCCTCCCGTGTACAATTTGTTTTACAATATTGAGAATTTGCTCGAAAATTGTTGACAAAACTTGAAGTCAATTAAAAATAAATTCGGATTTTTTTTCACCTCAAATTTCGTGGACCAAGGGTTTGTTAAATTTCGTTTTCTCTCCCACCCACCAACACAATTAGTTCTGCCTACCTGGTGAAGTGAAAATGATTTTAAGGCCATCGTTTAGTTCTGGTATTCAGTTATGCAGCTGACGATGGTGCTGTCTTGTGCAAAACTAACGCGTTGGCTAAAAAGAAAAAAAATTCAAGGTCAAATACAGGTACGTATTTATTTTATTTGGTCAAACGCGGGAATATTTTGACAAAGGCGCACCGTCACAACCATCCAATTAGGGAAAAGAAGAACTGACATTGTCTCGGAAACACTGGGCGTAAGGCAAGGAAAAAAATAATGCACCTTATTGTTAAAGTTGGTGTAAAAAGTGAACAATATAACAAACATATGGCTTTTTTTGGGGAGGAGGGTGGAAATAATGGATTAAAAAATAAGTCGCCAAGCTATTCGCAGAAGTAAAAGTGTTGACATTAGCATTCAGAATAACCGCAAGTGACTAATGCATTAGACAGGGATTCTCTTATTTAATTTATAGAGCTTCAGTGCAATTGCCTTACCGTTAGAGCAGCCAGACCGGTGCCATTTGTGCTTAAAATCATGCCGTTTCATTAGAGAGATTATGCAGAATGCAGTGAAGACAATTAATTGTATTGTAAAGGCCAAAGTAAATGAACGCAGTGCTGCATCAGGTGCATCTGAATTTATAATGATGTGAGAAACTGTTACACTGGTATTAAGCGTTTTAACTTTAATTTAGGGAAAAGAACTGTTAAACTGTCCAATAATGTTAATGTTACGGCTTTAAAGGGGAGTGCTCATTCTTTATGTATAATAAAGTAATAAAAATAACTTCCAAGAAAGCGTTATATTGATGTCGAATGATTTTAAATGGCCTCGCAACGTGGATGTGTTTTGCGATGGCATGCCTGCAAATGACCTCCTCCCCCACCCCCCTCCTCCCCAAATGAATAATATTTTACAATACATGGTAATTCGTATTTTTTGGATGATAGAAAATGTGCGTGATAGATTGTAATTGGTCACCATCGTGCCACGAATTTCGGGGGTTATCTTACAAAATGTGCTACAGATGCATGGCATTGCCAACTAATGCTGACCTAGATTATTTGGAACGGCAGAATAATTTTGAAACGGTGTAGTCTTTCACGTGAGCAAAAAAGGTGATCAATGCGTTTATCTGCCACCCTTTGCTCTTAATTGAAAGAAGTTACTTTTCCGTGGATGTTTCTTTAGCTGAAGCCAAGACAGCTTAATAAATATTAAATAACCAAAGTTTCTTGAATGGTTAGGATGAAAATAGAAAATTACATTGGAATACTGTACACGTGTATATACATATACATAATGCGTGTGTGTAGATATACATCATATGTGTATGTATATATACACACACATATCATATGCGTTAAGGTTAAACTTTTCCACAATGTAATAAAAATCTGTATTCGTTCGTAGCGTCGTCAGGTTATATAAGGTCCATAGCGTTACAAAGCTATTTCACCTATTAAAATACCATCTTGCTCAACGTGAAATCCCGATTTTACAGTAAAATGTACGCACTATTCTATTTTTTTCACGTATTATATTAGCTTAAAACAAAGGTTTTCATAGCCAACACAATGCTCCACGTGGTAGTACACACTAAATGGAAAATAAGTATTATTTTCTAGCATAATCAGGTGTATCCCAAACACAAATATGAATCACACGATATTACCAACAAACGTCAATGGTGCGCTGCATATATACGTCGTGATCAAATAAATAAATTTCAGCAATTTGGAATAACTGGGATTTAACAGGTGATCAGTGTTGAGCACACTATGCTGCAAACTGAGTGGTGTGTGATATCGATGTTAACCACGGCTAATATCGCTCAGTGGTGATATCTAAGTGATACCAACAGCGTTGAAGTATCATCAAAACCACACCTATGACGGACAAGGTGTGGGCAGGCATTCATCTAGCAGTGGATTGACTATATCCTGCTGCTGATGACGTTTATTGAACAGATGGACAACACTAGCAATGAAACTCATTCATTTTCTGAGAACCTTCTAGCCCAGTGATGCACACGGTCATTCGCAAGGGTCTCCAGCTGGGCCAGTCCTGGAACACAGAAGAATGGAGAGACATTGCATTATCGATATCTGCACATTGGCAAACAATTTACACCAGGGTTCTCCAAATATATTTTGTGGCAGGCCACACAATATTAATTAACGTGTGCTGCTGGGCCATGTGACATCACAGTGTCACGTGTACTAGACGTTATAACGTCGCATGGCATCATGGCCAGACGTGGCCATTGAGTGGACCGCTGAAGAACCGTTATTTTCACATTTGTAAGATGGTCATTGAACTCCATAGCCATACAACAGGCCATAATGGGGAGGGGGGGGGGGCAGGAGGTGGCAGTACAAGTTGTTTTTTGAAACCTGTCTGTACGGATCTAGGAGTGTTATCCTATCATTCTTCCCACATGCTAAACAATGTTTCATGGCATTGGCCTCACATCCCATTGTAGGACTTTCCTGAAAAAACAAATAAATTATAATTCCCTAGATATATAAATGGCATCATTATTATTACCACGGCAGATGCAAACCACGTGGAATTTCAAGTCTCCTTGGAGCACCTGCACACACGCAAAAAAATCAGTCGACACAAACTCAAAGACAGGCTACGCAAATTGGGACCACACGAATTGCCTTTGGGAAGTGGGCATGATCATTAACAAGGCCAGCGCTGCGAGAAGAAGTGACCCGGCTCTTGACATCTTGAGGACGCTGTGCGTTGCCAGCATTCCCTGCGTGCTGATGACCGCCTTCTCTGATAAGCTGCACGTCACACGAAGATGCATGGCATGTTCAGGCATGGCACAGATGCATTCGGCATTGCAAAGCAGATGCCCTCCATCACGAAAGCCACGTCGCGCACGGGGAGGTAGTACATGCCTTAACCCCTTGAATAAACTCTGAATCACACCCACAATGTGTGGTACAAATGAGACACGTCTCAAATGAGTCCCTCACGTGGTTAAATAAAGGATACCCATGTATATAAATACCAACCTAGCCACCAACCAACCCAACCACCCATGTATCTGCTTGTCTGCCTGTCTACCCATTAACCTACCTGCACACATATATGTACCAACCTGCCTACTCACCTACACACCCACCCAACCATCCTACCACACACCTGCCTGCTCTCCCAACCGCACCACCTACACACCCACCCAACCATCCTACCACACACCTACCCACCTACACGCCTACCTCCTGAATGTAGATGATTTGCTGGTATTTTTTTGTCATGAAACAAAAAAAACAACAACAACCCAATGACGCTGAGAATTCTATTTTTCCAGGGTTAACGATGACGCCGTCCCGGTGACGAGTCGCGTGGTATGACCGGTGACGGTGGGACACGTGCACAGTCTGCACAGCGGTTCCACCTTCAAAGGCAGCCCACCCCGTAAAGTGCCCTCTACTTACAAACGCAACTTTTCAGGAAGTGGCCCCGTGTCAAAAAAAAATAATTCATAAATAAAACGTCTGTACATTATTCATCGGATATTGCGAAGGATGACTGAAATAAATATATATATATAACGTAGCAATCGAACACCGCATGGTGCACCCTACGATAGTGCAGTGGGCGAAGCATTATAATTGGCAATTATTAAACATAACCTTCTTTATCATCCGAGTCGTGGAATATCGTGCTGGCTTAGAGTGCAATGTTTGATGTGCTCAATAGGACTCAAAGAGCGAAGACAAATGACGTTTATTTTTCCGTCGTCTTTTTTCACACGAACGTTTTGGTTTCCTTATTTGTTGGTTTTTAATTCAATATAACGTTGCTTGGCTTCCAAACTGCTTTGCACTCAGTGCACAAACACACCACCGCAGAGCACAATCCGTATCATTACCAAACCCATGAAACCATCGCCGTGCGAGCTTGTGCGTGCAGACGGTTTATTTCATTTGAAAAATTCATAAGAAAAAGGCGATGGAGAAAAAAATAATAATTCCGTGGATATCACAACCATTTTTCATGATAACTAATGATTTAAATAAAAATATAAAAAACGGATCAATGCCCAGATATAAAATAGGTCACATAACATGGCACTGTTGATCCTGCATCAGATTCCTCCCAGCAGGATTGTAACCAAATTGTCTCTTCTTTATTGGTCAACTAACAACAAACAAACAAAAACAGATTATACACCCCAAAACCTTCTTATTTGTTAAGAAGACTATTGCACAAAGTGCGATATTATTTCATACCAAGCTGCGTTAAACGATCACAATTGTAGCCTCGGCAAAATTACATACCTGTCAATGGGGGTTGCGGAAGAGATGTAATGGTTTATGTTCTAATACATCCTGTGTACACTCACAGCATCACCTATCTCCGTTTCTCATTACGTGTTTTTTGGACATTGAGCTCAACTCATTCGGAGTTTGTTTTCGCACATTTGCGAAATTATGGCATGAGCGATTCCACAGGATTTAGTTCCAATTCGTCCATGCAGGAATGGATGGGGCACAATTCCCCCTGAAAATCCCACAGCCAATCGGTAGCCAGGGTAGGCCCAAACGGAAGAGCAGCCACACGTGATGATGTCAGCATGCTCGCCCCACCAACGGACGCAGCCTTCCAATCACGTTCCGTCAGTCATCCTCGTGCGCGTGTGAGCCTCCATTTGTCAACTTTACAAAGAAACGTTTAGACCACCAAAAGAGAAACCCTCCTCCAAGAGAAAATTGCGACAATAAAGTTCGTACGTCGGAGGTGCCAATACAGCCACGAGAATTCGTGCGGAGTAGGATCAGTCTGCATTGCCCAGTCAGTACCCGCTGCACAAGCCAAGCTGCGGTTCGTGATTGACGAGCAAATGGCAGAAAGCCTCCGCACAATTGCGGCGACTTTCCACCATCCTTGGCCACGGTCTAACCCCAACCGCTTTGGGTCAATCCGCAGTCATGGGGCGAATATTTGGCGCAACGAGCGCTGGTTTACGCACGCAAAACTTCAAGAAGCGGAATTTGCAATATTGTCCAACAACTGTTGTCAGAGCGAAGGCCACAAAAGCTACGTAAATTGTGCCCATTGTGGGAGAGGTGATGGACATCCAGAAATAACCCGCGGCCACCAAGGCAACGATGATAGCTTCGTTCCCCATCGATAGCTCGTATGTTGAACTTCTTTCGCACCATACGTAGCCAACCGTGCGACAACAAGCTAAACACAAAAAGCAGTTATAAATAAATGAGTTTTCAATCTATATTTAAAAGTGTGTAGCTCCAGTGGCTTCCTAATATCAGAATGAAGATCGTTCCAGACGGCCGCAGAAGTGCATCTGAAAGCGCACGATGCACTGGCCGTCTTTAGCCAATGGATAGCCAAAAGCCGCTGCGAGGATGACCGCAGATTGCGCGATGGTTTATGTTCCTTGACGAGATCACCAAGGTGTTGTGGTTCACTTGTGGCAAGCACTTTGTGTGCAATGAGTGCGATCTTAATAACGTATTCGTTCGGCAACCGGGAGCCAATGCAGCTCAACGACCACTGGATGGACACGGTCGGATCTTGCAGGACCAGTCACGACACGTGCCAAAGAATGTTGTACACGCTGCAGCTTGATAAAGCAGCTTTTTCCCCCATAGATGTTTCTATGCGTAAGAGTTCATAGACAATGATAACTTCCACCACTTTTCTAAATAGAAAACTAATTTCTTCAGCACTGCTTTTTGTGTTTAGTTTCTCTATCCTTCCCCCGCACCTCCGATTAGCACGGTTGGCTACGTATGGTGCAAAAGAAGTTCAACGTACGTACATACATTTTGTTTCAAACCACTTCTGGGTGAAGGCATTCCCATACCTTTTGGTCATGGGGGTTGTTTGACCATACTTCACCATGCTGGTCAGTGTCGGTTTGTGAATAAGGAGCCCAGAACCGATATTAGCCTTGGTTGGGTAATCGAATTCAGCTCGGCAGTGTAATCGTGCAGTGCGCAAATAACTGCATCAAGGCTCTACGAATGTATTACTGGTACAATCCACTTCATCAGCACAGTGGGAAAAGCGAGGAGTTTACATGAGGAGGAGGAGAGGGAGGGGGGAAGGCGGGGAGGAGGAGAAAGGGGGAACGAAAGATTATGTTTTGGAAGATGGCAAATAACCCAAGGTGGGGCCCAGATATGATTCATCACCATGACAGATAAAGCTCAAAGCCGGGCCCTTACATGAAGCCAAAATTAAAAAAGAGACTGAGCTCTGCTTTTCCATGAATTGTGATGGTCCAAAGACCGCACCATAAAACTGGTGCCAATTCTACAACACACACACACAGCGGCTGGAAACGCTACCAGATTTTCTGCTCAGCGCGGACGTCATTACACGCTGGAATTTAGAGGACCATTGTATCAATGCATTGCATTTCATTGACACTATGCGTAATGCCGAACACACTCGCAGAGACCGCACGGCTTGGCTCGCTCAGCCGTCAGCCGCCAAACGCTGCACCCCGTGGCTCAGTTTTAATGATTTATAAGTAAACTTTATGTTACAAATAATAGGGTAACCTATACTGATGACCGAAAGGTAATATGCGCTGAAAATTACTATTCGTATTGCTTTCACCATAGGCAGTCCAATGTTGCTAGGCGAAGCGCTCTGTGGCAGTAGACTTTTGAAAACAGAGACGGGCTGAAGCAACTCTGGACTGCAAAGGATAATTAACTTGCAACAGCCGAGAATGACTGTACAAGATTGCTTTGATGTAATCGAATTAACTTCTAATTATTGCAATTATCCGGGTTCTGTTTCAGTGCTGCGGAAATCGCAGCGCATCTGTCAAGACTTTAGCGCTGCGGTGACGGCACGGGAAGCGTTGGGGTGGTTCCGTCGATTGATTTTTGTAAATGGGGAAAGGGAGAAAAAAAGCCTTTTCATGACAACAAATTGCGGTTCGCGAACGCCGTCTCGAGCGTAAACCACGGCGATATTTGCGGGCGCAAAAGATCGGATCGACTTATTACTTAATTCATTTGCAATCTCCGAACATTGCTGTTGTTGTTGTTGTTAGCTGCAGTGCATGTTTTGTTGCCTGACATCAGCAAGCGACGCGCATAATACATTACGAATGCAGCATACGCTCCCTAATTATGGCCAAAGCGTTTTTGTGTTAATAATTAGCACGCAAGCAGGATTGCAAAATAAGGTGTAGTCGGCTTGTTTTAACAACTCGGTTGGCACCGGCTTCAAAGGCGTCCCTGTTTCTCATTCGAAATATTCACGAGATAAATAAACCAGACACACATCAATAATATACAGTGCTCATAGCGCAATTTCCCGGGCTTAATCATCCTCCTCCACGATGCATGCGTAACAACCTCGTGGAAACGGGCCAAAAGAACCGGTCGCAACGCGAAGCTTTATATTATGACGATATGCCACCGCACCTTGGAGCCGCAGCGGAGTTTGGTGGTGGTCCCGCGATTGTGGTTTGCACGCTCAAACCAATTCAACGCATTTCAATATATTGCTGAGGCGCAGCCGCAGTGGTTAGGGAAACGACAGCTCAACTATGCATGTTGAGCAGAGCGGCTGGCTTCGCGGTGGATGGAGTGCGTGTGGGTGAGCGTGTGGGTGAGCGTGTGTGGTGGATGCGTGTGTAGTGGGAAGCGGTGGTGTAGCGGTTAGCGCTACGCTGCGCTACGAACCCGGCGACCCGAGTTCAATTCCTGCTCTACGGCCAACACCAGTGATGATTATCTGAACCGGTCCTGGGCCTCCCCTAGGTCGACTCGGCCTCAAATGAGTACCTGGTGCGGTGTGTAAACATCGCCACTGGGTAGACAAAGGCGGTGGGGCGTGGTGCTGGCCACCCACCCCCTCGTGTGCCGTTTCCGGCCTTCATAGGTGCTCGCTAACAGCACTTGCCCCAAAAGTATGTCAAGGCTATACGGGGGATCTTTGTCTTTGTGCGAGTGTCGGGGTGTGTGCGCGTTGGGGAAGGGCCACTCCCCCCGCTCTTGCTGCACAGACGAGGCCATTATCTCCTCATCGGCAGTGGGAGACGCGATTGCAGTCAGCCGGCCGGCAGGAGGCTGCCACGTGTTTCCTCGGTCTGCCCGTGTCGACCACGCGGGAGGAGGAGGAGGGGGGGGGGGCGGAGAGCGGAAAAGCGAGACGGGATGGAGCGGGTGGTGAGGGGGGAGCGGTGGGTATCGTGAGCTTGAAGATTGGGGGTGGCTGGGGAGCGAGTTATGGGAGGGGGGGGGGGGCGAGTGGGCAGAAGAAGCAGTGCCACATCCTGGATGGTGGGCAAGGGGCTAGGCTCACGTGTGTGCTTGCAGCAGCAGCAGCTGGCGCCGCCGCACGGGAATTGCTTTAGTCCCCTCCTTATCTCCATACGCAGTCGACATTGTCATCAAATTGTGCTCCTCTCCCCAATCCATTTTGATGTTTCAAGCGTTACTGCCCCCACCCCTCCCTGCCATTTGGTGGGCCACGGGATCGCGGTGCACACATTTATATAGGCGGAAAAGTATTAACAGTCGTTATTTGAATTGCCTTTTTTAAATACCACACACACACACAAGGCTCGTTCCCATTGCAACAACTAAACTGTAATTGCTTTTGTTTTTGCCGTAGTTTGGCAGGATTTAAAGTCTTTGTTTGGACAAGTTGATTCTTATTAAGAAAAATGCGTGTAAAATCAGGAATATCCTGCATTTGAAAGCCAAGCTCCGTAAACAACGATTCTAACAGGCATCAAAAATAGTGCCCGGAATAAAAGTTTATTTCTTGCAGCTCAACTTCTCTTTGGTTATATATCACCCATAAACAATCCAAAATATATATTTAAGACAGAGCTACTGCAGCCGTCGCGAGAATATGAGTGAACCTAGCAACCAAGTGTGGCAAAACAAACACGGCAAAAAGAGTGCGTGACAGAATCCACAGAATTCTCCCTCCTCGCTCCTTCCCCGAGCCCCGAAAACCCATGAGCGACACAAAATCAGAAACATATTTACACTAAGCTCTGCCTGTCCCACGTCCCGTCATGTCGCGTTACAACCACAAGTCCGACATACACACCATTGGGCTGACAGCACAGATTTCCCCTGACAACGCTGTCGCTCTGTGTCACGCTCAAACACGGGCAGGCTCAGAGACCTGGGAAAAAGAACTTAAAATGCTTTATCAGATTGATATTGGTTACTCTTCTGAGGATTCGCTTGGATTATTCATTACTTTGGTGTGTCAACTGTATCGTGGCCTCCTCTCCTCTCTGATTTTTTTTAATGTTGCTTTTATTTATTTAGCATGTCTAAACCCAAATGAAATGGAACGTCCATCCTGGTTTTGAGTTGGAGGCTTGACTCGATTGCCGTGCTGTCTCAGCGCCGCACGCTTTCATTTCCACATGTTGCGAGACGCAGCGATAGCACGGGCAGGGTAGGCAGGGCAGGCGGGCCAGGCAGGGCAGGCAGGGCAGGCAGGGCAGGCAGGGCAGGCGGCCCAGGTAGGGCAGACAGGGGAGGCAAGCCAGGCAGACCTAGGCGGACCAGGCAGGGCAGGCGGGCCAGGCAGGGCAGGCAGGGCAGGCAGGGCAGGCAGGGCAGGCAGGGCAGGCAGGCAGTCCAGGCAGGGCAGGCGGGCCAGGCAGGGCAGGCAGGGTAGGCAGGGCAGGGCAGGCAGGCCAGGCAGGGCAGGCAGGCAGGCAGGCTAGGCAGGGCAGGCGGGCCAGGCAGGGCAGGCAGGGTAGGCAGGGTAGGCAGGGCAGGCCAGGCAGGGCAGGCAGGGCAGGCAGGGCAGGCAGGCTAGGCAGGGCAGGCAGGCAGGCAGGCTAGGCAGGGCAGGCGGGCCAGACAGGGCAGGCAGGGGAGGCAGGGCAGGGCAGGCAGGCTAGGCAGGGCAGGCAGGCAGGCAGGACAGGCAGGGCAGGGCAGGCAGGGCAGGCGGGCCAGGCAGGGCAGGCAGGGCAGGCAGGCTAGGCAGGGCAGGGCAGGCAGGCAGGACAGGCAGGGCAGGCAGGGCAGGGCAGGCAGGGCAGGCGGGCCAGACAGGGCAGGCAGGGGAGGCAGGGCAGGGCAGGCAGGACAGGCAGGGCAGGCAGGGCAGGGCAGGCAGGGCAGGCAGGGCAGGCAGGGCAGGCAGGCTAGGCAGGGCAGGCTAGGCAGGGCAGGCGGGCCAGACAGGGCAGGCAGGCTAGGCAGGGCAGGGCAGGCAGGCCAGGCAGGGCAGGCAGGGCAGGCAGGCTAGGCAGGGCAGGCGGCCCAGGTAGGGCAGGCAAGCAGGCTGGCAGACTAAGCAAGCCAGGCAGGCAAGTAGACATGCGGACAGGCAGGCAAGCGGGAACGTCAGACAGACTGGCGGGGGGGAGGCTTTCAGATGGACTACATGACGACGCTCATTACATTTGTATATATATACAAAAAGACAAAAATCACACACGTCAAGCAGCATCGTGAGCTCATTTTCAGGATGACTATGAATAACTTCCTTACCGTAAAATATTTGGCTCGTAATCAAAGTTTGATCGAGAAAATAAATTATCAAAATATGTTTATACATTTGCGTTCCTCTGTTTTTTTTGCATTGAAATTTACTGTTTAATTTTTCCCTTTTCAAGATAAAAATCTTGCGCTATGCTCCTTAAAGATAACATGCCTCTGATGCTGTTTAGTAGCGTGGCAGATTTCGTGATCTCTCCGCTCTTGACTGAAGATGTAGTTACGGTAATTTACCTTGCATGCTAACGCACATAATTGGCAAGGATACAAAATCTCACAATTACCATATGGCACATTTTAACCAGCTGCGTTCCTGATACGACGACAGCCTTCTCGTATTGTCGGCCAGATCCTGTAAAACCGCCGCTCTGCCGTGGGTTGTGTGGAAGGCCGGCCGGCCCAGCTTGGCTCACGTTGTGTGATTTATAATTTCAATCTCAGACCTTTTGAAAATTAGCCAGCAGCGTGATTGATTGCCCCGTTTGAAGCTGCCTGGCTGTTTAATTGCGACCGCAGCTGCCAAACACAGGCCCACAACGCACACAAACACACGTGAAAAATGACGCGTCGCTCTGCACAATGAAAACATTTGCAAAGCCTGCGTGTAAACACTCTGATAATTCAGTGCTAGAATAGCACGTTAAAAAAATTAAGATATAATGAAACAATCTTCGTTTCTCCTGTAATTCTAGGAAAATCGTAGGCCTTTAAAAAATATCGGTGTTTCGCACACAAAAAGGTCATCTGTCTGTGCCGCGATATTAACGATAATTAACATCGACGAGAGGTGTAATTCTGGATTAGGTGGCCCAACCTTTTGCGCGGAATGCAACCGCAATGCTAAAGAAAAAAAGCCGTGAGCCAACAAAGGTGTTTGTACAGTGCCGCCGCTGCACAGGCGGTCGTGATACGCAACGAAGCCGCGCATTCCCTAGTGGACTGCCGAGAGGGCAGGAGCGGATTGGTGATCATGTGGATCTAATGCAGAGTATGTTCACACTCGGTGCCTGTGACAGACCCCGAGTTTGCCCCCTGCTAACTGAGGGTAACTGCCAACATCTGGCTAGACAAAAGGGGGCAAAGTCCCCCGTGGCAAAGTGGATACCGGTGTGAGTCTATCGCGAGCCCTCAAGTCCGCCTGCGCTCAAAACGCAGCCATACAGGAGGAGTGTGTTCATGCGTTTAACCCACCGACCTCCGCAATTGCTTTGTTTTCTTAACCGCCGGATGCGTTTAAAATGTTTTCGACGATTCTGGAAAACGAAAGCTTCAATGTTGCGGGTTGATGTGTCAGTGAGAGAGCAGTGAGAGAGGCCTCTCGTTCTGCATTCAGCAATTAGAGCTGCATCAGAAAGAAAAAAAAACCCAAGCAGACCACATAATTAAATTCTTGACACCTATTGATATCAATATTAATACCGTACGCCATACTACATTGGACCAACTGCAGATAATTGCTAATTTAACCGTGTTTAATGCTTAACAACTTTAAAACTGCAAAGTACAATATTGATGAAACTTTCAAATATATATTTTCAGTGCTTGGCTCCGCTCACTTAAACAACATGATTTTCAAAGCAAAGCAGCCCAAAGGGTATTCCCTTAGACTGAGGAGACGTTGCAAGACTAAACCAGCTGTGCTCTGCAGAGACTGGCTGCATGCTGATTAGGATGATATGATTAATTAGGGTGAATGATATTTGGATTAATCATGCCAAAGGTGTTGAATTGCTCAGCGGCCAGCTTGGAAATAATGATGAAAATGTTAGCCCTCCATAAGTGAGAAATCGGGCCCCGCACACAACAGCTGTAGGAGTAGGACCTCTCAACCTTTTACGACGGAGGTGGGATTGAATGAAACCTGACAGCGGGATTCGTTGGGGCCCCTGCCCTAATTCCCTTCCAGGAATCACATTTCTCACAACGTGGAACACTTCTCCCCACGCCAACCCCTTCTTGTCTCTTCCCATCTTCTGACCCTTACGTTCACCGCCGATCTCGGAGGCCGACCAAAGTTTTGCACTCTACTGCACTTTTGCTGTCTCGCAGTGCAGGGGAGAAAAAAAAATTATTGCGAGTAAAAAAATCAAGGGGGCCAAGCCTCGCTGTTTGACAACTTCCGCGGCGTACAAGAGCGTTCATGGACGTGTCTTGGAGAAATAATTAACATTTTACTGAGGCCCTTTTTTCGTGTGTGTGTGTCTCTCTTCTCTTCTCTTCGGCGACGTGAGGATCTGGCAAGGAGTGGCGGACTCCAGATGGCGCAGGACTATTTTGGCGTCCGACAGAAGAGCCCGCTGAAAATGTCTCCGCAGCGTGGAACGCACTTGATCTACACCTGTTTGCGGTGGTGCCGCGGCGTGGCGAACGCTAACGATTGTCTTCACTTCCAAGCAAGCAGATGTAGGAGAGGAGGCGCTCCCTCTCCATCGTCCACTTTCCCTCCATCATTTACATCCACGCGTTTGCTGACGTGACACTTCCCGCTGTAAGTGATGCACTGCCGAGTAAAGTGCTGGGAATAGTTTCATTTTAACTCATTTCGGGGTTTCAACAGATAAATATGATTTAAATATATGACCAACCCCCCCCCCCCATGCCCTAAACCACATCCCAACCCATCCCTTTATCTTGCTCAATTCAGTTAGCTTAGAATGAACACCATTCTGATAAAAAAATACTATTTTTATTTTACCAGGTAAGGTCCACTGAGCTGTTGTACAATTCTTCTTCAGAAGCGACCTGGCCACAAATGATAGCTCAACGAAGTGGCTTATCACGTGGAAATGTATAGCAGCCGAATACTCTTGTAAACGCGTGTTGATTTCAAATGTGGAGGGGAAAACTGGAGGATCCGGAGAAAAATCCACTTGACCATGGGTAGAAAGACACGCAAACTCCAAATATGCAGCAGGAGTCAGGGTCGGGATCGAACCCACGACCTCCTATACGCCAGGCCACGTAGTTAACATATCGGCATCGTGGCGACCCTATGTATCGTATCATGCGGTGCTCGTGCAAAACACACAGGGTGAGAAACTGAAACTGCAATTTTAGTGGGGCATATGCAAATGTTCAGTTTTAACACAGAAGGCACGTAAAATAGGCCGTCTGCGGAATGATTACGTGCGGCGCTGCGGCTGCACGTTGCAGAGAGGTGGCCCTCCGTGCCAGATGAGATGCATTAGGGCTCTTGCAAAAATGGAATTGAAGGAGCACCATCGGTGTGGCGAGCGTGACCTTTCCGTCCAACTGAAAGTAGCTGCGAGTTACACCGTGGTCATCATTTAAGGGTAGATAGGCGCTGTATTTTATACATCATTTTTTCAAAGCAATACTCCGAAAAATCTGTCGTCATTATTTATAAACTCACGAGTCCTTTCCGGCGTATTTATTTATTTACTAAAGAGACCGCACTTTTGTATGATTAGATAACCAAAAATGTGTGGGCTGACGATACATCACCGTCGACGCAGTGGGGTGTACGGTTGCCTCTTCTGCTGCGGGGTTTTTCAACGACCGGCCACTGCTTGCTGCCTTCTGACAGCCTCATCTCTCTCACTCTGGCGGGGCAAGGCACAAGCCTCGTCCCCTCAACCGCCTGGCCTCAAAGTCACTTGAAGGAGTGCAGGACGGCGCGGAATTGCGGTCTTGGCTGGAAAGTTTGAGCGCGGTTGTGTGGTCTCGTAATTGCTGCACATTATCCCGGGGCCCGGCAATGCAAAAAACAAAGCTGCACTTAATCAAACGTATGGCATGTGTTTACTCTGATGAAAGCCACAGTCTTCTGGGAGGAATGTTGGCAAAAATTAGGGCAATATCGTTTTGCAAACAATTTAGCTTCGGCAAAAAAATATAATAAAAAAAACAATGAAGGTCTTGTGGAGACCTCAATAAAATTAAATTGAACATTTTAAAAAGGAGAGGGGAAAAAATACATTAAATTATAGTGGGATAATTTTATTCAGGTATTTCACATATGGTTGCATTTCTTAGAAACTGAAGGTGGAGGGGTGGGGACTTGAAGCAACCAACTCTTAGTGTAATGAATGCCACAATGACAAAAAAAAAACAGCTTTAATTATTACAAGTTTCTCTTTTTTTAACTCCAACACTTTTTTTGTATGCTCGGTGTGCAGCACAGCACAAAAGGAGGAGCAAACTGTACACAAAAGGCAGTGACAGAGATTTATCGGTTCATTGTCCCAGGCGTGGGACAAGCAGACCCCAGATAGATCTTCACTGACAGAGACTGATTTCAAATGAAAGAAATGCCAATTTCAAGGACAAAGGATATTTACAAACGAACAGTAATGATGCTACGGTGTAGATGGCAGCGGCGTTATGGGCAATGCAAAATTTATAATTCGGAAGCCACCCTCCTTCTCCTCTCTCTACCTCGCTAATTATTTAGGTTTTCGTGATCCGCGTTTAGGTGGTGATGTAAATGAAATCGAAAGCGCTGCCCATCTCTCTGCTCGCGTGCGCCAGTTGCAAGTGCGAGCACTTCTTGAGCCAAAATGAAACGCACCTTCTTCATCTTCGCCGGGCCATTCCCTTCCATGTGCACAGGCCTCGTGAAGGTCGGTGTTTGTTCCAGTGCTCCCTTCTCTCTCCTCTTCCCCCGTCGTTGTTTTCGCGGGCGGCATAATGCGACTATACGTGCACTCGACACAGATGCACGGGAGTCTGCCATCCCTTGTGAGCCGTGATTGATGGAGGATGCGGACAGCACCATAAATTAACTGCGCGCACGTGAAGAGCAGCTGGCCGGCTCGCATCGACTGGGCAGCGGCTCGTCGTACAAAAAAAAACACAAATAATAAACAAATAAATGTCAACTTTTTAAAGTAACCGCTTAAAAATCAACGGTCAGGGGGTGGGAATTGTGGTGTGGTTATCGTCTCGGTGAATGGTAGTGGTAGTTATGTAGTGGTGGTGACGGTGGTTATGGCGGTGTTGGTGGTGGCGGTTGTGGTGATGGTGTTGGCAGCGGTCATGTTGGTGGTGGTGGTGCAGCAGGAGGCTCGTGAAGGGCGCTGCTGGGGAGTTGGGGGCAGTCGCCCTCCAGCAGCAACAGAGGGCAGAGGGGTGACGCTCACAACAATGAGCGGAGCACCGGGTGGCTAAAACGCAGAGAGTTGGCATAGTGGGGAGCACAGTTGGTGCATCTGCCATCCATCCTGTTCAGTCAACCCATGGCACCTGGGTCTGTTCTGTGACCTCCTGCCAGATGACTTTCACCACTTCACGTGGCCTTAAAGTGCACCGAGCATGGCACAAGTGCCGTGGTCACGTCGCTGCCACTTAGTGGTGAACGGCGGTTGTTGTTGTTGTTGCAAGCAGACAATCCAGCAACTTGGAGGTGGGGCTAGTGGATTGTAATGAGGCCATGTCTGCGAGACACCTGCTATGCAGCAGTACAGCAAGTAGGTGGATGACCTTATTGAGTGTGGAGTTTGTGAACCTCTCTCTGATGCATATGAGTATATATATTGTTTTGCCTCCAAGCAAAAATACTCCAACGGTGGAATTAGTCTAAACATTTCCAAGCAGGCTCTTCATAAACAAAGTCTTGAGATTTGTTTAATGCTTACCTGGGCAAACATCTCTAAAGAAAGGTTTATTTATATCGGGACACTCACCCAATGTTTTGCTTTTGGCCACAGCATCCGCATTGCGCATGAAATCATCAGATCTCAGCTTGCAAAGGTGACCACGATGCACTTCCAGTTGCCGTAGGTGGGTGCGGAGCTGCGTACTATGTGCCGATTAACAGAGGGTAGTGCGGCATAATCCGTGGTTGTGCTCTACTCCTATGCTCCTATGCTCCCCCCATCTTCACCAACCCCCCAACAATCAGCATAGAGATACAATAAAAATACACCCCCTCCGAATAGGTTCCTCATCTAAACTAAAATGAACTATTTTTAATTTTACCAGGTAAGGCCCACTGAGCTATGCAGCTCTTTTACAGAAGCGACCTGGCCACAAATGATACCTCAATAAAGTGGCTTTTCACGTGGAAAATTAAAGCAGCCAAATATTCTGAACGCATGTTTCTACATATGGAGGAAAAAAACCGGAGGACTCGGAGAAAAATCCACACAACGGCAGGGATAACGTGCAAACTTCAAATATACAGCAGCAGGCGCCAGGGTCGGGATCTAACCCACGACGTCCTGTACACCAGGCGAGGTAGTTAACATCTCACAGCCACCGTGATGATGATAAGAAAGAGAGAGACACGGAAACTCCAAATATACAGCTGCAGGCGTCAGGGTCGGGATCTAACCCACGACGTCCTGTACATCAGGCGAGGTAGTTAACATCTCACAGCCACCATGATGATGATAAGAAAGAGAGAGACACGGAAACTCCAAATATACAGCAGCAGTAGGCGTCAGGATCGACCCCACGACCTCCTGCACACCAAGCGAGGTAGTTAACATCTCCTAGCCACCGTGATGATGATAAGAGAGAGAGAGACGCAAACTTCAAATATACAGCAGCAGGCGTCAGGGTCGGGATCTAACTCACGACGTCCTGTACACCAGGCGAGGTAGTTAACATCTCCTAGCCACCGCGGCACCCTAGGAGTGGATTACGTGCGCGCGCTTGCGTACACTACTTGTGTGCTCTGCGGCTTCTGCAGCCTTGGACCGGCCTTCTGTTCGTCAGCCACTTCCGCCGCGCGGTCGAGTTTGTTTGGGAGGAGGGCTGCCCTTGGCCTGCTCGTCCTGCCATTATGCGAACCGTACAGGAGGAGTTTATTTTCGCGACCAAAGATGCGCGCACAACGGTTCGGCCGCGAACTCTGCGGCGCGGGTCAAGATCCTTATGAAGCACAAATTATGACGCGGCTTGCTTCGGAGGAGCACGGAGCAATTTGCGGCTTGAACTTTTGGCTCGCGGGGCAATTGGAGTCAGCAAGTGCAAGGGGATGAATTTCTCTCGCGTTTTTATGCCTCCCCCCCCCCTCCCGCGCGTACAAACCGCTAAGAGCGCAATTGCCGTTGTTTTTATTCCGCGGCCATTTACCAGTGGGACATTAATGAATACAACACCACGGCCTCATGTAAAACTTTTGTTAATTCTCACGGAGCAGGGGCCGCTCGCGGTGTACACGGCGCTGGTGCATCGTGTATACGCCGCGAATGAAGCTTTTGAATATTTAATGTAATTAAAAGAAAAGTTTCCCTCTCTTATTATTCAGGGGTGGCATTATCTTAAATTAGTCTCTTGGCCTGTACTTCATCAAGCTGCTGGAAGTCACATTTAGTCTGGCCACTAATTGGGTTGATAAACCGCATTTTTAACACCGCAAAGTTTCTGAGAAAATGCTAATTTAAAGTGATATAGAGTTTGTTGTAATAGTCAATAACACGGCTGACCTTTCCCTTTTTCTTTATTGATCATTTATTTAGGAGTCAATTACACGAGTTCCCCAACCGCATTACCCATAGAGCAGAAACACCCCACTGGAGGACCTTGGCTTTGAGCTTTTGAAAGGATTTTTTTGCGTGTGAATGTTTTAACACGCGCGCATAATCATTCCAGTCTTTAGCCCTTTATCGAGGGCATGTTTATATATATATTCGTTCAATCCTTTTTTAAACACACTTCATTTTTTTTTTCTCGCAGACCCACATTATGTATTGGACGGTCGTGAGCAGTCGATGGCTCATAGCCGCGGTGTTTTCCATCGCCGGCGTGCAGAACGTGCGCGCAAATTGGTTACGGACGTACAGTAGCGGCGCTTGACAAAGCTAAAGAGCGTCCTTGTTTATTTTTTACATTATGTGATTTATTAATTTCTCCTAATGTACCCGCCATAAATTATTTTATCAGCGCAAAGGTAGTCTCTAATTCCCCTCCTCCAAAGCCATTAGCAATGCTCAATTGACCATCGTTCACCTTTTAACTCCGCTAGCAATGATTTCGTTTTTAATTGTCACGTCTTTCGTGAGAAGGCTGTACACTCTTGTTTATTTTTGTTTTTGTGAATTTCACGCCGTGCGGCAGGGAAAGGCTGCCCGCACATCCCCAGACGCTGCTGAAGATGCACCACATTTGCTCGTCCAGCGGTTAAGATAGGGGCACTTGAATTCTTTTGTTGCAACAGAAAATCTTTTTTTTTCTAACGCACATACGTGGCGCGTGGAAACAAGAGTAGTGAAATCTATTAATCAGGACAACTGCAATAACCTTTGGAAAGTGCATTATGTAGCGATCCTGTGATCTGAATAATCTGTGTTGTGCTCTAATGAGGTCTCGTGAGGTTTGCTGTTATTTACGACTGCTCTACACCCACACACAATGTAGAGCTGTCAAGTTCGCTTCAAATATTGATGATTTAAACAGCACCGCGTACAGTATACCTGCGCAGGAGATAATATAAAACAAATTCTTAATTTCACGAAAAAATCCTCTCTCTCTCTTGCAGCTATGCCAGCCGCTGATTTTTTTTTCTTGTTTCTAGAAAACGATCATCGCCGCGGAGGGCTTCCCAACCACACCATCGCGCACCTTCACCAGGCGAGCAAAAAAAAAACCCAGACTATTTTAGACAATTTGTAATTAGTTTGTACTTTAACGGCAAGATTGATGCCGCACTTGCATTAGTGCTGGGTGTAATTTATATTCGCCATTACGCATCCTTGACACATTTAAAAGTCTTAGTTAACCATTTAATGCGTGTCCCGTGAACGTCTCGGACACATTGGCACGATAAAACGGCAGAGGCTCATTCGGGTTCACGATCACCTGGCGCCCCCCCCCCCCACACCGCCCCCAGCGCCCCCCCTCAACAAAAACGGGGGTGGGGGGGGTCCGTTCCGCAATGCCCCGCGGCGGCGGTGGCGGTGGCGGCGGCGGTGGCGGTGGCGGCGGCCCCGGGTGAACGGGCTCCTGCTGCTGGTTTGGCGTTGGGGCATCCTCAGCAGAGGTGTGGCGGTGTCGCCGCCGCCGCCGTCTGCACGGACGGACTTGTGCTCGGCGGTGTGCGCCACCCAAGGCTATGGGGCCAAGTGGCGACAACGAATTCTTCTCGCGGCTGCCGTCAACCGCCGCGCACACGCGCAGCGGCGGGTCACTGAATAGTCGCGATGAAGAAGAAGGCGTGCTTCGATTCAAAAATAGATTTTGTTGTTGTTGTTTACTCGCGATGCAATGAAATTACGCGGAAGATTACGTGAGGTCGGGTGTTTCCAGGAGTGTAGGAGACAGCAGAATCTGTTGAAATGCCGCTCGTGTTCACGTGTGTGCACCCATCACCATGGCCAGTGGTGTGTGATTTATAAGTACCGGAGGTCTAACGATTTACCCCGCTTTACCAGACTTGCATTTGTAAAATATAAACGTACAATGTGACGAGATTGCGTGCGGTTGCCTGCGGACTACCAGATGCAGGAATTCGAGGGATGTTAGAAGGGGAGTGAGGCGAGGTGACTCGCTGTCGGGCAAGCGTCGTTCACATTGGCTTTGGAAGATGTTTGCAAACAAATTGTAATGGTATAGACAGCACACTGGATGAATGTAGCAGCAGTCTAATTGGTGCGGAGGTAATGTGAAACCATTACTGCTAGATACATGTTCACAACATGCGAAAACATTAGTCGACATTAATTGATGCATTGATGTATAGTTTCACCGATTGTACATGGTCACCTGGGCCCAGCGACGAATCATTGCTGTGGGCTCAACGCTGAATTGTTCATTTCCATCTCGAGTGTTTATAATTTGATTATGTTGCTGTACGGTTTAAACATATACATGCAAAGTATAAAAAATATTAAATCAACTCGATATAAATTATACACGTGCATACAAAAAAGAATATGATTGCAGAACAGGAAACAGCAACAGTCACAGAGAGCAACCTTAAGTTAGGCCTGTTATGGAATCCTCATCTGTGATTCGTAATCACGTAATGAAATAATTGCATTGATTTTGGGTGTTGCTTTATTAAATATAAAGTCGCAAGTGTCAGTCTTTGCATACATTTAATATCCTGTTGTTAACGCTGTCTGACCACCCCTTGCGCGAGTATAACGTATACTCTGCCATATGCGCGCATGCGTGTGTGTGTGTGTGTGTCCTGAAGGTTTCCAACGTCAACGTGTAAGCCGGGCAGTGGTGGCTTTTGCACGCCTGTGACCCAGCACGGTGGAGTGCCAGGGTTGGTGGAGATCGCACCGCTGTTTCGAAACTTACCCCTTTCCCCTGGGCATCGAGGTGCCATATCCTAACTTTCCATCAGTACAGCAAAATGCAGACTAAGATGTATCTGTCCCTCCTGTACGGGATAGAGTCGTGCCCATTTCCAACCGTGAGTTTTTTTCCGGGTGCTCCAATTTCCTTTCACACGTAGAAACACTCATCATTAATTGGCCGATAACACCTTAATATATAGAGGGCCGCAAAACTTGGGCAATTGTTGGGAGCACCGGCTCATCGTCTGACTGCTGTCTTCCAGCTCGTCTGCGATTCCTCAGCAATGTAAAACTGAACATTATTATTGTTACATTTCTATTTTATCAAGGTTTGTGTGTGTGTTTGCGGATGTGGCACCACTGTTTTCTAGGTTGGATGGGACCAAATGATGTCGAAAGAGAGTAGGGGACATGGCGAGCACGACTGATGGGATTCGTGGCATTTGGGGCTTGGGAGTTGAGGTGGGGTGATGCCACAGATATGATTTGGAATGCAGCAGTGTTCACGGTATTTTACGTAACGGTGATATACCCGCATGCGACCTTTAGATTACACTGTGTAACAATTTCTTTTTGTTCCTGGATAGTAAGTGTTATTTCCTAATTGCTTATGCCTCAAAAGTACAGAAAATGTCTATTATTCCCCAAAAACTTTGCTTGTGACCAGGACAGTGATATTTTGAAATTTACCTATTTTCCAGAACATTCCAGATAGATTCAGTGCTAAGTAAACTTGGATTAACTTCTAGAACATTCTAGAACTTTCCAGTAATATAAATAGTAGTATAAGCCCACCAGTTCAGTTTAGTTCCAGCTGCCTAAGTGGATACATATCTGCGTTTTTCTGAGATGGCATCAAGAGGCTGCAAGCATCCGGCAGACCCATTTGGCTATGTCTGTAGTCAATTTATCAAGACGAGCGAAGAAGTACTCTGTGGAAGCATCTGCTAAGATGTGTGAGGCCTGCAAGTCACATTTCGGCATGCCTGTCGGGGATCAAGACAAACCCTGGGCACCTCATTTCACCTGCGAGCAATGCTAAAAAAACTCTGGAAGGTAAGATGGACAATTGCTGCTCGGAATTTTATGTTATAAAATTTGTAAAAAAAAAATATTAAAAGTTTTTTTTTATTTTAAAATGTTTTACAATTTTCAATGTTATTAAACAAATATATCATACACAAAATGTTGGGAGAATCTCTTACACATTAGTCATGGGTGAAATACATTTATTTTTGTAGGATGGTACAGAGGGGAAAAGAGAGCCATGAAGTTCGCTATCCCAAGAATTTGACGGGAACCCACTGACCACTCAAGCAACTGCTACTTCTGCATGGTGGACCCTTCCAAACGTCGGACTGGCAAGAATGCATCTGCTATCACGTATCTGGACTTTTCTTCATCCATCGCCCCAGTGCCACATTGCCATGAACTCCCCGTACCCACTCCTTCGGAGAGAGAGCAGCCGTCTTTAGAAGAGAGCAGCAAGTCAAAGAGCGAGGAAGACGTTGTAGATCCAGATGACAATTTTATAGGAGCTGGGTAGAGAAACCCATACTACCCCAACCAAAAAAACCTCAACGACTTGATCAGAGATCTTGGTTTCAACAAGCCCAATGCCGAGCTGTTGATGTATTGGCTCAAGCAGTGGAACTTGTTGGATAAAAGTGTGCAAGTCGCAGACCGGAGGAAGCGTCACCAACCTTTTTGCAGCTTCTTCACCCATCAAGATGGGCTCTGCTTCTGCCACAATGTGACCAGTCTATTCGAGGCAATCGGAATCGCCTGTAACCAGAATGAGTGGCGCCTCTTCATTGATTGCTCATCCAGGAGCTTCAAAGCCGTGCTGCTCCATAATGGTAAAAAGTACCCGTCTCTTCCCCTGGCTCACTCAGTGCACCTCAAAGAGGATTACAACAGCATCAAGACCTTGCTAAATACTTTGAATTATGATTAGTACGGCTGGCAGGTCAGCGGAGACTTCAAAATGGTGGCATTCCTGATGGGTCTCCAAGGCGGTTTAACCAAGTTTCCCTGCTATCTTTGCCTTTGGGACAGCAGGGACACCAAGGTGCACTAACACAGGCGGGACTGGCCACAGCGGACCGAGTTCTCTGTGGGGAGGAACAACGTCAAGTGGGAGCAACTGGTGGACCCCCGGAAGGTGCTGATGCCACCACTGCACATCTAATTGGGCCTTATGAAACAATTTGTCAGAGATGTAGATGAGGAGTCGGCAGCCTTCAAGTACCTTCAAGACTTTTTCCCTAAGCTGTCTGAGGCAAAGGTCAAAGCCGGTGTCTTCATCGGACCACAGATGAGTGAAATGAATTCCCCAAGAAGCTCACTAGTAAGGAGAAAGCGGCTTGGGACATCTTTGTCGCAGTGGTTCGTGGCTTCCTAGGCAAATGGTTAAGCCTTTGGTGAAGAACTCCAGCACAATGGGCTGTAGGATGTCCCTCAAAGTCCATATCCTTGATGCTCATCTTGATAAATTCAAGGAGAACATGGGAGCGTACTCGGAGTAACAAGGCGAGTGCTTCCACCAGGATATACTGGACTTTGAACGCCGCTACCAAGGACAGTATAACGAGAACATGATGGGAGACTACCTTTGGGGGCTGATTCGTGAAAGTGATTTACAGTATAATCGTAAATCTCGAAAACTACTCACTTCTACATCTTTTGTAGTCATTTTTGTATTACTTTAGTATAAATACATGTTAATTATAATTCATATCTAGTTTTTTTTCGCCCAGTTTTCTCATTGAAAAGATGTAAATTTCAAAATATCACTGTCCTGGTCACAAAAGCAAGTTTGTGGGGAATAATAGCCATTTTCTATACTTTTTAGACATAAGCAATTAGAGAATAACACTTGCTACCCAGGGACAAAAATCGTGTTACGTAGTATTATAAATGCCAATTTTCCCAAGCACGGTCATTTCAAAGTCCTTCCCCAACTCTGACCCGAGTACATCTCTGGCGGATCGCACAACGAGAGGAATGCCGCGTGCTGTCTGTCGGAGGAGGAGCTGCAGCCGCAGGGACAGCGGCCAGGGCAACGAGGAAGATGATTCTGGCACGCGATGAACACGGGACAGCAACGCTCGCCTCCGATTGCAGAGTCATATTTCGATGTAAAGCTTTCGTGACTGCAGGGATTCATCTTCTTGGTTCTTTCGGTAAAGTCACGTAGAAGAGAAGTAATAAAATAATAAAAATATAACATAATAATATAATAAAATAATATAATATAATACTATAATAATATAATATAATATTTTAATAATTTTATTACTTCCCTTCTACGTGACTTTACTGAAAGAACCAAGAAGATGAATCCCTGCAGTCACGAAAGCTTTACATCGAAAATTGAGCAATACTAATTTTTGGCAAATGTAATCTAGTTGCAGACACCCATGTGAATCCATCTGTGTGGAGTTTTGAGTCTGTGCGTGGTTTTCTCCAGGAACCCTGCTTTTCCTTCTACACACGGAACACTCATTAATGGAAGTGGCCAAACTTACGAATGCATTTGCGAGCTAAACAAGGGCGCATTATTCATATAGCAGCGAACGTTATTCCATATTTCAGTGAAACTGCAGCCACTGACTCGCAAACGGTTTCACCTTGGATGTTGCGAAATCACTGGGCACAGCATTGGGTTGCCTTTAAATTATTCCTGATAATCCACACCATCACTGCCACAGTTTATAATTTAGTTACGCTCTCATGGCATAATACATCACCTGCGTTTAATTTATATTGTTGTTAATTACGTAGCAAACATTTTTTTATATTAAAATCGAGCACTAAACCATTGCATTAGCGACAGTTTAAAAATGTCTTTCCATGTGAACTCGAGCCAAGGGACCCAGGTGTGTCTCTGTGCTCATTGCCTTGTGGATGAGGTTCTACCTGGGTGGCATTGGGCTTGCTTTTCCATGCTGTGTCTCTCTGCATCTGGTGTTATCCTCCAGCTTTTCACTTTAAAAACCAAAACAAATAGTCTGGTCACTCAAATGTAAACGAATATCTGAATCAATAAATAAATGATAAACGAAAGCTCACAAACACCACCACACACCAGCCTTCATTACTGAGAGCTTAAGCAATCACATCGATGCCTTTTCGGAGTCCACGAAAGATGGGCATTGTGGTACTCTGATATTCGTCAGTCTTTCCCCCCCGCTCCCCCCAGTATGTCACTCATCGTATGCATGTGGTCGATGGTAGAGAAACCTTTCCTGAACCCCGTCTCGCTCGTGTGGTTGGCTGCCCTTGTGAGCAATCGATGCACTGTGTGAGAGAAGAGAGGCTGGCGGTGGTGGTGGTGACAACGACACCAGAACCCGTCCTTCTCTGTCTGAACGTATGTCTGTATGCGCGAGACGCGGTAATCATATGTCCGTTCGTCTAAGAAACCAAAAAATGGATTATTACGCTCATGCTGCATTCGTGCATCGTATCGCGAATATGAGAATCACTTACGTTCGACACCTTTGCAAACGAGAGGTTTCCACCTCAAGGGATTTATCCACGTCAGATGTTTTTATAAAATAAATAACTCACTGCACCCACTAGACCCAGGAGATTCACCGTAATGTAAAAAAACTTAAGTGAATATATTTTCTTAAAAACGTATTGAGACGCCCAAATCGTGACAATTCATAGGGGGGGGGGCGAAGGCTCGCATCCCTCTTCCCGCAAATTAACGCCACAGTTTTCAATCTGCAGACCCCTCTGAGCAAGTGATATTTGAGCCAGCAGGATGCTGGTAGATACATCTCAGTGTCGTCTTCACGGCTCACTTCCATGCCTTGTCCATGAAGTTGCTAAGGCACCAGTAATTAGCGAATCGTGATGATGCGGTACAATTCAGTAAAATTACTTCTCATTTATGCGATACACGATACGGGAATTAGCCCGCGACTCGCTGTTTATGTCAATCACAGACGCGAACACGTACGCCTGTATTAGTGTCCACCTCACGCAGTCCATTGGCATATATTTTTTATAATTGGAAGAGTGTCGATTTAATTCAAATCCCTTGTTAATGGTAATCAAAACGCTACACCATACCACACAATGCGCTTATGGACGAGCAATAAGCATATTACAGTCTTAATAAATGTAAGATGTGAAAAGTAATCAAAAGGGAGGGGTTTTGATGCTCTTAAAAATGGCAAAACGTGAATGTGCAAAATAATGGCCACCGCATTCATTTCTATCTTTAAAATTTCAAAGCATGCTGGTGATTTACGGTGGTAATTCTCTCTGTTGAGGTAGATTTTTTCAAGTAATAATAATTATTAATTGAAAATGACAACACATTAGCACGCAAAACGTCAACCACCAGCAATTAATTCTCATCGTGATACATTGGGAAGCGTACAGACTCTCCACTGATATAATTATTTAGGCTTATATTGAAGTTTTAATGTATAAAGCATATATATATACAGCATATGTATAAAGCATCATCTTGAGAGTGTATGAAGGTGCTCAAACAGCACTCACGCCATCACAGGGCTTCTCCTAAAACTTCCCAAACTGCTCAGGTGGCCGAGCTGGCAATGTCTTCTCTTCTAGTACACGTTCTAATTGTGGCAATGTCTCCCCTTCTAGTACACGTCCTAATTGTGGCAATGTCTTCCCTTCTAGTACACGTCCTAATTGTGCACCCTTCAAGTGGCAGAGCACGATTGGCATGGGTCTCCGGTAAGGTAATACCCCTGAAAGCTGCGACGACCAATATCGAAACGACGCAAATCAAAGCGATGTACAGGCTAGCAAGTGGTGGAGGCGAAGGCTGAGAGGTGACGGATAACGACCAAGGACGGACGGCGATGTCAGCGACGTAAGTGTGGAGGTCGAGGCGACGCAGATCGGGTAGCGGTGTCAATAATAAAGTGACAACGTATTTGCGAAACGACGTAAAATGCGGAGACGTAGATCGAGGCATGACTTCACGAGGAATTAAATGCGGACCCCTCTCTGCATAGCCCAGAACATGGGCTTCTGCAGCCCGTGGGTACCCTGTGCAGTTTCGCAACCTGCACGCTCAAGAGCCGCGTGAGTTGTGCCGTGAGACGCAAGCGTGAGTGGCAGCAGCAAAGTGTCCCGTGTGCTCACACGGAGACCTGCGTTGGGGAGGAGCGGGGGGAGAGAGGCGACATCATCCATTATTCACTTGTCCACCACACGGTGGCTAAGTCTAGGACTTCTTACACGTGCTGGCCTAGTAGGGCAGACATGTCGTGTATTTCCAGCACTAAGCTACCAGCCACCGTGTTTCAGTTGTTGTTTTTGTTGTTGCTTTCAATGTTGAATAAAGCAGATGGACGTGCACGCTGCACTCCACCAAAGTTTCCGATTTCCAATCGATTCGTTTTGTAAACTTGGCTGCAGCCTGACCGGCCAAGAACTTTACACGCTATTTTATTGAAACGGTTTCGAGACCACAATGAGCACACGTTATGATGTTATGGGGTCTTCATACAGAGCTTCTCTTAACCGTTATAGATAAACTATTCCGAAAAAAATCGTACGATAAAAATACACACTTCCCTGCTCATGTGTAAGCAAACTAAAACTTTCTATTTTTAAACCTCACAGGATTCGGAATGCACGAATAAAAAATATGATTACAATCAATTGTTAATTTTGACGAGATGTCCGTGCATAAAATAATAATAATACAAATATAATAAGGACACTGTGGTATCATCTACGTGCAATGTGCACATCAGGCCCTCCCATCAAGCGCTGCGTGTTTCGGATAATTTGACCCGATGTTTTAATTCTCACGCAGAGCTCACTTAACGTTAACCACCTCGCCACCCCGAACTAATTTTGACACACAGTTTCAGCAGCAGAAAGTTTATAACTATAACAAATGAATGCCAAAGCAGATGAGGAGATGGGGGGGGGGAGGGGGTGTGGGGGGGAGAAAAAATAAGGAGTACGAAAAGAGAACCAAACAAATAATGAATATATCCCAGAAATTGTACACGCTGTTTTACGATGCACAGTAATGTTGGTGACGGCGCTTGAGAAGCCCCAAATAAAGAACGTCACCTCCAGTATGTATACACATGTTTCTCGGCCTCACTTTTAACCGGGGCAATGGAAGCTGAGCCGCTTCGGACTTTGTTGCTGTAATGGCCACGATGCTGTCAAGAACATGATCCCAACACCGTTTGTGAGTTGACACTTAATTTGGGCAATCATCTTTAGCTCTTCCCAGCCGTGTACAAAACAACGCTCGGGCCTGCTCCTTTTCTCCTAAGCTAGCGCACGGAGATTGTGTGGGTCGGCTTTGAGCTCCATTTTAACAATCCCTTTAAGCCAGCCCCGGCTGTCATACACGGTAGATAATTGCACCAGGATGACGGTGTGATATTTCCAGAGCAAATGCGGTGAATAATTATTCCCCGGCAAGAGTGAACAATAAATCTAAGCACAGCACCTAATTTACGGTGCTACGTGCCAAGGAAACTGTTATTTTTGCCATTTGTAACGTGGCATTTTATCCGAGATATCATTAAATGCTTCCTGGGAGACTCCGGCAGTGAAATAAAGCGTGTTTTAATTATTATTAGATGCGTGTTTGTTTTGCATTTCTGCCGTGTTTGTTTTTTTAAGGCTGCACGTGTCGCATGCTGTCGCTTGCTTGCCGAAATGTGTAGGTTTTGTTGTTGTTGTTGAAAAAATGATGGATAATTACACGTCACTGCTGGCACAGTATTGATTACACTTTTTTTTTAAACAAATTTTTACAAACGCAATTATATTATTGTAAAGCATGCCAATTTAATATTGCATCATCCTTTTTTTGCAGAAAATGAGCTGCAAAAAATTCTGCATTGTAAGTTTCCATGAAGCACATCTCATGTGGGTTACGAGTAAATATGCTTTACCGGTACCTCGCACTATATGTTTGTCAAATTTAATCTTTTCCAATGTAAGTTCTCTATATCTCATGATGTACCCTAACAGTGCTCATTTTAATGCTGTAGATTGCTGGACAAAGAGCCAGACAAGAGAATATACTGCGTGCCGTATCAATAAAAATGAAGCGATTATACCCAGTGCCAGAGTATTGTCCACAGTTGTCTGTCGTACATCTGGACTGTGGCCAAATTGAATCTAAATTTCGACTTCGAATTGCAAATGCACTGCCGATAAAAAATATATTTTTCTGAATATGTGCCTTTTTTTTTATTTGGAGCCAACGCCACTACGTGTGGTAAACATTTTTTTTGCTTAAGGTAATTTAAAAAAATAAATTAAAAACACGCATAAACTACGCTGATTTACGACACGAGAACGCACACACATGAATATTTAACACGCGGAAAATGTAATCCCGTGTTTGCGCGCCTTTGGTGCCCCACCTCTGAAATCTGTGTTTCTTTTTAAGATCAAATAAATACCGGCTCAATCTGCCATAGTGACAGCCGTAATCTCCGCCAGAAAATCCCAGCCAGCCTGGGTTAGCGCAGTGTCGCCGCGCTGGATTTATTGAAGCTGCCGCTGCAGCATTAACACCGCGATGATATTTAAAAGGCCTCTCCCTTCGCAGCGCTTGCTTCCTCTTGACTTCTCGTATGAATATATATATATATAAATCGGTTTATCTTAAGCTTCATAATTTAATCTGCAGTGATTTTTTTCTTGACCCCCCCCCCCGCCAAAACACCCGTCCCGACGCAGCAAGGGGTGTGTGTGTGTTTTTTCTACGGTACACGCACGGGACTTTAAAGTCCAGTATTTCCCAAAACGCCGGGTGAATTCTAACAAAAAACCGGCACCACACACACGATTGTCAGTGCGGCGTTTCTGCATGTATACGGGCCGTAATGTATGACACGTAATAGAAGGGTCATTTGGAGGGCGTCTACTCAGTGTATGTACTTAATACCCTCATCCGCACGGACCACGGCGATACATTTTCATATTCAGCCTTCAACGCCGCCATGTGGGTGAACTAAATAAATAATTTAATTTGACACGAGAGAGAGGAGAGGAGAAAAACAACGTTTCAGGGACAAATTGAATGCGACAGACAGCTGTCATTTTTACCCGCTCAATGAAATGTGGATTCGAGAAAAGAGCGATTAATAATTATTCCGGCACGTTCTCGTCGCATCTCATCGCAGGACGCGAACGCAGTGTCATATTAATCGTTTTGCACTTAACGCGTTTTATTTTGCTTGGTGTCTTTTTTTATGTGTTTAATATAAACAGTACTTCTTCCGCCCATTTATTTAATTTTTTACTTTTTTATGTATGTTGTTGGGGTGGGGGGCAGGGAAGTTAGGGTAAAGGCTACGGAAAGGGAATAGCAATAATCACACGGAATGTTTTAGTGTTTCTGAGTACCAGGCTCCTAAAGGGGATTTAGAATAAGACAGAAAATCGGGGTTCGTTTCATTATACATCACTTTAGCTGAAAGGTTTTTTGCCCCGTAAAATATGGTCGGCAAAAAATATTTGATGTGTAATAAGCATTAGAGCGCATTATAAATCTGGCGATGCATATACATTACAAAGAGCAGCACTAGTGTATACACGTTCTCTAATTACCTCTGCTCTGCCAAGCCCATTACTGTCGGCATGGAATGATTAGGCTTTCACTCTGATCTATATCGCACCCGCGGTATGATAATCAACTCAACAAATGCATTTCAGAAAGCTTGATGCTATAAATAAGCGCACGTGTGGCTTTCCTTGCTGCCCTAAATCAATGGGCGGATGAGGAAGACAAATGCCCTGTCTTCAAACCTCCCTGGTCATTTGCACAAAGCTTAAAAAAAGGTATTAAATAAATAAATTTACGGTGGGCATTATGTATAAATTGATTAATTTTTATACCAAACAAATGGAAGAACTTTCGGTCGTAACTTTACGATGCACATTGTGTGTAATATAATTATCATTTTTTTGCCCCCTTCATTTAAATATGCTTTGCATAAGCTGCTGCTATCAAAGGCCTTGGTCTTCAAGAGCGTCGCTTATACTCGCACTTGCGTAAAACGGCACAGCCATAGGACCGACACAATCTCTTTCAACAAATATGCCGGTCTTCCATTTCATTTCTCAATTAAACTCATCATTGCAAATACATTGTTGGTGATCACAGCCCTAAAACAATGGCAAATACAGACATCCCATTCAGGTCCAGCTTGAACATTTCCCAATCAACCTGGGCTTTCTTGGCATGGAAGTATCAAAGTAAATCAACACAATACCAGTTTCGTTGGGTTGGACATGTTTGGAAAGGCCCTCATTAACAACATTTAAACCTTGTCATATTAACATATACAAGCACGAACATATAGTTTGGCCCTTGATAGAATTTTAAACAAAATAAGGTCTTTCACACAATATTTACCATAGAATTATGTACAAGCTATTAATTGATATCACGAGCATGGCGGTGATGGTGGCGGGAGAGTGATTGGCGCATTGTATTTCGAACCAATCAGCCTCAGTTGAATTCCTTGCCATGGCTAACATCAAGAGTGATATCGAAATTGGTCCTTGGCGTGCTGAAAACATGAATAGGCTTTACCTTTTCCGGAAATAATGCAGGTGTTAAGACGCTTGTGACGTGTCTATTTGATGTTTAGACATCTTAACACGTGTATTCTTTTACACCATGGGGAACCTCATTTGCCAGTAAAAATATGATAATTGGTTTTTTACCCTTCTATCTTGCAACAAAACTGACACCTTTTTACAAGGAGTCATGTTTGCATAGACCACAATACCTGCAGTCATAATGTAAACAAAAAACATAACTCTGATAATGTGCACTGTCCTTGAAGTTGATTGGTCCACACCCGAGACAGCTTTCCTTAGAGCCTAGTCTCACATGGGTTGGACCAGATGACGCCATCTTGGCTCTAAGGAAAGCTGTCTCGGGTGTGGACCAATCAACTTCAAGGACAGTGCACATTATCAGAGTTATGTTTTTTGTTTGCATTATGACTGCAGGTATTGTGGTCTATGCAAACATGACTCCTTGTAAAAAGGTGTCAGTTTTGTTGCCAGATAAAAGGGTAAAAAACCAATTATCACGTGTATTCTTGCCAGAAAGGGAAAAGCCTATTCATGTTTTCATCATCTTGATATCAGAAAAAAGGGTCCCATAAATCTGGTCCTGAGCACTCAGCTTCATCAACCTGAATAGACCAACACGGTGAAGTACCAATACCCATGACTAACAGCTCGGAGAGGCCTTTGATCGATAAATACGTGTAAATAATTATGACTTATCATTATTATTCACTACAAATACTGGCATGAGCTTCCATCGTGGACTTTACTCCTAAACATCTTCATTCTATGCCAACTCCTTGGGATGCGGGCAGTGGTACCATCACTGGCATCATGACACCGATGATCAGCCAGCCATGGCCAATAACTGGAAATGGTTGTGAGAGCATCGCCACATAAGCAAATCCAGTGGTTACCTCCCTCTTAAACTACACGCACATTCTGCTCGTCGCCTATTAAAATGTGTTTTTCGTTTCAATAAAAGATCTCCATGCGCCATGCAAAAATTTGATAACCGGGTCAAAGTAAGTGGACAGCGGCATGACCTCGCGTCACTTCCCATTGGGCTCGGGAAAAAATCGTTATCTTATTGATAGAATAAGCAAGTCTCGCAGCACGTGACCTGGCAGTGACGGGGAGAGGTGCATTCAGTGACGCGGCATGCTAAAGGGTCACAGAGAATGGCTCCCATTGGTGCGTGGCTGTTTTCTTTTGGTGCAAAAATCACAGGGGAATGATTGTGCTTTTATGCTTATTCACTGTCATCAGCGTACAAGAGTGGCCACTGCAGAGCAATGTTGGAGAGCACTTAACAGCTGAAAATCGATGATATTGATTCTGTACCGACACCACAATTACTCTTCGGTGGGACTCCGGAAAATAAATTACACCTGCCTCACCGTTCGTCTATCAGTTGGACAGGACACACGTTTTCCTCGTACGGCACACCCGACACTATATTTGCTCAAATTTTACCGATTGCCGTGCTCCCTGCCATCACCAGCCTCAGCGTAGTCATGGGGTAATTGTCAGTTATTAACTCTGTTTCACTTGTGTGTGTGTTGGAAGCTCCACCACGGTGTTTCTGGACCAGCACAGTTGTAGCCTGGCCTGGCACGATCCGTTTAAGATTATGCCAATGTCGGTATCTGAAGTCACCGTGCGTACTTGTTTAGGGAGACAAGGCATGGCAATACATGTTTTTACTATTGTCATAAAATAAGATTGGTATTACGTATAACTCATATTCTATACTGCATTAGAATATTGTATCATGCTATTCTCATGCCTTGCGAATTTTGTAAACAAAATAATACAAAAGTGTGTTTTTGTGTGTGTTTGTCCACCACCACCAACCACCACCAACCACCAACAACCACCACCAACCACCAGAAACCGCTACCAACCACCACCAACCGCCAGCAACCGCTACCAACCACCACCAACCGCCAGGCCACCGCAACCAACTCACACCAACTGCCAGCAACCACAAACAACCGTCACCAACCGCAACCAACCCTCATCAACCGCCAGCAACTGCCACCAACCACCACCAACCACCACCAACCGCCAACAACCACCAACAACCGCCAACAACTGCCACCAACCACAAACAACCGTCACCAACCGCCAGCAACCACCACCAACCGCCAGCAACTGCCACCAACCACCACCAACCACCACCAACCGCCAACAACCACCAACAACCGCCAATAACTGCCACCAATCACAAGCAACCATCACCAACCGCCAGCAACCGCCACCAACCACCACCAACCGCCACCAACCACCACCAACCGCCACCAAATGCCAGCAACCGCCACCAACCACCACCAACCGCCACCAACCACCACCAACCGCCACCAACCACCACCAACCACCACCAACCGTCACCAAACGCCAGCAACCGCCCCCCTCCCCTTTCTCTTTTAAACATTTTTATAATATAATTCATTAAGCCAGCACTGGGTGTTGCGAGCTGCTAATGCCCCCACCGTGATGTGTCCGTTAATAGCCAGCAGTGTAACATTCATGGAGGATTTATAACCTTTTTACACAGAGCGGCGCGAGAAAATTGCCTGTGTGGTGGTGGGTCAACCTTCATGACGTGTAACGGACAGAGGTCAGCACTGCGCGGGCTAATTAGGTTAAAGGAGTTCTTTCTCAGCCTCCGGTTAATTAGTGGGAGGTGGTTAATTCAACACATGTAAATTGATAAACAACATAACGATAAATTATTCATGCCGTAATTGGTCTCTGCCATAGCCGAGGCAACACGCGCTCGAGCGGCTTCGAAGGCTACCTCGTCCGAGTCCTCCCCGTGCCCATCGCGCACGTTCAAAGCTTCAGTCTTCATCCGCGCAGCGACGCGTCGTGGCAAGCGTCGCTGCGCTGTTGTTTCGCGCCAAACCGGTCTCGATCAACGCGGACATCCGTCGGACAATTGCAGGGACCGTGGCCGTCATTGTGTCCTCGCGGTCGTAAAAAGTAGCGAGACAAAGGTAGCGTAAGCGTGTTGTGTACCGCCTGGAATGAATTACGAGTGCCTTTGAAATAAAAAAATTAAGTGTAAACACCTCGCGTCATCTTGACGACGTTCGCCGACGTTTTTCATTTGAAACAGCAGAATTACCCAGCAGTCTCGAGCTGCCTGCTTAGCACGCAGGCGTCCAACTGAAGGCTGCTCCCGTGCGCGTGTGTGTATGGTCGACTGGAGGCGGCAGCGTGCAGCAGCACAAACACACTGGGTTTCCTCGGGTCTCGCGAGACCGGGAGATCACAGCAGCAGAAAAGGCTCGCACGAGCCATGTAACAGCTTAAGCACGTGCAAAAGAACAACTTCCGAGTCGGACGCCGCCGCAAAGCGTTCGGCCTCCATTGCAAATATAGAAGAAGAAGAAGAAGAAAAAGAGACGTGCAAGGGTTTTGTGCGGAATGCCTTATTACGATATATATTTTTTACCCTCCCCTATTTTTAACCGACTCGTTAATTCGCACGACAGACTGCCGTTTGCCAATTATTACCTTCTTCTCAAGACTTGTTTTGCAGTAACGACTGCGAGGCGGGCAGCATTAGGTGGCCGAGCATTCAATTAGCATACACGCCAAGAAGCATCATGCACAGCTAAACATCGTGGCCCAAGACGGCTGTAAAACAGGGACCACGTGCCCATTAGACAAGCCAAAGAACACATCTTTATAATTATAACAAGCGGCGATGTCCATTTTTTTCTACCCCCTCCCCCCAACGTCCTGTTTAAAATAAAAATAAATAAACCCGGGGACCGTCACAGCCACAGACACACAACGGCACAGACACACAACACCACAGACACACAACACCACAGACACACAACACCACATACACACAACACCACATACACACAACGCCACAAACACACAACACCACAGACACACAACACCACAAACACACAACACCACAGACACACAACACCACAGACACAACGCCAGACACACAACACCACAGACACACAACACCACAGACACACAACACCACATACACACAACACCACAGACACAATGCGACAGACACACAACACCACAGACACACAACGCCACAGACACAACGCCAGACACACAACACCATATACACACAACACCACAGACACAACGCCACAGACACACAACACCACAGACACACAACACCACAGACACACAACACCACAGACACACAACGACACAGACACACAACGCCACATACACACAACACCATAGACACACAACACCACAGACACACAACGCCACAGACACACAACACCACAGACACACAACACCACAGACACACAACACCACAGACACACAACGCCACAGACACACAACACCACAGACACACAACACCACAGACACACAACACCACAGACACACAACGCCACAGACACACAACACCATAGACACACAACACCACAGACACACAACACCACAGACACAACGCCAGACACACAACACCACAGACACAACGCCAGACACACAACACCACAGACACACAACACCACAGACACACAACACCACAGACACACAACACCACAGACACACAACGTCACAGACACACAACACCACAGACACACAACACCATAGACACACAACGCCACAGACACACAACGCCACAGACACACAACACCACAGACACACAACACCACAGACACACAACGCCACAGACACACAACGCCACAGACACAACACCACAGACACACAACGCCACAGACACACAACGCCACAGACACACAACGCCACAGACACACAACACCACAGACACACAACACCACAGACACACAACACCACAGACACACAACACCACAGACACAACGCCACAGACACACAACGACACAGACACACAACACCACATACACACAACACCATAGACACACAACACCACATACACACAACACCATAGACACACAACACCACAGACACACAACACCACAGACACACAACGCCACAGACACACAACGCCACAGACACACAACGACACAGACACACAACACCACAGACACACAACACCACAGACACACAACGGGGAACCGAGAGTAGACAACGATGGCGACACAAATCCACTGCCATCGTGAGACGGAAAAGCGTGGCTCGCCGGTGCCTCTCTGGCTGTGGCGAATTATTCTACCATCCCACTGTGCATCTAATTAAAATGAAACAGCTTCGCGTAACGAGCATGGGGTCCGATTGCTGTAAATATCACAAGATCAACGCGCTGTCCTAACACTGTGGCCTTTAAATTAAAACACACCACCTCCGCTGTTAATAAAGAGCAATAAAACATGTTCCGTGCTACTTGCTGTGTGTTATATCGTCTCGTATTGAACTTTTGCGTGAGCGTTTTTCATTTTTATTACGTACAGTATTTACCAAAATTATTCTGTGGGACTTCACGGCGGATTTTAAACATTTGTTTGCCATGGAGAATGGGAAACTTGCATTAGTGCAGAGCGAGGTTCCGCTAAGTGATTATAATGTTGAAGGTAATGGTTAACAGATGTTGTTTGCAATGTATATCGCCTTTCCATCACAAATGTACACGTCGTTCGCATGCAACGTGATCGACACGTCATTGTTTGGTGAACGCATCCATCAAACTTCCGTTTGATGTTTCTCTGCCAATCACAACGGTAGATGGATGGGTCGTGCACTTGAATACGATACCACGTGCGACCAAGAAGACCACAAAAACCGAAACTCAGATTCATCACGAACGATAATGTTTGAGACAGACGATGTATGGAACGTCTGATAAACACGTTCACGACTAATTCAATTCAAAATTAAAAGTCTATCTGGCATAAAACAGCTGCAACTGCTGTATTCCGATTAACCGAACAAAGCTCAACAAACTACAAAATCATCTTCTTGGTTCTTTCGGTAAAGTCACGTAGAAGGGAAGTAATAAAATAATAAAACATAATTACTTCCCTTCTACGTGACTTTACCGAAAGAACCAAGAAGATGAATCCCTGCAGTCACGAAAGCTTTGAATCGAAATTTAACTACAAAATATGAATCGACGATTCCTGTAAAAAAAGGGGCCTTGCGAGACATTAAAACCCCGGATCACATTTCCTCCCACGCGCTAGCGGCACCTTACAAAGGCTGAGAAGGGACCGGCGCGAGAAGCTAAATGTTACCACCTCCTGGCAAGACCGAACATCGGCAGGAGTGGGCTGCGGAGTTAATTCGCTCGCGAGCCGCGGCGAAGTGAGATTCAGCAGAAGCGCCCAGCAGCTCACCGTGGATCGCTGCATTTCGCACTCCCCGCGCGCGCACGCGAGCGAGCACACAGACAGAGACGCCAGCTGCTTCTGTCTCCCTATGCAGATGGGAGCAGCCACCTGGCACATTCCTTTCACATTCCCATGCATTATCTATTTTATGTCGGCCCCGTCCACATTTTTTATGATTTTTCTTTTTTTTTACGTGACCGAAAATGCGTGAAGGTTTTAAATCCAGCTGTTTGTGCGTGTGTGTCTGTGTGGTGTGTGTGTGTGTGGTGTTTATTGCGGTGGTGTAGTGATTAGCGCTACGCTGCGCTACGTAACCGGCGACACGAGGTCGGTTCCCGCTCACGGCCAACACCGGTGACGATCATTTGAACCGGTCCTGGGCCTCCCCTAGGTCGATTCGACCTTAAATGAGTCCCTGGTGCGGTGTGCAAATATCGACACTGGGGATACAAAGGCGGCCGGGCGTGGTACTGGCCACCCACCCCTTTGTGTGCCGTGAGTGGGTGGCCAGGTGCTCGCTAACAGCAATTGCTCCAAAAGTCCGTTAAGGCTACACGGGGGATCTTTGTATTTATGTTTATTGCGAGTCACATGCAGTTACGACTTTTCACTTGGCCTCAAAGTGCAGGTAGCTTCGCACAAGCGGCATGAACACGTTATCCACCACGTTGTGGTGGATAGCGGCTGTTGTGATTATAGGATGCACATGTGTCAATCAGAACCTATTTCAATTGTTATGCAAAACCAAGCATATATGTGCACCCAGTGTGTTACAGATTTCAACATAGGTACTATATATGTGCTCATGACCAAATCACCTGTAATGCATCTGATCTTCTCAGACCTCGAAAGCTAAGCAGGTTTGAGCTTGGATAGTCCTCGGATGAGCGACCACCCATCGTGCACACAGCAGGCGCTGTAGGCTGCTGCGGGGCCACGTTTTTAGCAGAGGGCAGTGCCGCAAAATCCAACGTTGTACTGTTCTTAGCAACTGCGTCTATGCTCACCCCCATTCATCAGCGTGATGAAGGGCTATCGTTTTCTATGTATACTATCATACGCTGTTGAATAATACGTGCAGTTCATGTTATGACTTACTGCATTTAATAATCATAATGAATGCATAAAGCATTTTGCAATGTTAAAAAAATATATATAGCAATAATCAGTGCTATCCGGAGTAAACTTTTAACATTCCGTTATAATAACATTTAGGCCACACATCATACACTTACACATCAACATTTGTGCTGTATATCTCCTATGCTTCAATCATTATGATTGATTGGTCATAGGGGTCATCGCACCACCTTATAGCAAAGCCCTCCACGGCTGGTGTGCTGAATATAAATCAGAGTAGATTTTTCCTCCCGTGTGTATATATTTATATTCAACAAATGCATATATGCTTGAGAATATGTTCATCGCATCGCAAGCAAGCTGCGATGCGACGCACAGCAGCGAGTCTTGTTGCCCGAATATTCCAACAATCAGTGCAATCATCAGTCAAATATTTCATATTTTTGATAAATGATCATGCGGCAATAATATTCATTTTTTGAAACTTGGCTCAAACTCATTTTAAAAATTTGATTAAACCTTGCAATTTGTAAAACATTTTTTGGGAGGTTTTCATTTTGGACTAATGCATTTGTTCACTGTGCCACATGAGTAACCATTCATTGGAAAAATGCGCTCTTAAAATAAGGGACCAAATTGGCTTCGCACGCCCATGATATTGTGTGGCGAGAGAGAGAAAAAAAAACGCGGAGAAAATAATTGAAAAAAATAAACAGTCACTTAAGCATCTCCTTTTTGTTCTATCGCATTCTTTCCAAAGTGAATTAATCATGATGGATCTCAGCTCCGGAGCAATAGCCCCCTTTAAAAATTCATTTTCCTTGCCAGAGTTGTAATAGTTAGGGTGCTTCCCGCAACATACAGCAATTTTCAAAAGTTGATTTCATGTTTAAGATTAATCTGTTTTGGTTAGCCATGTATCATGTCACCAGCGGTGAGATTTCCACCGCGGCGGCTGTGGCCGTCGTAGTATTTTTGCATTTGACTGCGAGAGGGAGGTTGGTCTGCCCTGGGGAATAGCACATTATCATTTCTTTAGGGTCTCACCGAGTATTTTAACCGGTAAGCAGAGCCTGACCTATTTTGAGTCATGACATTATTTTCTGCTGTAGGAAGCGATATCGAGCTTAACTGTTTACTATCATTATTGTAATATTAAAACTAATAGGTGAGGGTGCGCACATGCGATCATGTGATGTATGCTTTTCCATGCACGTGTGTAATGTTTCACACTGTACTCGGCATTCCGATAAATTGCCGGACAAGTACACAAGCCAGTCGACACCGAGCGATAATGCAGGAAAACTAAACAGTTGCAATTTTTTTTTTACGTTATCATAAAATACGTCAGGGAATTTTTGCATCGAAGCCGACTACCATTTCGAGGCATCCATATCACGATATCAAGGTCCCTGCATTTTTTTTTAACACCTCCCCCGTTGGAAATGTTTCGCATCAGGCAATTTTGTGGCTTCATTTCTAGGTAAAAGAAGCATGTAAATGCTGCCGCAAATATCTGAAATTTGATTTCACGCTCGATTTGGCGTTACATTTCGCCGCGTGGAAACTTCATGAAAATGGCAGGTCGCGCCGCAAAAGTACTCCCCGTGCACCGCGCCAAAAGCGGGCCCCGTAGTCACGCATTTGGAGCGCGACACGCAGCCGTGGCAGCCCACGCGAAATCGGCGGTGCCGTGGAGGTGAACTCCCCCTGCTCTGGCATTTTGCGAGAGAGGAAAAAATGTCAGCGATAAAGCACCACGCGGACATGCGACTGGCATCGCGCGGCATACGCGACGCCGCGTCTCGCTGGGTGCGCGGCTGAAGATATCGTCGTGAAATTCAATCGCTTGTACGCCACCCACCAACCCGTGGTCGGGCAACGGTTCACACTTTCTGTCGCCATCATCATCGTCGTCGTCGTCGTAATTATCCATCATTTACCCACTGCTGGATGATGACCTCCCCAACCATCGCCATATCTCAAGGCCCTGCGATGCAATCATCCACCTTGACCACGTGAGCTCACTTCATCGCTCCATCTCTGCGGTGGATGTCCTCACAGACGTGTTCCCTCGGGCACTCGAACAGGATGCCTGTTTTAAAAGTAACAAATTATGGTGGTGGCGATGATAAAATAGAATATAAAATCATGTTTGCACAATTGATTCAAAACGCTATGATGTGCATCACTTAAAATTGCACCGATTAAAACGCTGCTAATACGAAATCACCCACTCTCATCAGACCTCACAAGCCAAGCAGTTTTGAACCTGGACAGTACCTGAATGCGTGACCACCAGGGCCGGCTGCTGTAGGTGTCAGATGGACAGGATAAGGAAGCCGTGAGTGTCCACCCCCGGGGTAAAGGGGGTAGATTTTCTCCAGGTATTACAGTCTCCCCCACATGAAGCCAAACACTCGTCAATATGCTTTGTCCAAACATCCCAATGCAGCGCCCTGCTGATAAAGAGTCGAGAGACACAGGCTGGCTATTCATTGGCAATTCACTATTATTACAAATTATTTAGTGATATTGTGCTGGCAAGCGCAACGCGTTCGTCAAGAGCACTGTGTGGTCTTGAAAGGAAAACGATAGAACGTTACGAGCAAAGCTTGTTGGGGTTCAGATGTATAAAACGCCAGTTGTTAGTGCTACAGAGTTACCTAACATGGACAAACTATATATAATGTTTTAGGCAATCGTGCCACACTTTATCTGCTCTCACAGCGCAGCCACAAATTGACAACGGCGAAAGCGAGCGGTCAGTGCACTGCCGGTTTTGTCGCCGTCTCTCCATTAGCAAGCCTCGGCTGCGACCTTTGAGCTCTCCGCAATGCAGACAGTGGCTAAGTGTTTAGACAAATGTGCGCGTCTTTAGTCAAGGTAGGCCAGGTCAGCCTCCCAAAATGCCAGCGGAGGTGTCTTTAAAATATGGGCTGCGGCACGGGGGACAGGGAAAAAAAAAGAACACAATTCCCAGCCACGCCCACAGGTGACAATTATTAATAGGAGTGCCCAAGGTGCGCTTGATAGCAATACTAATGCAGCGTCGATGGGCCCACTTAGGAAATAAATACAGAGGGATGATTCGGCAGCAGGCAAGTAGGAATAATTGACTAAAAATCAGATATTCCCCAGCCCTGTAGCATTCGAGGGCGGTGGGGAGGGGGGGTTATGGAGAGAGACCAGTCCCTCTGGTGAATGCTCAGCCACCTTTCTATATTCTCGGAGTTACAATTAGTTCAATTAAGCTACCGGCGGCGTCATAGCTTTTCCTGGTACACACGGCGAGCCGGAGCGAGAGTTCAGGCAGAAGCAGGCGCGGCAGATAAAAGCTGATCGTGCCGTGTTTCACTCGGTGCAGCGTTCCACGTTTGTTTAAGGTGTCCTAAAATTGTGCCTTGCCACGCCTGAGTTTCTGTATCGCCCCTTCCCCTTACGAGGTAGGTGATTCCATACTTTGTTGATTGGACTAAACGTGAGCATTCATTGAGTTTTAGACGGACGTATTTATTTTTACTCTATGTACGTACGACACGAGCCAGGCCACCGGAGTGGTGTTTCCTGCCGTGGCTCACCCCATCAGTGGGGCAGTGAAATCTGAACCGGTCCTAGGCCTCGCCCCGCTCCTTGTGTCAACACGCAGGCTGATGAGCGCGGAGAAAAGTGGTCAAACATCACCCATCACTGATGCAGGGTTGGGGAGGCTTTCGACCAGCGGTGGATTGACGAAGTCCTGTAAATTATGCCATTCACTGTACGTCAATATGCGTGCAGCCAGCAAATGACCGAACGTACCCAATCGGTGGCGAAATCAATATTTCACTGAATCATCCATGAAATAACTTTGCATGCAATGACAACTGCCTAAAACAAAAGTTTGGCAAAGTGTGTGCAAGACATAATGTTTGTTAGATGGTCTATATGAACTACATTAGTCCAGCAACTTGAGTTGCATTCATGAACCCGGCTAACATTGATGGGCGGTGATATCTGACACGGTTCCTGATCTCAATTCAATCCCCCACCCCTCCCACCCTTTCACCATCCACCAACCCGTACGAATGATCAGGGTGGTGAAGTATAGTCAAGCAACCATCACGACCGACACCGATACGGGATTGACAAATGGCTACAACTGTTATTATTTCACAAAGCGAAATGGCACGTGAGCGAGCATTACCGAGCCGAGCACGCAAACACGCTGATTTAGTGAACGTGCTAATTAAATTTTACATACTGTGTATAAACACACAATCTCGTGCCACCCATTATGAAGCTACTGAATGTAAACCCGAACCTGTTTAGTTCTGGCCCCGCACGTCGGCGTGGACATGCACGCAGCGTGCTCTTTCGGCACGTGAAAACAGCCTTTCACAACAGTTTAAATATTGGACCCACATCGCACATGGCAACACACCAGGCAAACCAACGGTATATCTGTACAGAAGTCATTTGCGCGTATTTCGAACATGTATATTTGCGAACATAAAGGCACGGGCGGGATATGGACTGTGCCTCGTTAGGGAGAGGCGCTCGAGAGAGATGTTTTTTTTGCACATGTTCAACATCCACAACAGTGGCTTATCGACCGCACCTCGTTACGAATAACGCGAAATGCATCGCGGTGGATTTTCGCATCCTGTCGAAGCGGCGGTGGGTTGAACGCCCGCATCATCAACGAGGGAATATTTTTATTCGTAAAACGGGTATTTTTTTATGTTGCATTATACGCGACAACAGCGCTCCTTCATACCGCGGCTGATGATGCACGTCGCGAGGAAGCACACGTACCTCGGAGTCTTAATCTTGAAACGAGGGCTGATACGCAGTCGACCGACCGCAGGGCCACGTTCTGTCCCTCCAAGCGGCTGCCAAAAAACGCAGCGGCGAAAAGTTCCCCATTAATAATTCACACATTTGCCACCGTTGCGTATCTCGTTATAAGAAAAGCGCCATTAGCTCAAACGAAAGGCAACTTGATTGTAATAAGTTCCCATTTCCCTCCCGCAAAAGGAGCCAACTGAAAACCCCATGCACCTGCTTCTTATTCAACGTGGGCGGTTAAATTGGCTGCGAGCAAAGACGGGTACATCATGGCCTGCCCTCGAGATGGATCTCATGAGCGTGACTTTCACAAAATACAAAAATCCCCCGTTTAGCCTTAACAGACTGTTGGGGCAAGTGCTGTTAGCGAGCACCTATGAAGGCCGGCACGGCACGCGAGGGGGTGGGTGGCCAGCACCACGCCTGGCCGCCTTTGTCTCCCCAGTGGCGATGTTTACACACAGCATCATATACTCGTTTGAGGCTGAGTCGATCTAGAAGAGGCCCAGGACCGGTTCAGATAATCGTCACTGGTGTTGGTCGTGAGCGGGAATCGAACTGGGGTGGCCGGTTTCGTAGCGCTGTGCACCAACCACTACACCACCGCTCCGCACGTAACGGCCAAGGCTTCAGATGGGTCTCTTGAGCGTGACTTTCACACACGCACACACACACACGCAGAGGGTACACTTTTGATAAGTTGCCTACTACGAGTAAGAGGAGGGGGTGGAATGGGACTGCAGGTGGCGAGCACAGACACAGAACAACTCTGTGGCTCTGAAACACCTTCCCACGATTGATGAGTGTGTGCGACCCCAATTGAGACCCACAAAGATTTCTCTATCTTGTCATCCTTTGATGTGTTGTGTTGTTTTCTCATTTACCATACTTTGTGAAGTCTTTTGTTAAGCATGGGCTGATTTTTTTTAGGAAAGAGAAGAAGAATTTCTCTTCCGTTGCAGGTTGCGAGAATTGTCGTTCTTTGTTTCTGTTATTGTTCAGGGTGACATGATTGCCTAAATTTATCGTTGTGCTTCGAGGAAACTGACAAGCCTCTGATTTGTAATGCTGTTGTGTAATAAAGATGTTATCAATAAAAAAAATTGTAGCCAAAATACAGGTCATTTGCACTTTAAATGGGGAAGGCAATTATTATTAGAATAATAACATACTATTTTATTATTTTTAATAATATATTCTTATTGTTATTATCACAGGTCAATGTGCTCGCAACCAGCAAACGACCAAACAGATAGTGACCGATCCTCACCAAAGCAATCCGCAAGCAACCGGTTGCACACATGACAACTGCGTACGAATAACACGAAGTTCGCAACCGGTTGCGCACGTGATAACTGCGAATAAATAACACCAAGTTAGCCAACGGCGGCGGAATACATTCGGAGAGTTAAGGGGAAATTGTGTTGAACACCGTTCGGCAACCGGTTGCCAAACTTATAGCTCTGGCTCGGGTTTGGCCTTCCGCCTAAAGGGACACCATCCAAGGACGACTTATGGACTGCCATAAAAATAAAACAGAGCACACGTCATGCTAGTTTCCACTGCTCAGAATAAATGATAAAATACTGCCAAGCATGCAGGCTGAGGTCCCCGACTGCGCACTCCCCTGATGGCCGAATGAGCGCAGTAGCTCACACCCTGAGACTGCTGAATCCAACAGATTGGGCCCCTGCCCGGTATCAATGGTTGGCCCTCGTGCAGACAAAGGAGCTTGTTAGAGCAGATTCCTGGCAGTTGAGGGGTGATGAATCCTTTGAAAATGCCGGGAAGATGGACCGTTTTTTTTTTTAACCGAAGAATGGATTTTCGTGCTTCAAAAAATGCTTCGGTAAAACTCGCGAACATGATGAAGTTAACGGTGTGTGACATACTGCACCCAGAGCACCGCTCTCTATTTCCGGAACCGGTTTACACTTTCGTTGATTTATCAAAACTACTTTTTCTCACCCCCCCCCCACCACGCCCTCCCCTTCATGTCGTTGCCATTAAAACATATCCCGGCCATTGTGCGCTTACGCTCCTTAATTGCCAGTTAGAGAGAGATGACACTAATTTTCGGCGGGCCCCTCGTAAGAAAGGCAGAGTAGGTCACACTTTTTCTGGAAGGGATACATTTTTTTTGGCACCTGAGAGAATAAACGTTCATTTAAAAAAAATGTTTTACCGGCATACTTTGACTCCGCGAGGATCCAAGTCAATAATGTGCAGTGAATAAAATGAACGGAGCGTAATTCAACCTCGGACTTCAACAACAACAACATGTTCCTCCTACATCCCCCAACAGTTCATGTACTTGTATTTTCAGAGTTGTTATTGCCATTTGGTCTGTCCGTTTGTTTATTTACCGCGGGTTGTTGTGCTGGATCATTCGAGATGAAGACGGACACACGGGGAATTATCCACCGTTCTCTCCCGCCGCATCAACTAAAGAAGAATAAGATACATCGGCGGTCGTGTGCGCGCGCACGAGAGCGCGCGCGCACGAGTCGCTCGTTTGGGATAGCGGCAGCCACTGCCGCCGTCATAATTTTGCTGGCAACATTTGGACATCAAGGTGCCTACGGATTGATATGTTGCCATAGCCCAAAGCGTGCGATGTACAAAAGGGGCAGCTTGCAGTCTCGCAACACGCTGCACGTTATCCGCAGCGAACGATAAATCGTGCTCGCCACAATTACGCTTTCTCTTATCGGAATGCCGTGCCTCGGCGTGTACCATTTTATTAGTCATACCAGCTATTGCGTTTATGTACACTGAGTTTTATTCTAATATTACAATTTTAAGGACGTGATAAAGTGTGGCCTTTTTTCCCCTGTTGCTTGCAATATTGCCGCCCTTCGACGAAGAGAGGATGCCAGTTTAATTATTTATATTTTTGGAAGCAACCATATTCATGGGGGGCATTAAAAGCAAGAAGCCTTTTGCAAGTATGCATGCATCAAAATACACAGAAAGAAGAAACGCTGGCGGGGGGGGGGGGGGGGCATTGGGTAGGTAGCGTTGGCATTGGAACCACAGCGAATAAATCAAAAACTCCACGGACTGTTAATTTCCTCCTGCCATCGATGGCTCCACAGTTTAAATCAAACGCCTTCATTTAAATGTGTCAGAGGAGAGCAGAATTACAGCCTGCATCCCGGCACCTAATGAGTTTGAAGCATCATTAAACTTAATTATGTTGTAATGCAGTTTCCAAAGAAATGGCTTGCAATGTCATTATAAACCTTCTCCTCCTCCTCTCTCTCTGCCTGAGCTGCCCACACAGCCCACAGCCCCAGTGCACATCCACAGCCAACCCCCGCTGGCCCCCCACGAATCTCCCCCCCCCCCGCGCCTCTCCCCACCCACCCACCCATCTACCCCTCCATCAGCAACCCGTCGCACTGGCCAGTGGAGGGTGATGTTAGACGCGCTCATTACAGGCCGACGGCGGGTAATAATGTGGGAGGGTGGTGTAATGGTCGCCACCTCCCACACGCTTGGCCACACAACAGATGACCCACTCACCGCCGCACAAACACCGCAATGCAACGGCAGCGCCGCCGTTGGCCCGGCTGGGTGTCCTCGGTGGCCACTGCCCTCGGCCACAACCATCACGCCGCGGCCACGTGGCAGTGGGCAGCTACCCGTGCCGGGCAGCAACCCGTGCCGGGCAGCAACCCGTGCCGGCCCGCCGATGCACGGAGCGAGAGTCGTGCCAGGCCAACCACCCCTCCCCCCCACCCCGGGCCCTCCCCACCGCGGGTGAATTTGGAGGGGCGAGTGAGGGTCACCGTGACACGGGGCCCACGCGTAAATGTGGCGGTGAACCGGAGATGAATCCACTGCTGGATGAAGGCCTCACACTGCAAGTCACCACCGCAGCCGCCGCTACTCATGGCAGCAACGACCCACACATCCGTCCGAGCAGCGACGAACGAACGAAACTCGCCGCTCCGTCTCCGTGGTGGACGTGCCCCGCGGGTGCGTTGCCTCCCGTGGTTGCTACTTGGTCGTGTTCCTCGTCCACTGGCCCATCAGCCCTTCCAGCCACGAGTCCTGCCCAAGCCACCTTTGCTTTTTAAAAGCCAAAATTGTGTCTGAACCGTGCGTGCGTGTTTTATAATCTTCGTGGTACTCGTTCCGTGCCCCTGTGTCATCCCATGAATGCTCCTCTCGATGCTTGTGCACTTTTGAGCTTTTGATCCGTACGCTCTGTCAGTGTCCACGTCTCTTGATAAGTAACAACGAAAAAAACAACTTCTCTTCAGACAGTAATCGCTTTTACTTGTGAAAACTTTGTGTCCACGTGAACATTTCTGTCAGTGGCCGTCGACAAGTTAGGGGCAGCTATGGCGCCCTGAGAACGATTATTTAAGGGCGCTTTATAAATTGTAATCATTATTACTATCACCAGAGTGGACGGAGATGTATTTATTCTTATTTTCTTCCCACGCAGCGCACGTCCACAAGCTGCACACTTTGCCCGCGGATAATCGAGTGTTAACTATGGGGCTGGTCTGAGAAATAACGCTGCAGCGAATGGGTAACAATAATCTGTACCCAGATTCCCATCCCCTCTTCCCCCCATTCATAGTCATGCTGGGTCTATTAACTCGCCCTTACATCCATAATGACAAAACAATGAATCCAACTGCCCATTAAAAACTGAATGGGAAGGAATATAGTTTTTAAACGCAAGACAGATGCAATGTTATTCCACATACGAAGATCATATCGGCGTGTTTTCAGTTTTATTATTCAGCTATCTGATCCTATGATTATGTTTTTCAGTTTTGCATTATGTTTTCCATTCTCAATTTTAAGGATCACGTGCCGATTGGGGGCGGGTGAGTTCGTTATTTGATCAGGAACACGACTGCACGCAAAATACCCACGAACCTCCGATGAGCACGGTCGGCTACGTACGGCGTGAAAGAGGTTCAACGTACGCGCACATGCGAACCCGTTCAAGCAGTGAGTAACGCCACGTGCGACAAGCGTTTGCCTTTGCCTCTCCCACGGAACGATCAGTTCCGTCGTCAAAACCTCGCTACGCAACGGGGTTCTCCTCCTGCACGTGTCATCCGAATGTGTGAAAAAAATTCAACACATCAAGCACTCTCGCTGCTAACAAGAAGAAGATATTTAACATTTCCAGCTTTTGTTATTTTCTGTTTCACACTAATGGAATAATGACATTTCCGTTAATGGCAATTTCAATAATTAAAAAAGGTGAGTTGAAGGCTTCTGTACATTGGGAGGAACTTCAAGGCTTTGTGATGATATAAATGCAATTTCCAGATTTAGGCATTGCAATGAGAACAGCTGTCTAACCGGTCGAAAATGACACCACTCAAATCTATACCACCTGATCCGCTGTATAAACCCAACCCTCTCGCCTACTCTTACGGAGCAAAGACAATATCATAGAAACATAACCATTAAGAACCCCGATGAAGACATTTACCAAAACACTGCATTTTATTGCCACTTTAATCCCCTTCCCCCACCACAACAACAAGCACACGTGGATTGATTATAGATAAAGCAATTAAAAGCTGAACAATGCGTTTAATTTACACCACTTTTAACCTGTGTTTGCAAGAAAAGATGTCTTGGCTTTTGGTTTTAGAGTACCATCTGGAAAATATTACAATGAACCCGCTTCCGTATGTTGGATTTCTTTTTTCTTCCTGAAGCTATGATGTCTGGGGTGAACTGTAATACGGCAGTAAACCACTATTCATGGAAATGACCGTAAATTTAGAATAATCCAGCTTATTTAGTATTTCAGACTTTTACTGCCAAGAGCATCTGTTAAAGTGCGTAGAGGTTTGCATTAAAGAATGGTATAAGGCGCCTGACGTACAGTTTTATTTGTACGTAAATATTTTCCTTTCATATTTGCTCTTTGTTGTTAAAAGTGAGCAGCATTTGCGTGGAACGGCTGGCACAAGCCGCTTTAGAAATATATTTATACCCTTCCTGTTTTTCGGTCCTGAAGAGTTGGGCTGGGTGCAGTAATTGAAAAGTCAGTATTATTGATCTGGCGCTAATTACCGACAAAGTGGACAATATATATAGTCGATGACCTTACAGGCAGCTAAGTGTTGAGTTTTATGGCTTTGAGAGTCAATGTCCAATCAAAAGAGGCCCATGGAGGTATTGCCTTGGCCTGCGAAAGTTAGTATTTTCTTGCTGTGAAACTGTGAATCATTGCTCCTTGTAAACATAACTCTGGCTGTGCTTGGGTTGCAGCTGCACTTGGGGAGGTAGTGGAGCATTTCATACTTTGCTGATCACAGGAAGACGGACAGCAATATTTCCAGCTGAGAACATGGTCCATATAAACCCATGGTGCCACTACATCTGTTTAAAAATCACAGACAAATAAAAATACGAGATTTGCTCAGCCAGCACCCACCGTCACGTGGCACCCACCGCCTTCAAGATCGCCTTCGTCTACCCCTCCCATCGCACTCCACTCCATGTGCTCCCGATCCCAGCAATCAAGGCCTTCAATTAAAACATCCAATCAACCCCTCATCAAGAGGAGGCTAATCCTTCTCCACTGCTGCTTCTGGGGTCTGGAACTCCCTGGCTCCAATAATCCGCACCGCTGTCTCTTATCCCCCTGTTCAAGTGCAGGCTTAAGGCATTCCTCTTCTTTGTGACTGTCCATTTCCATTTACCCGAGTGTCTTAATCAGGAAAAAGGAATCTCCCCGCCGTGCCCTTCTCTAACTAGCCCGCTTTCCCTTACAAATAACAACATAAAATAGAATCCTTCATTTTCCAGGTGAATATCTTTCCGCGTCTGCAGTATCTTAAGATGCGGCAGCATTTAGACATTTTCAGCATTAAAATAGTGATCGCGTTGCAATGCCGTGGGGGTTAACCTTGCCGTTCTTATTCACGCGAAATGTGCGTGCGACATGGGTAGGGCATTCATTCCATGACCAAACCCACGCAAATCTCAGACAATGTTGGTGAGTTCCCAACTGTTCCCCTCCACCACTTCCTCCTCCTCCATGCCCTTATCACTCCTCACCAAGCACATAACAATTCGTTTTCTCTGCACCTGCCCCCCACCCCTCTCCAATTCAAGAAATAATTGTTTTTATATTTATACATTGTGCTGAATGGAGCACCTCTGGTGGCTCTCAAGGTGTCGGATAGCCCAATTACATCCATCTATATCAACATCGTCATCAGCAACAGCAGGAGCAGCAGCCGAATGAGCACATACGTGACATTGAACGGATGCATCGTAAACTCTAGAATCGATTTAAATCGATGAACCAATACATCTTTACATTTCTACTCATCGCCAGCGATGCCAGACTTTGCCTGTGCGGTCAGGCGGAACGCAGGTGGAGTAGTGTTCCAGTGAACTCTGCAGGAGGACATGCCAAGGCATCAAACTTGGGGGAGGGGAAGCCAACAGACCTCATTCCTCACGCCACCCACACATCACTCACCCTCCCACATGTTTGTCAGTCTTCTCCACGGAGAAGGAAATTCGGCCGTGTTCACAGGAAGCGTTTGTTGATGGACAGGTATTTCACAGTGAGACAATCAGGGCTAAAGTGTGAGATGGCCTACCTCTGCAGATGTCCCACTTCTGCACAAAGCGAATCGTGCAGTGGCTCTTTGCTGATGTTATATGGCAGCCCGATTGATTCAAATTGGGCTACCATCACGCCACGAGATGCAGTATCCACCAGGATCTCTTGCAAAGCAGTGGAACCTCTTGGTGCCAGAGATAGGATCTGGATATTCCAGGGCCGGCACTGAAAGCCCCACAAGTGACCTCATGTCCGCACAGTGGGGAGCAGCACTTTACCACGGATACTGCCAAGTGAGTGCAATATTCGTCTTTTGACAGTCAACCCAATATGCTTAATTCTTAGAGCCATTTTATCCAAGTTAATTGCAGAACCATATTTAATGCGATTGATGTTTTGTTGTATGCAGCCACTGGTGGCCGGGCTGAGACCATAAACTCACTAAACTTGAGGAGCCAGTTTAATCACAGTCAACTGCTTGGCTTTGAACCCAGGTTCAGTGCTCTGACCTCTGAACTACACGACAACCTCCTGGGTGATGCAATAGCTAAACATCGCCGCTATGAAGGTACCTGGGTGTCTCAGGGGTCACAGCCCTGAGCCATCACTGCAGAGATCCTAGTTTCAAACACGGTTTTCCACCCTGTGATTAAACTGAGTTCTTAATTGTATGTATGTATGTGGAACTTATTTCGTACCATACGTAGCCAACCGTGCTAATCGGAGGTGCGGAAATGATTTGATGGTGTCAGCCCAGTTGTCAATTACTGCATGAAAACGATCATATTTAATTTGGTTTTTCACTTAATTTTCTCAAAATTGCAGCTGTGAGAATGAAACATATCGGTATGACTGCCATGCGATGAACAATTCTTCATAGCAGGGCAGTTGAGAAAGTGCAGCAGCCCCCACTGTGGGTAGCAGGCATTGAAGTAGTTTAAGTGAATCTCAGACATCCAGCAGTGGTATATCCACTGCTGGATGAGGGTCTTCCCAAGACGGTCCAACTTGGTGCTTAACCGTGAACCGCAAAAAGTAAATATCCACCACGGAGACGGATCAGACTTTTTAAATGGCAACGTCATCTCAAGACTCGACCACGTGTGGCTTGGCCAGCGGCGCAACAAAATGTAATTGTTTTGTGTTCCTCTCAGCTCTTAGCCAAATCTAAAAAAAAAACCGTTGGGAGTGTCCGGATGACCGCATGGCGCCCACAGCAACTGCGGCCCGCGGGCTACAATGATTTTTTTTACACAAAGTGAACCAGCATCACCACCACCACCACACAGAAGACTGAGCGTCACGCATAAGTGGCCTGGCTGTCCGCACCAGCGGAAGGGCACCAATCACAGGGTGGGCCCTGCCTTGCCCCTCAATTGTTATTTTTTTGTCAACGGCTAAAAGGCACCTCCAGTGGCGACATATGACCTATCTCCCTTAGACACAATTCCTGTGGCCAACTTTTAATCACATTGTCTTCAGTTTCGAGAATTTGTCGTCGCGTCACTCGCAGAATCAATGTGGAATAGGGCAGAACGGAACTCGCAAAAATTGAGGGCTGGCTCCCGCAGAAACAGGTCCATTTGTTTCACTTAGCAGAACTTAGCCGGAGTGCATTCACAATTGATTTTTGTATCTTTTCTTCGCACCATGAGGAGGCGTTTCTGCAACTACAAAGGCGTTGGAAGTTATTTACGAGGCAAAATAAATATTACAGTTTTAATTACTATATTTATCTTTTATGTTTATTAACGTTTATGGTAACGGCGTGCGGTGCGTAATTGTGGCATGGGGAATGAACTTCAACGCAATCTATTCTGAGACACAATAAGGAATTCTGGATATTACAGAGGGGAGTTAGGACGAACGCGCCCCCCACCCCCCACAATATCGCAACGCAATGTAAACAATGCGTACAAATCCGAGTTGTATCGGAGTAATACAACTTTACTGAATGCCCTTTATTCCATGACGTGTCATGGATTTCAGTTGAAAAACAGAAGGGGTGGGCGGGTTTGTTATGGGGGGAGGGGGCGGGGGCGGGGGGCTGGTGGAGGAGGGGGCGGGGTAAGTGAGTTGGAGGGGGGAGGGGGTCACGGGCCGTAAGGGTGAAGGAGACCAGGGTGGGGGGCGATGTTGGGGGATGGAGACAAGAGAGAGGGGGGGGGGACAGAGGGAAGCGTTCTTTGCAAAGATTGATTGCGCGTCTCCGACATAGCAATATGAGAAACCAAACTTGATGATTACGACAACGAAGCACACTCCGCCGACTGTATCTAAACTTATTTGGCCCCAGCCCACATTGTGCCACGAACGCAGAGCAGCGGGGGGATTGGGCGGGGGGCGGGCGTTCTGCGGACTCTGTGTTTATTGCTGTCAGTGACGGACGAAGCCGCAGGCTGGTATTTTATCATATTTACTCCAGGCCTGGCATTATTACCACAATCACAATTCCATAATCTTTCGGCACGTCACTCCACTCTATAAATCAAGGGCCCTCACACGACATGAAAAATTGCATTAATATCTGCGGGGCTCCCGGAGGGAATTCGCCCGATACCTCGAGACACTGGGCATTGCCTGCCGGTCAGCAGATGCAGCGGGCGTTTCTACACGCCGTCGGAAACTCACTTTTCGAAATATAAAGGGGGGGGGGGGGGCTGCGTGAAATTATCAACCCCTAGTCAAAAATTATTACAGGCGACTAATTTTACGTCCTTTAAATGTGACCGCTTCCGTTTAAAACGAACAAGAAAGACTACTCTTCTTTTTTTTTTTCCTGGGCCCGAGTGGGCGACGCGCTATAATTACACAAGCATTCTGTCAGAGGATGCTCTCAAAGATGTGATTTGAAAATAACTAACCAATATAAGCGTCTGAGTGGTGCAAGCATTCGTTCCGAGGGGACTTGATTTTTTCGTTTGCGCGTTGCTTGCGGAATGTTTGAGTAATGGCTCCCGTTCGGTAGTTAGCGCTGTGCAGATCCGGCACGGCCAGATTGATCGCGGGTTTTTTTGTTGTTGGAGACAACGTGGAAGGTTGAGCGCCACTCGTCGACTCGCTCATAAGTGATCCCTCGAAGCGGAACGCCTTCGCACAACGATAACGCGACGCGCTTTAGCGGCGGTATATAAATGACGGCATCCGACGTGCGCCGGTCTGTCCATGGCTTAGTCAAGCTCCCGATGTGACGCCTTAAACATGAAGCTTGCCGTTTGCAGTGAACAGTTATTTGCTTGCCAGATGTACCGTATGAGCATTTAATCACGCACACACACATATGCCCATGTGTGTCAATGCCTATCAAAAGTTTTGCGAAGAACAGGCATTAAAGAAAGTCTTATCAATCTAATGTTACACTTGTGTGAAGGTTCATCTGTGTGGAATGACTGCATAAAAAAGTGCAATTGCGTTAGGAGTTCTGGAATCCCCCAAAAAAGAGTATTAACTTTGAGTCTGTGTAGTTTCAAAATCTCATTCTCAAACGATTTTGCCCCTTCACATATATATTAAAAAAACTACGTAGGCCATACTGCAGGTTGCTAAGAGCAAAAAAAAGAAATGTAGAATTTAACCGCACACAACAACGCCACAAATGCAACCTCATTATCAGGGAAAACCATTACACTTCCAAAATTTGGGATGTCCGTGAAAATTCATGAACAAAGTGGATTTTAGACGTCAAAAGTCAGCGGGGGGAAATTTCGGCGCAACGCGCCCCGTACCCTTTTTGGCTCGTCACCTCGAGACACGGGACAAGCGAAGCAATTGCGCCAGCTTGATGCAATAATGCTCTACCCGTGTCGGTCAGTAAAAATGTATACATCATTCGGCTTGCCCGCTTTGCTAGCCCGTGGCGTTTGATCATCCTAATTAAATATAAATCCTGCTGGTGGACAGGCACTGACAGAGCAAGGAGCTACCCTAGCTATCTCTCCATTTGTTTTATGGATCTCCGGGCAGCTGTTGGGCCGAAATTAATCCAGATTCCCTCCTCCCCTCGGACCTCGGCAGCCCCCCCCACCCCTCTTGCCCCCCCCCCCCCACTACCTTCCCACCCTCAACAAAGCACATCCCTCCCCATCCCCTGCTACCTGGCGCAGATGCAAGACAAACCGCGGAGTGTCCTCATTCAATATTAATGATTCATTTGTTTTGCGAAGAACTTTCTAATGAGTGGAGAACGCCGGGCAGGGCATTAATCAAAATGAACGTGTGGTGTGTTTTCGGGCTGTCCTTGTCGCACACAACTTTCGTGGGAGAGCAATTGAGGGGAGGTTGATTAATTGTTACAAATTGATATCTACCTATCGCTTCATTTTCCTGTATGCATTCAGCGCACTAACAACGTCCCTGGGGAGGCTTGCCTTTATTGCACGCGGCAGTCGCGAAGAAAATGTCAGATTGTCACTCCTTCTGACCATATTTGATAGATGAGGAAATGTTACGGAACACTGTGGCTCCGTTCGTGCGGAAGACGGTTTTGCATGCCTTAGCAAGAGCTCTCTAAATGTACCCAGGAGCACAGAGCATGCCTAATCAGTTAAGAATCAGCAGAAAGTTGCGCCGCTCACGATGCTTAGGCTGCTGTCCATATGTGCGGAGGCGTACGCTCTAATAAAAGACAAAAAAAACACGAGACAAATGCAATTTTGACATTTTGGGTCAGCCATTGTGCCTAACCCTAACCCCGATGAAGCTAAGATTTGTATCGGCTGCTAAAACATAACCAACACAAAGAAATGTTACATGAAAACTGCTTGCCTTCCAACGGCTTAGAAGATGCATTTGTGAACGTTACTCTTTACCAAGGAAAGATCTTCCGAAACAAATTCATTTTATTAATGTTGCACGTGTATTTTTCTTTCGCGTGATTTATTTTAATTGGCTGGTGTATACATCTGTGTTATTTATGTTCGCCTGGGTTACAAACATATCGATTGGCCAACATTGACCTGAGACCAGTGTCTCTTAAAGCTGATGATCCTGCATCCATGACACAGAGCGTGATGACCAAATTATTTTTTGCAGCAGGTAAGTCTACTGGGAGAAGTGAATTTTACCTCACCTATTATATGCTCCGGGACAACAACAACAAAAAATCACCTCCCCTATTTACCCGACAGCGAAGACACAACCAGCTGGGAAAACTGCTTGCATGGGCAGATCAACAAATCTCTGAAATGGCCATCACGATTGGTCCACTACAAAACAAGGCAGGTAAGAACTGAGTTGGCGAGCTCGATTTGTGCACAATACCCTCACTTTAGTTATAGACTCAGAATCGATGCGTCTTTCCACGGCATATGGGGCAACTGCCGAACATTTATGAAAAGTGTGAAATGTGCTGGGATTCTTTGCTCAATTAAACACTTGAATAATTTGTTGCGGCGCAGGTCATAATAATTAACTAACGAAATACATCCCTTAAAATCATTATACTCGGGGTTGTTTTTTTCCCTTTCTTTTCGATCTAAATTGCTAATCGGGGCGCGGGCACATGCGCTTCACTCGTTAACGCACAGGCGAACAAAAGTTTTCTGTTTGCGACTGGGTGGGAGATCATTGGGATGAGATGTCTCTTTTTTTTGCGAGCGGTAACAGAGGTGGGCAAAATACTGCCAAAGAACAGCACGCGATTTTTCTCCTGGGAATAAAAATTAAAATAGGCATGTATGGAAAAAAAACTTTTAAATTGGTCAGACAACTAGGGCTTGGATTTTAGTCCTGGGAAACTAAGACAAACATTCCAGATAAAAACCATTAAAACTTCAGGGCCTTGTGAAAAGTGTCATGTTTGGCCACGGCTAATCAATTGCTTCATTCAATTTGTGCGATTTTGTTTATATACCATTCCACGGAAAGCTTTGGCAGGGCTTCAGAAGCACAGGCTGGAAAGACTTTGCTACCGTTAACAGCTGCCGTAACTCTGCCTTGGCCTGGTAGGAGGAGCAGGAACGTTGGTCGGCGTTGCGTCCGTGTGCACGAGTGCAGAGCGGTCGCGCAGCAGTTAACGGCACTGCACCATAAACCCCACTCGCGGCCAACGCCGGTGACGATTGTACACATGTATGTTGAACGTTGTTTCGCACCGTACGTAGCCAGCCGTGCTCATCGGAGATGCGAACGAAGGACAACAACTCAACACAAAAGCAGTTCTAAAGAAATGAGTTTTCAATCTAGATTTGACTGGTGCTGGGCCTCCCCTAGGTTTACTCAGCCTCAAATGACACCTGGTGCAATGTGTAAACACAAAGGTGGCCCTTGCGTGGTGCAGGCCGTGCCGGCTCTTCTAAAGTGCACGCGAACAGCACTTGCCACAAAAGTCGGTTAAGGCTACACGGGGAGTCTTTGTCTTTGTGCAAAGCCGAGAAGTGTCTTGTGATTAAATTTAGTTATTTTCATTTTAATTTTATTTATATTTTTTCTATTATAATTTTTTATTTTTATTTTCACCGACGTGACTTTACCGAAAGAACCAAAGAGTATGGATCCTTGCAGTCACAAAAAATTCAAATCTAGAATTAAGTGTCTTAAAGGCGGTGCAACAGACACGCCTCTGGTGTGTGTTCAGGCTATGGCACGTGGAGCGAAACGTCAGCCATCGTGCCGAAACCAACATCGGAGCAGCGCACAGCGCAACTGCGACAAACGACGCAGTTCTGATACCACCCACAACCACGAGAAGAACAAAAACACACAACTGCTGCGGTCACAAGCACTCCAGCTGCGCCGTCTGCTACCGCGCAGGAAAATAATTATTGTCATTAACCGATTAAGTTTTTATTTTATTCTCATGATTGATGCGCGCCGATAGTTTATCCACACCTGTACGCGCAAAGGCCACGCAATGAGCGGCCGCGAGCGAAGAATTCGCGTCGATGGCGAGGGCGGTGCTTCCGACTGTGCAGGCGTCACCGCGGCGAGGGGGCCCCCGCGTTACCCCCCGTGATAGATGGCCACCCACGGCCATTCGTATAATGTGCTCAGTCACGTTTGACACCGAAAAGGGGATGTTTAATCATAAATCCCGCAAGGTATAAACTCTGTCCATATGGAAGAGCAGCTGCCTCGCGGCCAGGCTCTATTCTTAGCGAGACGTCTGCAACATCGTGGGCCCGTGCGCAACATCTGTCAAGACGGCGAGCAGCCGCGGCGTGCGTCTTCACGAGTCGCGACGCTCCTCCGCCGCCGCCGCCGTCACAACTCGCTCTCGGCAATTAATGCAACGCACTGCGCCCTCTCCTCCTCCGCCCCCCTCCCCCCTCCCCCGCCCCAACCTCAATTCATAAATATATGCTTTGCACTTCCAGCATCTTTTTTTGTTATAATTAAGACTCCCGACCATTTGTACATATGCGTGCGCATAGCGTGCGCGTGCGTGAATTAACTGCCACGTAAACTGTGAATGTGCTGTTGTGATAGAAACAAAGTAATAAAAAGGAGATGGGAGTTGGGGGCATCGGCCTGGAGGCAAGGAGGGAGAGCTGGTGGAAAAAAGTGAAAATGATATGTTAATTCTGTGGGAGCCCACATCCTTAGTGATGGGGGCATTTGCACATAGAGTGCTCACAGCCTGTGTCTAGCAGGCCTCTTGTAAGAGTAATTAAACGAGCATTAGGAAGAAAAATGAAGGCCCAAGGAGTGATTATGCACAGATGCAAAGCGTACGTCATGTTTAACATAAATCATCCGTGGTGTACACATTGCACGATTGCATACAGCGCAAATGGACGTATGTCGAATTTTGGCGAGTGTCGGTTACAGGTGGTGCGAGTGTCAACAAAACAGCCCGGTATCTTTTTCGAGTGGCTATTACAACCCTCCACGTGGGATCGGATCATAGGAGGAGAAGAAGGGGGAAAAATGCATCAAGATCGCTTCATCACGCCATTTAGACGCCTTTAAATTGAACGCTACCATTCAGATGTGCCCTTTAAACAATCTCTGCGAGCACATTATTCACTTTGCAAGTTTGTCAAAACAGCAGGCCGCCGAGTAATTCAGTGATGGACATACATGACCTTCAAATGCGAATACGTCGCTACGAAACTTGCGGATTTAGGAATGCGCTGTTTTCTTTTGCAAACAAAGTCGAGGCTCGCAAGGCTTAACCCAGTCGCCTGCAGCACCACTAACAAGCGAGCAAATTGTGGCCATGGCCGAAACGAAGCCTTGCGCTTATTTTTTTCCCTTTCTCGCAACATTAACACAGCGGGCGTGTTTAAGCCCCCAAGATTTAGCAGTGTTTTGTATCTGCGGTGGCAGACGAGACACGGCGCGCCTCTCTGTGCCTGCCCATACTTCATCACACGGGCCTCACTTTAAAGGCAGGTTTCAGATTGCCGAGGCAATTCAACCTGGGATTGAACCTCCTCCGCTGATCCACCAAATCTCAGTGTGCCCCCCCCCCCCTCCCAGCTACCCCTGAGGTCACATCGATGCTACTTGCTGCTTTGGCATCCAGGAAGAGTGATGTCGCGTTAATTGAAAGCCAAGGGCGATTCATCTTAAAGTATATGTTTTACAGATTCTTAGCTGAGACATCTATCTGGCCATCGTGGAAGAGAAGGCCAAATACGCTGCGAGAGGGGCTTGGTTGAGACCGCCCTTCAAGTAGCAGAGGCTCTTCCAGCAGCAACAGCAGCAGCAGGAGCAGGAGCAGCAGCAGCAGGGTGGAGAGCAGAACTTATAGGCTTGCACCTTTGCCTTTTTTCACGTGTTACTTTAAAAAAGAAAAACCAAACATGAAATAATGTCATCACAGTGGAACAGGGTTAAATGAGAATTTCTCAGCCAAAGGAAGCTGTGTTGGGGCCGCGCGCGTGTGCGTGTGTGTGTTGTGTTGTGCTGGGCATCCTTCCCCAGACCTCGCAAGGTCCTCCTCTCTCGCAAACAAACAATAGCATTAGTGAAATAATATTGTCCCGTCGGCTGGCAATTTGAGAAGATGAATGCCCGATTCTGGTGTTTCATCACTGTCACTCTGTCCGAGGCTGCGACCGATTGCGCTGTCATTTCATATTGTGTCACCAGGAGCTATGGGAAACACAATGCTCTCTGTCGTGACGAAAAGAGCAATGGGGGGGGGGGGGGTGGTGTATGTGGTGTGGCGGGGAGGGGGGTAGAGAGCCCCGCTCTTCTGCTGCACGAGACTGGGGGACCTCGGGGGAACGTGGGAGGGGGGGCCGTGGGGGGGGGGCGTGGGGGGGGGGGCAGGCAGGGAGAGAGAGAACGTTTGGGGAGCACAGCGTTGGGGAGGTGAATCACGATGTTGCGACCGCGAGAGACGTTCCGTGTTTTTACTCGGCTATAACCAGTGAGCACTTCATTGCTCCACTTTCAGAAACATCTTTGACCTTTTTGCTTTCCACTATGATGCTGGTAGGTTCAGAAAAGTGTCGTTTTTTTTCATCCGAATGTGGAAGATTGCAGGAGACGTGTTGTCACGTCAGTGCAAAGCTATCGGCGCACAATGTGCATATACATGTCAAGAGTATTAACTCAAATTTTGTTACGTAAAAATAATAATAAAATAAATTGTAAAAAAAAAAATACCAAGTCATTTCTTCATTCATTTGGATGGTTTCCTTGACTTGGCACGCAAGAAGGTTAGCGTGACCAGCATCGTACCCCTGAGGAATTTGATGTGTCTGACAATTGGGAATATCACATTATGGTTGGTATAACAATGGCCTACTTTGTTTTTTTTTTTACAAAGCGTGTCATCGGATTTTAACATAAACGAACGACTTAATCCATATTGTTATAGTTTCATTGTAATGTTTGACACATACCCCTATACTATAAATATGAAGATGTACATGACGTTTAATAGACATGCTATAGTGTTTTTCCTACGTCTTATGAATAATAATACATCCACTGCTGGATGAAAGCCTCCCCACGCCACGTGAGTCGTGAAGGCTGTTTGGCCATGCTTCACCTTGCTGGTCACTGCAGGTTGGTAAAGGGCACCGTATAAGAACGGTGGTTTAAAAAAAAGTGTTCAGGACGACAACTCGTATCAACATAAACACAACTTATTTGAACATAATGGATTATTTGATTTAAAAAAGGTGTTTAGGATTACAACTCAACTTATCGACCTAAACACAACTCCATATGGACGTAATGTTTTACTTATTTGAAGCTCTTGAGCAGAAATATTAAATGACTATGTGACCACACCGTTCTGAGTGCACCCAACTCTTTGCCAGATCTGAGAAGTGAAGCAGAGTTGAGCCCGATTCGTACTTGGATGGCAGACCACTGAGAAGTGCCACGCATCCATCATACATTCGGCCTGCAAGGTGACGAGAATATGTCTACACTGTCCAGCGGCGGATTGACTCCATCTGTAGAGAGCTTTGGGAGTCCCTGCCTTGGTTTCGCGGTGGAGTTTCCGTCCAAGTTGCCTCTGGCACGAAGCCCAAACACCTCGTTCAGGGAATTGGTCAAACATCCAAACGCAAGATCCTCTTGAATAAGTCTTGAGACTCAATCGAGGCAATTTCTGGCGAAATAAAAAGCGTAGTTATTGCCACATGCTGCTATGTTATAGGACTATAAAACGATCCACACTAGAAACTTTTATTATTTTATTTTGTCAGGTAAGGCCCACTGAGATACGTAGCTATTTTTCAGAAGCGACCTCTCCACAAATGTTACCTTAACGAAGTGGCTTATCACGTGGAAATTTAGCAGCCAAATACTCTGAACGCACGTTTCTAAATGTGAAGGAGGAAAAGCCGTAGGACCCGGAGAAAAAAAATCCACGGGACCACGGGGAGAAAGAGCATACAAACTAAAAAATATACACCAGCAGGCGTCAGGGTCGGGATCAAACCCACAAACTCCTGTATACCAGGCGAGGCAGTTAACATCTCGTCAGATCTCAGGAGCGCAGTAGGGTGGAGCCTGGACAGTGCTAGGTTGGGCCATACCCATGCATAGCGGCTGCTATTGGCTGCAGGGGTTACGTGGTGGGAGCAGAGGGCAGCGAAGGAAAATACATTGCTGCCTGCACTGCACTTTTATTCTCCGGCGTCTACGCTCCCCACATACCCCCACCCCCCCCCATTACTGACCAGCGTGGTGAAGTATGGTCAGAGTAACCTCTATGATCCACACGGTGTGGCGAGGCTCTCATCCAGCAATGGATACGTTAGAGGTGGCAATAGCGGAAAAAAAACCCACACCGTGTGGGTCTATGCAGACCTTAAAATATCCTGTTCTCAAAATGTTTTGACTGGCCCTCTATGTACACATGAATATGTATGTGTGGAGGGGATAAACTAAAAAGAACAGAGGCGCATATTGCTCAGATTTATGAGACTCGTGCTTATAGTGCCGTTCACAGAATGAAGCACGTGCTCTATGAAACGTACGTTCTCATGAATCACGCGGTCCACGATGCAGGCTCCCGGACACACGTCGCGAGCTAACACCTCTGCTTTCAAAAACACGGCTATTTGCATTAAAAACAAAGCATATTTCCGCAAGTTTGGGTTATTTAATTGAATTTTCTTTACTCGCGCAGAAAAGCCACATTTGCTCGGAGGGCTATTTTTTAGGAGGGTCCTGCGTTGGGTTTTTATTTTAAGATATTTTTTGCCAAGAATGGCAGGCTCTTTCTACGGTGCCGGAGGAAACCGGAGCACTCGGAGAAAACCAACGCTCACGAAGGGGCAACACGATCTCCGTACAGATGAAAACAGATGGTGATTTGTCCACTTTCTGTACTGCCTTCTCCTGGCAAGCCAGGGCATGTCACCTCGATGCCTATGGGAACTCAGATTGCAAATGTTGTGGATTTACTCTCCAACACACCGGTGTGCTGTACTAGTAACGGATTGGCATGTTCTGTTTACGTGACAAACCTTACTAATTGGCTGTGTCGGGTGGTGACGGGTTTAACAACACATTTATACTTACGCGATCTAACCCAAAAATCGTGTATTATGGAGTTTCACAACATTTGTGCAGTTATCCACCAGCTCTCATTTGCCTACAAGGCGCTGGTTTATGGGTGTGATAGAACTGCAGCTTGTTAGGAAGCCGATTTTCCTCGGTGACATTTTTTCTGTCTCTTTTTGACGAAAACAGACAGAGAGGAATTGAAGCTAATGCACGGGGGAACCGACCTCCGGGGAGGAACCTATCCACTAAAAAACGATCAACGAAATGCCGCTGGCTCAACATCTTCCAAAAAAAGACAGCGTGCTCCAAAAAAACAAAACAACAACAACAACAAAGAAAAGGGCCTGGCACCTAAATATAAAGCCAGGCTCGTCATCCATTGTTTAATTAACAGTTCAGTCACCTTCTCTGCTCCCACGGCGGAGACCAATTAATTGCGTTTCCCGCGGGACGCGCTGTGCGAGTACGCAAGCCCACCACCACCAGCACCACCAGCACCACCACCATCAGCACCACCACCAGCACCACCACCATCAGCAGCAGCGTGCGGCGACGACCACGACGTCGTCACGACTCTGGGGGCCCCCAGCGGCCGCCCGCACGCCGAGAGAGAGAGACGTAGACGTCTTTACGGTCACAAATCGCTCATTATTAACATCGTGCCCGCGTCTCCAACTGCCGCCCCCCGACACTCGAGGCAAATACTGTAAAGAATTGCGGGGAAGCAATTATGGTATGAGGCACCTTCCCAGCACCAGGCGAGACCTTAGCCGCTGTGCCTGGCTTGACCTCCTATTCACCCCAGCTGTCACGCAAAGCAAGTTATGTATGTTTACCTGCGGTGCGGACATTCAATATGCTTAATTTACAAGGGCAGTGTGAACTAACAAAGTGATATATTTGGAGTTAATGCTTGGGCCTGAACGTTCCGATGTATTGTTAGAAGCAGCTTTCTATAATTCTTTACAAAAAAAGGGACAGGCTATTGATTCCTTGAGCTGTAAATTGCACAGGGCTAAGTGGCCTGATCAGAATTCAGGATTATAAATGAATGGGACAGGCCTGAGCAAGAAGAATGCTCTGCAATAGTGGCAGCACTTAATGGTAGAAGTCATTGCAGATGGAGGAAATATTTAAAAAAGTGGAGAGGGAGGGGGGGGGCGGAAGGGAGGGGGGTGCAAGTCTTGCAAATCAATTACCGTTCCATGTCTCAAATCTACATCTGCTGTGGATTTTGCTCACTAGAGTCATTTGTCTAAAGCTTACTGGTGTCTGACATGATGGAGGGAGGGACAGTACATTTGTATTTCCATTTACATATCACAAGATTACGGGAATAAAATATTCGCTCTCTAATGCCGCACAGTAAATTACTCTGCGAATTGATTAGAAAAGGCCCACAATATCATTTATAGCCATTCCCCAGAACTGATAAGAAATAATACCATTACTCCCATTCACTGAAAGCCAAAGTGATGTTGCTAAGGTTTTCTTTTTATGTGCCTGCAAATGTATGATTTTGGACTTTATTGCGATTCTCAAATGCATGCTATTATTGTGCTCGCCGAGATAAATGCTTCGTAACGTTAATAAACTTTGTCAAAGGGCGTAATGACACCATGTAATTTTAATTAGGTGGATAGATCTTCTATGTGCAAAAAAAAAGCAATTATGCAAGATGAATATAGGTATCTTGCACATTATCTCCAAAAGCATTTGCAGTAAAACACAAGAAACGAAAAACGCTTCCATATCTTGCAACAGACTTTTTGTTTTTTTCACGCAATTTTTTTCTTATTCTTCCAGATAGTAAAGCGTAATATGGTACGCATCACTAATAATGTCGCAGGACCCCAACATCCATTTAATAAATCTGTGATAACGTATACATGGTAAAAAAAACATGTACGCACGTAAAAAAAAAAAATACTAAACGAGCGAAATGAGGAGGATGGCACTATGGATCACGACTTGTAAACCGTGACACGTTTCGGTTTTTTCGGTAAAGTCACGTGACTTTACCGAAAAAACCGAAAAGTATGAATCCTTGCAGTCACGAAAGCTTCGAATCTAGAATCGTGACACGTTTGCTAAGAATCACGGAGTCCCACATCCCCACCATGGCCAAAGACGACCGCGACGAAGATGTGGAATTCTCAACAACAACAAAAAAATTGGGTGACATTTTAAATATGATCTGCTTAACAGCGTACGAGTGCGATGAGGTGCATTAGGAAGCAGTGCCTGGAGTCATTGCTGAACTACAGACCCGACTCGCTTGCGCGGTGACAGGCGTGCCTTCAAGACCGTGCGTGCACCGTTACACCTTGTTACTTCATTTAGCCACATAATTAAACACTTCTACTCTCATTACCGTGTCTTAATTATCTCGCATTTAATTACCTGCCAGACATAAAAGACTTGTTAATTAAACACCGACGCTGGGATGCCAGCCACTGGAAAAGCGCCGAGCACGAGAGAGAGAGAATGGAGACAACACACCTTCCAACCTCCAGACCGCCACAGCAGCCTCGTGTCACTTAATGTGTTTATACAGGAAAACAAAACTGCGAGGCATTCTCATTTATTTACGTATTTATTATTAAAGGTGCACTGCTATGAATCAATAGGCGCTCTTATTCTTGCCCCGGCAAAGCGCGGACGCTGCGCGTGAGAAACGGAAGAGCACCTTCACAGGCATCCGCTTGAAGTGAGCTGCACCACGGCACCACCACCTCGATACTGCCGGTGCCAAGCCGCTAAACATTTAGCGTGGCACCATTTAGCGTGGCACCAGCGGTAATGTGTGGACCGTTCGTCCCTGGAATGATTGTACAAGGCACGCCTCACGTCTGGAGCATTTATAGACGGAAGGACTTCATTCGTCACCGTGCATTGTGTGTATTCAACGCGGTGAAGTATAGTTAAACAGCCCTGACGACCTACACGGTGTGTGAAGGCCTTCGTGCGGAAATGAATTGACTGCACTTTTTATATATTTTTTTCATATAGACTGGAGTCGATTGAACATCTGAGTTTGACTCCCAGCTACGGCCAACAAAAGCGGTGTGCGATGTCTGCAACCAATACTGCCCCCCCCCACCTCTTCCTCCGACTGCTTCAGCAATTCACGCTGATTAGCGTGGTGAAATATGGTCAAATAACCCCCTTGGCGGATACGGTGTGGGAAGGTTTTCATCCAGCAGTGGATTGATAAAAAGGCTGCACGTCATTACTAGTTTTTTAAGTCTACTCTGCAATGCTGGTCAGGTGGGCCTGATTAGTCCACCACACATTATCTTAACTGCCCTTTGGATTGTAATAATAATTTCAGTTTTATATAGCGTCATTCATACTAATTGCATCTCACTCGGCTGTACAATAATTAAATGCAATAATTGTATGCAATAGTCACGTTAAAGGCTAAAGCCTATTTATAGAAATGATTCAGCAAGTAAAAAAAACGGAAACCCTCAGAAAATAAAATAACTGAATGAACAAATAGAGAAATGGTATAAAAACAAAACAACGATGAAGTTATCACAAGAGGGCATCTCTCTGTTCCGCTGCCTCTGGACCTGTGTTGCTCAACTCCACTCCTCGCCAATTCCCCTTCCACCCAACCACGAGTCGTCGGCTGTGCTTCGTCTTTACCAATATTTTCTCTTCATTGGCAAATTAAGCCGCTGCACTTACCCCCAAGCACCCGATGGTTGGATAATCACGGAAAGCCCGAGGACTGAAACTGAGAAGGACTCTTACGGACTGCAAGCCCGGCACACTTCTGTGATATTATCCCTGCATTGTACGCGAGCTACAGAGTCGCAGGAAGTTGCCACCGTGCAACGAATCGCACACTGGACTTGCAACTCAGAGGTCGCTGGTCCCATTCGATTTTCCCAGAGCAGAAGTTGAAACAATGGAGCAGCTATTTTTTGTTGTTGTTTTTGTTTCATTCTCCCACCCGTGTCCACCCAGCAGTATAAATGGGCCCACCACAGTTAGTCGATCGGCAGGACGTGTGTGGTGGGGTAAAGTGTGGGTACATCCACCTCTTCCGAGATGTCTGGCCAAGCATTAAAAGGGTATGCAACATACCCCCTAGGAGGGCTCCCTAGAGCTCCCTCTAGCTGAGACCCTTCCATCAGCAGTGGCGTGAGAAAGCCATTGCAGGGCTGCGCCATTATTCCTCCTACACATTCACTCTTGCGCCACGCATTCAACGCGGTGGCTCTCACGTTATTATTTGACTGACATTTTTTGAACAAAAAAATTCTGCCAGATATGAACAACGATTTTTTTTAACGTCTACAACGATGCAAATTTTTCTTTCATGACTTAAAATTGGAGGGGGTTTTTTTTCTCAGTATTTTTCCATAGAAAATAGAGCTATCACCCTAGTTAAAATAAAGGTCATGTATGCATTATATATATTTTAAACCAATTCAAGAGTGCACTCTATAATCCCCGGCAACATGACACCCACGATCTTAAGGAGCGATCCTTTCTTCGTCGGAATATTTGGACGTTCAACGCCGTGAATGAGAGAGGGTTGCGCACAACAGCTTATTTACAAATTAATATTTTTTTTGACATCGTCTCTCGCCCACATAGACCCTAATCTGCTTAGCGCGGTGTTAGACTGTACACGAGTCTATTAAATTGGTTCAATTTAATTAGACGTTCTCTCGAAATAACCTTGCACGCCGCGTCTATACATTACCGGATCTCTGTATTTTTTGGTGACGACGGCTTTATCGCGGTGCGCTCGAGAGGAGCGGAGATAGATACAGCCAAAGGCGTTCGCTTTAATGATAAGAACGATGCCTTTACATTGATACAAAGTGCTCCTTTACGTGGCCTCATTAATGCATCCGATGAAATATTTGGCTGCTGCAGATCAGGCCTTGAGTGTTCAAAAAAAATTACGGTACCGTGTTCAATTTGAAACGTGGCAACAGATCTCTTCGGGGTTTTTTTTGTTGTCGCGCATTTTTCAAATGTTGCCGTTTTTAAAACGTTTAACAACTTGCATCTTGGCAGACCCCACACTAAGCCGAGAGCGCCTCCTACTGAACGGAAATTCATCCACTGGTGGTGAGTTGCAGCCATTCGTGGCAACCCGTGGGAAGAAACCAACGCTGTTCAAGAGATATCTTGTTCGGGAAAACCCCAGGAAGGCCTGTGACATTATACAAAAAAACAGAGATCGGATTTCCACTGGACACACGCCAGAGATATTCGTCCGTAGAAATACGACGATTTTAAAAGTAAACAAACAAGGGCCTCTCTCGTATGCAGTCACAATGTGGTCTGTTACCAACAATAATCCCGACCGTGCAATGATTTCCCATTGCGTTATACTGCCGCTTACCGGCGAAGGGTGAGAAATGCGTGAGAAGTCTCTCCAACGACCTCGCTCCCTCCTCGCACCAACCATGTCGTGGGGCATTTTGCACGCGGCTGTTGGCTTTGAGCCGAGATGCAAAAACAATCCAAGATGTTGCCCGTGTTACTCAGGACACAAGTGCAGTGAGCATATGGATATCAGTAGGAAAGGACACGTGCAAATTTGAATTCTTCCCAAGTGCCCTGTCTTTGTAGGCCTTATTAGGGGGAGTGGTGGCGCAGTAATTAGCGTGCTGCACCATCAACCCGGCAAGCAGAGTTTGATTCCCGGCCACGGATAACATCGCTGGTGACGATATCTGATCCAGTCCTTCCCTTCACAGCCCCAGCCTCTCGATCAACTTCACCGACCCACGCCGAGCAGTTAGCAAGTACGGTCCCACACCACCCCCACCCCTCCCCCACGATTCACAATAGACCTCCGTCCAGCAGTGGATTTACAAAGGGTTGTACATCCTCAACAAAGACGTTAATTAAACAACAGAAATAAGGAGGGCTGCCCGATGAGTGATTTGACACCGCACGGGATATTCATTCATAAAACGCGGACCGACACTGCAAATGGGGTAGATGTGGCTCAATGGAATTGCGCCGTAACGAGTGGTGTCACCAGGGGGTGGGGGCATTTAAGGGAGTTAAGGCCCCCAAACTTGATTCTGACATCTATTCTCATCACAACAGCGGGTGGACCTCAGCACGCGTAGGCCAGCGAGCACAACAATTATTGGCACTTTATATTAAACACTCAATTTCCCAACGCTGGTCGACGATTGTGAGTGCATTAAAATACAACAACTCAGCAATTGACTGCATCGGTGCACACCCGAGGAATATGTTACGTTACAACAAAGAACACAAGAGCAGAATATGTGCATCTAGGTTCACGGATGCCGGGGGTCAGAGTGGAATCAACATTCTTGTGAAATCAAGAGGTGGACAAAGGCAGGTTTGGAGTGCTGTTCGAAAACTGAACTTGCCAAAGAAAACATTTCACGTCACCCCTCCTCCCCCCCCCCACTTATATTACAACAACAAATATATATCGGGGCCTCACAATGTGTGTCATTTCATGGAACAAAACACACGCGCGCACGCACGCACGCATCGAGAAATTCCCAGCAACTGTACGCGCCCACCTGTGGACTTGGTGGCAGTGAATGTACGCGGCAGGCTCATGCCCTGCTCGTACGCATCCGGTGCAGGCACACACCACTCGGTGGGTTGCTCAGGCGTATCTGCACCCAAAAATAAAATGTGACCAAAACCACAACCGCCAACACACACACGCACACATACAGTTACACGCACCATTCTTATTCAACAGTTGCACGGTTTTAATTTTTTTCCTGGACGGCTTCATAGCAACGCCCTTGCAAACGAGAACATCTTGGGAATGAAGCCACGTGTGTGTGTGTGTGCCAACGTTTAAGTGGGGAGCAGTAGTGTAGCAGTTAGCGCTACGCTGCGCTACTAACATTGCTGACCCGGGTTCGATTCCCGCTCACGGCCAACACCAAGTGACGATTATCTGAATCGGTCCTGGGCCTCCCTCGAGGTCGACTCAGCCTCAAATAAGTACCTGGTGCTATGTGTGAGCATCGCCACTCGGGAGACAAAGGCGGCCGGGCGTGGTGTTGGCCGGCCTTCATAGGTGCTCGCTAACAGCACTTGCCCCAACAGCCTGTTAAGGCTACACGGGGAATCTTTGTTCGAGCTTCAGACCCGAGGTTTTGTTGACAATACAGTCAACAGTCACGACCATAAATCAATTGGGAGATCCATAGTCTACCATAGAACTATACAGAATGTGCATGCATTTAATGTCTATGTATTTATTTTACACACATATATATATACTGCACGCATGGTTAAAAAATGTTTACCTCTGAGTTACAGCCGTAGCCAACGAAACAGTCTGGAAATGGATTGAAAACAAGAGTCGGTCGAATCGTTCCTGAAACCGAGAGGAGGGAGAATATGTCCGTGTGTGCTGCTGTGGGAATTGGAAGAGTAGTGGTCAACGCGCTGCCGCCGCTACGACCCCAGCGAAACGAGTTCGACCACCCGCTCACAACCAACATAGGTGACGAGTTTCTGAGCCGGTCCTGGGCCTCCCCTAGGTTGACTCAGCCTTAAAAATGAGCCCACTCGCTGCGGTGTGTAAACGTCGTCGGGGAATAGACAAGCGCGTCTGTGCGTGATGCTGGCTGGCACGGAGGCCGTGTGGGCCTTCACACGCGTGCCCGCTGACAACACTTGCCCTAAGAGTCTGTTAAAGGCTGTACGGAGGGTCTTTGTGTGTAAGATAAAACAGTGTCGCAGCCGAGTTCCTACTGCGGTCTACGAAACAGTATATAAACGGCTTTGCCCTAATGTCATGGGGCATGTTTTTTTGCGCGTAAAGAGCTCACTAATTGGAAATTGGGGCATTACTGTTCAGCAAATGTTCAGCTTTGAGTCCGCAATGAAAAAAATCTGCCATCTCGGGAGACAATTTTAAAACCGTTAAAAGAGAGATGAGACGTTATTAGGGGTAATGTGTGTACCGAATTAGAGAGCGCTGATAAGTGCGGGTGACTTGATTATGAGTTTATGACATTTAATGGTAATTATCCTAATTTTGAGAAGAAAAAAAACCCTGTACATAATACCTTGATTCAAAGCACCTGCAGAGCAGGCTGAGGTATCTTTGGAACTAATTACACAGCCTCTCCCGCATGCCACCCTTCCAGCAATTATTACACGGCAGGATATATCGTCAGTAAAATAAAATGAAGTTATGTTGTCATTTGAGGTGGAAATTATTATAATTTTTTTCATCTAATTCATTCCAATTAGCGAAGGTTCGTGATAATGTAGGCCAAATATATATGAGTTGTTTGTCAATTTTCATCCGCAGAAATCACTTGCTGTTGTTAAGTGTACTTTGTTAATAACAAAAGAACCCGCACGTGGGGTGTTTGTGGTTTTGTGAGGCTGACGAAAGCGGGGCAGGAAGGAAGTCTGCACCCGGGTTAAATATCGACACGAGAGAGCGGCTTGCAGCGAAGGGGGTTTGGCATTTTGAATTCCACCAAAATTCGTTCTGAGATCGACTCCCTGAGCGGATATTGAAGAGACATGACTTATTGACCAAAGTTGATGGGTTTGTTTCCTCAAAAAAATATACAGTAGCATACAAACTTTTTGTTGTTGTTGTTTATATAGTTAGCTGTGTTTTTGAATTGTAATATTTTATTTTATACCTCTGACATGAGCGACAGCTTCGAAGACAACTTTTTGAATTTGCTCTTTGAGCAATCGGTGGTGAATCGGTCAGCTGAGTCCACGCAAGGTGAGTGGAACGCTTCATTTTATATTCGTGACGTTAACATCTTTGTAAAAAAAAAAAATAACCGATGCCTTGACATTCCTATTGACAGCGGTAATGGGAGACGATATGCCAGCTCCGAGCTACCAAATTAAGAGAAGCTTCCCCCAGTCGGCGCACACAACCTTTGCTTAATTTTCGCGCCACAAACGTTGCAAATTCGTGAATTGGTGCGATAAAATTGACAGCGGTGGACCCCGCTCCTGGGACACTTTCTCTCGCGGCGATGACATAAGACAATTGACATTTTTTTTTTCAGTGCCTCATTTAGATGTTTTGGTTGCTCACGCAGCGCGCAGAATATACGCATTTTTTCGTCTTCCTCCCTTAAACAACAGCAACTCTCCTCTCTCGCGAGACACCCGCGACCACTGCTAGTTCGCACGCCGCGCACGCCGTGGCCACTGCCCCGCGTGTACCCCCTGTGCCCCCCCGTGCCCCCCCCCCTGTGCCCCCCCCGTGCCCCTCGTGCCCCTCGTGCCCCCCGTGCCGTCGCGCAAAAAACTTCGCCCGCTCCGCCGATCGGCGCCGCGCGGTTTGGCCGGAGCGCGTTGAGCCCCACGGCCATCTGCGCCTCGCGCGTTCTGCCTCCGTGCAAAGGCAACGCTCGCGGTTGAGGACGAGGGAGGAGGAGGAGAGAAGGAGATGGTGGCTGTTAAACAAACACTGCCATTGTCCATACAGCTTGCACGCCCGCTCTCTCGTGGTCGCGCCGTTACCAGCCGTCGGGAGTTGCTTTCTGGTTGTGCCGCGTGCTGCTCGGGGTGAGCTTCGTACGCACGTGTCGCTCCCACGTGCTGGGACGCCCCTTGAGGAAGCGAAATTGGAGAAGCTCCCAGCGCCCGGAGCGAAACGTCGTAACATCACGCCGAAGAGCGCACAGTGTAACCCCAAAAGTCTCCAGCCATGGTGCCATTAATCGGCAGCAACGTCCATCAGGCGACTTGCGTCAATGTCTCCGGAACTGCGACTCCCTGCTGTTGCTACAACTGCGCAGGAGTGAAAGAACGGCGGTGCCTGTCCATATCACTCCGTTGACCGATCAATTCAAGAACAGCTTAGATATCCTAACGTTTTCAAGTTAGCTAAGACAATTGTGGGAAGAAGCAGATGGGTTACAGAATTTTAAAATTGTTATATTGTATGCACTTGGATGTTGAACTTTAATTTGTTTTTTCTAGATCTGTGGATATTTGGGAAACATGCTCAACCATTTTGGCTTGCACTGCTATATGTATTGGAATGCGAAGTTGCGGTAAAAGTATTACGTTACAATGATGATGAATACAATTGCAGGCAGTGGTTGAGTGAAAATGTGCACGTCTCTAGTAAGGAGACTGAGTGTGCCTTTGAGCGAGAACCATTCATTTCTTCGGGTTCGCCTGTGTATTTCAATCACGTGGAGTTTTGCTTGAGTCAGAGTCGCGGGCACAATGGGATCAGTGAACGCATTAGGGGTACGTCCGACTTCCACTTTCTCAGCTTGCGAGGTTTTTTTGTATTCGACTGTAACTGCTAATCGCTTTCACTCGTAATATCAATTTCCTCTTGGTAAAGTCACATTTAGACGCTTCCTGTTTCTAGTTCACAACTACCTCAATGCTTTCAATGGGATCCTATGCCATAACCATTTGGATAAAATAATGAGTTGGGGGGGGGGGTCCAATCTGTTTGAAATATTAAACTCACTGTCTTCTTTCTCTCGTATGGAATTTGAGCGGGCAAGCCATCGTCACGACATTAGGGGCCACCTGATGTTCACCACCGCAATACGTGTATTTAATATACTGCACGCAATTCAAGTCTGGGTGAACGTGTGGCAGTATCTGTCACCGAACCATCATCATCATAATAATCAATAATAATAATGACCATGATCAAAATAATAGTGCAATTTGTAATGTGCAACAATTTCGCGAAACAGAGAGTCACTGCGTGATCGCAAACTTCTCGGGAGGCGCGGGGAACAGGCTGCCGAATAAGTGCGGCCACTTCAGAGGGCTCCTAAACGTAGACGTTGGGAGTTGTGGAATACTTCGTACGTGGGGCGGCACAAAGTTCCAAATGACCGGAGCAGGCCAGGGAGAATCTCCGCTCGGCCAGGTCGATCGACAGAGACGATCTGTTGGATTGGGCTTTGCGTAATGCTGCGTTTAGCAGGAATCTACGGGAGTAAACGAGGAAATAACATCATCATAATGGCATTGATGACGATAGCAGAGACATTTCAGGCATATTTAAGGGACTGCATTTTCAATGGTGAACGGACATTCACCATTGCTAATCCACTGCTGGATGAGGGCCTCGCACCGTGCTGTTTGTGGGGATAATTTGACCATACCTCACCGTGCTGTTTGTGGGGATAATTTGACCATACCTCACCGTGCTGGTCAGTGCAGGTTGTTAATGGAGATGGATCTCCCACCACTTTTCTCAGTTGTCCAGCTTGTAGCTCCACAGCTTTTAATAACCGGCCATGCATGGTGAGCAATCATACAAACACGATCCAGGATCTTAGCTTCCAAGATATGAGATCAGATGCATCTGGGAGATTTTATCAAAGGCACGTTGAAAAAGCAAACATTAAATCAACATGAACTCACAACCTTTGCCGTTAATATTGCCTCATTATAGACAATATACCTTTGGCTGATGTTTAGGGCAGTGTCCATTAAACGGCGTAGAAAGAGAGGGCAGAAGAATCACACCTTCACACCGCTGACTTCAAGAACTGTTGATTATTTTGGTGGCTTATGATTTTCCACGACATTTCCAATGATTCAATACATGTAAAGTGCAATCTATGAAAATAACTTCGTAAATCTCTCTGCCCAAAACCATGAATCCATTTTTTTTTGTGACACAAAGCCACCCCAGAAGGTCCGCCAGAAATATGATGAACAGCTTAAAACTCAAGAGCAGTCACGTGGGGCTTGGGTAGAAGACGTCGCTGGGGGAGATGATAACCGATGGTCAAAAATAAAGATGGATTGGCAGCTAATCAATGAAATGTGTCCCAGAGGATGTCCGTTGGGGAGATGAAGCGAGGGGATCAGTTCATGTGCAGGTGCTATCGGTATTATATCCTCGCCCAATCGTGAGAAAATGGTGATGATGGTTTTGAGAGGCCTTCATCCGGCAGCAAACGGATAATCGCTGACAAATGACGAATTGCTGTGGCAATGATTTCTCATAATCCATACAGTTGTGACGGCTGGCATTTTTGTTGTTGTTGTTGTTGTCGTTGTTGTCGTGTCAGATGTAAACTTCTCGGCAGGATATTTCACAGCTCAGCACGACTGCAGCCAAGCCGCCTTCGGTCCCGGCTACCTCATGGCCGGTGGCCACAGAGCCGCGGCGGGAGGGAACGGGAGCGGCGCTCCGTACCCCTCCCCGTTCAGCTACGACGCCGGCGGCGGCGGCCTCTTCAAGTGCCCCAAAATCCACATCACGCCCGGCGAGCAGGTGGACCCTACGGTCCTGGCCTACGACTCGTCGTTCCTGTCCCACCGGGACTCCCCGCACAGCCTGAGCCCGACGCGCAGCCTCTCCCCGCACAGCTGCCACTCGGACAGCTCCCAGGGGGGCGATCGATACGTCCACGAGGTGGACGACGTCGAGCAGGAGATCGTGCCCAGCACCGAGAGGATCAACCTGCTCCCCTCGCCCTGCGGCAACGAGGGCGGCTGCCCGCCGGAGGCGCGCCACACGCGGCCAGGGTCGCCGTGCAAGAGGCGCTACCCCGAGTCGATGGAGCGCGACGAACGGGAAGACGGAGACGGCGTCGGTGGCGACTTGGCGATGGCGTTCGCCGTGGATCGCCACCACTACCAGCAGCAGCAGCAGCTGCAGCAGCAGCAGCAGCACCCTCACCACCACCACCCTCACTACCAGCACCTATACCACTACCAGCAGCAGCAGCAGCAACAGCAGCAGCAGCACCACGCGCGCTCACGATCGTTGTCCCCCAAGCGCACGCAGGGACTGGCCCCGGGCCTCGGGTGCCCCTACAGCCTCACGCGCAGCACGGAGCTGCTGCACCACGCGTCGTCCTACGAGCACGACGGCAGTGGCCACGACTCCCCGAGGGCCAGGAAGGAGGCTCGGCCCTCTGTGGGAGGGCGTCACTACGACTCGTTGCTCTACCAGTACCACGGGCTCGACAATTACCGCCTCGCGGTGCCGCCCGTCGTCAGCATGCAGCCGGCAGATATGTGCACCCACAGCCCCTTCCTTAGGTACGGACCCCACTCCCCCCCCCCCCCACCAGCCGGTGACCTCGACGTTTTATCTTCGCTGAATGTGTACGTAGCCAACCGCGCTAATCGGAGGTACGCAGAGAGATCACCTGTCCGAGGAGTACGGATTTGTACGTATGTGTGTGTGTTGAATTTCTTTCGCACCGTACGTAGCCAACAACGATAATCGGAGTTGTGGAGGAAGGATAAACAAATGAAAAACAAGGAGCAGTTCTAAAGAAATGTGTTTAAAATCTAGATGAAGGTAAAAGTGCAGCCCCGCTCACACCACTGCTGGCTGAAGGGTCTCCACTCGAAGAAGCTTCAGAGAGCCCCTCTTGTCTACAGGGTTTGATATCCGACTATTTTTTGATAGAGTCGTATTGATGGCTTGTACATTTTTATTTTAAACGATTGGCTGTTTTCTCCCGGGCATTAGCAACTCATTTAAGTGGTTGTTTTCCCCCACAACTGTTTTTTTATTTTAGAGTGCTCAACAATTGAGTGAGCCGTTTCAAAAGGTACACAAACTGAAAGCGCGTTCACAGCCACGTTAGTGTAGGGTTATTTGTAGTTTGAGCATGGCACACCATAGCACATAATACAAACAAATGTCCGTATAGCCATTTGTTGTTGTTGGTGACGTCACCACGGCGCTCGTGCCATGCTAGGTGCACTGAGGCCACGTGATGTGTCCAAGTCCCGCTGGCAGGAGGTCGCCGAACAGACCCGGGTGCCGTGGGTTGACTGAGATACAAAGGCAAAGATCACCCGCATGGCCTTAACAGGCTGTTGGGGCAAGTGCTGTGAGCGAACACCTGACTGGCAGATGCACCAGCTGCGCTCCCCGCTGTGCCCAAACCACGGCACCGGATGCTGCAACGCACACAGCCGTGCAGATTGTAAACATTTATTACTCTAGGAACTTAACCTTCCGGAAAACAGTACATTACATAGAGTAGTGTTTTGCTTTTATTTATTTTTCCAAAAGACTTGTCAACATGGTACATGTGCATATATTATAATCACAGTATAATTACAGTTCAATCCAGTTATAATAAACTTTAAGAGCAATTCGTTATTTCAATGAAGCCAATTATGTAAATTATGTATTTTCATTGCATTTAAATTAAGCCATTATGAACACAACATGAATTTCGTTATAACGAGGTCATTTAAATGAGATGCTACCGCTCGCATATACAACGCGCAGCTCTTCCATCAATCCACTGCTGGATGAGGTCCTTCCCATGCCGTGCGAGCCGTGGGTGTTAATTGACCATACTTCAGCACGCTGGTCAGCGTGTGTCGGTGAAGACAGGGGTCATGGATATAGCAGAATACAATTGCAAAAAAGAAGCAGTTGATATGATGCAACAGCCCTTAGCTGGACACAACATCGCCCTGCAGCCCGATAGCAACCTGCTTGTGCGTGGGTGTGCGTGTGGACATAGCTGCAGGAACCTACCCACCCCCACCTCTGTGCCACTGAATGTGGGACTTTTACAATTCGACTGAAACTGCTCCGGAGTGAGTAATCCGCCACCAGCGGTTGGCCCTGCGTTCATCTCGGGAGGCATCACACCGCATTGACATGTTCATGCGTCGGGCCCCCGCTGATGTACACATTATTATTGTGATGTACACATTATTATTATTATTACAATAATATCACAAATTCCCTCGAGATGAAACGTCTCGCTTGCAAGGGGGCACCGGCTGTCAGCTGACACGTACGCATTCAAACATTTTTAATTCCTCCACTTGATGACAACTAAAGGATTGCAATGGATTTATTTTTTATTGTGACGTAAATAGACATTTGATGCGTATAAATAGATCGGTGGTACAGCGGTTAACAATGCACTCTATGGACCCGGTGACCCTGAGATACATTCCTGGACACGGCTAACATTAGCGGTGAGACGCATCTAGGCCAGTCTTTAGGCACTAGAGCTGAACGATTTGGGGAAAAAAATCTAATTGCGATTTTTCTGACAGATATTGCGATTTGATTTGTCAAGCTTCAGTTCAATATTCACTGTGCAATAGATTTCAAACATGTGATGGAGCATTACCACATGATACCATCAAAATATTAACTGCTCTCTATATTCTAATGCAAGGATGAGAACTTAAAATACATGAATTGATTTCAACATGTATTTATTAAAATGTTTTCATTGAAATATAACAATCAGACATAAAACAATTGTTAAGTTAAATAAATAAAGTTATAATAAAAAAAACTATTCCAATAAGAAAGTAAGAGGGCTTTTCAAGTCGCGAAAAATCGCAGCTTTTGCGATTTGCTAATCGCATTGTTTCAAATTGCGATTTCGATTTGAAATCGATTAATCGTTCAGCCCTATTAGGCACCCCCTTCACCAACCCGCACTGACCAGCGCAGTGAAGTATGGTCAAACCAACCCCGATCACCAACACGGTATGGGGAGGCCTTCATCCAGTAATGTATTGACAAAGGGCTGCTAATCGTATTATTTTACTACTGTACTCTTTGTTTCTGTGAACATTAAAAAAATGGTGAATCAACCATTAGGATTTAGTGCACATTCCTGCTTAATCTAGTATGAAGTCCCCTTTTCAGCCCTTAATTCCATTTCATGAGCACGTTCATTAATTCAATCCACAGATAAATTGGCATTCAAAACCCACATCATTTTCTGGACTGTGATCTTCAGCAAACAATATCCTCGGCTGAATTGTGTACGTACGAAATTGATCATGGGCTGGATACAGTTTCGTTTTTTTCATTCAAATTTAAAGGGAATGGTGCACGTGAAATCCCCACCAATTACAGACTATGCTGCCAGAATTGAGTGCAGAAATGCTGCAAGGTGGATCGTCAGTACTGAAACCCAGCTGAATGAGCTATATGACAGATAAAGACAGCGTTTATTACAATGCATTATGGAATGTGTATATAATAATTACATTACATCTACTGATATTCAACTCTAAGTCATTCGGACACAATCATCATCATCTTTCACATCCCTCTATACATTGCAACATCTACATGTATATCGTGAATATAACGGATCATCATCATCATCAGCAGCAGCAGCAGCAGCAGCATCCATGTATTTCCTTCATCATCATCATCTATTATTATTATCATCATCACCATCATAGTCTTGCAAATGTGTACATCATCATCATCCATGCACAAGCGGGTATTGTGTCATCCGCATATATAACTTCATCATTACACACCAAATATTATGACCATCATCACCATCATCATAATCAGAGACCCATTTCCCCGAGTCTAAGCAAGCGCCAACGCTGCTGCTGCTGCCGCCACCGCTGACAGCGCGTGCCCGCTGTGCCCCAGCAGGAGCGACGTGTACCCGCCGCTCGACTGGCCCCTACCGAGCCAGTCGGGCTCCTACGACCTCCGTCTGGAGTCCCAGCCGCGTTCTCACCACAGGGCCCACTACGAGACGGAGGGCAGCCGCGGGGCCGTCAAGGCCCAGGAGGGCAGCCACATCAGGGTCAAGGTACGCGCACGGGCACACCCGCGACTCGACTCGCAGCCCTGGCGGGGGCGGAGCGAAGTTGGCACGGGCTCTGACACAGTCTGTTGTCTTGTCACGCGAATTGGATGTAACGTGATGTATTAGGGAACACGTCTTTTTTTATAACGCGGATGCGAATTGGATACACCGCGATGGAGCGAACGGAACTGCGTGGCGGGATGCTGCTGGATGCTTCTAGTTACAACCCACGCGCCTCAGTTTTTGTTCAGCCTGAGTAAGCATCTCACGTGTCATCGTGGACTGTGCTTTACCCCTATGTTATACATTATGTATTCTAAGGCCATTTTTCCATAATGTGGTGTTCTTAAGGAACGCAACTACCGCGTTATGAGACAACAGACTGTACTCAATATATTTCTTTGTCTGGGTCGCTGGTAGGCGAGAGTTGGTGGCAAGTGAACTGGTAGCCACATCCAGAGCGATGGGGTATAGGAGGTGTGGCGCGCCGGGTCGCGTAGATGTTTTTAGAGTCATTGATTTGGACAGGCCCGGCTGAATTTAAACCATAAGGTATGCACCATGCTCATAGCCCTAGCAATAACGTGTTAGGAAACCACCGGAGCATTAGGAAGCCACTGGAGCTATGCACTTTTAATTCTAAATTCAAAACTCATTTCTTCAGAACTGCTTTTGTGTTTAGCTTGTTGTCCTTTCCCCGCACCTCCGATTTGCACGATTGGCTAAGTACAGTTGTGAAAGAAGTTTAACATACACGCGCCATTTTCAATTCAACAACAATGGTGGGCATGAGAATTGGTCTAATGAGTGAAATGGGGCCTCCATGTCTAATTTCCCCAAATTTTTGTAGCCCAGTGCCTGGGCAACCTCTGGTTTTTTTCATCGCCTGCACACTCGGTAGCATCACCACTGTGCCCGAGTATCAGTGCCTAATTTCAGAAAACGTTTCCACACCCGGCAAGACCGGATCCAGGATAACCTTCGCCTCGGATGCGGCTACCAAGTCACATGCCGACACGCCAGTCTACTGGGTACCTGGGACAATATTCAGCGAAATGAAACGAAGCCCTGCAGAGCATGGCACCACAGCAGACTTAACAGCGTGCTATTCGAAGAGCTCGCTACGTGCGCTCAGTGCGCGTTCGTGACGGACTGGACTCGGAAGGTTTGCGCGACACCAAAATGTTCATGCTTGGGGACAAAGAGAAGAAACCGTTTCGGCAGGTGACTTTCACCTGGGTATAAAACGACGCGGCGGGGGGCTGCGGGTCAGGCGCGCAGCGGAAGGGCGCGGGCGAACGCACACGCCCAGCTTGTCGCGGTTAAGTAGTTTTCCTTGTATTTTGGAAACTGTGGGTGGATGGGTTAAGAGGAGAAAGATGTTTCGCTGTTTGAAAAGCAACGCGTGGCGCCTGCTGCCTTCCTCTTTTACGAGCAAAAGCAGATGGGGGGGGGGGAGTTTGTGGGAGAACAGCTGGGACACACGTGGAGAACAGAAGAGGTGGAGTACAGAACACACGGGCGGCAGGATGCGACGACCACCCCCCTGCTGTGGCCAGGCCCACAATGGCGGCTGCACGTGTCCTCCTGTGGAGCCGTCGCTACTAAACGCTGGCCAATAGGCAATAATGAGCGTGATTGTGATGTCGGGAGGGGGGGGGCGTAAATCTCACGTGGGCAAAACGTTTCCGTGATGCCTCTGGCTAGACGAGCCACTTGGCATTACTCACTTCTTATGGCTGTAATCTATACCGTAACCAGCACGACATGGTCATACATTACTCTGTTGATATATCGCAACGTTTTCCGAGCAGTGAGGTACAGACTTACTTCGTGCTGTAGGACTGTAGCTGTATTGTTTGTTCACAATGAAGTTTCTCCAAAGTTCACGACAGCCCTGTGAGAAGGGGTGAGGCGTGAAGTTGTGCGCGTGGGGCAATGAAGCCGGCGACCTGAGTTTCATTCCCGACTGTGGCTAACGTCAGTGGCGGGCGATGTGCTCTGAGCCCTTGCCCGGGGCCACCAAATGGCACTGATCGGTGCGGTGAAGTGCCGGCAAACGATCCCCATGGTTGACGCGGCGTGGGGGAAGCCTTCGTTCGGCAGCCGATGGACAAGAGGAGCGTGAATAATCAATATTATTATTATGACTATTACCATCAATATAAAAGTGTTTGGGAAGGTTTTGAAGTAGATGTGGGTCAAAGTAAACTCGAAGCTGTGAAATTTCTATTGCAACAAATAAAGAATGTAAATGCAGAGTTAAGCGTCACAAGAGAAAACGGGTTTCAAGAGTGCAACAGATTAAAATGTAGAATGAAATATAAAACCAAACAAATTTATATTAACACAAACGATACACATTGACACAAAGGGGAAAAGGATATTCAAGAATTCACAATTACGTACATGATATTTATATATATATACATGAATAATATTGTATATAGATACTTATCCGATAGCCTTGATCAAATGAATGTGCCAACATGATGTACATTCGTTGAGCACAAGGCCTTTCAGCTGTGGGCTAAGAGCTCAGCAATAAACTACTGGGGCGTTTCTATGGCAGCCATTGCTGGTGTTTCTCCAAACTTGGCCATGGACGCAGCTCACAGTCCGAACGATTCGGTGGGAATTCTGTCTTTCGCCACTAATTATCACGCAGCACACTCGCGTGATCACTCCCCCCGAGACGCATTATCGTGAGGTGGGGGGGTCTGGGGTTGGAACTTCGCGTACCCCGAACATTAGAGGCGGGCACGCAGACCACGAGGCCAACCCGGCCTTTTCCTAATGCACAGGAGACAAACAGTGCCGCGGTAACGGTGATGACGCAGCGGTCGGATAAAGCGACCGAATTGCACCTTGGGAATGGAGCCTGGCACTAGGGTGTTGTGCACAGGTGGGCCCCAACGTCCAATTCGTTTGTATGTACGGATGTTGAACTTCTTTCACACCGTACTTAGTCAACCGTGCTAATCGGGGAAAGGCGACAAACTTAACACAAAAAGCAATTCTAAAGAAATGAGTTCGTCAATCTCGATGATTTCAAAGTGCATAGCTCCAGTGGCTTTCTAACATTGGCAGGGAGAGCTTTCCAGACGGCCGCATAAGCGCGTCTGAAGGCACGCGATGCGGTGACCGTCTTTGTTCGATGGCTGAGCCAAAAGCCGCTGATGCGAGGATGAGCGGAGTTTACTTGAAGGTTTATGCTCTTTGACGAGATCAGCAAGGTATTGTGGTGGCAAGCACTTTGTGTGTGATGAGTGCGACCTTATCGTGTATTTGTTCGGCAACCTGGAAGCCAATGCAACTCGGCGAGCACTGGACGGACACTGTCATTATTGAAATATGTTCATCAAATCAATCATTCAATTGACTTATCGCCCTTACTCAATCTGCTGGGTGAATGCCTCTTCACGCCATCATGTTGATCATGGGAGTTTGTTTGGACCATACTTCACCAGGACGGCGAGTGTGGGTTGGTGAAGAAGGGAGGGCAAGAACGGTTCTCACATCACTCTCATGTTAAGCCGCGGCCCAATATCGAACTCAGGTCACCCACCGGATGAATCGCAGCAAGCGCTATCCACTGCGCCGCTGCTCCCCTAGGTGCACGTTTGTTCCGTGGCATTACTTGTAACGGACAATGAACAGACGTAGGTAAACCTTGAGTTAACTGCAAGCATCTGGTCCTCGCTCCACTAACAATGTTACTTGAATTCCCACCTATAAGATCAGCAAAAGCTGCTGATTAGCTCAATTTGCAGATCAGTAGGGATCAAGGAGGGTTCCAGCCGGTGTCGACTCACGCCATTATGACCACCATGGCCCCCACGGATGAGTGTCAACTGTTGAGCATCGTCTGGTGGCCAGTTAACAGAGGGGGTTGACAGCTGAACAGACGGACCCTTGCACCTGTGATCCAGTGGTACGTAGATTTCAAAAGCATAGCAAAGCTGAGCACTTTGATGGGTGACCAGCGTGCGTGAAACAGGTGTTATAGGCTCCTGCAGGGCTCACGGTGTCGGCAAGGGAGGGCAATACAGTACAGCAACATCCATTGTATTGTACTATCCAATGACCATGTTCCCGCCCTTTACCAACCCGCACTGACCAGCGTGGTGAAGTATGATGAAAACCTCTCCCCGTCCCCCACGAGACCAACACAGATCGCGGGGAGGCCTCCACTCGGGGAATCTCGAGAACGCCCCTCTGAAGGCTACTTTGGCCGACTCTTCCACACTTGTCAGACATCTCGGAAGAGCTGGGACTACCCCCGCACTTTAACCCCACGCCGCACGCGACCTGACGATCGACGATACGTGCCGTTGTACCTCTTTATATTGCTGGGTTGACAGAGGCTTGGGTCGGGGGGGGGAGGTGTGTGTAGGATTTATAAAACTCTCAACCGGGAGATCGATTCGAGCCCGCGACCTCTCTGGATTGCAACTCTGAGCGCCGCAAGGCGAGCGCGCGCGTCGATATTGATCCCCGACTGAAACCGCGAGACGCGATGGCCGTCCCCGCTTCGTGCCGCGCGCAGCTCTGCGGCTACAGCAAGACGCCGCTCATGCTGCAGCTTTTCATCGGCACGGCGGACGAGCGGCCCGTGCGGCCGCACCCCTTCTACCAGGTGCACCGCGTCACCGGCAAGACGGTGCTGACTCCGAGCCGCGAGCTGGTGCTGGGCGACACCAAGGTGCTGGACATCCCCATGCTGCCCGAGAACGGCATGCTCGCCACGTACGTTGTTCCTCCGTCGCACGTCGCACGCACACAAAAATCATCCCTACCACCCCCCCACCACCCCCCCCCCCCCCCCCCCGTATAGCCTTAACAGACTGTCGGGGCAAGTGCTCAGTTGAACGAGTAGGCTTTCGCGACCAATATTATTCATACGAAAGGTTTTTGGGTTAGATCGCGAAAGTACAAATGTTGTGTCGTAACCCTCCACCACCCGAGACTGCCAATTACTCAGGGATTTGTCACGTAAACAAAACGCCAATTAGTTACTAATTCAGCCCACGGTGTGTTGGAATGTAAATCCACAACATTTACTTGAGTAAATGTGGATTAGTAAATCCCTTACTAATTGCCTGTGTCGGGTGGTGGAGGGTTACGACACATTTATACTGACACGATCTAACCAAACAACCTTTATTAAGTGGCAAGTGCTGTTAGCGAGCACCAATGAAGGCCGGCACAGCACACGAGGGGGTGGTTGACCAGCACCACGCCCCACCGCCGTTGTCTCCCCTGTGGCGATGTTTACACACCGCACAGGGTACTCAGTTTAGGCTGAGTCGACTTTGGGGGAGGCCCGGGACCAGTTTGGATTGTCGTCGCTGGTGTTGGCAGTGAGCGGGAAGAGAAACGCAGCGTAGCGCTACCCGCTACGCCACCGCTCCCCACACACATGAAGGCACAGGCACTGTTTATCCCACTACACGCAGGCTGCCAATTGGCTACCAACTATTTTTATTTTACCAGGTAAGGCCCACTGAGCTATGTAGCTCTTTTTCAGAAGCGACCTGGCCACAAATGATAGCTCAACGAAGTGGCCCATCGTCACGTGGACATTTATAGCAGCCAAAAGCTCTAAACTCGCGTTGATTCTAAATGTGGAGTGAAGAACCGGAGGACCCCGAGAGAAAAATCCACGCGACTAACCATCGTGCACTCGCTTATACTATGGTACAATTTTTTTGTGGTATCAAAATCATGAAAATGGAATAGGCTTTAACCTTACATTATTATCAAAGCACTTTGTTTGCATGTTTTACCACAAGCATGTGTGCTTAATGCTGACTTGATGACTTGCAATAGGTGTCTATAAATAGGTGTTTGAACATCTTAACACCTCCTGTATCATTGCCGGAAAGGGTGAATGCTATTTTAAAAAAATTGGAAACCAATTTATACTGTTGGGTGAACACAGGCGGTGGCGTGGGATTTAAAACTTTCCCCATCGTTACAATCGATGCGCCGGGAGATCGAACCGGTGGGGATCGCGATGCAGCGTGCGAACCATCACGGCACGCCAGCATCCTTGAGCTTAAGCTGATGCATTTATGCATTCGCTGCTAAGCAGGGCAGGGAATTCTGTAGGGTGTTCGTCGTTACGCTCAAAATGCACATTTACAGCCCTCTTTGGCAATACCCCAGTCGAAGAGGATCTTTCCACATCTGTGCGGGTTTTCTGTAAAATGATATCTTTTTTTTAATCATACTTCGCCATGCTGGTCAGTGCGGGTCGAAGGCGGCGGGAGCCGACATGTAACCATAAAAATACGCAAAACAACGGACTTGGCGGTTATCGCCTCCCCCAGCCCGTCACGCGGCAGCCCAGAGCGGCCTCTCTGCGCGTGGCGGGTCTCCCGTCCAAGCACCGTCAGCGCTCTGCCGGTGCTTAGCCGCCGATGGGATCGGGCGCATCCAGGCTCATTTGATCACATGCGCAAGAGCCTCGCATGCAATGCATAATTGATGGGGAATATTTGCCATTTGGTTAGTTGGGCGTCCGCAAAGCTTGTTACAACTTTGGGCTTGTTGGGTCAACCCGTGGGGCTTGGATTTAGTGCCGGCGAGGTTGTTCCTTGCAGACGAGCCCGCCGTCGCGGCCCTTAACATTAAACACGTTGTTCCACACCACACACACATATTGTAATTTTCAATATTATTCTCCCTCCCGTTTGTTTGAATAAAATGTCAGCAAGGCCAACACCGCCGTTGCAGAGAGGGCCTATTACGCCCGCGCATGCAGGTCATGGGTGTCCGCGGTTGTTCGCGGCGCCCAGCGACAAATCTACAAACTTCCCCCCCACCCTACCCCTCCTTTGGGTGTTAGACAAAATGTCAAACATTACGACATAGGGGCACACCTCACTTCCAATATGTGTACCCCCCCCCACCGGGAGAACGTTGATCTACATTGCCGACCTCCAGGACCAGCTAGGCGACCTGTATTGAGTGTGGTCGCAGCAGCAGCAGCATGGGGAACGTGACGGCACGGTGAGGGGGGGGAGGGTATTCCATGCGGCGTGGGTTTCGTGTTGAGAAATATAAAGCGGGTGGCCAGAGTGCAAGTGGAAGTTGTGCACACGTACTGCTCCCCCCACACCCTCCGTGTCAATCCACTGCTGGATAAGTTTTGCCCAAAGTCGCGCATATCATGAGGGTTTACAACATTGGAACCTCATTTGCCAGTAAAAAATATGATTATTGGTTTTTACCCTTCTATCTGGCAACAAAACTGACACCTTTTTTACAAGGAGTCATGTTTGCATAGACCACAATACCTGCAGTCGTAATGCAAACAAAAAACATAACTCTGATAATGTATGCACTGTCCTTGAAGTTGATTGGTCCACACCCGAGACAGCTTTCCTTAGAGCCTAGTCTCACATGGTGTTGGACCAGATGACGCCAAAAGGACAGTGCATACATTATCAGAGTTGTGTTTTTTGTTTGCATTATGACTGCAGGTATTGTGGTCTATGCAAACATGACTCCTTATAAAAAAAGGTGTCAGTTTTGTTGCCAGATAAAAGGGTAAAAAAAACAATTATCATGAGGGTTATTTGAGCATAGTTCACCATGCTGGTCAGTCGGGGGGGGGGGGATGTACGAATAGCATAGACGACGTGGGAGCATAGAAGTGCAGTAACGTAGATTGTGTTTGCATTGCCATCGGCTGCCCGTCACGTAGCGCCGGTCTCGCAGCTGTCTCGGACAATGAAGAGTGGTCATCATCCATCAGCAAGCACTGTCCAGGCTCGAGGCTGCGGAGATTCCGAGATCTGATGAGAATGAAACCCATTCCGGGTGGTCTGTTCAGTGGCATTGGGTGTTTGCATACATTTGTTCGGATGTCTGCGATTGTTTTGTATGCTCTCACGTGCCACCCAAATGAGCCCTCCTGGGTTCTGTTGGTCAGGCCGTGTAATTCACCAACACACGTGCGTGTGTGCGTGTGCGTCACCCACCCTCTCGTGTGCCGTGCCGGCCTTCAAAAGTGCTCGCTAACAGTACTTGCCCCAACAGTCTGTTTAAGGCTGTACGGGTGATATTGGTCTTTGTTTTGAGTTTGTGTCAGTGTGTGTGTTTGTGTCAGTGTGTGTGTGTTAGTGTGTGTGTCAGTGTGTGTGTCAGTGTGTGTGTCAGTGTGTGTTTTAGTGTGGATCAGTGTGTGTGTCAGTGTGTGTGTCAGTGTGTGTGTCAGTGTGGTGCTGGCCACCCACCCCCTCGTTCGTGTACCGTTCCGGCCTTCATAGGTGCTCGCTAACAGCACTTGCCCCTACAGTCTGTTAAGGCTATACGGGGGATCTTTGTCTTTGTCAGTGTGTGTATCAGTGTGTGTGTTTGTGTCAGTGTGTGTGTCAGTGTGTGTGTCAGTGTACGTGTCAGTGTTTCAGCGTGTGTTTGTTTGTGTCAATGTGTGTGTGTGTCCTAGTTTTGAAATGCCCCAGACCCTTTTGCACGTGAGGTTTTTTTATTGCATAAAGCCAAAATATACCACGTTTATCTCAAATGCACATGCTTTTGAAAAGAAAACCCAGTGAATATCTTATCATAATTGGGCGCCGCAACATCGCAGATTTGTGTTTTCAAATTGGGAACCTCAAGTCAACAGCACTATAGCACTTGAATTGCAATGCTACATACGCCAGTGAATACAATCAAAGTAGCAAACTACCCTGCGCCTTGAGCTAATACTCTCTCTCTCTCTCTCCTTGGTCGTGTTTATTAATCATAATGAATATGCTCTTCAGTAATCAGAACATTAATGACTTAGCCATATAATGGATTAATATGTTGTGAACAATTTGAAGATGCTTATTTAAATTTCGATTTAAAGCTTTCGTGACTGCAGGGATTCATCTTCTTGGTTTTTTCGGTAAAGTCACGTAGAAGGTAAATAATAAAAAAAAACATAATAAAATAATTCTCACAACGTTTCGGCCACAACGCAAGCAGCCGTCTTCAAGTGGAGAACAGGTCTGTCGAGAGACAGAGTCTGACTCTCGTGAGAATTATTTTATTATGTTTTATTTTATTATTTTATTATTATTTTCCTTCTACGTGACTTTACCGAAAGAACCAAGAAGATGCTTATTTATTCCATTACATCTTCAAAGCATCGATTCATCAGGGCCGATTATTTATTTCCTTCCTCCATGCAACAAATTGTAGGAAAAATCGCGGTCGCAATTTTTCACCCGTTTAATTCTGGTGTCCTTTGACATTTTTTCTTTGCACCGTGCTCTCATTTGCAGGCTCTCGTTAGATTGTCCGCAAGACGCGACTCGTTTATAACACGACTAATCATCTCGAATTCATAACGCCAGCGGCAGTCACCGTCGCTCTCTAATGACGAACAAACAACAGAAAAAAAAAGTAGCGACGACTCGCTCGCAACTTCGCTCGCCAACAAAAACCGATGAATCTCTACGGCCCTCCACCTGGTTAAATAAAAGAACAGTGATGGAGTGCCGGCTCCCCCCGCTTTATTAATAACGCGCGGGGAGCAAAGAGTGTAACGGGCTTCCGAGACGGTGGCAGCAGCGTCCCCCCCCCCCACACACACATCCCCCGCTGCGCTTAACGAGCACGGCTCGCTCCGCGGGTTCCACTGCCGCCGCAGGATCGATTGCGCGGGCATCCTGAAGTTGCGCAACGCCGACATCGAGCTGCGCTCGGGCGAAACCGACGTGGGCCGCAAGAACACGCGCGTGCGCCTCGTGTTCCGCACGCACGTGCCCCAGGCCGGAGGAGCGGAGCCCGTGTCGCTGCAGGTCGCCTCCATCCCCATCGAGTGCTGTACGTGGTGACGCACGCGCACGCACGCACACACACGCGCACGCACACACGCACGCACACACGCACACACGCACGCACACACGCACACACGCACGCACGCACGCGCGTGCACGCACACACACGCGCACGCACACACGCACGCACGCACGCGTACACATGCGCACGCACGCGCACGCACACACGCACGCACACACACGCACACACACGCACGCGCACACACGCACACACACACACACGCACGCACGCACACACGCGCACACACACGAGAGCGAGCGAGCGAGAGAGAGAGCCGACACGATCGCGATGACAATCGCACGCAACGCCCCGGGGGGTTTAATTTCACGCTGAATATCGTCCAAAATAATTGTGGTGGTGGTTGGTGGTGGGTGGTGACGCTGCGTTCGTTGGCGGCAGTGCACAAGGAAAAGTAGGAAAAGACAACACGTTTGTCGATAACGTTGCCCTGACGAGGAAGACATGTATATTGGGTCACATTTTGGGCGATCTTCATAGCAGAGAAATGTTATCTTTAGGGCAGTGTTCTTCATGGGTGTGTTGATTTGTTTTCTACTTTGTCACCTGCCCTGGTTTTACGGTGATCATCTCCTTTTTGAGGCGTCCATCCTGGGTCACCTGTAACTATTCCAGGGACTTTAAAAGTCTCAGACTACTCGTAATAACACATCCCTGTGTTATGTACAGGTACATTGGAGATGGCAACCGTAATATTGGATGTGGTGTTTTCTGGGACGTAAATATGTTTTAATTTTAGCAGGTAAGGCCCAGTGAGCTATGAAGCTCTTTTTCAGAAGCGACCTGGCCACAAATGATAGCTCAACGAAGTGGCTTATCACGTGGAAATGTATAGCAGACAAATATACTCTAAAGGCGTGTTTTAAAATGTGGAGGGAAAAACTGGAGGACCCAGAGAAAAATCCACGCGACCACGATGAGAACATGCACACTCCAAATATTCAGGCGTCATGGTCGGGATCGAATCCACGACCTCCTCCATACCAGACCCTGACAGACCAAGCTGAATTTTAGCCCCCCCCCCCCCAACATCCCCCTGCCCCCATTTGCCACAGCACGCAGCTGCTCAACTTTGGTCAAATGACCTATAAACTTAATGGCCATTGAGCTGTTTTTATTTTTTACAAACGTGGGATTAAGTTTCGTTTCTTTGCAATGCAACACCCTGACATATGCAAGTATAGGACTGATGTTTGCATTTTTTTTTTATCGCCGTACACATGTCAAAAGTAGATGTGTGCATGACAAAGGCCTCTAGATTATTTTTATTGTTTTAAAACACGGACAAAGAATGGCGGTTCAAAGTTTCAAATTAGCAGCAGGCCTATGCCGACTAAAACCTAAATATTGCTCATTCATGTCTAAAAAAAGGTTAAATATTAGAAAGTGTAATTAAATGAATTCCAAACTATAAAAACTATTTTTAAAATCCCATTATTTTGACATGAAATCTTAACCGAGCCCCATGACTCAACACACACCTGGAACTTATGTAAATATCCTTACCCTGTCGTGCTGCCAGTTTGCCACCACTGTACTGGAAGTGATGTGGGCATTTCATCTGTTCAATGTTGAGCATATAACCGCACGTTCATGAATGACGTTTTTTAACAATATATATACATAGCCTTACACACTGTGAAAGTAAGTGCTGTTAGCCAGCACCTATTACATAGCCTTACACACTGTTACTGTTAAAGGAAGTGCTGTTAGCCAGCACCTATTACATAGCCTTACACACTGTTACTGTTAAAGCAAGTGCCGTTAGCCAGCACCTATTAAATAGCCTTACACACTGTGAAAGTAAGTGCTGTAAGCCAGGAACTATTACTTAGCCTGACACACTGTTTAAAGCAAGTCCTGTTAGCCAAGACCTATTACATAGCCTTACACTCTGTTACTGCTAAAGCAATTGCTGTTCACTAGCACCTATGAAGGCCGCAACGGCGCACGAGAGGTGGTGTGACCACGACCACGCCGATCCACCTTTGTCACCCCCAGTGATGATGCTTACATCCTGTAAGAGTACTCAATTAAGGCTGAGTGCACCTAGGGGAAGTCCAAAACCGGTGCAGAAATCACTCACCACTCACGTTGGCCATGGCTGGGAATCGAGTGCAGATCGCCAGGCGCAGCGCGCTAACCACAACACCACCACTTCCCACAAATACAAAGATCCCCCGTATAGCCTTATTAGACTGTTGGGGCAAGTGCTGTTAGCCATCACCAATGAAGGCCGGCACTGTGGCACACGAGGGGGTGGGTGGCCAGCACCACGGCTGGCCGCCTTTGTCTCCCCAGCGGCGATGTTTACACGCCACACAAGGTGCTCATTTGAGACCGAGTCGATCTAGGGGAGGCCCGGGACGGGTTAAGATAATTATCGTCACTGGTGGTGGCCGTGAGCGGGAATCCAACACGGGTCGCCGGGTTCGGAACGCAGCGTAGCGCTAACCACTACACCACCGCTCCCCGCAGTATGATTCCCACACAACACGCGCGCGCACAAACTCATATGCACGCGCCAGAAAATGTCCCCGGCTGTGCTTGTGTATTCCAAGCGTAACGCCTCGCCGCATCTGCTAAAATCCAACCAGCAATGCATTACCCATCCATGCGCCTGTTCGCTATAGGTCAGGTTGTGCCTCTCAGTCCCTCCAGCTGCCTTTCACACATTTCCCGGAACAGTTTGCACCTGCGGCGACCTGCTGCTGCTGCTGGCTGCTCTGCTCTGCCATTCCCCGTATCACCCCCATCCCCATCTCTCTCTCTCTCTCCGCGTGCTTCCAAATGGCACGGAGAGACCAGGAAGAGGAGGAGGAGTGCCTCGCGACTGCATTGGCGGTTGCCGTCGTGCAACTACAGTCGTGCACGCCTGATTTGTCGGAGTCAGATAGCCACGGATTACGGGAGAGATGTTAAAGACCTCGCCTGGTATACAGGAGGTCGTGACTTGGACCCCGACGCCTGTTTATGTGGATTTTGCATGTCTCTCTCCGCCGTGGTCGCGTGGATTTTTTTTCACCGGGTCCTCTGGTTTTTTTCCCCCTCCACATTTAGGAACACGCGTACAGAGCATGTGGCTGCTATACATTTCCACATGCATTAAGCACACATGCTTGTGATAAAACACGCCAAGTGCTTTGATAATTACGTGTTTAAGGTTAAAGCCTATTCTCCTTTCATCATTTTGATACCGCAAAAAAAATTGTACCGCAGTATAAGTGAGTACACGGCGGTTAGTCGCGTTTATTTTTCTCCGGGTCCTCCGGTTTTTCACTCCACGTTTAGAATCAATGTGCTTTTAGAGCTTTTGGCTGCTTTAAATGTCCACGTGATGATAGGCCACTTCGTTGAGCTATCATTTGTGGCCAAGTCGCTTCTGTAAAAAAAGCCATATAACAGCTCAGTGGGCCTTAACTGGTCAAATAAAAAATAAAATCGTTTGTTTTTGTTTATATAATCTTTATTTATAGAATCTTTATTCATCCTGGAGGAATCCGAAGAGCCACGAAGCTATTTTTCAAATATGTCCAGTCGGGGGGGGGGGGGGGGGGGTCTGCAAGTTACAACAACTGTGTCCGAGGGGGATATTTGGAGGGGTCCAAATGTCCGTCAGACAATGAGGGCTTAATCATCAACCGGCTCTGTCGGGATTGGTGACCCTGCAAGTGATTCTTCACTCGACACACCACGACAACCACAGCACCTGACGCTCTCTCGCCGTTGCTGTGGCTACTAATCCCGTGCCACCTCGATGTCTCGCAGCGGCAATACTGTTGGCTTGGTGCAATCACCTTTTTCTCCGGGCTCCTTCCACATTTACAATCAACATCGCGCGTTTACAGTGTCTGGCTGCTCTAAATTCCCACGTGACGATGGGCCACTTCGTTGAGCTATCATTTGTGGCTGCCAGGTCGCTTCTGCAAGATAGCTGCATAGCTCCTGGTGGGCCTTACCTGGTGAAAATACAAATTAAAAAAAACACCCGCTTGGTTGACGGGTGACGCGCTATCCTTCGGCACTGTTTACTCTTCAGCGCACGGTCCGGCCGACTTGACGGTAGCACGCAGTGGCAAGGGCTGTTGGTCACAGGGATGACCGCAGAACAACGATTCCTCCGCAATGCATACTGGGCATGAGTTGCAGTTACATTCGGTGGGCACTATGAGCCAGGCGACCCGAGTTCGATTCAGTGGCGATATCTGAACCAGTTCGGGACAGCTTCACAAATCCGCATTAACCAGCAAAGGGAAGTAAGTTAAAGAACCCCGACGATTGTTCACGCAGCAGTAGATTGACAAAGAGGGTGTAATATGAATCGGGTTTGACGCTGAACAACATCAATATTTATAATTGGGCATGTGACGATGCACAGTAGCACATTATTGTGCCTATGAGAATAGCACGTTATTGTGCCTATGATAATATATTGTTAATATATACAAATAGCTGTATTTGAAAATGATATGTGTACGGCACATCTGGGCTAATGGAACGGACGAAACTATACAAACGAGAAATAATTCGCGGATTAAATCGCTCGGCCAAATTGTGACAATTGATCGACGGGGAGGATCGAAGTGGAGCAATTAATTGTGACATTATTATTTACGACATACTGCAGATACACACAATGCAAATGTCCATGATCTCTCTCCACTGCTGGGTGAAGGACTCCCCCAAGCCGTCACCATTCCTCACACGCGGATGCAGCAATCCATCTGGCTCCTGTCTCACCGATTCCATCTCCTTGGGCTGGACAGACCCTCAGACACATTCGCTCATTTGGCTGCTTCTCCGACCGCGGGGGAGCGGTAGTGTAGTTGTTAGAGCGGTAGTGTAGTTGTTAGCGCGGTAGTGTAGTTGTTAGCGCGGTAGTGTAGTTGTTAGAGCGGTAGTGTAGTTGTTAGAGCGGTAGTGTAGTTGTTAGAGCGGTAGTGTAGTTGCTAGCGCGGTAGTGTAGTTGTTAGCGCGGTAGTGTAGTTGTTAGAGCGGTAGTGTAGTTGTTAGAGCGGTAGTGTAGTTGCTAGCGCAGTAGTGTAGTTGTTAGCGCGGTAGTGTAGTTGTTAGAGCGGTAGTGTAGTTGTTAGCGCGGTAGTGTGGTTGTTAGCGCGGTAGTGTGGTTGTTAGCGCGGTAGTGTAGTTGTTAGAGCGGTAGTGTAGTTGTTAGAGCGGTAGTGTAGTTGTTAGAGCGGTAGTGTAGTTGTTAGAGCGGTAGTGTAGTTGTTAGAGCGGTAGCGTAGTTGTTAGCGCGGTAGTGTAGTTGTTAGAGCGGTAGTGTAGTTGTTAGCGCGGTAGTGTAGTTGTTAGCGCGGTAGTGTAGTTGTTAGAGCGGTAGTGTAGTTGTTAGCGCGGTAGTGTAGTTGTTAGCGCGGTAGTGTAGTTGTTAGCGCGGTAGTGTAGTTGTTAGCGCGGTAGTGTAGTTGTTAGCGCGGTAGTGTAGTTGTTAGCGCGGTAGTGTAGTTGTTAGCGCGGTAGTGTAGTTGTTAGCGCGGTAGTGTAGTTGTTAGAGCGGTAGTGTAGTTGTTAACGCGGTAGTGTAGTTGTTAGAGCGGTAGTGTAGTTGTTAGAGCGGTAGTGTAGTTGTTAGCGCGGTAGTGTAGTTGTTAGCGCGGTAGTGTAGTTGTTAGAGCGGTAGTGTAGTTGTTAGCGCGGTAGTGTAGTTGTTAGCGCGGTAGTGTAGTTGTCAGTGCGGTAGTGTAGTTGTTAGAGCGGTAGTGTAGTTGTTAGTGCGGTAGTGTAGTTGTTAGAGCGGTAGTGTAGTTGTTAGAGCGGTAGTGTAGTTGTTAGCGCGGTAGTGTAGTTGTTAGCGCGGTAGTGTAGTTGTTAGCGCGGTAGTGTAGTTGTTAGAGCGGTAGCGTGGTTGTTAGCGCTACGCTGCACTACGAACCCGGTGACCCGAGTTCGATTCCTGCCGACGGACAACGCCAGTGACGAATATCTGAACCGGTCTTGGGCCTCCCCTAGGTCGACTCAGCCTCAAATGAGTACCTGGTGGAGATGTACAAAACATCGCCACTGGGGAAACAACGGCGGTTGAGCATGGTGCTGGCCACCCACAACCCCCTTTGTGTACCGTTCCGGCCTTCATAGGTGCTCGCGAACAGCACTTGCCCCAACAGTCTGTTCAGGCTATACGGGGGATCTTTGTCTTTTGACTTCCCCTACTAAAGCCCACAGTCGATAGAAGATAGTAAGCTATAAAATAAATAATTACAAATGTGGTTGCAGGGAGGGGGGGAGGGTAGCTGTTAATGGTTCTCGCTGGGGTTCCTACAACCTCAGCGCCGCGTCTGAACGGGCCTGCTTCTCGCTGTGAAGGGTGTTACAGAGCAGCCCCTCGTCAGCGCCGAGGGCTGGATGCACGCTATTCACCAATTTGTGTCGGCGTCAGCTATTCCACACGTCGCTTCTGCAAATCGCACGCAAACAAATGTTAGCGGGGAGCAAATGAGCAAGTGTGGCGTCGCGATTCCGTGTGGCCACAGGCGCAGCAGCAACGGGCGGATCTCTGGAGAGCCACTTGTTCAAGCCCCTCGCAGTAATGAGGCTGCGGAGACAATTTCAATATCACACGGAACCACCTGACAACGTGGGCCCGTGATTGAAGTGCAGAAGCTTCAATGATAATGGGATTTTAATATCCTGATGAATCCCGCATTGTTGCTGGACAATGCGTGTTAATTCAAGTGCGGCCACTTCTGAGATTTCTAGAACCGGGGTTTGATGTTAATTTTTGTATTTATGTAAATAAAAAAAACACAATCAAAAGGCCACTAAAAAGCGATATCCTTCATTCATGGCGACGGTTACGATGACCGTGATGAATTGTGAATGATGACACTTATTACGATGATGATATTAACATTGGTAATTATTGGTCATGGAAAGCAATGGCACTTTTATGAAAACGACAATGATGATGGTAATACTAATTATAATGATGATGATGTCCGTTCCAGCTCAGAGATCCGCACAGAAGCACCCTCTGATTGAGCGGTTGAGCATCAACAGCTGCTCTGTGATGGGTGGGGACGAGATGGTCATCACTGGAAGCAATTTTCTTCCAGAGTCGAAGGTCATCTTCACACAGAAGGGGGAAGGTGAGCGGCCCCACCGTGAGGGCTTTGATCTCGTTATCGCTTTGTCTGCGTTCTTTTCTTGCTAAGCGGCAGCCAGACGTTTTAATATTCCTGCACACGTAGATATTTTATGAGGTGTACACTGTATACAGAGCTTCATTAAGTTGTGACCTCCCTTTTTTTGTTAAGTTTGGTGGTTTTGGTTGATATCGTAAAAAAGTGTGTAAATAAATGTACATTTTTAAAAAAACATCCATATTGAAACATTAACAATTAAACGTGCACGTGGGGTTATAACATTTCACTTTGGAAACGAATTTTCATCGCTGTAATTGTATCCCAGTCGCGTTCCCTGCCGCTGAAAAATTGTGCTAAGACGACCCATGGCAGGGGGGGGGGTTGTCATTTGGCAGCTGTAATGCACATGGTGAATTATCACCTCAGCTGTACAAATTCTCACTCCGAACCCGGCTGTGGGAACAAACGGGGAAGGGCAAAAGTGTCACCACCACTCGTTGCTTTCAGCCCTGTAGAGTTTCACATGGGGCCAATTAAAAGTTCCGCTGAGAAGGAAAATAGAAAGAAGTGAAATCGGAGGCTGGGTGAGACAACCCTCGCGTTAGTTCCCGTACAGCGGGGTAACAAAAGGCGCGAGACGGTTGAGAGGATGTATATTTATGAAGCGATGTGGACTCCAAACGCAAACGGGAACATGAAACGCAACTGAAAAATGCGTACGCTCAGAATGCCAGCTACGGTTGAAAATGTATCGCAAGGAAATAACAACATTGTATACTTCGATTTAAAGCTTTCGTGACTGCAGGGATTCATCTCCTTGGTTCTTTCGGTAAAGTCACGTAGAAGGGAAGTAATAAAACAATAAAAATGAAGCATAATATAATAATAATTTTATTATGCTTCATTTTAAAATATTTTTTTTATTATGCTTCATTTTAAAATAATTATTTTATTATGTTTTATTTTTATTATTACTTCCCTGCGGATGGGAGCAGTGTCACTAAGTTACTATCGCATTATTTTATTACGTTTTATTTTTATTATTGTATTACTTCCCTTCGACGTGACTTTACCGAAGGAACCAAGAAGATGAACATTCTATACGTATAAAGGAAATGTACGGCAGAAGAGTGAGAATCTGGGACGCGTAATATTAACATTTTCTGACTGCTGAGATACAGGGCTTGGCTTTTTTTAATGCTCAACCGAATGACAAAATACCTGCACGATATTTAATTTAGAAAAATGTTCATAACCCGCCGTTGCCTTTTGGCACATTGCCTTGAAAGTCATAACGTATATGAATATTTACTCTCAAAGATGGACGGACTGTGTGGGAGAAGGAGGTCGACCTTACGATGGAGAACTTCCATTCGGTGAGTAGATAAAGCCGTTTCAACAGAACCCCAATTGCTGTGAAGGTGAAAGCTGTATTTGCACTCGAAACACTGCAGACTGCAGAGACGGAACGAGATTGCATTGTGCTGTTTGTTCGCTTAGAAACAGGGGGAATTAAGGCTGGCAAATTTCTGGGAGGCTCAACTGAGACACACGTGTTGAGCTGGCAGCCCCTCCCCCTCGGTCAACCACGCCTACTTTGGTATAGCCACGCCTACTCAACCACTAGCTCCCGTGCAGTGGGTGGCTCTACTCGTTCAAAGCTGGCCCCCACCTTCTCATAGGGCCCGCCTAGCCCTGTGCCAACCCCAACCCCGCTTCCCAGATCGCCCTTCCCTTGCTGTCTCACACATGGGAGGTTCGAAAATACTGAACGTTATCCACACTATGGGTGTAAATAAATTGTCATTAGCATCTTTACGCTTTGCAAATATAGCAACAATATATATAAACCTATTTTCGTATCATGAGTCAAGCAAGAGCCCAAAACTTTCTTATGTGCTTTTTAAAGTGGAACAAAAATCGGGAAGCTTCGGCGACATTGGGGACGACGTTTCTAAAGCGAGGAACGTGAGCCCGGCCCCCTTGACGCTCGCTGACAGCGGAGGTCAGTGCCTCGCTCGCACGGCGAGACGCGTCGCGTCTTCGCAGAGCGTGCGGCTCCCCCAAGAGGCCTGTGGCTAACCGCCTGGGGTTTCATGCGGATGGGAGCAGTGTCACTAAGTTACTAACGCATTGTTCTGGTAGACGCACGCGACTCCACACAAGCGGATGTAGAAACTCCCCAAGAGTGGCCCCCCAATGTTCGTACAAAAATAACTAAGTAGCAATGCGTAGTCCATGTTAAATATCAATAAAATACAAATACATGGGTCATCAAGGGGTTCATTTCTTGAGAACTGCTTTTTGTGTTTAGTTTGTTTCCCTTCCCCCGCACACTCCGATTTGCACGTTTGGCTACGTACGGTACGAAAGAAGTTCGACGTACAGTACATACAACGGGTGGGTGGAGAGAGGGGATGGGGCAATTGCCACAATCACCCCCCTCCCCCATCCCTAAATCTACCTCTGTGGCCTCGATAATTCCGTGGAGCTCAGTGTTAATCCACTGCGCGTTAAAGGAACCAAATTGACCCACGTCGTGGGGGTTGTTTGACCACCATACGTCTCCCTGCTGGTCAGTGTGTGTTGGTGATGGAAGCATTCGGCCCTGGACCGGTCCAGATATCGCTCGCAACGTTCATTAGTTGGGAACAGGAATTACATTCAGGTCACTGGATCCAGTAGCGCAGTGCTGCCCCCACCCATCGCCACCACCCACCACCTATAACCGCCCCGTGACTTCTGTTGCAACTGTCCTGTAAAGCTACATGGGGAACCGTACCTGTTTGCGAGCGTGTCTCTGCCGTGGCGACCTTCACAGGTGCTCGCTAACAGCACTTGACCCCAACAGTCTGTTCAGGCTATACGGGTGACCTTTGTCTTTGTATCTCCATCGACACATGGCACCTGGGCCTCTTCTGCGACCTCCTGCCAGCGAGCCTCTGACACGTCACGTGGCAGTTAGAATGGCACCAGCGCCGTGGTGAAGTCACCACCACTTGGTGACACGAGGCAGTCGTTGCTGTTGTGTATCTGTGTTGATGTGTGTTGATGTGTTCACGCGAGTGGAATCTGTGGCGCAGCAGTTGGCACGCTGCGCTACGAACACGGTGACTCGAGTTCCATTCCCGCTCACGGCCAACATTGATGATCACCTTTGGCATTTTGAATCTGATCGCTTCACTTAGCCGTCTCAAAGCCCCATCGAGAGAGCGGCGTACGCACCAAATCCCGAGCGTGCCGATACGTTGTTACACGTTGGTGACGTGATTTTAGAGCAAGCTGCAACGAATTATCGTGCAACGCACTGTGTTTTAGAAAATGTGATGTTTGAACCACTGCGGCTCTTACCCTGTCATTAACACACAGAGGTGTCATTTCACTAAAATTCCAGGACTAGAAGCCAGACGAGAGTCGCTTTAATATTGTATTACACATACACTTGGATATGGGGGGCAGTGGTGCAGTGAAAAGCAGGCTATGCTCTCAATCCGAATGTATGAAGCATATTCCTCGCCACGGCTAACATCAGTGGCGAGTCATAGCTGAACTAAGTCCCGGATCCCCGCCCCCTTCATCAACCGCGCTGAGCAGTGCGGTAAAGTATGGTAAAACAATCCCCTGACTGCCACGTAATAGCCATGTGAATGAACACATGGCTGTGAATTCTAACAAAACTTAGTCCCGTACAATATCAATGTTGTTAAATGTTTAGTCAAGTAGCGGGAAGCAATGTTACATTAGAAATTTGAAGAGCTAAATATATTATGCCATAAGATTATATCCATCCCATCTGTTAGTAACGTATGATTGTAATGCCAAACTAGGTTGTAAAAGTTTACTTGATTGCAATTTTCACGTCTATAATTGTACTTTCATATAAAGTCGTAGAAGTGCAACAGATGCATCAATTCAGCAATGTCCATGTTTAAGCTCACAATGCATGCACTAGTGGCCGCTACATCACAATCTAAAACAAACATTTTCTTGAATGGCATTTTGACCCCGAGCTGAGACAATTTATGGAATATGCCACGGTGAAATAAAATGTTTTGCGTCTGGTATTAATACACGCAGCAGTGTAGAGGATGGTCCACCCCCCTGTAGAGGCATCATCCATCATTACAGACTCACAGTGGGACAGCCGTTTGCACGATGTGATTGAATGTTGATGTGACATCAAATATATCGTATATGGCAAAAACGTGAGAAACTAGAGTGATCTTTAAGAGCAGTCAATGAAAGCGTTCAAAACAATTGCAGCATGTCCCCTAAGTACCCAGTGCAGTGTCTGAAACATCGACACTGGGAAGGCAAAGGCGGCCAGATGTGGTCCTGGACACCCACCCACTTGTGCGTCGTGCCGCCCTAACAGGAGCTCGCTAACAGCACTTGCCCCAACAGTCTGTCCACGGCTATGTGCGATTTTTGTCTTTGAATAGTTGTATCAACCGAGCCCAAACTGCCCTCGATTTATGATTCTTTAACAATGGACTTTAACTCTACGGATGCCGTGCACGGTGCATGGACATTCAGCCACGCAAACCGATCCTGGCTGCCGAGGAACTCCCGTGATTAATGCGTGTCGTGCGTGCGTGTTGCGTGTGCGTGTCGTGCGTGTCGCGTGTGCATGCAGGCCAAAGCCTTGGTGCGCGTCCCACCGTACCAAGACCGCAACGTCGCAGCGCCCGTGAGCGTACAGGTTTACGTCTGCAACGGAAAGCAGGAAAAGAGCCAGAACCACTCCCTCACTTACCTGCCGCTCACAGGCAAGCGACATTCACACCGGACATCTTGCTGCAGATGAACATGCAGCGACACTCCTCGTTATCCGCCCACCGATGAACATTCTTCCTCTTGTCCACCGCTCACCCCAACGCAGATATCATTTCCATTATTCACCACTCGATCTTTTAAATAAAACCTCTGTTGTACTGATACACACACACACACATAGATCTCAGACACACACACACATGAATGTGGGTGGTTATTCACGTGTAAGTTTGCGGGGAGCAGCAGTGTAATGGTTTGCGCACAACACCACGAACTCGGCAATCAGAATTTGATTCCCGCGAACAGCCAACATCGGGAGAGAATAGCTGAACCGATCTTGGGCCTCCCCTAAGTGGACCCAGCATTTACTGAGTAGCCGGTGTTGCTGTGTGATCAGCATTGGGGAGATAAAGGTGGCACGGGCGTGGTGCTATCCACCCGGCACCTCGTGTGCCTGTGCCGGCCTTATTAAGAGCTCGCTGACAGAAATGGCCAACAGTATGCTGAAGGCTACAGAAGGATGAATCTATGTCTTAGTATATGTGCATATTCAAAGACGAGGGCCTGCGTTTGATTTCAAGGGGGAATGTTGAAAATGTTAACTCTAAAGTAAAACAATGTTTTTTTTCGTATTTGTAAATCATGCACTAGATTATAAAAGACCATATGTCTTTATTAAATAAGAAATATCTGTTCGTATTTTTCATATCATTCAGCTGCAACTTATTTATTCTTATTATTGATTTCCACTTGTTAATGGCATCCGTCAGCTAAACATTCAACAGGGCTGTCTCGCCAGCCATCTAGCGTTACTTTTATGACTGTCAAGTAGAAGAGCAGCTGATAAGCTGATCAGGACTTGCTTTGATCTTGATCGCACCAAGATCTGATCGATGCACAATTTAAAAAGAATTCACTAACGTAAATCTCAAAAATAAGATGGGATCCCATTCCAAGCATGCGTTTCTTATGTTTACCATTCACAATATTATCAGTATATATATAGCCAAATAAATACGCCACGAAACCATAACAACGTGTAAATATTGTGGGGTTGAGACAAAAGAGTAGGGCTAGCATGAATGCATAACAGCGTTTTCAGTGAATAAAAAGCACAAAAATCTTGATGATCCCTTGACCATTCGCGCCAAAGCATTTCACAGCGGCAAATTGTAAGCACTGAAGCAAAAATCAAAACGCAACTGGAAGAACACCAACTAAATATAATTGCAAGAAATAGAACTTGCATTCAATGTGGATCAGCTGGTTGCTCACGCCTCACGCGATCAATGTTCATGTTTTTCTTTTTTTTTAGGGTGGGGGGGAAATGGGGAGACGGGGGGTGGGGGCGGCGGTTGTTAAAGCCAATAAATTTGCCACAACAGTGCCTGCCCTGCATAGATAAGCCCAGCGTGCTCCTAAAACAGCCTCCGTGGTAACAGCCCTTATCAGATAAAAGCTCTTATTGGGAGCCGTGTCAAAGTATAGTTCACACTTTCGATGGCGAACAAGTTAGAAACATACGTTCTATAAATACAATTAAGAGTTTGGGATTTTTCTCACTTTTTCGAAGCTTGAGTGTACCATCAGCCGAACATTGGTGGAGCTTTGCTCATCGTGTTATTTCAAATTTAGTGGAGGGCTTATTAGAAATAAGACATCAAGTGATGAAAAGGTGTGGGCAGTAAAGGCACAAGTGTGAAAAGGTATTACAGCGATTCGTTTTTTTGCCTTACCGCTACATGTATAAAAAGCCAGGAGAATATAAACTAAACGTAGACTTATTTTACATTGTATCAGATAAAATAGGACTAAGTGGCACAAAAAATATACAGCATATGGTAAAACTGCAACACACATGCACAGACTAAGTGTAACTGCATTTCAGCTGCTTGAGAGAGCTTGTGGCATTCAGGATTTGAACCTGGCATGAAATTACAAACAAAAATAAAAATATAGAATCAGACATTTTCAATGATACTTAAAAATAAATGACTATTTACCTATGACACCTGTTGCATCAGGGCTAGTGACAAAAATCAACAAAACTCGCTACGATTATTTCTAAAGGATGGCGGCTGGGAATTGACTTGAGGTTGGAATTGTTTTGGCTTCACAAAAGTAGTTACCAAGTATTTTACATATACAAGATTCTAGGCACTTCATTACGAGGAAAAGCGAACGTAGTTTTGGTGACCATAAATAGACACCCGTTACCTAAAAACCGATGCGGAAACGGGCACACGTACGTGTATATTAAAAAAACACGGGCGCGAGAAAGAGAGAGAAAGAGCGAGTGATCAAAGTACGAGCTGAAGCTGACCAAGCCAACGACGCCCAGTTATCTCAACGAGCAGGAGTGTTGAACGTCACCAGCAGGAGGCCCTTGTGGTCTCACGATTATTCAATCCTTGGAATTCTGTGCCCCCAGCAGTTAAAAATAGTCCCTGCCACCACCCCCCCACCACCCTCCCCCACCCGTTGCTGTCAGCCAAGCGCACATTTCGGTATCAGGATCTAAGACGTTTCTCTCATTATAAGCCGCGAAATGCTGATGGCTTGTCTATGCAAATGGCATTCTCATTGCGGCGATCAGTGTGGCCGTTGTTGGCCACTGCTCTTGGCACGAAAAGAGGGCTCGATTACATTATACGCGCCGAGGTTTAAGACACGGACACGTGGTTGGTTTACTGTTCATTATGCGCGCGTATTTGAACACACAGTGATTAGTTCTTTTGTTCATTCAATAGTTAACTTTAATTTCAACAAACGTTATCCCATTTTGCTTATGAGCTAGCGCTTACTGAAGATTCGATGTACATGAGGGCTGCTGCATTGTAATTTCGACATTATCCAATAAAATGTACATTTCACCGTGATGTTTATCGTGGAATCAGATTCCGTTAATTTTGCAATTGTATTTAGCATGTTCATAGTCTTGTTTTTGTGCCTTTATGTAATCAAGTATGCGATAAATACAGCTGAAACGTTACTCAACTGCAGTTCACTCAACATAAGCCTGCCATGAGTATGTAGAACTTCTTTCGCACCGTACGTAGCCAACCGTGCTAATCGGAGGTTCGGGGGAAGGACAACAAACTAAACACAAAAAGCAGTTCGAAAGAAATTATATAATCATTGAAACTTTACCATCCACTCACAATGCACTCACTGTTAGAAAAACGAGACTAGGCTCGAAAGAAAGCTGTCTCTGGTGTGGACCAATTTCAGAGACAATGCACATATTATCAGAGTGTTTTTTGTTTGCATTTTGACCACAAGTATTGTGGTTAATGCAGACATGATTCCTTGTTAAAGGTTTCAGTTTGGTGTTTTAGTATCTTAACACCTGTGTTGTTGCCAGAAAGAAGGGGAAAACCTATTCTCATATATATTTTTGTAAGCTAATTATGGTTGTGAACTCTTTCTTTCCCAAACATTCTCAGAAATTTACGAGAACTTCAAAGACCAGCAATAGTAAAAAAAATGACGGTATTTTACAAAAATGGACAATCTGTTTATCACGGTTTATATATCGTACAATGTATCACGGTATCGCCATATCATTCGTAAGGGTTTTTTTCCGAAAGATATGAACCTCGGAAGCATGCTTCAGTTAATTTTTGTTTCCTTGTATGTACATTTACTCGTAAATATCTCAATTGCGCAATGCTGACGCTGCTTAAAAAAACACTGCCCTCTGTCTCGGTGTTTAGGTGTCCCAATAAAGCAGGAGACGCCGTGCGAGTTCGCCCACCAGATGGTCCACACGTTCAGACCCGCGTCCCCCCTACTACCTGCCACCGCGTACGGCGGCAGCGGGGCCTCCCCATCGCCGCCTCGGCCGATGGCGTTCCCCGTCTCCCGCGGCGTGGCCTCGCCCCAACCGCTTGTCGTCCCCGCGCGGCTCTCGTCATCTCCTTCCGAGCAGATCACCGTCTCCGCCCGCCTCTCCCCGTCCCACAAAGCGGCGGCGGCGGCGGTGTCACCCGGAAGCTCGCCGACGCTCACGGCCGGTTCCGGCGCGAGGCTCTCCGCGAGCCCCGGCCGGTCGTCCGCGTTCTCCTCCGCCGCCGGCGTGCCGTCGCCCCGGTCGAGCTCCCCCTCCGCCTCGGTCATCGGCATTGGCGGCGGCGGCATCTTCTCGCCGCTCCGCGGAGTCGCCCACGCCGCTCCGGCGAACGTCGCGGCCACGGGGCCACCGGGAGGCCCCGCGATCGCATTCGGCCCCGCGGGCCGGCAGCAAGCATTTGCGACCGACGTCCCCAACCAGGCCTCCCGCCTCTCGTTCGGGCCAGATTGCGGCGCCCAGCCTCCGACCCTGCTCGTGGGCCAGGCCGCCCGGTGGCCCGAGGGCGGGGGCCTCCGCCGTCCCGTCGCCATCTCCGGAGCCGCTCCGCCCTCCGCGGGCCGGGCCGACGCCTCGTGCTCCTTCCGGATGGCGCAGCCAACGCCGCCGCCGCCGAGCGGACACCGGGCGGGCCGCGACGCGTCGGGGGAGCGGACGCCGTCCGCCTACGGGGAGATGCCGGCGTCCGGCGGAGCAGAGGTCGCGGGGTCGAAGGGCTCGCCTGGTGAGAGGCCGCCGTTTGGGACGGCGGGAGGGCGGGGGGCGAACTGCGGCGTGCCGTTCGGAGAGGCGCCCGCGTGGAACCCGGCGGCGGTGAAGGAGGAACCCCCAGGACGGAGACGTGTTTGGCATGAAGGAGTTCAGCATGCTGGAGGATGGTAGGTGACCGCGCGTCAGTTTTCATAACAAACACAAAGAGCCTTGCCACCACAGCGGGTGCTGTGACCTCACAGCAAGGTTAGGGTCGGCGTTTGCGTGCGTGCATGTGTGTGTGTGTGTGTGCATGAAAGATCTGGGCAAAGTCCCATCGGTGAGCTCTCCGGCAGGCAAGGCTGCGTTGGCTGGGTCATGTAGCCCGCATGCCCAGCCACCGCATGCCTAAACAACTTTTGTTCAGCCGGATCGAGGGGGCTAAACGGGCACGGCACGGGCTAGAGAAGAGATGGAGTGATGTGGTACAGGAGGATGTGGAGCTGAGTGGACTTGCCGATGGCTGGTACCAGCGATGTCAAGATCGGCCTCTGTGGAGGAGGCTCGTCAAGGACGCTACTGGGCAGTTGGAGGCAGTCGCCCTCCAAAAACAACGGAGGGCAAAGGAGCGACGGTCACAACAAGCAGAGCGCCAAGTGGCTAAAGCACAGCAAATTGGCACAGTAGGGGGCATAGGTGTTGCATCAGCCAGTCATCTCGGTCATCTCAGTCAGTCGACCCGTGGCACCTGGGTCTGCCCCGTGACCTCCTGCCAGCGGGCGTTCGACACTTCACGTGGCCTCAAGGTGCGCATGGCCTGGCACAAGCGTCATGGTGACGTCACCGCCACTTAGTGGCGAATGGCGGTTGTTGTTGTTGTGTGTGCGTGTGTGTGTGTGCGTGTGTGTGTGTGCGTGTGTGTGTGCGCGTATGTGCGTGTGCGCGAGCGAACTGTGACGCGCGTAGGACGGTGAAATTCGGCACCAAAATCTCCTTGGGCAATGGACGGAAAGGCCATTTCCAGTAACTGGACTGACCTCAAACACCCACATCAACCGGAGGCTCTTAGCAGAGCCATTGGCTCAAGTTAGTCAGCCAACGTAATTTTCCTTCAAAACCCCGACGATTACATTGCAGACCTCGAGTCTGCAATGTGCGGTCAGGTGCTCAGACCAGATCTCTGCCCATATCTATAACAATAACTGTTAGTCATAGGGTAGTGGGAAATGTTATTATTCCCAGTAGCTTGCACCCATCTACACAAGAGCGAGCTGTATTTATAGAAATATGGGCATGCTGCATTCAATAGTTTTTAATGATTGGTAAGGGACATTTTTTTTTCTTTGTCGAGTTCGATTAAATGAATGGAAAGGTGTTGGTGATGATGTCCACACAGTGTGTGTTACGATTTTATCGGACACTGTTTAAAAATACTCATTATTTAAATGTTGAATGTTCCAGTTTGGCTACAAAAATAGAACACAAATATAATGTCGACCAATATGTCACAATAAAAATGACAGCCACACCAGGTTTTTTTTTTACAATGGTGACTTAAAGTTACAATGTTTTCTCCCAAACACTTTAAACACCTTGGAACACGCGATATATATTTATCTACTCAACTGCAACCAGTGCTCCTGTGTGGATATTTGGCTCGTGATTGGCCAATCGTTTTACAGCCCAATATGGGAACTTTCCGAATCGTCTCGTGTGCAAGAGTGAGATCAATTGCTACATCGCTAGACCCAGAGATAACAACGTCTTGGCGAAGCTTTCATCCAGCAGTGGATGAAGGCGTGTGCCGTGAAGACTACATATATCCAGCCGTGTGCCGTCACCCACTGATGATAATTATGATGATTATTAATGAATAATGAACGGACAAAGACCAAAAAAAACAAACCAACCGTTATAACCCATGTCTGGCCAAATGGGGGCCTTGAATTATAGATTACACACAAGTGATGACATTATTGTCTTCATCATCAGATGTAATGCTGGCGATTGAACATTTCGGCTGTGGTCTGTTGAAGATCGTCTCAAGGTGTGGGAAGCAGACCAGGACCTCGCCCCCAACTTTGAGTGAACAAATGTTGCTTTGCGATTTTTAATCTCGCTTGCGCGTACTTTATCCTGATTGCACGTTTTTTGTTTCTCAGTTTCAGAGATAATACGAAGAGATCTTAATGACCTCCCGGCATCTTAAGATGACAAGAAACAACAATGTCCGAGCCGTGCATTTTCTCCAACGCTGAAAGTTTGCCAGTGGGATTCCTGAAAATAGTGGGCGAATTCAAGGGTGCAAGTGCCATGATATAACCGGGTTATTAACAAAAACCCCATTATTTCCACGAAGACAACATCTATCAAACCTGCAGATTGAAATGCCATTCATATTATTATATTATAGGATAAACAAAACAAAAATCGATATACGATAGAAAGGTTAAATATCTCCAACTGAAGCCACCGAAAGCGACGAGCCGACTCTGCAGCCGCGTGACACGTGACGTTTCTGCGCACCACAGAGACGCAGCGGCGGTGGATACGAGAGTTTGTTTTTGTAAGGGTTAGCCCCCCTCCCTCCCTCCCCCATAAAACATATCCTATTCTTCTACTTATTTCATATGGCGTTAAACAAAGCATACAGCCACTATTGTATTTGTAATGTGTTAAGCCATTCTACGGAATGCTGGTTGGTATTTGCGTGGAGACGTCCCGCTTGCTCCGCCAGAGTACCACGTGGTTGTATTGGGGCCAGTCGTCAGTGGTTCAAGCGTGATGGTTCTCACCACACGTCATTCGCAGTTTGGTGTGGTCCTGATCTTCCATTTAGAGGAAATACTCAAACCTTTCATGTTTTGATTGGAGAAGGTTGAGAGTCGAGTGAGGTTCTTGCTTGGGACGCCACTAAACTGAACGATGTTTATTTTACCAGGTAAGGCCCACTGAGCTATAACAGCTCTTTTTCAGAAGCGTCCTGGTCACAAATGATAGCTCAAGGAAGTGGCTTATCGTGTGGAAGTTTATCGCAGCCAAATGCTCTAAACGCGTGATTCTAAATGTGAAAAATCCACGCGACCACAGGCAGAACACGCAAACTCCATAAATACAGGCGTCAGGGTTGGGATCAAACCCATGACCTCCTGCATACCAGGCGAGATAGTTAACATCTCACCACCCTGGCGCCCACCAATTTCCCATGTCTCGCGCCATTATTATGTCTTTTTGAGGACACTGTATAATGGAGCATGTGTCACCTGTTTCCGAATACTGTTTGCTACTCGACAACTCAGGTTCAATAAATGAAAGTTACATATTGTATTCATTTTAATTTCAACGTTTATTTTTTATACTTAAGTATATTTTTCTATAGAATGCTTAGAATCGACGTCAAAGCCTTTTGAATATAGACAATATAAATGCAGCAGTATAAATAATCGCTCTTCGTAATATTTGTTATAAGTATATATTTTATGACGTATGTCAATGTAATATCTTGTGTGTTTACAATATATATATTTTAACGAAGGCTTAATTTCAACTTCAACGCAAAGCCCCCCAGACCCACACCAGGGATGTGGGTAGGTAGGTGGGCAGAAAAAAATATTTTCCAGCATTCAGCCCTGGACGCAACTCCGGCTGAAATTAAGCTCCGATTTAACCCATGCGTCGGTTTTACACGTGCAAATTAAAATTTATAACAACTGTGCCTCACGTACGTTCTGATATCTTGAAACAAAATATAATAATTGCCTGAGAACCAAGTTTGTAAATCTTTGATACCATAGAATTGCCACTAGATGGCGAAAGTGTTACACTTACTGTGTTACCCTGCACTGCATGGAATTGAGTTCGAGTTAGCCCACTCAATAACCGTGCAGTATTTATAACGGAGATTAGTTCAGCACTGGATGTCACGTGTGCGCCGTGTGTGCGCCGTGTGTGCGTGTATAGCTGCTACAAAACATATTGGTCGTGACAACCGACATATAAAATTGTTACAATTTTTGTTTGTAAAATAATAATAATAAACCATAAAGACTTAATCAGTTACCATAACCGATTGTTAATATCCAGGGGACAATAAGCAGGGGGATTCAACCCCCAATCACCCTCGAGGGGTGACTGAGAGTGAGGCAGTGAAATATATTCCGGAGCTCAGGCCCCTGACAGCTCCGGCTGACGTCATGTGTGTGTGCTGCTTCCAAATGGCACACGTGTGTGTGTGTGTGTCGTAATTTAAGTAAAGACATTCGGTGATACAAGGAGGTGGGGGAGCCGAGGGAGGGCACAACCAGAAATCACGTAATTCACAACAAATGTAATCTCACCGTCTGTGAGTCAGTTGCAATGTTTGAGTAATTATCTGATCACAGCCGACGAGAGAAGGACTGATTCTTGTCGGATGGAAACCAGACGGGCTATGGTATCGTTGATGACCTTTGACCTAGTTTAAAAAAAACACATTTAGATGATCATGGTGAACATTGGAATTTTGATTTGGCATTAGGTTTTGATTTTATTAAAATAATGGGGAGGGGCGGGTGTGGCATGTAGATGGGATTTCTTGCAGATAATCTCCCCTGATGAGTTTTCTTATAACGCGAGGTCGAAACATGGGCCTGGAAATACACGAGCAGTCAAATGGAAGCTGGGGGGGGGGGGGGGGGGCGGGGGGGGTGGAGGAGCAAGCCACGTGCTGTGCCCAATCATTAATCACATCGTAGCTACCTGATAGCCATCATTAATATTCATCACTTATGTTAATAATAATAATAATAAAACTGCAATGCCCTTTACCCAGCAAAGCCTCAAAACATTTTCCGGACAATCTTGGATTGCAATGCTTCATCGTTTCCATCCGATAATGAGTGGCAGCATGGGGCTGAAAAAAGGAAAATCCCGGATAAAGCCCACATTCGCGAGCACACGCGTATATGTCGGTAACACTCAAAGCTCCGCACAGATAGACTCAGGAAATCATTGCTGTATTGCTACCATCTCCTGGCCACCTCCACTCGTCCCCCAGTATCAAGATTGTAGTTTTGGTTGAAAGAAGTCGTGAAAAGCCACGTCCGTGGCCCGTTGCGAGAGCCTGCGGTGGGCGATTGGAGAGCTGATTTGGTCTCAAATGACTCGCGGGGGAGATCTTGAAGATATTTGCGCGGGTAGTTTAACATCAAACGCCACACAAATCAATGAATCGTGGACCGTCCGTCAACATTATATCCCCAAGCGCAGCGTGAGTGTCTGTTTTGCGGGAAACATTTGTGCCCTAGATTGTTGTACAGAAACGCATAATAAACATACTCGTTACTACACTGTGCCAAAATGACACGCATTTGTGTCCGCTTATTTTATTCCCCCCCCCAAAAAACTTCGCAGTGTCAAAACAGAGAGAGAGAAAAATAATGTGTTACATTCTGACATCTTAAATAATTATCATCTGCCGTGATCAATCCGCTGGTGGATGAAAGCCTCCCCCAAGATATCACCACCCCATCGCTCCACCTTCGATCCTGGCATGCAATTATCTGGCAACCACCACCTAAACTAAAATGTTGTTCATTTTACCAGGTAAGGCCCACTGAGCTATATAGCTATTTTTTCAGAAGCGACCACAAATGATAGCCCAATTAAGTGAAATTTATATCAGCCAAATACTCAATGCTTATTTCTAAATGTGGAGCTGGAGGACCCGGACAAAAATCCACACGACCACGTGGAGAACAAACTCCAAATATACAGCAGGAGTCAGGGTCGGGATCGACACGACGACCTCATGTATACCAGGCGAGGTAATTAACATCTCGCCACCGCGGCACCCCTGTAAGCATGGCCAATTCATTGTTACATTCCTTTAGGATGCATGGAACCTTCGATCTTCAACGGTGCTAGTTTTTGGAGAGAGAAAAAAAACCCCCAACAACTATAAAACCACCCAATGCGAACAAAGATAACAACATGGCCGTAAGAGGAGCTGTCCTCGGTTGTTCTCTCCCGCAATGTGTCGTGGCGTTGCCGTGGAACCTGCGTTGCAGACGGTTTACTAACGACACCGGACAGACGAACCCGTAACGCTGTTATTTGTACTGGCACATGCACGCGCCGGCATTTGTGCAGTCTGTGCTGTACAGACGGCTGCTTCACTCTCTATACACCGTGGGTGGCGGCTTACTTAATAAACTGGATCAATCAAGAGTCACCCACGCCAATTTGCAAAAGGCATGCTCGCAAGACCGCCTCGTGCCGTCTGTGCATGATTACGACGGCACTGTAAATGCAGTTCTTACTACGGTGGGGTATGTTTTTTACATCAAATGCGATGTGTTTTTTTAACAAAGGGATCATCTTTCTGAGAAAAAAATACCTGAGCTGGAGCGGGGACGCAGTGGTTAGAGTTATCCCAGTTCGATACGGCTAAGATCAGTGGCTAGCGACATTATAATCCAATCTCAGTGGTTCAGCCATTTGAATTTTGATTCCAGGCCACGGCAAACCTCAGTAGCGAGTGATATCTGAACCTGTCCCCTACTGCCCAACCTACTCGCACTGCCCAGCGTGGTGAAGTATGGTCAAACAAACCGGCACGGGAAAAATTTCGGATGCTGTCTTTCCGACAGCCCTGTTCTTCACCTGAGGACGGCTGCTTGCGTTGTGGCCGAAACGTCGTGAGAATTTTATTTTATTATGTTAGATTTTTATTATTTAATTATTTCCCTTCTACGTGACTTTACCGAAAGAACCAAGAAGATAAACCGGCACGGCTTTAAGGGTAGCATTCAGTCAGCAGTGTACTGACTAATGGCAGTAAACCATTATTTAAATATCGTGCTTTTTTAATTTAATATCACGGTCACGATGTTTGCAATAATTTGACCGCAAGGCAAATCGGCGGCAACATGTCATTGTGTTGTTTGTTGATGTCTCTCGCACACAAAGTCGCGACGATATCAGGTTCCACGAGGCGTCGCGTTTGCTTTAAAGACGCAATTTCCTGGCGGAGAGCTCGAGAGAGATGCAACAACAACAACAACAACCATAAAAAAACATATAACACCTCCTGCGGATTAATCATTCATCACCGCCGGTCCAGTCATTGCCTTGCGGACGCTTTAATCTTGATAATTAACGGTGCCAATGTGCTCAAGCGGAGCGCCGAGATGTTCCGCCGCACTCACTGAACTCTGACACCCGCCCACCACATTCCCATGGATTTTTCAAGCAAAAGTTGTAGGGTGCGTCTAATAATCCGGCAGGCGTGTCTGGATATGTAACCTGATTTACGTGGCATTCATTGACACCAGGCACGCGTTGTCTGGTGTGCGTCTAACTTGCCCCAGGGTCTTATTATAATCTGGAGGGATGCGGTAGGCGGTTTTTTTTCTTCCTTTTGGAACGTCACCGCACGTTGTTTTGCACGTGGCCAGCCTGATACCGACAGAGTGCGCACTGCCGTTAAAACTTCGCCTGGACAACCAGGAGCGAGACATGTTGTGCTCGCGGTATGAATTTCCCCGCTCGCCTTTGAACACAACACGCAAGCGAGCGCCGCTCTTGCTAAATTCGTCCAGCGAACGCAACAAGCGTGGACTAAATTAATCGATCGCTCGCTCCGCGCCAAAGCGATCGCGAGCGGCGTCGTTCAAAGATGCCGAGGGCGACTCCGCGGACGCGGCGCCGTTCACGTGAGATTCGGAGAGGCGCGGTCCCAGCGCGAGTCTCTGCCTCCATTGAGGGTCGTGCGTGCAGGCTGGACGCTTTGGGGTGGGGTGGGGGGGCCTTGCAACGGAAATGAGCGGCACATCCCATCGATGCGCTGCGCGTGCGAAGGCAAAGTCACCGCGTTCGACCCCAAGGTGGCTCTGTGCGGCCGTCTGTTGCGGATCGGCAACGAACTCGGCAGAGCAGCGATGGTCGCGGTTGTTCGTTGCAATGTTTAACTTATGCGGCAAAAGTGGGAACAAGACAAAACCGTATGGCGGCTACATTCTGATTGAGAGTCGTCAGTGTGAAAGAAATAAAAAAAACAACTGCAGTCGAATTGCCCTGACAGACAAAGTTTAGTTTTTTTATTCATCAAAGAAAATCATCCGGAATGGCGCACGATCTCGTCACGCCTCGGAAGCTGATGATAATTTGAGCCTGGACAACACAGTGCAGCATCGTGCTTGCCTTGACGCTGCTGTCGACTCGTCGGCGGACAGTGGCGGCTCCACGGAGCCAGAATTGTTTTTATTTGTAACTGATATTTTACCGCATGGAATTAATTGAATGCTATCCTTCATGTAGGGCCCAATTTGAAACATTTGAAACTACGGGACTGCCCTGTACGTACCCACCCTTGGAGAAGTTTCCAGATCCGCTTCTCAGTAAATAGCAGTACGTACCTTACGCAGAGCCGTCCCCTAGGGATAACTGCGAATTCTGGACGACCGCACCGGGCCCCACGCTTTGGGGGGCCCGCGCTTTGGGGGGCCCCGGGCTTTGGGGGGGCCGCGCTTTGGGGGGCCCCGGGCTTTGGGGGGGCCGCGCTTTGGGGGGCCCCGGGCTTTGGGGGGGCCGCGCTTTGGGGGACCCCGGGCTTTGGGGGGGGGGGCGCTTCGACGTCACGGTGTCAGATGTAAGACTCGAGGTTGAGTTTGAAGGCAGGGCCCCACCCCCCATGGACGACCCTGACTTACGTACAGTAACATCCATTGTTAGTATTACCCATCACCGATGCTTCTCCACCTTCACCAACCCACGTTCACCAGCCAGCGTGGTGAAGTATGGTCAAATAACTCCCACATCCCGCACGGCGGGGAGGTGTCGGGGGGGGGGGTCCTCGTCGATTCGTCAAAAAAAACATTCCGTTGAGAAATGGAGTCGTGACCGTACACCTGTCCACGGTAGATTTAAACAAGTGACGTCACATTTACAACACGTGCTACACGTTGACTGACTGAACTGCGGCAGAAACGCGTTTTGGGTGTTTTTTTTAATCCAACACATTTTAGCGCTAACACACTGGGACACACACGCAACGACGAACTGCCACCACTGCTACACACGCAGCACGCACGCCCACTCAACAGGCACTCCATCGTGCCAAGCGCGCTGCTCCAGCCTGTGCTGCATCATCTGAACACCCTCACCGAAGCGCATCCTCTGCTCGTCATTATTGGAGCTGGACGGGCATAACAAAAATACACAAAGACGCCACCCCCCCCCCCGCAACAGACCGTTGTAGTGAGCGAGCCGCTGTTTGCGAGCATCTGTTAAGGCCGGCTCGGTGCACTCGGCGATGGTGTAGCCGAGGCAGCACATCCCGGCCGCCTTTGTCTCCCCGGTGCTTGTGTTCACGCGCCGCGCCAGGTACTCGATTTGAGAGCGAGTTGGTGGTTTCGGTGGCGGCTGAGATCGGGTTTAGATATTAGTCGCTGCTCATGTCAGCCGTGGACTGCGGGGACCCAACTCAAATCGTCGGGTTCCTAGCGCAGTGCGCTCACTACTACGCCACCGCTCGCCTACCACAAAGACAAAGCTCCCCCGTATTGCCTGTAACAGACCGTTGGGGCAAGTGCTGTTAGCGAGCACCTATGAAGGCCGGCACAGCACACGAGGGGGTGGGTGGCCAGCACCACGCCCGACCGCCTTTGTCTCCCCTGGTGGCGATGTTTTGAAGCCCCGCACCGGCTATTCATTTGAGGCTGAGTCAACCTAGGGGAAGCCCAGGACCGGTTCAGATAATTAAGCACGGCCTCAATTGCTGAATATCCGATATTGATGGACACAATCAAAGTATGCGTTCATTGTATTAGACTGATGCGCTGTACGTGTTACATGGATGTTATATAAAGTTAGTGTACACACTGTTGTAAAGTATTCAGTTAATTGTACTTTTTAAAGTACAAAACAACGACTGGGCAGGCAGGACGCCCGTCTTTTAAAGGGAGTGCTCTCACCAATAACATCTGGAAAACGAACAGGGTTTACTTCCCAAGCCATACACCTGCTGAGCCTTAAAACATCAAAACCGGTCAATATTTTGCTTATTTAAATAAACGCTGCGGGATAGGATAAGCCCTGAAGGCAAGTCAACTCATAAACTATAAAGTATGTTTATTCTGTGTGGATATTCAAAAAGGAGGTTGTGATTTATTCATGTTTGGTAATATACGATTGATACCGAGCGAGCGATGTTATTTCCGGTACAAATTAACGAGAGCAATGGGAGAGCCAATTTTTCGTTCAAATTTGGGCCTCCAAAACGAACGGCACGGAGGTTCATCGGCTTCACTCGTGTAGGGGACAGGCGCAGCCGTGAGTTGGACATTGTTGCTCCAAGTCTCGTGCGGAACGCTTACACGTACTCGATACACAATTATCCTTTCTTTATGTGGACCAAGACGATCCCCTCCAGTGGAGTGTGACGTTAAAGCTGAAAAGAAGCAGATAAAACTCGCTACCGGCTCCGAGTACAGGGACCCCTCGACTTACGGACGAGTTCGGTTGAAGAGCTCTGTTCGTAAGTCGATTTAAGTCCAAAAGTAAGTCCAAATTGACTCCTGTCGATTCCAAACACGTTGTCCGGCATGTACACTGCACATGGGGAATGGCTTTAAAAGTTGTATAATCTCCTGTAGATGTAGATGCCACTGGTTCTTCACGTTCTGCAGATGTAGATGCCACTGGTTCTTCACGTTCTGCAGATGTAGATGCCACTGGTTCTTCACGTTCTGCAGATGTAGATGCCACCACCGCCATCTGTTGCGCGCGGCAGTTGAACTTACGACTCTCGGTCCAAACAGGCAACTGGACATACGGAGAGGTTTGTTCGTATCGATGAAAGTACATGAGTCGAATGTTTCTAAGTCGAGGAGTCCCTGTCTAACTACATAACTGCTGGTACAGAGCACAAACGAGCTCCTGATAAACGCTCAACATATGCTCTGCATTAACTCGAGGCAAATGCAATTTGATTATGCAGAGGAACGAGAGATGGGTTCAATGGGTTTGTTTTGATTGTGACGTCTGTCCTCCGGCCTTTTGGATCGGTTTTCAATTCATGTGCTTTAATTACCTCTTATCCTACAGTCTTCATCAACAACGCTTTTAAAAAAAAATATGGCAAGAGTCATTCAAAGACATCATTAACGTGTTATCAATAATGCCACCTTTTTAGCCGGGAAGAACCTCCACTCAGCATCGGCACTCTTTTTTGATGAGGCCCTTGTATCGGGGATGGTTTGGCCACCTCGATTACTGAGTGGCTTCGTGTGCGAGGATAACCGGAGGACCCTGGGAAAAGCCACGGACATCACTTGGCCACCTTGCAGATTCCATCGAGGCCGAATGATATCCTCTGATATCAAAGTCGTGTAATCAGAGGCGTGTGCACGGGCGTGCATACATTGCCACACGTAGCTGCGGACGTCGCTATCGAGTGTGCAGGCGGTGCGATTGCACCGCTGCCCCAGGCACCCGGCTACGAGGAGAGACGGGAGGAGGAGGAGGAGTGGCCATGACTCAACAAGGTCAGTACTCAGCACCTGCCACCTTGACAGCGTGCAAATACAGTTCGGAAAAGCACATCGGAAGAAAAAAAATAAAAATATGTATAGCCAGCGTCCTGGGCACCCTCGGCTTAAATATTAAGCACGAATGGTGCTGCGGCTGCATATGACTAACAGCAGCAGCAGCACGTGATGAATGCGATATAATGAAAGATAGCACTGCCAGCAATATGGACGCGGAATGAGAAGAAGTAAAACCCGCCCCGCGCGCTGCAGATGCGCGCTGCGTATTCACTCGTGAATTGTCGGAGCGACAAGAGCCCCCATCGCATCCCTTCCTCGGCCCTCCGGCCCGTCACGGCCTCCTCCTCCTCCTGCACCAACGCCGTGGCACGTTCGTTTCCAGTGGCCGTGTCTCGTCCAAGCCTTGCCGCTCGCTCGCTCGCAACGAGTTTTTGTTCAGACAATTGAAAAGGCAACATGGGGGCGGCATAAGAGGGGGGAGGTTGTTGTTGTTGTTTTGATCGCGGGTTTACTGAACACGAGGCCGAAAGGGGCCGAAACCGCCAAGCGACCGGTAACGAGCAGCGCTATTGAATTTGCAAATCGATAAAGAGACGAGAGCTAAACAACGCTTCTCGCACCGAGCAAACTTCGTATCCGAGCTATTAATACATATTACTTATTAACGTATACGTATTTGGTACTCTATGGTTCTTCGGTAAAGTCACGTAGGTAGAAATCTAAAATAATATATCACGACGTTTCGATCGCAACACAAGCGGTCGTCCTCAGGCGGAAAAAATAATCCAGCAGTGAAACTGCTGGACCGATGGCAAACACCCGCGTTCATGGTGTTGGCCATCGTTCTTGTGCTGTTCGCCTTTTGGCGTCCTTTGGTCTCCAGCACAGCTGAGACAAACCCACAGAGAGGCCGTTCGCATTTCCCAGCAACAAAACACGCAGGCATTACCGCATGACAAGAGGCGTTGGATCGTTTCAGGACCCACAATGCTAAGGAGGTGACCGTCAGGTTCAAACTCACCAACCGCTGTTTTCGAACTTTCTTTGGGAAAATAAAAACAAAACATCCACCAGTTCCCACTCTAAAACGAATTCATAGTAATACCTTTTACTGGTAGGAACCTCCTGGTTACACACAAGGGATTATTGTGTCCGTCCGTCGTGCATCCAAAAATGGGAGGGGTGGGGCTGGGTGGAGAGGGGAGGGTGGGGAGGGGAGGGTGGGAAGGGGCTGGGTGAGGAGGGTGGGGCTGAGTGGGGCTGGGTGGGGTGGGACTGGGTGGGGAGGGGCTGGTCACCCCGTGGTGCCCTTAAACGTTTAACCTACTCACGCCGGCTTGTGCCCGCCCTCACAGTCGGGCATATTTGCGGAATACACCACGCCGCCGTTGACCCTGGCCATTGACCGAGCAACCCAACGTTCCTACCAGCTCCCTCCGCAGGAATGTGTTTTGGCAGGGTTCACTGTGTAGTTCGGTCGCTATTTGGGACTCAAATTCACTTTGAGGGCTCAGGTTTAGTAAGTTGTTTGCTCGTGGCCATGAATACAGACCACACTGGCAAAATCTGGCTCATATCAAACCCAGCATTTATTATCCTTATTACAATTCCTGCTCAGCCAATGTAATTAAGCAAGCACGTCGCTGCTGGCTGGAAGGGTTTGGCGATTGATAACAATAATTACTATCACGCCGTAACATGGCAAGCCATTACAAGGGTTCTGAACAAACAACAAACACGGTCAACATGAGTCAACTGGGCCATTCCAATGACTATGCCACGGAGTGTCACTTTGTGGTTCTTGACATCTCGAGTTGTGAACGTGTTCTATTTGTATGAACGTGGTGAGGCGCGTGACTGGAGGCAATCATTTTTGGAGCTCAACATTTTAAGCATTTGCCTTCTGGAACGTTCCACTCCGCTTGGGCATCCACTGAACTGTATTTGTGCCACATTTCAGCTTCTCTCTCGTCCGCTCGACTATCGCTTCAATTATCATCAGTCACAAATCGTCTCGTACAGGAGCCGCCGACCTGCGGCTCTTTGGCTGCCACTGTTCGGGCAGTCGTTTCAACAAAAAACGTAAATCTTAAACATAGTTAACCGCGAAGACAATTGATTAAATATGGGAGGGAATGGGTCACTATGGAATGTCTTGGTGACGACAAAATGTACAACAGTCTAACTCTAGTGTTAAAGGATAACTAAGGGGGGAAATTAACGAAATGGACGCAGTTGAGTCCATCACCAATTTAGCTTAATTAAGTCGGAATGTTTGTTGACATCTGCTGTATACTTGCTGCTGCTGCGTCTGTGTACAAGTAGCTCTCACTGCCTGTGATACGGCTCTCCAATTATTTTGGTCAAATGGTCTGTCCATAAATGACGTCACGCGATTTTGGACGATTTTTGACCCCCCCCCCCCCCTTCGCCACACTGCGTCACAAAAAGTCAGACCCTCCCTCAAATATGACGTCACAAAGCTCTGCCCCCCCCCCAAAATAAAACATGCTTCAAATCGCTTTAAACTATTGTCATTGTAGTGCGTGTTTAATGTGGCGCTGCACTCTGATGTTGTAGGAGAAAACATTTATTAAAAAGTCTACTTAATTAAGTAGAACGTGTTGTCTATATTTATTTAAAGTTGCGCATTTTGATGTGACGTCACATTTCTCAAACCCCCCCCCCCCCTCGTCACACATCGTCACAAATGTCTGCCCCCCTCCCCCCAGGTGCGTGACGCCATTTATGGACGGCCCCAAAGACAAATCCACTTTTTTTTTTAGCTTCTTCCTTGAACGTTTCCAGGCCTAATATGCGGGCTAAGGTGGCGCAAGAGGCCTCCGTGGGGGTCGAAGGTCCATCTCGTCCACGTGCTGACAGAACTGACGTCACCAGCCATGGGTTGAGGCGCTCACACTGGCGCTCTCCTCTTGACGCACCGATGCTGTGTGCAGCTCATCAGAACCGCGTGCGAAGTTGCGAACACGCGGACATCATCATCATCACGATGTCCTTTTACCCCACGTAGGCATCTTAACCCCAAATTACGAGAATTGTGTTTTTTTTTTCTCCCAGATTACAAGACGCTCCGGAAAGCTGCTCCATTCGTCAACGAAATCACTCGAATCTCACCAAAGACAAAGATCCCCCGTGTAGCCTGAACAGACTGTTGGGGCAAGAGCTGTTAGCGAGTAGCAGCACCTATGAAGGCCGGCACGGCACACAACGGGGGTGGGTGGCAAGCACCACGGCCAGCCGCCTTTGTCTCCCCAGTGACGATGTTTACTACACACCACACCGGGTACCCATTTGAGGCCGAGTCGACCTAGGGGAGGCCCAGGACCAGTTCAGATAATCGTCACTGGTGTTGTCCGTGAGCAGGAATCGAACTCGGTCGCCAGGTTCGTAGCGCAGCGCGCTAACAACTACACCACCGCTCCCCACACACGCATACACTTAATTATCCTGTTGTAAAGCAATAGTTGGGGATGCATTTTATAATCCAGTAGGCGCGTGTGATTTGATTTTCGAGATTTGATTTTCCTCTCATCGAATTGGCCACCCGCTCAGACAGTTTGGCTGGAGGGCCAAATGGAGATGCAGACGCATCATCGTGACTTTCTCGAGTGTGCAGTACTTCGTGTTTCGGTAATTAAGAACTGTAATAATGTATCAAGACGAAATCACTTCATAAATATTCAGAGTCGTCCCGCATGGCGATGATGAGATAGGCGAGAGGAAGCTGTGCACTTGGCCCAAATACACACAAACTCGACATCAGGCATGAAATCACTCCACTGCTGGATGAAGGCCTCCTCCAAGCCGTCACCGCCTCTCACAATCTCGCCATTTCATAATCCGCTTTGCCCATACACGTGAGCCCACCCCCTCGTGTGCCGTGCCGGTCTTGATAAGAGCTCGCCAACAGCACTTGCCCCAACAGTCTGTTAAATGCTATACCGGGGATCTTTGTCTTTGTCCAACGTGATGCAATGAGCACTTTTTCAAACTGATATGGTGTGCGTGTATCCCACCGCTGTTTCAATGTAATACCCACGTGGGCTTAGATTAGTATCAATCATATCGTCTCTGTGCGTGTGTGTAGGCTTCATATATGTATTTGAAGAGCGAGGCAGAGGAGTGATGCAATCAGCTCGTGTGCATCGCAGCATCGTGGGATGGCGGCGACGTGGAGGTTTAGACGGGGGCATGCATCCAGCAGTGGATTAGTGAAATGGGTACACTCGGACAGCTGTGCCCGTGGTGAGACGCGATGATCGGCGGAGGGCAAACGAAGCCCCCGCCCCCCCCTATGTAAGATGGCTTACAGACGGTGGATTCTTTCTACCTGGCCGCTTCAAAACCGCGTCGCAAGTTTCGGTCGAGATGAGCGCCGAGTACCGGGGCCGCGGGTTCACCAAAGTCGCGATTCCTCTCTACCGGTGGGGCAGGGGAGTTCAGGGGACTGAGCAACAGGTCTGTGTCGTGTACATCTACCAACGTTGACAGATGTGAGCGCAGCCTTTCGGTGTTTAAAACCTCCCCTTCAAAGACCACCTCTTGCCGAAGCAAAAAAAAAAATGCGTACTTTAATTTTTCTTGAAGTCGTAAGATTAACTTGGAAAATCTGTCCAAATTTTTTGTTTAAATCGGCAGCCTATAGGGTTGGGTGGGCAGATATGCATCTAGGACCATCTATTGAGCAAGTAAGCACCATACATACGCATACGTGCGTAGACCGAGCTGTTAGTTGCATTCGCTAGCCGTGGAATCATTATCATCGTTCATGCCCCCTTACCTGCTCTTCTCTTGCACGCACGCGGTCGGCTCTGCTTCGCTTCTCCAACCGTGGCACACACAACTTCCTTTTTTTTCCCTGTATCGCACTCGGATCTCTGATTAGACAGCACGATCCCACCGACACATTCAAGTGAATGCAGTGGTGTAAGTGATCATGCTTTTTGGGGGATTTCATCAGTCGTAGAACGTGACACACCTTTGGGAGGTTGCCGGATGGATGGCTTAGGAGTCAGAACAATGAGCCGGGTACTGCTGAGTTTCTGGGTTTGAATCTGGCTTTCGGCCACCCGTGGTTAACCGGTTTCTCAAGCATAGCGAGTTGTCTCAGCTCGGTCATCAATGAAAGTCGCGTTTTCACGAAATATGGCAACACAAATATGCAGTCAAAAAAGATATCTGTACGAATTTCATTCGATGGAACAATTCTCTTTTAAGGGAGCGTGTGAGCAAGTGTGACCCCCATATGGGTATAAAAGGTCAGTTGATGGGACCTCAGTATTCTGTCAACTACAGATTGTTTTCTTCGAATGATCGATAATGCACTGCTCTCCCCAGAGTTCCAAACGGACGATTAATCTCGTGCCTAAAGTTCACGTGCACATCGACTTTGGCAATCCACTGCTGCATGAGGACCTCCATCCACCACGTCGGTCAGTATGGATTGGTGAAGGCACGGAACATAAACGGGGATGCATACAATTGACAATGCAACTTCGGATGTCCCTGCATCGTTCTTTCTGCTACTCGCCACGCGGGACCGCAATCCTGTGACGCCGTTTGTGCATGGTGGTCCGAGTGATTTGTTTAGCACGTTTCAAATCAAATTACGAAAGCGATAGAAAAAAAAAACAATCTGGAATGAATAACACAACCGAGCGACGAGGCCTCAAGGCAGCACCCATGGAACGGCTCCACCGGGTTTCGAATCGACTCCCTGCCTCTGGGCGAGCTGATTTTGCGGCTAATTTCTCCAGAGCAGTTAATTTTCGTTGATGGAAAAATCCACTCTCTCCGAGTCATTAAAATCCGACCGCAACGCCTTTTGCGTCTTGGGGTGCAAATTATCCGCGTGCGATCGTCAAGTCTCTGGCAGTTGCTTGCAACACGAACACCTCCCTCTGGCAATCGCGGCATTCTTGTTTTTTTCTCAGCCAAGGTGAGAGGAGCAGCTGTTGTAACGCGTCACGTGATTTTTGTTAAATAAAACCAAAAAAAATCTGTCGCATGCAACCGCCGTGCGCGCCGCCCATGGAATGTGTCCCGGAGCCGCGTTGCGAAAATGTGATGCTGTCGGGAACGAGCGCGTAATGGGATAGAGGCGGCGAGATGCATACATCTTACTTTGCCGTGATGTCCGGCCCGCCACAAGAGCGTACTCGCGGCACCGTAACCGCAAATTGGTTAACGTGGGGGGGGGGGGGGGCATTCGTTAAGTTGAAAAATGTGGGTTGGCTGCAACAGCAGAGGGGCCAGCGGTCCTGCTTGGCGCCACACATTATGCCACGGGACACTTTAATTGGGAAATAAATGACGCCCGGTTTGCGATCGGTGTTGAGAGCGGCGCGAGAGATGATAACGTGGGCGTGCGTTTCCGCGTGCACATCGTGAACTTGGGTGCAAACGCTTAGCGGAGCCAAGACGATGGCAACGGTTTATTCTTACCGCGGTGGGAGCTGTGTGTGTTGCAGCGGCGGCGAGGTGGATTTAATCTCACTCCGCTCAAGTAATGAGACGATTTACATTCACATTAGATCATATAAATGGGGGTTGCACAACTGTATTTGTGTTTGTTAGTTTGTTTTTTAAGCTTACGTATAAAGCGAGGTTGGTTGAGGATTTACATCTTGATAATTCCTTTAAAATTTGGCTTAATAACAAGTTCCAATGAAAAAGGTTGCTCGAAACCAATTTATTTGCAGATTTTTTTCCCCCCCACACAAAACTTGACGGACGAGTAATGTTTGTGACGAAGGCACCCGACAATCATCCGTAGACTCTCGACTCCCCTTAGCATATGTACTTAGCACTTACTCCGAACCGTGCTAAGGCTACAGCAGCCATTAATAAATAATAACCAAATTCCAAAGGTCACGCGCGTACCACGAGGCTCCATTACTATCCGCAGGGCACAGTCTCGGACCAGGTGTGCACCTTTTTATTAGCATCATCATCAACAACACCCGTGCAAGGAGAACACCACCCAGTTTCAGCAACTCCGTAAATTGACTTTGCATTCTAAAAACAAGGAGAGAGAGAGACCCCTCGCGAGGAGCCGGGACCTCCCCTATGACACCCCCATTAAAATGAGCAGCGGCACAATGCTGGCGTGAGACGACATCGAAGTGGGAGAATCGTCGTCACTCTGCTCAAACAACAACTCGTTAGCACATTTTGTTGTAACCCCCCCCCCCCCCCCCCACATCGTTAGCGTAAAGCTGCCCAGTTTTTTTGTTTTGTTTAGGCAGAATTATCTCGTTAAGCGGGGTTATTAAATAAGCCCGTGTGTGTGTGTGCCGTACTGGATCATTGGACCAAATAATGGGAGACCGCTGTAAGGAATGACCTCTGGAACAATGTGGGTTGTTTTTTTTTCCACACAGCGCACGCAACTCTTAGCCGCAACTCTTCGCGACCACGCCGTTGTTCGACAGCCTCGAACGCCACTGCCGTCGACATTTACGAGGGGTGCAATTAATTCTCTCCCCATCACGATCCAATGAATCGTCACTGATACACGGACTCGTAATTCCAATGTAAACATTCAGCATGGTTCATGTAAACGGAGGCCTTGGAGGTGATGAACTGGTTGCAAGGGTTTAACCCCGCAAGGAACGCATGCTTAATCTCAGCTCATGCCGAAGGTAGCGGCCCCTCGTAGTGGCTGGAGTGTGCCACGCTGAACAGAATACGCAAAACACATTCCTGCTGCGGAGGGAGCTGGTAGGAACGTTGGGTTGCTCGGTCAATGGCCAGGGTCAACGGCGGCGTGGTGTATTCCGAAAATATGCCCGACTGTGAGGGCGGGCACAAGCCGGCGTGAGTAGGTCAAACGTTGAGTTTTATAAGGGCACCACGGGGTGACCAGCCCCTCCCCACCCAGCCCCACCCCTCCCACTCAGCCCCTCCCCACCCAGCCCTTCCCCACCCTCCCCTCTCCACCCAGCCCCACCTCTCCCATTTTTGGATGCACGACGGGCGGACGGACGGACACAATAATCCCCTGTGGGCTGGTGGAACCAGGTGGTTCCTACCAGTAACATATTACAACCTGAAATACATCGATTGTTAGTGAATACGCTTGTGATCCTGTTGTAGTGCAGAATAGCAGCATTGTACAGGGTGACACACCCCTCCCCCCAATTAATTGACCCCTAAATAATGTTCCTTTGTATGCGTTTTTTTAAAAATAAACCTTACTAAATATTTTTACGTTTAAAATAATTAAATGGGGGGTAACAAGACATCTGGACCGCCCTGTATGGTATGGTGTTCGGTTCTGATTATATTATCCGGTCGAGAGCTTGGGTAGATGCGGAGTGATTTTGTTATGAGAGCATGTATCACGAGCTAAATAAAATGCAATGAATCGGCCAATCGATGCATCGCTATACCCCAAGAAGTCCGGCTTGGCAAGACAGGGCTGTCAGCTGCTATTTCATGTTTGCTTAAATACACTGCCAAGTGTGGCCGACTGGGATTATTCAGAGTGCGAATGTCAAATCGCTGACAAATTGATATTTAATTCATTGGACATGGCCCAGGGTGGACGTAAAATAAATCGGGGCAGATGGCACCGTCAGCTGGAAATGGTCGGGCTGTTTTGACGCCCGCTGCACATCGCAGAAGCAATGGCAGAGGCAGAGAGAGAGAAAATAAATACTGCCCTCATCTTGTTTGGCACGAAGTGAAAGCACGCATTTTGCATGTAAGCTTGTCCAAGTATATTAAGTGTAAATTATATTCAAATAGTTGGAACTGTTTATCGTAAACGTACCCTCTAAAGACAATGGTATACGGATTTCACACATGGTAACGATGCTATTTTTTACCCATTTACAGGTTTCAGCCTCCAAATAGACTAAGTCGGCGAAGATTGATGAGTAATTTTTGTTATCGCTGCAAAGTTTAGGGAATAAAAAACATTGCACGAATTATTTAAATTGCAAAGGGACGACTCGTTTGTACAAAGCATTCTACAATGTCAACATGCAAAACATAATTATGTTTTTTTTACGCGCCAATTAATCTAATTTACGGAAAATACATCATTATGCATGAACAAGGGGAGATGTATAATGCTGCTAACAATGCGTGCCATGGCAGTTCAAATTTCTAAAGCAATTTTCAAGCAAGTACCATGAGCACCGGTTTAATTACGGTCTCATTACTGGCAAATGGGCATCAATCAATGAATCCTGAAGCACTGTGAAATGCACAACTCAACTCAAACTTGGGCTGACAATCCAATTGGAACTGCAAACACTGTGAGATGCAAACAAGGCACGGAAGGGATTTTACCATATCTCTAAGCGCACACCTTTTCTGTACACATAACGTACACTTGGAATGCGGCTCCTGTGCAAATTACATGTGAATAAACATACCCCGTAATTGCATAAGTACTCCACGACTGATAACTTTGAATAATTGACAATAAACGGGGTGTCGGAGTGGTGGCGAAGTGGTTAGCGTGCTGTGAAATGAACCCTGCGATCTGCTTTAATGATGAATCCTGCGATCTGCTTTAATGAAGACCCTGCAGTCATCATTAACATGCACCGACCGAGCGTGGCGACTGACGCGGCACGGTGGAAGCCTTCACCTTGGCAGCAGACTCACGAAGGCCTGCAAAAATTATGAATCACCACTAAACAGTGGTTGCACGTATCCACATTTACACGTGCAAACGCATACGAGTCGGGGCAGGCAAGCCAGTTTCTCGCTTCACACACGCGCATAGAAACCCGGAGGTTTTTTTTTGAAGATATTGTACGTCGCCCTTCTCTCCGCCCCGTTTCTCCTCCTCCTTCGCTCTTCATTCCGACGACCCCTTCTCAGCACGGACCGTGCCCTTTGAGCAGTCGCCAGGGATTTTCTCACCGCTGCCACCGCCGCCTCTCGTGTCCATTCCCCCCTCGTCGAGAGCCCCCGCACTCGGCGTTCGGAGCACGTCCGTCTCCTTGGCGCCCTGTCCAACCTCCGCGACCTCCTCCCCCCGCTGCTGCTCCCCGTCAGCCCCCCGCTTGCGCTTGTTACTGACGGCGCTCAATTTGCCCCCCTCCCTGCTTAGCTTCATGCTCGGGAGGCCCAGGCTCTCCACGCACACCACCGCGGCCGCCTGCTCCGCCAGCTTTTTACTCTTTTCCCTGATGGGCGGGGTAGAAAGAGAAAACAAATCACGGGGCACGTCACAAACAAGCGGAGACAAGGCTCGCCCAAGTAGCCGCACGGACTGTCGAGGCAGGTGGCGTTAGCGAGCACCTATTACGGACCGAGTGGCGCCCGAGGAAGTGATGGGGGGCCCACAGGACCACACCACGCCACATTTGCCTCCCCAGTGCCGGATGTCGAAGTACCGCTGCCGTCTGTGCTGCTCCTTCAACGGAGGGGCAGCACAACCACGTGAAATCTCTCCTGAAGTGGCGAGCAGATCTCCACATTGGCATTTAGCTTCCGGAAATATTGGCACACGCAAGAATGTAATCGAAGGTCGAGTTTAACTAAAGGTGAAGATACTCGCTGCCGCCGTTGCTGGCCGAGGCTGGGAATGAAACTCGGGTTAACTGGGTTCGAAGCGCATTGCATTGCTAACCTCTGCACCGCTGCTCCCCACAATGTGCGCGTCACGCGCACATCAAGAGTCTACGTTCGGTTCAAAATATCGGATCGCCGGTGAGGAGAGATAACAGGAAAGGAACATTGTCAATACGCCACGAGGCTTCATACAGGAAATGATAGATCTGTGTGGGACCATCCACAGTGACGTTAGAGATCTCTCAGGATTGTTTTAAGAGCCATATCTCAGAGCAACCACTCGGGCTGATGCGGATAAAGGTTTTACCCTTTCTGGCAATAAAACAAGTGTTCAGCGGTTCAAACACCAAATAGATAAATTTTGCACGGAATAAAGTCTGCATTAACTGCACATACTTGTGGTGAACATGCAAACAAAGATACTTTTTTATACTTTGATACTGGCAAAAAGGTCCCATGGTAGATACAGGTTGCGTGCGCACACACACTTAGTAGTGCAAATGAAGAGAAAGAATGAGGCAACGTTTCCATTTGTGATATTGTGTCATTCACTTGTACATGCCATCATGTGTACATGGTTATGTGTCCCCTGGGATGGAGTGGACGGGTGCTGCTGCTATAAACCTGGCGAACTGAGTTCACGGGAGAGTACTATCTGTTCTCTGGCTCCTACCTTCTTCACCAACGTGCACGAACCAGTGCGGTGAATACTTTTTGGTTTTTTTCTTAGGTAAAGTCACGTAGGTAAAAAAAAAAAATCAAAACAACTAAATTAAATCACGACGTTTCGGGCACAACACAAGCATCCTTCTTCAGGTGGGGACAACGCAGCAAAAGCACAACCACTTACGTTGTCCCCACCTGAAGAAGGACGCTTGTGTTGCGCCCGAAACGTCGTGATTTAATTTAGTTGTTTTCATTAATTTTATTTTATTTTTTACCTACGTGACTTTATCGAAAAAAACCAAAGAGTATGAATCCTTGCAGTCACGAAAACTTCACATCTAGAACCAGTGCGGTGAAGTATGGCCAAACCTCCATGACGACATCACGTGGGGAGGCCTTAAACCATCAGCGCATTGACAAACAACCGTAAATGTGGATGTTCACCACAAGTACCGGTGTGTGGTTAATGCCGAGTTGATTCCTCGCAAAAGTGATCTATTTGGTGTGTGAACATCTTAACACTTGTTGTGTTGCCAGAAAGGGTAAACCCTCCTCTTTTTCATACTGTGATACTGTAAAAAAGGTCCCGCGATATAACCGTAAACGATTACTGTAACATCTGAAAGAGAATAAACACGTCGACACGTTAATTAACCGCACCGATAATCCGTACAGAAATCCACCGCCGAAATAATGGGATTGGCTCAGCTCCTACCGCTGCGTGAGATGCTGGGTGAGACGTCACCGTGATTGTGTGATCTCACCAGTTGACGGTGGAATATTTCTTCCCCGCCACCACTGCCACGGAGCGAAAGAAACGGTCTTCGGTTCGCTGCTCCTGCAGAAGAAAACGACGGATGGCATCAACTTGTCCCAGGTTTCGAAGCAAAAGCTCTAAATTTCTTCTTCTTCTTCTTCTTCCTGCTGTGTACATTGTTTCTCGTATTCGTCTTGACACGTGGTTGATCGATTTAAAAAAACAAACTGGGTTGGCCACTGCGGAATGTCAAATTGTATTCCAGCTACGAGTTGCAACGGGTACAAGACACAAGACAAATAAAAACAGCATGACGAGCAGCAATCAGATCGTCTCCTCCAAAGGATCTAAAACGCAGTGTCAGCTTTGTTGAGGTCGGCATCAACAGAAGGGATCTAGATTTTTAAAAAATGTTTGAAATATGACACAGTTATAAATATGAATACATAAAATCAACATGGACAGCCTTATTTTGTGAACTCATCCAATTTCTGCTGCTGCTGTTCACTTCACCAATTAGGAGTAAGAAGGTCTGCCGCTTGAAGCACATCAAACGACGAACATAAATGTGTGGTCGGCCACTCACGGTTGTGTACTGGGGCTGGCCGTGTTTCGAGTGGCGGCACCACTCCAGGACAACGGCCTTGGGGGTGACGTTCTCGGGGTATTCCCTCCTAGAGTGTGGCACAGCGAAAAGAGACACCTGTGAGCAAAGGCGCAGGTGAAACAATTCCACGCCTGTCGCGGCGCCGTGTTCGCAACGGCCTCTGTGAGCAGCGTGGACGTCGAGGGGCAGAACGACGAATGCGAACTTACGGGAGGCAGGGCAAGATCGGCGCCAATTGCTTTGGACGAAGGAAGATTCGGTCTAAACAACTTCGGTTGAACGTTCGGTTTAACTATCGTTCGATTTAACTAACGTTCGGTTTAAATAACGTTCAGTTTAATTAACTTTGGGTTTCACTAACTTTGGGTTTAACTACCCTTGGATTTCACTAACGTTGGGTTTAACTGATGTTGGGTTTAACTGATGTTGGGTTTAACTGACGTTGGGTTTAACTGATGTTGGGTTTAACTGACGTTGGGTTTAACTGACGTTGGGTTTAACTGACGTTGGGTTTAACTGATGTTGGGTTTAACTGATGTTGGGTTTAACTGACGTTGGGTTTAACTGACGTTGGGTTTAACTGATGTTGGGTTTAACTGACGTTGGGTTTAACTGACGTTGGGTTTAACTGACGTTGGGTTTAACTGACGTTGGGTTTAACTGACGTTGGGTTTAACTGACGTTGGGTTTAACTGACGTTGGGTTTAACTGATGTTGGGTTTAAGTGACGTTGGGTTTAACTGACGTTGGGTTTAACTGACGTTGGGTTTAACTGACGTTGGGTTTAACTGACGTTGGGTTTAAGTGATGTTGGGTTTAACTGACGTTGGGTTTAACTGATGTTGGGTTTAAGTGATGTTGGGTTTAATTAAAGTTCGGTTTAACTGATGTTGGGTTTAAGTGATGTTGGGTTTAATTAAAGTTGGGTTTAAGTGATGTTGGGTTTAAGTGATGTTGGGTTTAACTGATGTTGGGTTTAAGTGATGTTGGGTTTAATTAAAGTTGGGTTTAAGTGATGTTGGGTTTAACTGACGTTGGGTTTAACTGATGTTGGGTTTAAGTGATGTTGGGTTTAATTAAAGTTCGGTTTAACTGATGTTGGGTTTAAGTGATGTTGGGTTTAATTAAAGTTGGGTTTAACTGATGTTGGGTTTAAGTGATGTTGGGTTTAATTAAAGTTCGGTTTAACTGATGTTGTCGTTATTTAGCGCCCGTGTCCCGTCGCGACCGTGTGTGTCCCGGTGACTGCACCTGCGACGCCGCACATGACATCAACGGACGGCATCGATGATCTCCAGCAGCCACATGGACATTATTTTTGCGGATAAAACGTTCGTAAGGAAGGCAATTTTCTCGAATACTCCTGAAAATGATGACAGCTGTCAACAGGCTAAAGGCTATTTACTTGAAATCCGGCATCTGTCTGTTCACACGAAAAATACACCCCGTCACTATAATCTATTTTTAGTCCCCGACAACAAATAAAAGAAATAACAGCACTGATGTAAAAAAAAATGTTGTGTTCTTAATCAATACCCGGCATGTTGTATGAAGACGCTGATGACGACTTACGTTGAGGTGAGAAATGGATCGTGTCTTAACGCGTTTGTCTCGTACGGAATGTCACGTGTCGAACACAAAGCTCATCCGTGCGGAGCGAGTGACATTCGCACTCCTCCGGGAGTTCACAAGTGAACGAGAAATCTGTTGAATGGCGTTTCACCTCGCACGAACGCTGAAATTCATCTACACGTACTTGATTTTTCCTCCGCCCATGAAATCATCGGAAAAATAAATTAAAACTATCCCGAACGCTTCAACGCCGCAGTTATACCCTCGCCATTAGAACGTTGGCCGCGAAGTAATGAGTGTGTGCAGGCAAAGAGAAATAACGTGACCATATCTTCCATGAATCGCGCTTAATCAAGTCAGGGCAGAGCACTCCTGTCTACGGGTAACAATGCATCGTAATTTCCTCGTCAGGCGAGCATTCTTCATTATTAACTGGGAATTCGTATCGTCAAATTCAGCTCTACATTTTTTATATTTTCACGATTTCGATTCACCCCTCTGCACAGACCTCTCTGGTTTTGGAAGCCGACAGCTGGAGTGTTTTAAGGGTGCAACGTTAACATTGCACTGGTTGATTTCAGTGTTTTAGCTTCATTGTATGTATGTTGTTGAAATTCTTTCGCACCGTACGTAGCCAACCGCGCTAATCGGAGGTGCGTGGGAAGGACAACTAAACACAAAAAGCAGCTCTACAGAAATGAGTCTTCAATCTCGATGTTAAAAGTGCATTGCTCTAGTGGCTTCCTCATTTCTGTGGTTTACGTCTGCTCCTCCTTGGCGTTGAGAGTCCAACATTCTGACCCGTATGTCAATACTGCTCTTATTACTGCCCGATATACTTTCCCTCTCAACCAAGTCAGAATCTTCCTGGCATTACTATGATGATGAGGGGCATCATCATGATCACACTGCCGGTAACGTTTTAATTCGCACCGCGGACTTGCCATCCAGAAGTCACCGGTTCGATCTGCTGGCGCAGTGGTCGAGACAACGGCGCAAATTTATTAACCTCCACCGCCTGTCCACCGCGCAGCACGAATGCTCAAGTGTGTTGTTGTTGTTGTTGTTTTCCCACCTCTTCCAGGAAGGGTTGAAGAGCAGGCCAAAATATTATCTTGTGGAGGGTCTCTCTAGAGCTCTCGCTCATGGAGACCCTTCCGCCAGCAGTGGTGGGAGCGAGCAATTGCACGGCCTGCACCTTTACTACCTTTCGTCATTACCGGACTGCCAATTGCTAGTCGTCTGGAACTTATTTCGCAACGTACATAGTCCACACCTCCGATTAGCGCGGTTGGCTACGTACGGTGCGAAAGAAGTTCAACATACAACGGACATTCGCCACTGAGTGACGGTGACGTCGCCACGGCGCTTGTGCCATGCTACGTGCACTTTAAGCGAAATAGGTTCAATATACACGCACACATACATACACGCACACATACATACACGCAACCGTGCAAACGGGAGGTGCGGGCGGCAGCGACGTGGGAGCGAGCGAGGAGCCTCACCGGTCGAAGTGAGCGTAGCCAGCGGTGACGTCACTGGCCAAGTCGGACCGCAGGAGGCGGCTCGTCGCGTCCCGGCCGTTGAGACGCTCCACGGCGGCGCGATGCCGCTCCCTGGTGTCCCGGCAGAACTCGCCCATCCCGAAGAGGTCACTGCGCGCCCCACGGCGGTGGTGTCGCCCGGCATCGAGACATTTATTCAATACGTCGTCGATCGTGTCGTCACGTCTTGTGTTGTGCAGGACGAGGTCCCGGTCGGGCGTATTATTGCACAGGGTCATGGACAGAGACCCCGCGGGTGGCCTTTAAGAGACTGTCGGGGGCAAGTGCTGTTGGCGGAGCGAGCGGCTACGGAGGCCGGCAGCGCGGCACACGAGGAGAGGGCGGGGTGCCCAGCACCACGCCCAACCGCCTTTGTCTCCCCAGTGGCGATGTTTTACACATCGCGCAAGATACTCATTTTGAAGCCGAGTCGACCTAGGGGAGGCCCAGAACGGGTTCAGGTAATCGTCACCGGTGTTGGCCGTGAGCGAGAATCGAACTCAGGTCACCGGGTTCATAGCGCAGCGCGCTGACCGCTACACTAATGCTCCCCACAGCAATTCTCACACACTTTTTTTTTTTAAAGATTTCCAATTTTAGCCATTAGCACTGTCCAGTCGTTACAGGTGGTGACTTACTATAATAATAATTTACATTTATTTGTAAGGCATCTTCGATTAATGTCTCATGATTCAATATGATCAAACCTGAGGTATTAAGTGGTGTTGCAGTTAGTGCCTTCCCTGATATAATACTGTAAAAATAGATCAATGAGTTGGCCAAAACTTGGAGACACAACACATTTTGTCCTGCCAGCTGCCCGTCAGCTTCCATGCTGCTAATCAAATGCCTCTAAAGACAAATGCATGTTTTAAAATCCCTGCATACGCATGATTTTTCAACACCTGTTTCAATTACAAATCTTGGTTATTGCTCGATTAGATGCAGAGATTGACACTGCAGGTGTCACGGTCTCCGGTTGTGAATAACGCCACGGGAGAATTTCCTTCACACTTGCTACGCAAAGGTAACCCACCAATGTGCATAACGAAGGAGCGTTTTTGGGCAGTGAGCACAATACCGGCTACGACACCTGGGCCATTAACAAAAAACATTAAACATGCTTAAAGAATTGAGGAGAATTGCATGCCTGGAATGATACCGAGCGACAGGAAGAGAGGTATGTGGATGAGAGAACACAAGCGGGCGAATGAAATCGTTCAAACCTGTGAAGAAAGGTGAGTGGGCCTGGGCAGGACACATCACTCGAAGGGAGGATGGCCAGAAAAAATTAATCATCAGGCATTCATTTATTCACTGCTGGATGCAGGCCTCTCCATGCTCACAGGCCTCTTTGTAGGTTTGAGCAATGCGGTGGGTGAGCAATTACCATGTCAGAGGGTTTATCACGTGATTGTCCAGAGCCATCGATGAGACCTCTGTTACACATTTAAATTCTGCCCGTGGCACCCTCAATGCAATGCGACAAAACAAGCATATAAAACGCACCTCCGACTAGCTCGGTTGGCTACGTACGGCTCTGATACTCCTGCTGTTATGGAGTGACTCATGCAGCCAGCTATGACTGCAAAGTTTGGTAGGTCATGTTATGTATATCGTTTATTGTTTAAATTTCAATCACAGTTCCTATGATCACTGTTACATTGCTTTTATAGCTTTATTTTGGTGATTTCGAAAACGTTTTGGTTTAGCCATATTTGTTTGTTGTAGTACAGAGTAAGACTGATAACTTTAATCTAAGTTGTCTTGTGGTTGTTATTGTTTGACTTGCATCCCATTGGGATTTTTGCGTTGATATACGGTGCTTTCTCTGGAAAACGTTGCTGTTTTTCCTGGATTTTTCTGTTTGCGCGTAGTCACTTTAAGATGTTTCTTGTTTTTGTTTGTTGCGGTTGCACCCGATTCAAGAGCCGAATGGCTCACAGGGCTATACCAAATACATGAAATGAAAACGGCGTGAAAGAAGTTCAACATACACACACACGTACAAAACTATCAATCCACGAATAGATTAAGTCCACCCGGACACGATGTAGTCATCGGGGTTGGTGAGCATACCTCACCCACGCTGGGTAGTGGAGGCTGGCTAAGGGGGTGATGCCCAGCACTCAATCAGATACCACTCGCCACTGATGATAGCTAATTACCAATTACTATGCCGACCGCTCCGTTTGGAGAATGAAAGGGATAGAAAAAATAAAAAGAAAAACCTTCGATTTTGAAGGCTGATTTTGAAAAGGCCACGGTGACTCAAGTTTGATATGTTTTCCTTTCAAGAATTCATATTCATGGAGAACGTGTCCTAAATTGCTCGCCGCGGTCGTTGTAAAACGTCAACAGTCAAAAGGTAAATATAAAAAATACATGCACACATTTCCCTCCAAGTACGCCCTTTCCAGAAAAAAAAAAAACCTTAATAAACATTTCCAAAAAAAAGGGGACATTGTGGCACTTGGCCTTGGAATTTGAATACATTTCAAAATTCCCAAACCTGGTGTCAAAAGCAGCAGCTTAGCCCTCGCCGAAATGTTAACATGGGGGCGGGGTGTGGAGAAGAAAGGAGGGTTTGAGGCGTCGTGGGGATTATCGGAAATGCCACAGCACGTGGAGAGGCGTCACTCTCACTCGCAGCGGTTTTACAGTATTAGCAGCCGAGACAATTTTCACGTGGTCGACAAATCGAATCCCAGGCAGCATTATGATGCTACGGGGACCATTAACAAAGCGCATGATGCGTCGAAGGCACTGAACGCCGCGCAGTCTCGCGTTCAAGACCATCGTGTGACGACATCGCATGCCGATGTCGTGCCAGGGGCGTAAGGATATATAAAAGAAAATCGTTGTCTTATGGTGGACACAATCGATTACGTATTTTCCGATTTGTCCAGCTCTCCGATGTGTTTTGCTCTAGCTGCCGCGTGTCTGACAATTCCGCCTCCACTTGCCGGGAGCTTCTTCAGGAACTCAACGTTCAAATTCTAGAGGCAAACAGCCCAACCACGAACACCCACGAGGTGGTTTGCATTCGACTGTGTTGCACGTGGTGGTGCGGTGGCTCACGTGCTACACAATGAACATGGTGACCTGAGTTTGATTCCCGGCCACAGTGGTGGAGTCGACGTCTGAACCGGTCCCCGTTTTCCACAAATGCGGACAAAACGGTTACGTGTGGCCGTGCATTTGTAAGCGGGCGGCAGTTGAAGTCAGAAAGAGTGCAGACAGACCCTTTATTTCAACCAAGTGTGTGTCAATTGAGCGCTACAAGTCTCTGTTTGCAAGGGAGGCCCAGTTGCACACATACAAGCATACACAAGGAATAAAAACGTGCAAAATGCATGGGTTCTGCAATGCTTTCCAAGATGTGTTTGTCCTCGGAGGCACTTAATTCGCGATAATGAAGGCCGTGGTGATTGCGCCAGGCTCAGGAAGCAGGACGTTTGTAGGCCGCGATCAGACGATGCCACTCAGATAGCGGATTTACAGGGGAGGAGGCGTGGGAAACACTCATTTATTTGGCTGGTTTTCTCTGGAGGCGGGCCCAATAGCAACACAACTTTCTCATACAGCTGTAACCATATTGGACCATCTATTGCGAAAGTTATCCACGTATCCCCCCCTGCTTAGAGAGAGACAGAAGGACGAACGGACATCATACATAAACGCTTTTAACCAAAGTTAGAAAACGTTAAAAAGCAAATTTCACGGAAAAAAAGCATTAAAGGTAGCATTATAAATGCACACTGTTTGAGGAAATAAAATCCAACACAACAGAAACGATACAATCTTTACACAAATTAATCACACACATCCAAGATGCAATAGTATGTCATGAAAAAGTAAATACATTCCCTCGCATGATGCGATGGCTGGGCTGGCTGGCTTCCAGGGTACAAACTGTCATTGCTAAATCTTACTTAAGAGGATCAATTTGAGCCCTGTTGTGCTATTCAGCAAATGATGTGGTAATGGGGACACACATATTTGTCTCAAACATGTGCACTTTGTTCACTGGCAAGCACAGATGATGGAGAGGCATTGCTTTGCTCCAACGAGGTAGCAGCACATCAATACGCAGATCGACGTTCCCAAGGCCAGCTGAGCAGCCTTTAAATAATCCTTCGTGCATTATTATGACACATTTGTGCTTAGAAACGGAGAATAAAACCGACGGATCAATGCAATCACACTTTCCCATGACGACTACCGGGGTATTAATAAAAGGTGACATTTCACTCAAAGCCACATGCATTTAACCCGTTCCAAACAGTAGCCAATGCAGACGCTCAGAAATGTTCGTGTGAAATAGCTGTCTCCTTAGGACGTCATCAAAGTGTGTCGCTAAGAAATACGAAGCATTCACTCGAACACGATACACACGCTGTCCTGCTATTGAACCGTCCGTCGGTAAACCCGCGAGCACATCTTGACGCGACCGAGCTCGCACTGCGACTGCGCTGCGAGGACGGTAGCACGCATCCCCCCGGCGTGGCATCGTCGAGTTGTGAGTCGCGTTTCAAATGAAAACGCTCCACTCTTCTGACTCCACAAATTACTGGACATCGCACCAATCCCATCCCCCATTGCGAACCTCCGGAGCGCCCTCCCGAACGGTGAAATCTCGCTACTCGTGGAGCGAGGCTTTCCAGGGCAATTAAAATGTTCTCAACCGATCAAAAGTCACTGCTGTGATATCATCGATGGGGGTTGCACTGCACGAACGGAGGCTGGCAGGTGAATGCTGAAGTGTTCAGTAGGATGTACGCGCGAGCCCAATGCTAGCCGGCTGGATCATGGATTTCGTTTAAGTTGCTGCAACCTAGAAGGATTGACATTTACCCGTTGTTAAATCCGCGTGGCGTATTTTCTTTTCTCCCCATTTCCCCCGAGGAATTTAATTATGCACATCACTGAGAGACTGGCAGGCTTGTTAAATTAAGCATGCATTTGTAATCATCGTAATTAAACGTTAATCAGAGTTTGCTTGACAACCTCAAAGTGCATACACAAATACTGATGAACTGTTAATCCAGCAATAGAATTTTGATTGTGGTAATGCTCCTAACGTTGACTGCTTCAGTGAATCTTTACGGTTCTTGACTGAAAATTATTTTCTTTTGCAAAAGATGATTACTCTAAATGTGCACTCTCATGTGAGATATTCCATTTAGTTCTCGAGCACTGAATCACACAAGTGTTAAAGTAACAATTAAATAAAATATTTAAAGGTTATTGTTGTTTATTTAAAATGTTTGGTTATAAGGCCTTTCCTTGAGCATCCCTCGAGGGTATGTTGGCCTACTCTTCCACGACTAGGCAAACGTCTTGAAAGAGGTGGAAGTTACCCACACTTTACCCCACCACACCTGAGCCGCCCATCGTAGACCAACTGACCTGTGCCCATTCATACTGCTAAATGGAAAAAAGGGCAAGGGGCAATTAAGAAACCCGTACCACTGTTTAAAATTTCCACGCCAGAATATATATCGAATCGGCCGCCCTCTGGAACGATAATCGCTGTTACGCGTGAACGCAGCTTCTCACTTGCACAGCAATGCTGCGATTGGACATGTAAAATACCACAAGCGGCAGATATCGTTTGCAAGTTCAGCCCGCTAATTCAGCACTTTGTGAATTCCCCGTGCGTACGACAGCATGGCGTATACTAATGTGCAGCCTCTGAGTCAAGCTGCTGTGAGATGAACACCTCGTTCCACCGGCTTCAGCCACAGGGGTTGTTTGACCATACTTCACCATGCTGGTCCGTGTGGGTTGGTGAAGTGGCTGACCGAGGACTTGTTCAGATAATTATCATTCACATTAGCCACGGCTGAGAATCAAACTCAGGTTACAGGGTTCATAGCGCAGTGAGTGAACCACTGCCCTTACCGCTCTACCCCACAGAATTTGCCAAACTGAGACTCCAGAGTTGAATGCGGTTCCCGGGGCAGTTGCAGAGTGCACCCCAATGGAGGCGCTGACAATTTGTAACTTTTCAGTAAAATTTAATTTGAAATTATAAAAAAAAAATCATCATCATCCCTGGAAGTGGCAGCAGCCCAGCACACAAGCACTCCCGGGGTGCTCCCACAGATTTCTAAATCGAAAACTCCACAGCCAACTGACGCGAGAGAACCGGCCGCGTGACCGCCAAGTGCACATCGTGCAGCTCTCAGCCGTTGGGGATCTTAGCATGCGGCTTGTAGGGCCAGGAAGTTGGGTACAGAATGTACGTACAAAAAAATATATTGGTATTTTTTTTAAACCGGAAAGTCACGCGCTTAAGTCGTTGAAAAATAAACATCCGGGAGCTTATTCACGATTTTTCCACAGCCAAAGGTGTTAATGAGTTATTTCTGGAGAACCACATTTAACACCTGAATATTCTCGCTCACGCCACAACACCCCCCCCTCCCCCCCCCCCGCAGTGGTCTCCTGTTTGCGGCTTTGCGTCGCGTAAATTCGTGACGCGCTGACAATCTTCACAAAAAAACAACCGAGCATTGTGGTAAACACACCACCGCGGCGCAGAGGGCAGCCAGGACGTGAGCAGACCACCAGCCCAGGTGACCCTGCCCATTAGGGATGTCATGATTCACGCACACGCCGCTATTCTCAGGATACGTTCGCCGAATCGTTGCATGCAAAGAATCGACCGTGTATGCAAATTATACGGTCATGTCGTTTTAATCGAATCGCACGGGACGATGATAATTGTTTGCACGGAAAAGCCACGCTGCGTTATGACTCTTTTACCAGAGGGGGTCCTATATTGGGTTTTAATTTTAAGATGTTTACAACCAATGAACAAGTGTCCACAGAAGATCGATAAGCAACACAAAGTTGAACGAGAAGTAAAGCACAAAATGCGTTGGTAGAAATTCATCGAAGGGAGACCCTGAATCGAGACATCAGCCAAGATCTATCCACTGCTGGATGAAGGACTTCCATCTCAAACGGTCTCGTGACACCGACAACTCATCTGGCTCCTGCACAGGAGCCGATGTCATTGCTGTGTTTACGTGGCGGCTGCATAATCTCATGAATATTTATATCCCCTTGGACACTCTCCTCTTGGGCAAACATCCCCACGGGGCGACCAGGCATGTAGGGGAGGCTTCATCCCAACTGGACCTACGAAGGGCTTTAACGCACCGAGAACTTCAATTCGTTTTGGAATCATTATTTTTGTCGGCATTTGCTACAGTGGTAATTTGTTTGTTTACCAAACCAAGCTTAATAGCCTATTGGGATGTGTACAGCATTGCGGTCGACTAAAGAATGTATTTAAAATGTTAAACAAATCCTGATTAAGTAAGGCACTGATATGGTGTGGTTTACAAAAGTAAGCTTTACAATTCACTAGGTGTGTTACAATTCAACCTGTGATAGTATTCAACAATCCATTCTTGTTTGCCATTTTTTCAGCCTCGCTGGGATTCTCATATTTTTTTTGTCATCATCAGACACGAGCTATCCCCTGTTGGACGAAGACCTTCCCCCCCAGGGCATTGCAATTGATCCAACAATCCACGTAGCTGCTACACACCAGCCGAGTTGAACGCTCCATCTCCGTGGTGGATGTCCGACTGGGTTCCCTCCTTTGACGGTCACTCGCTCGTTAATCTCGAGCACCGGCAATGATCCCTTCTGGCGGTGATGTGCCCTGTTCAAGCCCACTTACTTTTCTTAGCAGTCACTATGACATCTCTAACCTGCTCAAGTTCTTCAATTCATGTGCTTCTCTTCCTGTCTGTCAACGCAATTCCAAGCATGTACTTCTCCATGCTTCTTTACGCACTCTTCTGCCCGCTCCATTTCCGTAATAAAATGCAAACCATACGAACATATAATTTAAATAGAATTTGCGTACACTGTAAATCATTGATTCTCGCACGCACGATTCGACATGTGTATCGCCGAGCATAAGAATCGATCTGCATCGATGGATCGACTCGTCATCACATGCCCACAACCCACTCAATCGTGCTTTATAACAACGACCTCTAGTCCTCGGATGACCGATCATATCTCGCGGTCACTTTACCCTCCATCATAAGGACACGAGCACACGTACACGCGTTTTCCGATAACACACATGGCGGGGAAGGGAACCACGCACTTATTTTATTGAGAGTGGAAGTGTGTGCGTGCAAGTGTGCAAGTGTGCATTTGCCCACGCGGTGACGCACTGCGGAGCGAGCGTGGGAGGCCTTGTGCCTTGCCCAGGTTTAAGCTCCACGTACCTTATTTCCTGCAAAGATTGGCAGGCGTACAACTGCTTCCCCAAGGGGCTCTCGAGCTGGTCGCGAAGCATCTGGCAGAGGCAGTACTTGGTGTTGTGTTGGGAGTTGTCATACTTCACTGCCTGTGTGAGAGCATGGGGACAGCGGCATTGAGCGCAGATGACAGCGGTAGCTGCGCAACTCTCTCGCGCAACATTTGTGCCATTTTGTTCGAGGGTTGAAAATGACTAAAACCGATGAATATAAAAATTTTAATATATAAATTCCAACATTTGCGCAGGACTTTAATTTGTCGACCAGCATGTACAATTTGTTTACGTTCGAAGGAGACAGTTTATATTAATTTTTAATGTTTCGTGAAATACGTAATAACAAATAACATTTAAAATATTGAGGATTTTTTTTATGCCAGCCACTTTATTGCAGGTGTATCTGACTCATCTCCGCTTGGGTTTATGCACACTTCTGCAAAAATGTACGTGACCGGAAGACAAAACTTCAATTCAGGAAGGAGACGGTTGGAATGTTTGAATGGTCATTAGCATCATTCGCAAACAAAAACTATTCAAGACAAATTATCTTCTCACGTAGCGAATGTACGCGTGGATGACGTCGTCCAAAGGAAGAGGGCCCTCCTTGCGCAGGACGGAAGGATTCCACATGGCGGCACGACCAACCATCACTGAAGTGGTCCCACAGGCCTCCTTGAACGTTTCGATGTCCTCGTAGCTCTTGATGAAGTCATTTGACCCTCCGCTGAATAGGAACAAATGAAAGACGCATGAGAGCCGGTGCCGAAATTAATGGAAATGTTTTATTTGGCGAGAACAATTACGGCCCACTTAAAAAAAAAAATTATACTTCACACACCGTTTCAAAATCGTCACCCTGGTTTGTTATCTCAAAAACAATGATTCAATAAATACAGACACACCACTAATATGCACTACAGAATTGCACTATGTTTTTCGTGGAATTTAAATCGTCCTTGCCTGAAAATAATAAGGCATGTCAATTTCTTTTTTTCTACATTCAATTCGAACATTTTCATTTAAATAAAAACAATTTGATAAATTACCACATAGGCCACAAATCCAAATAATAGTTTTAATATGGAAGGCTTAATTTACAATTAACGTTTCTGTCTGGGTCTCTTGTTCCTTTTCTCGTCTCATTTCTGTTCAAAACACTCAGCCTGTACCTGGAAATGCGGTGGTATCGAACGCGACGTGAGGCTTGACGAAAGCCATGTCCACGAGTTGTGAAGTGTTTACCGTTTTAGCTATGGACGGATGCGAGCATGTGACCGGTGTGCTATCCACTACCCACGGCAAGCCGGCACAACAACACATCACGGACACGCGCACACATGAAACTAACGCTGAATGATAATAATAATAAACATGGATACACAATTTATTCATTTTACGGTTAACCCAAATGAATGTTCATTCCCTTTTCTTGCATTACAGACCGGACGTTTGATCAATCACTCAAAATAAACAATTTGCACACGTGCACATCACCGAGTGTAATAAACACATTTGTTAGCATTCGTAAATGGGGTGTCTCACTTATATGCACTATTCATAATGAAGTAGAAATGGCTAGATATGGTCCATTAGTCTTATATATATATATTTATTCTGTACAAAAGAATGCTTTCAGCATGCCGCGGATATTTTTGCATACATCTAAAAGCATTTTCAAGTATTCGTTTTACAAACGGACGAACGAAGATGCAAAGTGGCCTCAGTGACTGTTGGTTCAGAGACACTGAGTCAGCACCTCTGAAAACCGGGGTTCACATCCACGATACCGCCCTCTTTGATTAAACTTAATTCTCAAGTGTTAGTGAGCTGATGGTCTCAGCCCGGTCACCAAAGATTCCACAAAACAAACCCGATCGTATGAAAAAATATATGATTTGTCATATAATGTACTGCATTGACCATTTTGTTCAAGGTGGAGAGTTACTAAATGATTCGCAGATTGTGGATGATCAAGGGATGGTGATAAGTAAAGAGATTGACGGATGGGATAAAAATTACAAAATAATACGGTGTGAGGATACACTGAAACAAAAGTGATAATATCAATTGAAAGTGGAGCAAAAATGAATATCACGATTGATGAACTGGCATAAAATGTGAAGACATTCTGGTACTTGGACACAATGATCACGTGGTGTGTAGCGGAAATAATATTGATGGTTGGCATGGGGAAAGAGGCATTCAGCAGCAGGAGGAGAGAATTGTTGACAAGAAGGAAGCGTGAAACAGCAAAAACAGAGAGAGAGAGAAAGTCAAGATGATTGTGTGAAGCAGAGCTTTGCACGGAGTAGACACTGAGAAAACGCAAACTGAGACAGTCAGATGCGTTTAAGACGTGGTCATGGAGAAGGATGCAGAGGGTGGAGCTGGGCAGAGAAGCGGACCAAGGAATAATTCTTGAATGGCAACAATCAAAGAAGAATGATAATTTAAGTAAACGGAAGGGGAGTGACGATGTGGACTTGATGCATTCTACGAGGTTATGCTTTGACGAATGAGGGCATTGCAGATTCCAAAGAACACAGGATGAGATGTTACTATCCTATGTGCAAGCACTTCCAAGAGTTCATGAACAGTGAGCCTGGTGAAATTTGGGGAGCGCATCGTCAGTAGTGAACCTTTGGTTCCTAGGGTGTTTCGGCCTTTCATACTATACACCCTCCCCAAAGGCGGCCAGCGACAGGGTGATCAATCCTACACTTGCGTCCCATTCCCAATTAGTCATAGGAGTTGCCTTGTTGTTGATAGCCAACATCCCATGGGACTATGCATGGCAGGGGCGTCCTCCTCCCTGAGTCAAGCATTGTTGACTGCATACCTCCTGGCCCTCTCAGAAGGAGGAAGAGAAGAGAACGAGAGGAAAGCCCGAGGATTGGGATTGGTGGAGGGGCTGCAGGAAGGGGGCGATTGTGGGAATGAAGAGGATGGGCAGTGAATGGAGGATGGAGAAGGTGGCAGCATAATCTGCTTGCCGCTTTGCCGCAAAGGCTCTGCTGGTTCTTGTCAACAAACTCTGCCATGCAGGGAGAGCACTACGAAGGCAACTTGACTAAGTCCAACTCTGACACGAACACAAACCTCAATCCACTAACACAAATCTCAATCCACTGCAAGAAATACAAAGCTCAAAGCAGTGTGTGGGAATGTGCTCTCCTGTCGTGTAACCATACAAAGAGGGCCACTTGAATGGTTTTTTGAGGTTTTCCGTGAAAATATACAGGGTCGGACCGCTTCATGAGATTTCAACGTGGATTATCTACCCATGGAGTAATGCTGCATGCATGCCAGGAATAAATACTTGGAGAAAGACCAAAACACATTTTAAAAGAGCACTGTTAATCCAAATTGATAAAGCATCTTGTGTAAGAGAGATCCATAACATGGTGTTATCGGAACTCAAGCGCTACTGCCCAACGAGCCACATCACATTAACACCTACTTTTGTTCCTCCTAAAGCTACAGAATATCTGTTTCTGACCATGATGAATGGACCCACAGTTCCTCCCTAAAATCTCACAGCTGGCGGCGTGGCAGAGGCGTTATTTCTCTGGGATGTGGCCCAGGCAACGCGCTGGCCTCCTTTTTTTCATTTACCGTGACCCCCAAGCCGCAAGCGTGCCGAGCACGCCATGTGCTCCCGGCGACGTCCCATCATCTCGTTCCGCTTAATGTCACGAGAGACAATAAGAGGCGCACGAAACCCGGGCATCCAAGCGTGCGCAATATATGCCTTTGAAAAAAGTGCTCGGCAACACACAACGTGTGAGACATCGTGATGTGAAAGGGCGAGAGGGCTATTTAAATGAACTTTGGAGGCGCTGAAGAAAGCCGGCGCCTCCAAATTATGTGTCACCGTCCATTGGCTGCGATTGCTGCCGAGCATTCAAAAACATCAACACCGTGATCCGAATGAGGTCAGAGTTCGTGTTTGCTGTTCATGAAAATGCAAGCACCCGTGACGAAAATGTTTCACAAGCGTTGTGTATCACATCCTGGGTGATTAAATTAACCAGACCGGATGCACAAGTAATTAGGTGGGCAGCATCTGTGCTTTCATGGTGTGGCTTCAGGTCAAAATAAGTCAGCATAATTATCCATACTTGACAGAGTGCATATTCTAATGAGATAAATATTTGTAAATCTACTAGACCGCATTGAGTTGGCCAAACTAGCATAAATTACCAGGTTTCAAATTATATGTATCATACTCAGATTTGTTTTGCAATGACAAAAACATAAAAAAAAAGATTGCATCTTACCCTTATTTTTAAGACCGCAAAAGACAATGTCAAGCCATTACTTCACGAGGCAAATTTACACACACATCTATATTCAAGAAAATAAGTTACGAATTAAAAAAGTAAAAACAAGAACATCAAATGTAACTGGAACAAAGGGCCTATTACGTGTCACCCGAGTACCATGGGCAAAACACACGACTGTGCAATGTCATCTCAAAATCCATCCCTGTGCAAGCCACCCCAACAGGAGTGCGATATATTGACGGCTTGCTGCTAGTGTTTGGCAATCAGTGTTTGTCATGATCATCCGCGTCCAGCCTCGATCGATATCGGCGAGGCCAGAAAGGTGCACAGAGGGGAGATGACGCACGTCCTGGTGCCGACGATGGCTTTGATGGAACAAAGCATTCGGTGCACACAGCAGGGGAGGGGTGGGGGGGGGGGGCATGTGCTGGAGGAACGGCGGAGGTAGAAAAGAGTTCAAGGCGCAGCCGTGCAATCGCTAGCTCGTACCGCTGATGGGGAAAGGGCCTCGGCTCGAGGGAGCTCTCGGGAATCCATCTTGGAAGGGATGGCAGCACCCACACTCGACCCCCACCACGCGTGACCTGTTGATCGACTCCCCCTGGTGGACCCATTTTTGCTGTTGCGTGGACATCTAATAAACTTGCACGATCGTTAAAAAAAAAAATTGCCCAATAAGAATTGGCGAAGATTTAGAGTGCGGAGACTACCAGCCTCCCGCTGTGGGCATGCTCATTTATCGGCTAAACAACCAAAGTTCTTCAAACTCCGTCACCGTGCGAGCATTTGAAACGAGGCTCACACTACAACCGTACCCACGTCGTCCGCGATGTTACATGGCCTGGCAGTAGCGAGTTTTCCACTTGTTTCTGCAGAAGTTCACGGTTCGGTTCGAATGCAACGGCCGTCTTGATTAGCGCTGCGAGTTGATCAACCGTAATACCACCGAGCGTCGCGTGCTTCACAGTGGACGTGAAATATGTCGTGACGTCAATCTCCAAGTGCAGGCCATTGTGTGCCGGTGTCATAAGTAAAACAAAAAGTAAAAATGACCCCCAAATATCAATTGGAATACACACAGCAATCACTGCCCTCTAATGCCAAACAAAAAACATTGGCAGGGCCCTTCTGAAAAATGTAAACAAGTGTAACGATAAGAAAGCTGTCGTCAATATCGTCGTCGTCCTCGTCATCTTTTTGGCTTGCCAAAGTACAGAAGTGCAGCAAGTGGATTAATTCCCATGTGTATAGGCATTGAGTGTTACACCACTTCACGCACGTAGATTTTCTCCAGGTACTCCGGTTTCCTCTCGCATGTGTAGTGTAATAGTGCCGGCTGGTGGACAGCGGCGGCAATTGTGGTGGACAAACAGCGCACACGCCGGTGAGGGCGTGCGCGTTGTGTTGGCAGGGCGGAGTAAGTGGGGCAAAGGTCACGGAGGACCCGGTCTGGAAGCCCCTGGAACCTGCTGGCGGGTTCGAGAAGGGAGGCACGGTCAGGGCGAGCCAGGCTGCGCCGGGAGCATAAAAGGAGCTGAGAGCGGGGGGCTCAGGGCTGCCGGTGTTGGGCGTGGACTCGTCTCGTCGTCGCTGGCATCTCGTCGCCGTCGTCGCTAAACGTCTCCGCTAGACACTGCGCTACGAAGGATAGCAGTTGGCTATCTCAGTCGGCGGCATCAGTGTTAGATGGCTCGTGTTATGTACAGGCTGGGCTCAGCAACTGTGGAGAGTGTGCGTGTATAAACACTCGTTAATGGAGTTGGTCAAATATTGCGATGTTGGATCACAGAGCTCGAACAAATTCAGTTGTTGGCAGCGCCAGTTCCGGTTTCCTTCCTGCTCCCGTCTGTGGTTTCCCACCCCCACCCCCGTGCCTCTGTGCAACGACGACTGCACGCTATAAATTGTACTCGAGATGCAATTTGCAAGGAAGACGCAATATATGTATTTTATTCATCTCGTCATGACAATCATCCGCAAAGGGCTCTCTGCCAAGAGGATGATGAAAATGCAAAAAATGCTGACAAGTTGGTGAACCGTGACGGAGAGAGGATTTGTCATCCCAAGGGGGAAAATTCAAAGCAGCGCCGGCACAAGCGCGAGTCCTCGGACAAACAAGATGAACTTCGCACGAGCGCTGGCGGGGACGACCACTCCCGCTGTCGGGGGGGGACTCGGGGGATCGCGCCTCACTCTCCCGGTCGGAGTGAAGGGGACCACTCGCACTTCACTCACGCTGGGGGCTCCAGAGACCACTAAAGCGGTTGCACAGGGGGAAGGGATCCTACATAATGGGGGGAGAAATCTCCAATCCCCACAAAGCCCGGTTAAAGGCATGCCCTAAAACCAAAATGACACTTTTTTTTTACTTCGCAAAGGGTAAAAAATTGCGGGATTTATTTTGGGGAGAATTTTGCTTTGAATTTTTTAGAAATACTTCGGGTAATTTCCCATGCGAGAGTAAAAGTCAAAGAGGTAAAGGTGCAGCCTTACAACCTCTTACTCACGGCACTCTTGGCCAAAAGGAGGCTCCCACCATTTGCAGGAGCTCTGGCGAGCACCTTCTACAGGCGTGTTTTGGGCCAACTCTTCGTGCTGGACTACTTGAAGAGAACACAGGCGAGTGGGTAACACTCCCAAACAAGGCCAGCCCCATACCTGGCGTGAGCAAGCAACTGCCCGCCGTGGGTGGCTTCCGTGTGCAATGGTGTTCGTGCGACGGATTACGCTGGCCTGTGGGATCGCACTCCTTCTGCACCTTCTTTGCGGCCACGTAACTTCCCGGCGCCTTCCGCCCGAGCCAAACCGCACCAACCTTCGCCAGTTGCGACCGTGCAGACAACACCCACGGTATGCGGGGGAGGAAAGCTCCATGATGACAACCGTGTGCGATGTGCTCAAGTGCGTAATTACGAGCGCAGCGGCGACCCACGAGAAAAAAACGTGAAGTGAACTCAGAAGATCTTGGCGATTGCGACTCACGCATTTGTTGTGCTGGGTCGGTGGAAAATTACTCGGCTTGACGCAAACTTTTCTGACAAAATACATCCCCAGGAGTGCTGAACCTTTCAAGAATTTCACGAATCAAAAAGTTTTGCCGTCAACCTTTGCAGAAAAGGGCGCGCTCAGCTGGGGCATCGTGCAATCACGCGCCCTCTGCCTGGGCAGTAAAATTGGACGCATTGGCTCAAAAAACGTCGTGATACCGCGCATATAGCCATCGCAGCCTTTAAATTTAAGACAAAAAGAAACCTCCCAAAAAAATTACACACGGAAAACCGCTTTCTAATTAGAACAAAACAAAGCGGGTCTCACAGTGACGAGCGGTATTAAATATTTGATCCAATTCATTCAGTTGCAAGAGCAGATACAATTTTAATGAGCGCAAACACTTTAAACTTGCCGAGAAAGGGAAAAGAGGAGATAAAGCAGCGCCCGAACCTGCGGTGATCAACGGCAACATTTCCCTGTGGTTGAAGTCACATGTCAGAATGTCTCTAGTGTCAAAGTAGAATTAACAAGGGACCAGGAAATGGAATATGCACTTAATCACAGATCTGGAGGGAAATACACAAAAGCCCCACAATGTATTTCCGGGTTGTGCCGTGTTTGTTTCGGCATGATGTCTGACGTTTCGCGCCATGTGCTGGGAGCTCCTTCAGGCACTGGGGAGCTCTTTCAGTTATTCCCAGGACGTAGATTAAGATGGTGGACACAATTCAGAAAGACACTCGGTACAATCCCAAAAGCCCTCACAAACAGTCCAGCAAAACCACGAAAATGCATGCAGTAGTATAAGATGTAACAAGGACATTAACGATGAACGTAATAAAACAGGTTTCCCTCGCTATAAGAGAGTTCACTTTCTGCGATTTCGCGTATGAGTCTAACTTTATTTCTACCCAAAATTCGCTGCCCGGTTTGAATTCATTCTATACGCGGCTATGCGGTCGGACGTGGGACATCGTGTGTGTGTACTGTGTGTGTATACTGTGTGTGTATACTGTGTGTGTGCACTGTGTGTGTATACAGTGTGTGTACTGTGTGTGTGTACTGTGTGTGTGTACTGTGTGTATACTGTGTGTATACTGTGTGTGTACTGTGTGTGTGTATTGTGTGTGTATACAGTGTGTGTACTGTGTGTGTGTACTGTGTGTGTGTACTGTGTGTATACTGTGTGTGTATACTGTGTGTGTGTACTGTGTGAGCGACTCAGCAGGAAGGTGTCACGTGCAGTGCATTGTGGATTGGACGACTGGATTGGTTTTGTGCGATTTCGCTTCGTGTGCCCTTTTATGGGACTCATGTACCACATGAAGCGAAGGAAAACCTGTATTTCTTTGGGCTTTGTGAGCACTGGCTCATGGTGCTCTAGGTCATAAGAGCGATGTCCAATTAAATATGAAGAAAACATGTGCTGTGATTGTAAGCCCTGGGGCAGAAGGGCTTTGATCAATGAATAATGAATTTGAATAATTATTTTACATTGACAAATGAATTAGTAAATATATATTAGAAAAAAACTATGTTTTAGGAGCTGACAAAAGCATATCTTGAAATTATAATACACCATTCACAAGTGAAAAGATACACAATGAATATTTAACAATCTTAAATATGAATTAGGTATAATATATTCACGTCACTAGTTGGAAGCTGTACACAACAAACCAACAATTAATTTATTTATCAGGTAAGGCCAACTAAGCTATTTAGCTCTTTTTCAGAAGCAACCTGGCCACAAGCGATAGCTCAACGAAATGGCTTATCTTGCGAATATTTATTGCAGCCAAATACTCTCAAAAGGACGTTGATTCTAAATGTGGAGGGGAAAACCGAAGGACCCTGATAAAAATGCACGCGACCACGGGGAGAGCATGCAAACTCCAAATATACAGCAGGTGCCAGGGTCGGGATCAAACCCACGACCTCCTGTATACCAGGCGAGGGAGTTAACATCCCATCACCGTGGCACTCAAATGTCAAACAGCTGCCAATTGACCACGGTGCATGCAACCGCACGCTGTCGTCACAGCGGGCGTCAGAGATTTTAATATTGTTATTCGTTTTTTAATAGTCTGAGATTTTTTTTAAGAATCGCGGTGGCGCAGTTGGGAGATGAGCGGGGGGCGGGGAAGGGGGAGAGGAGGCGAGCGGGGGGGGGGGGTCAGGAATGGAAACGGCGGTCATCTTGATCGATGCGCCCGGGGAGAACTGCGCGCTGTGCATCCACTGGGGCAAGCGCCCCGTCTCTCCCCGTGTTGTCGGTTTAAGCGAGCCGGCACGACGACCCGACGTTGTCCTGGAACGCGAAGGGCGCTTGCCAACGGCGACGCCACCACACCGAGACGTCGCCAGTGTTTCTTTTTTTCAGCGGGTAAGGCCCACTGAGCTAAACGGCTCTCTCAGAAGCGCGAGCAGTGACCCCCCGCCAAATAGGTCGCCCTGTATTAGGGTGCAGCGGTGACAGCAGCGCTTACTTCGCGCACTGTGCTACAAAACCCTGCTGGCACCGACTTTCGATTCCCACCCAATGGCTAACGTTCGTAGCAAGGGATATCTTAACCATTCAAACGAGCGGCGTGGGGAAGCCTTCATCCAGCGGTGGAATGACTCAGGGTTGTACATGATCACATATCGGTGTTACAGTCATAAAACACAGACCACACACGCAAGCCCATTGCCAAGCCTGTTTGCAGCAAAAAGGCAACCCACAAAACGGCTTAGTGCAGTGGGTGTGGAAATCATTAGTAATCATGACCCTTTGCTCACTGAAGACCATTATTTGTAAGTCCCTGAATAAGGTACAGGGTACTGCTGGAGCACACAGTCATCGTGGCGATCTCAACCATGTAATTATCCCATGGATGCTTTCCAGAGCACGCGTCCAGGCAGACAATTTTTCTTCTCCCTCCGATCAATTGATTGACTCGTGTTGTGGATAACAGCTTGGGCGTGTGTCGTAGTATTTCCTGTTCCTAATGCTGCCGGCTTCTTCGTATTTAGCACTCTAGCCAGGCCTCTCAGGATCAAAGAGATGTGTGCTCATAGCAAAATCGGCAACATCTTTCCCTTAATCTTAATTATGGAGCTTTCGTGACTGCAGCAATTATTCTTTGGTTCTTTCGGTTAAGTCACGTCTAAAGATAAAATAATAAATTAAAATAAAAGCATATTACGACGTTTCGATTGCAACACAAGCAATCATCATCAGGCAAAAAATAAATAGCAACAAAAATCTAACTAGAAAACTATAGACAGACATACAAGCAGACAGACATCACAAGGACACACAGAGAGAGGACACATATCGGCACAAAGAGAGGGGTCGTTTCTGTGACGGTCCCTTAAATATAGAGAAGGGGGCAGGGACGGAGAGAGGGAGAGGGCAGAGAAAATTAGCATATCAATGAGTGGCAAAGTGCTGCTGCTGCTCTAGTAAGATGACGACGTGGCACGGCACGCAAGCTTGTAAATTAGGAGAAAGGCACACTAAAATTAAATAACCTCGCAAAATATCGAAATGTGATGTAATACAACACAGAGAGTCGGTCAACACACAATTAACGCATAGCCTGGTTGATTACGTATCTCAAAGATTCACAAGTGTCCTTGTGATGTCTGTCTGCTTGTATGTCTGTCTATAGTTTTCTAGTTAGATTTTTGTTGCTATTTCTTTTTTGCCTGATGATGATTGCTTGTGTTGCAATCGAAACGTCGTAATATGCTTTTATTTTAATTTATTATTTTATCTTTAGACGTGACTTAACCGAAAGAACCAAAGAATCTTTCCCTTATAGGCACCAGGCAAACAGAGGAGCACCGTCTTATTGGGTAACTTAGCGACCTGCCACTCGACGTAGCCTGGAAACCAAGGCTTCTTCTCCTGGCTACGTTGAATAATGTACCGCATATTGAACTTCTTTCGCACCATACGTAGCCAACCGTGCTCATCGGAAATGCGGGGGAAGGACAACAAACGAAACACAAAAAGCGGTTCTAAAGAGATGAGTTTTTCATTTACATTTAAAAGTGCATAGCTCCAGTGGCTTCCTAAGATCGGAAGGAAAAGCGTTCCAGACAGCCGCGGAGGCCAACGGTGCCATTTGATCTCCCGGTGGTGAGGAAGTTGAAACAATGGTGCAAGTTTCTTAGAATCTTTCTCTGCCCATCGCGCCGTATAAATGGGTAACACCACAGTTCGTGGACCAGTAGGTCACATGTGGTTGTGTGGAGTGTGGATATACCCACTCTTTCATTACATGTGGCCAGCGTGGACGAGAAAACGGAGAAGATTCTCGAGGTGCTCTCTCGAATGGAGGCCCTTCCACCAGCAGTCATGTGACCAAAGATTCGCAGCGCTGCACTTTTTGCCTTTCGCTATGCCTGTTATGCCTTGCTTATTTTTTGTGAAACGTGGATATTGATGAACGTGAATAGAAAAACTCTGAAAAGTTTGCAAATAAATACAAAGAGATGCGTGCGTGAAATGACGCTGAGAAACAGAAAGAGAAACGCGTTGTTTAGAGAACGTATGCCGGTAAAAGACGCCATTGCGGGTTAAAGACGCCCTCGCCAATTGGCCTTGGGCAGGCCGTGGCGCTGTGAGGGCCACTGGCCGGTGTTCATCACTAACGGTGTTCATCACTAACGGTGTTCATCACTAACGGTGTTCATCACTAACGGTGTTCATCACTAACGGCAGTCATCAGTAACGGCGGTCAACACTAACGGCGGTCATCACGAACAGTAGTCATCACTAATGGTGGAGTGACAGCCAGGGCAGGTAACGTGCCTGAGACTACGTCCATGGTGGAGACAGAGAGACGAAATCAGCTGTCGCGTGCAGACGCCACGTGGACAGTTACATCGCAGGACTGCCAAGGATGGTGACGGCTTAGAGAGGCATTACATCCAGCAGCGGATCAATCTTGATCACGGCTGATGATGTGGATGAGGCAAACTTGGTTACACTACCGCATTACTTTCTGGGGTGAATTTTTGTTGACGCCGTGACAGCGCGACAGCCCCCGAGGCTCGGGTAAGAGCGGGTACGCTGCCCTAGCGGAAGCGATGCGGCCCTCTGAGAGTGAGGAGCTCCGCAGGCTGGTGGAGTCCGCTCGGCCTGCGTAAGGTTGCTAATAATAGTTATAATAGTTCAATTTGTAACGGCGCGCAAATTTGCGGACGTAATGGCCGCAACTCAGAGGCGCGGATCCGAGCTCAGAGTCGCTCGAAAGCATGATTATAGAGGTGAGTTTTCAAGTGTCTCTTGAAGGAGGCGATTGAGGTGATGCTGCGAACTGTGCAGAGGGGATATGCGTTCCAGACTGTTGGGGCTGCCACCGAGAAGCGGCGCATAGACATGACCATCCTGGATCTTGGTATAAAGAGGAGGTCGTGAGTCGCGCTGCGCAGGCACCTGCCGTGTGCTGAGCTGCAAGTTGTCAATAATGAAGAAAGGTACGGCGCGCAGGCGGATATGAAGGCATTGTGGCAGAAGGCAGGCGATCTTGTATGTGACCCTACTGGCGATGGGTAGACAGTTGAGTGCGCGGAGACAGGCTAGTGAGTCGAGATGGGGATGAGAATCCAAGCTGCGCCCGCTTCCCGAACAAGGCCAGGCCACGGAGATGCGGAGGCGTTTCGTCTGCTCATTTATCTCCTCGCTTACGTTCTCACCAAACGACACGGATTATTACGCTGCGTTGTGAGTCGTAGGGGTTTTGCGTCAAACTGGTGGGACCCATATCTCACAGAGAGGGCCGTTCACCAGCACTGGTTCAAGTGAGTCTGACTCTGCTGATGGGATACTGCATGTCGAAACCGGTCCAGTTTGCTCGTGTTGAACACTTGATATCATGCACTCTCAGAAGGCCGCGTGGCTGATGGAATGTGTAAACACACTTGCGTGGTTTATGTGGATGGACAGGTATATAAGGAGGCCTATTTGACAGCCTGTACTTATTTATCTCTCAAGGGAAGGTAGCGTTATGGTGCGCGTAACGCCGCACTCACACTGATCTGTGGCACGGCACAGCTTCGAGACCCACCCTCCCCCCCAGTCACATTTTCAAGGAAGCACTTGGAACAATTAAATGTAACGTGAACAGCTGGGCAGGGTGCGAGTGAGTCACTGGGCTCCTGCATGTCCACCGAAGCGTTGACGAGCAATGCCTTCCTGTAACAATCCCAGGTTTTCCATTAGGCCTCGCCGAGCTTACAAGGCCGGGCGAAGCGGATGGCCGCAGTGCACAGCGCCCTGCGCTACGAACCCGTCGACCCGAGTTCGAACCCCAGCCAGAGCTAACAGCAGTGACAACTGATATCCGGTCTGGTCCTTCTCCCCCCCCGGAACAATTAAATGTAACGTGAACAGCTGGGCAGGGTGCGAGTGAGTCACTGGGCTCCTGCATGTCCACCGAAGCGTTGACGAGCAATGCCTTCCTGTAACAATCCCAGGTTTTCCATTAGGCCTCGCCGAGCTTACAAGGCCAGGTGAAGCGGTGGCCGCAGTGCACAGCGCCCTGCGCTACGAACCCGTCGACCCGAGTTCGAACCCCAGCCAGAGCTAACAGCAGTGACAACTGATATCCGGTCTGGTCCTTCTCCCCCCCCCCCTCCTGCCCCCGCTCCACTTCACCAACTGACATTGACCAGCGTGGTGAAGTACGGTCAAATCACCGCGAATGCCCGACAAGCGCGTGGGGCAGGCCTCCATCGAGCCATGGATTGGCAAAGAGCCTTTAAGTGAATATTGCGAAAAGGTTACATTACATCTTCACGCGAAACAGAACGAAAAACAATATTTCAGCAAAATAGTTATTTCAAATTCATCGGAGGACTGCAGTCGAATCGCATGAATGCTGTTTCTGCCGAGCGACGGATGTCAGTGCCTACAGAACGCACAAACGATTAGCGCTGTTGGCAATGTACGGTGCGAAAGAAATTAAACAAATGTTGCTGAGAACACCATGTCACATGGCCAGAAGCTGAGGGCTCATCGTTGTTTTGTCCACATAACGTAAACCCCTGACTCTTATTAATAACCACATTGTGCTTTAGCCATGGATCAGCGAACAGGGCGCAGTTTTTTTCTCTCTCCCTTTTATATACGGGACCTTCAAATAAGTTTTCTCCATTATCCGTAATTGTGTAAAATAAACGGCCTCAAAGTGATTTCATGCACAAATGAGCAGGGCTGCGATGCTCATTTCATGTTCACAGCCCCCCGAGTCAGCGGTGCAGATCTGTTTGTGGACAACGCGGAATCGCAGGTGAAAGAAAATGTCCAAAAAATTTGAGAAAAAATTTGAGAAAAAATTTACCCCCAACAGAAAGGCAAAACTCGCACTCCCATTTTTTTGGCAAAGAGAAAATCTGGTTGGGCTACAAAGAGGGTCGCTCTTTTTATTGGATCCCTTGCGGCCCACGGGAGCGTCGATGGTCGACATTAAAGAGATGCAGCCCCAAGATTGGATGCTCGCGTAAACAAATAAAAATTGGACCCAACAAAGGTCGGATTTTTCAAGGATGAAATATAGAAAACCGCCCATCGGTGTTTGCAAAGTTCAACATTTTGGCAACCGCCCCACCGCAAGTTCCAATTGACAAGTGCATTGTCCAGGGTGGCCCAAAATTAATTTACTTTAACATTGAAATCAACACTTTTTTATTGCTAATTCTTTCAGTTATCATTTAATCTATTATCGTTATTAATATATATTTTTTGTCTTCTTCCTTTTCAGACGACATTTACAATTTATCTGAAGACGAACGAGTTAAATTCATCTTCACGTAAGAAAAGGCTGCTGTCATCTTGAAAAAAAGTTCCAAATTAATTTCAAAAGAAAATCAATGCGTGCATGTGTGCATTAATGTTCATGGAAGTCCGTTTAAACGTTTGTTAAAGCAAATTAAATATCCCTTTGTGATTTGTTCAAATAAATATAATAACCTTATGTGTCCTGATTATTAAAGAGTAATGACGACGGAGTGGCATCGAGGGGATGGAACGTGTCGGAGAGGATATCCGAGGTGGAGATGGAGCGATGAGGTCGGTTCATGTGCAGCTGTCGGATGGAATGCTGCATCGTAGGATCGCAAGAGGTGGCGACGGCTTGGGGAGGCCTTCATCCAGCAGTGGATTGATCACGGCTGCTGATGACGACGATTATTATTATTCCGCAAATGAAAGCATCAGTTATTTCAGAACGTACGCTAGGTGAAATCAATAACCCTGTCTTTGTGTGCGTAAAGCGATAACGCAACCACATTAAAAAACACAAATGTACTTCATATGTTTATTCATGCAGTCTTATGAATAATGTATGAGAGGACCCATTAAATACTATTTAATGTATATTGATAGTTGATTAATTACTTATACAGATGAATGAATTAGGCTGTAAATATTAGCATTTACTAAACTGTCTTGTCACGAGGTGCAGGCATGAATCCTGCCACCTGAGTTTGATTCCTGGCCATGGACAACATCAGTGGCGACATCTGAAGTAGTTCTGAGAAATCCCTCCCAACATCCATACTGACCGGCCCGGAGAAGTACGGTCAAACAATGCCCACGGTTGCACTGTGTGGGGGAGGCCTTCATCCAGCAGTGGATCAGCATTGGGCTGCAACCTTTGCATTGTCGTGAAAATGGAAATGCGCACAGGCTTCACGAACACAAACCACTTGCCGTACGAGCTGCCGGAGGCACTCCGTTGGCCTCCGCACGTGTATCGTACACACGATCGCAGTGCGATCCACCAATCCCCTCCCCTCAAAAGTACCGGATTATGGACGCAGGTTAAAGACGTCATTCGAAGAGTTAACGGAAGGAGTGAGTGGGCTTGGGCTGAAGAAGTCACGAGAAGGGACAATGGCCAATGGTGAAGAATAGTGGCAGAGTGGCAGCCCCCACAGACGCAATCCATCTGAGAGGATGCTCACCTCTGGCATCGAAGTGCCCTATGAAATGACCACGAGGTGCAGCTGTTATGGTTAAGGACCCAAAGCGGTGAGTGTGTGCGCGTGTTTGTGGGGGTGTGGCTGTGTAGCGGTGAACATGCTGTGTTAACGAACCCGGTGACCCGAGTTCGTTTCCCGTTCACGGCCAACAACAGTGACATTTAACTGAACCGGTCCTGGGCATCCTCTAAGTCGACTCATCCTTAAATTGTTCGATGTGCAAACATCACCACTGAGGAGACAGAGGCAGCCAAGCATGATGCTGGCCACCCACCCCTTCGTCTGCCGCCATGGCCTTCGTAGGTGCTCGCTAGCAGCACTTGCCCTAACAGTCTGCGAAGGCTACGCGGGGGAAAATTATTTGTCTTTGCAGTCATGTCAAGATACTAAAATGAGAGATCTGCGATATTCCCAACAGAACTGCCAAATGCGCGTTCCTGTGAAAAAAATACGACAGGATGGAAAGTGGACTGCCGCCTTGATACAACACCAGCAGCACCATCTCCGCAGCGATGGCAGATTCAATTATGCGCAGCTCTTCAATGCAATGTAAATTCACAGCAGGCCGGAAAGCCCACTCCGAGCGGCTCATCAGAATACCCAACGGACATCGTGCCACAAAAGCTCGTTTCCAGAAAAGCATCTTAAATATACACAAGGGTAATGAAATGTACGTGCAAAAAAATGTACACGTCGATTAATATTTGATACTGTTTTTCGATCGTTTTACTTTTATTTTCTTCATACCATTTTATAGAGGCCACTTTTCTCCTGTCAGCCGATAGGCAGGCTAAGCTTCCGCAGCTATGGGATGTTTACTAGGAAAACAATTATTTACCCAGGAATATCCTGAACAAGTTTCAAGACTATGTTTACATAAAGTCCAGCATTGGGATGGTCGGTCAATAGCATGAACCCTTTCCCGTTCCGATGACGAAACCGGAAGAAAAGGTAAAATAAGATAACTTCATCAGTACCGAGGCTCCACACAGCTGCTGCAAGAAGAGTAATATCACACGGCTGCTGCCAGTAGACTCAACTACGTAAAATTGTTACCTCTCAAATGAGCGTTGAGGCAGTGCCAAGAAGGGGACAACACTAATTTTAAGAACTTTAGGCCCTTACGGTTCTCATCACCGACATGTAAAATTGTTCACATAAATCACAGGGAGTTGAATAATGGACATTCTAGAAGCCAACCAGCCAGCCATACAAGCATGGACCGTGACACCGCGACATGAATTTTGACATTGTCGCTACTATGATAGATGGCGACAGTGTAGGAAGGTCTTCATCCAGCGGTGCACGGAGAATGGCTACGGGCGATGACAACGACGCTGCGAGAAAGTGCTATTGAGAGAAATGCAAATGTTTCCTTTCAGTTGACCATTAGCCGAACACATCTCCACCGGTGTAGAGAGACACAAGACGAGTGTGCCAATCCAGAGTCTCGAGTCAATTACCCTTTGCACAAGTCCGCTTTAATCAGCGGCCGCTGGATCCACTCTCTCTGAGCTGAGTGATCGCAAATCAACTGGAAAGTTTCGACCTCAGAAGCAACTTCTTTTCCTGGCACGCACATCAATCATTTAATAAACTGCCCAGCCAAAATCCATGTTCTCTCTCCTTAGTTTCAATATTCATGTTTAAAAAATGTTCTTTAAACATTTCCTCCATCCGTTTGTTACTACCCGAGGGTCACATCGAGTGGTTAGAAACGCACGCACGTGTGCAGATTCCTTAAATGTCATAGATGATCAGGTGGCCGTGCGAATCGGAGCACTTGAGCCAGCAACTGCTGAGACTGCGGGTTTCAATTTGGGCAGATACTTGTACTTGGTCACCTATGCACATGCCACAAAAAAGTATTTCAAATTAATCACGGTTGTTTTCCAACAATTTGACATATCCCGCCTCCGAGGCTTAAATATTAGAAAATTTATTGGAATGCATGGCACACTCTTTATACGAGGAATATCAAAAGTGTGCCGCAAGTGTGGCCAAAGAGGTTTGCCGCAGTAATTTTAAAACAAGTTTTGTGATGTCATCTCTTTGAGCCACTCTTTGCTACAGGGTTGGTGCGCTGCGGTCTACGAGATATTCGATGTAAATTTATGCACCTAATTAGCACACACAACTGTAATAACTAAGTTGGGGAGAGGGGGGCATCCAGCGGACAAAATAAAATAACTAGTTACTTGCAAACTGTTTGACAGGGCAGATTTGACAACTGTGTGAACTTCCTTATCGGGCGACCGCACGGCACCGCAGCAGACCCACAGATGTGGACGCCCATAAAAGATGTTTATTGGGTTAGACCGTGCAAATCTTCACGCGATCCAACCCAACAGTATAGCGAAGGCCTACATATTAAACAGATGTGGACGTGTATCCCGTGCTTCATTTCAATGGGGCCCGTCCGGGTCAGCGAACCGGAGAATATTTCCGCAACCCGACCGAGATGCCACAATGCAGGCTGCCACCTCTCGCTGGGGCTTCCAGCAACCGGCGAAAAACATCCCGTCGCCGAAATCAAGACCCCCGATGAGGCGTACTCATATTTCACGAGGCCGGCAGGTGTCATTCTTGTCTGGCGCTTGGGAATCGCGGCACTCACTTGGCGATAACGGGGATGGAGACTGCTTCGCTGACGGCCTTGATCACGTCGCAGCGCACCGCGTGCCGTGGACGCTCATCCTTGGTCCTGAGGAAATGCGCAATGAGCATTCACCCCGATGATTACTGGGCGCATTAACCCGTGAGCATGCACAGGCCAGAAAAAGCAGTGTTTTTTTTGTCCCGGCCGCTACTTCCCTCTATTCACTTCCTGTGCTCATTTCCAAACTGTGAACCAGAGGTTCACGCTCGATGGTCCTCGTAACATTCATCGCCACGGAGACGAACGTCACTTGCGAAAAACCATTGATAACACTGGTCAACACACTTTTTCTGGCATAAGGTATTCCAACGGTTTGAAGGTAATTTTGGGGTGCTGATTTCAAATCTGGCATCAGTTTTTGTCTATCATATCAGGTTTTTGAGATATCAAATATTGCATTTTCAATAAAAACTGCAGAAGAAAAATATAAAATAAATGTGGAAAACACACTATCCTAAAAATACAGCACCATATTTTAACACTAAAGCAGTCACTGACTCGCAACAACTTGCAATCATAGGTGACAGAGTTAATTTCGGGTAAAATCAATGAAAATGGGGTATGCCGATAGCATAAAAATGAGATGTGATAGAGAAAATCTGAGATCAGATTTGGAATCAGCACCCTGAAATTAGTCTAAAACAGCTGCAAAAGTCCAGGCGAGAAAAAAAAAATTTGTTGACCAGTGTAATTGACACAAGAAAAGTAGCGCTTAACAATAGTCCCAAGAGCGTTTTGACATTTTCCCATCTGTCAGTATCCTCGCCGACTTCCGTTTACTGGGACACCATGGGTGGGGCGGTCGGTGGAAGGGACGGAACAGAAACAGCCACCACCACCACCGCCACCACCACCACCACCACCCTTGGGCGGCGCCAGGGCCCCTTTCTGCCGTACCTGCCGTGCACGGCGATGGCGGACACGCCGGTCTTCTCGATCCGCCGCACGAGGCTGAGCGTGGCTTCCAACTGCAGTCGACACGCGGGACGAGCGCAGATCGCGGACAAACGCAAACGACGCAGTCGTTAACTCTTTGGCGGCTAGCGAAATTGCAGAGGTGTGCAGGTGGAACGTCGGCGTTTTAAATCGCACACGAGAGCGAAGCTGCAGATGCAACAAAAGGCAAAGGAGTCGCGAAAACAAAAAGAAAAGACTAGTACAGCACACCGGTGTGTTGGAGAGTAAATCCACAACATATTTTTACGGATTATTTGGTCTAACCTCCGCGGAGGCCCCCCCCCCCCCCCCCCCATATCAACACGGATTATTGAATCTCTGCTGTTTTAAGCAAGGATGGCTTAAATCTGTCTTCAATTCCTCCGGGTGCAGAATGAAAAGTGAGGCTGACTGATAGCAGGAAGTGAGGTCGGCAGGGTGTGGGCACCATTAGGCCGCTCCGTAAACTCTTGTTCGACACCCCGTTCTATGGCCCCGGTGGGAATTGCTAAAGATGAGAAACAATAAAATAAAAAACTTCCACGCTCACGACCGTCGTACCAACGTGCGTAGGGTAGCGAGCCCTCCTTTCCCCTGCCACCGCTCCTCGGGGGTTTTTGTCCGCAGAATTTCTGCATCCCCACTTTTCTCTTTGTTAATCGTTAGTGCTCTTTACCGGGCTCTTGTCAAAATACAAAAAATATAAAAAAATGTAGAGATAAGAAACAACATCTCTCTAGTGGATGGCGATGTGGACATAGATTTTAAGTTTTAAAGAAATGTTATTTAAATCTTACTTTGTAATAGTACGGTAACATGCCGATTTGCGCCCTCCCGCTTTACGTACTTTTCGCTACAACGTACTCAACTTGTTGATACGTATACTCCATCCCGATTCACGTACTGCGTACCTCGCTATAACTTACTTGGGATTTACGAACTTCACCATTCTGCTCAAGTTTTTTTTACGTTGCACGGCGAACATTGAGGCACCAGATGACGTCCAAGCGTCCCTGAATGGCTCGGAGTCTCTTTGATGTGTACTCTTTTCAAATTTTGTTCCCCACATACCGTATTTATGGCGACTATTTTTAAACAGGTTAAAAACATTTTTGACATGATAAACAACTAATAATACATACAGTGGAATAGACGAGGTAATATATCTAAATATATCAAAACCATACACTTATTTTTCACAGCGATGATTAGCGAAAAAATGCTTCGACTTAAGTACCGTACTTTCGATTTACGTTTTGCTTTTCAGGAATGAATCCTGGGCGTAAACCGGAGTATACCTGTACATACGTTGTTTTTCTCTTATTGTGATTTTTATTAAATAGTAATTTTATTTTAGAAACACTAAGTCTGTGCTTCCCACTCACCTTGGGTGAAAAGTGGGCTAGATTTTGCCCAATCCTGGCCAGCTGGCTCCAAAAAGAAATAAACTAACTAACGTCGCACCAGGACCTAGAGTTGAAGCCCAGGACCAGTTCAGATAATCGCCAACTGCTGAATGCCGTGTCCAGGAATTAAACTGAGGCTGATGGGGTGTTTTTTTTATTGTAGTGCACTAGCCACGACACAGCTGCCCGCTCCAAAACAACAACAACAACAACCGCCATTCGCCACTAAGTAGTGGTGACGTCACCACGACGCTTGTGCCAGGCTACACAACAAAGCACAAACACACACACGTGCGCAAAGAGAGCAAAACTTGCATTGCTTTTGAAAGCCGAGTGTACTTAGCGACAGATGTGTGCACACAAAAGAGGCTACAGCCTTCACCGAGATAAAGGATTGTTCCTTGGCTGGCCTGCCCTGTCACGACAGATTCAGGCGCCGTGTGTTCACTCATTGCAGACTCGGTGCCTTACTCGCCAAAAGTGATTTCCCCAACCCACTTGGGCGATTGAGCCCGGGCGTTCGGAGGCAGAGCCGCAACCACAAGCACACATCGCAGCCACTGCAGCTTGGCAACCACCAATTACCCTCAAAAGTCAGTGCTGTTCTGGAGATGGGTTTAGGGTTTAACTTGTTATTCTCGAGGTGCAGCATTTGTGCGTTTGTAACGTAATCTTGAACAGAATACGGCGGGCTCGCACATCGGTAACGACGTGACGGTTTGTCCAATTTCAAGGTCCGTGATTTGATTTTGAATAAAATCGTGGGATGCTCGTGCCTCGAGTGGCTGCAAAAGTGACGTGAACAAATCACATACAAAATGAAAGAGATTAATTCTAACGTGCGCGCTTTTATGTACACGTCAACAGTTGAAGAATACATTTTAATCGACAATAAGATAAGGACTAACACACCACGATTGAGATAAATATGAATGCGGTAATACTGCTGAGGTTACGAAAAAGGTTTTGTCAAATGCCATTGTGAGGATATTCGCGTGATATATCGAAAATGAAGAGAAACGTCAAATCGCAGCTTTGCGTTGACACAAATATAATACCAGAAAAAAAACCTGAAGGTGATACATTGGTGTTTGTTTTTTCAAGAGGCTCGCAAATGATATTACAAATCCGGCATGACTTGTCACAGCTCTGGATGATTCACAACAATAATTATTTACGCAGCATAGCCTCAAAGAGCCCCAGAGTCCAGCATTGAGATGTTTGGCCAATATCATATGAATGAGTTTGGCTTCTTGTGGGAAAAAACCGGAGTACAATGAGAGTACCCATTGCATGTCAAGGGTAGCACTCAACACTGCCACGCCCTGGATACAATGCACACTGTTGCTGGCTGTACTGCTCAAACGTCGCACTCAGATTGTAAACGTTGTGGATTTGCTCTCCGACACACCGGTTAGTGCTGTACTAGTCACGAATCGGCATGCTCCATTTACGTGACAAACCTTACTAATTGGCCGTGTTGGGTGGTGGCGGGTTTCACGACACATTTATATTTACACGATCTAACCCACACAAAAAAACCGCTGTGTTATGGATGAGATTGGTCGCGAAAGCCTTGCCACGGGTTAAACTGGCCTTTATCTCCTCACGGAAAGTAACCACTCGGGGGCGCTGCCGTGATGCGACGGCGAGAGCACGCCGGGCCTGCAATACAGAGGTCAACCGTAGACGATCTGCCGGCGCGGCAGTTGAAAGGAGTTTCTTTAAATCTCCCCTCCTGCCCCGATCCAACCCGCGGCGTGGCATGGGCCCAGCACAGCGAGTGGATCGGCAAGCCCGCGTGCGGTGGGGTAAAGTGAGATGAACGAGAGAGCGAGCGAGAGAGCGAGAGAGTGAGCTAGAGGGGGGGGGAGGGGGGTTTACATAAAGCCAAGTTTTAAAAATTTAAATAAAAAAAATACGAAATGATGAACGAAGCAAAGTGCCGAATACACCGAGCATCTTCATGTTTCCACTGATCGTAAAAAAAAAGAGATGAGAGCTCTCTCTCATGGAGGTCCCTCAGCCAGCAGCGGCGTCAGGGAGCAATTTCCGGGCTGCACCTTTACCTTTGTTTGCTTCAGTAACCGCTAAATGTGCTAAAGATTCAAACTTTTCACAAGTGTGGGGGAGGGGGGGGGATTTTTCCTTTATTCCACCTGTCACTAATTTAATTTACCCTTTTCCAATGGTTGAAGACACAATAGCAGTTACTATTAATTGCAAAGTAATATGAAGGAGGCTCCAGTTTAAAAATAAACTTTACTTTTCTTTAATGAGCTGTCATCGTAGGAAGGCAGCGTGACCGCGTGCACATTCAACGTTCCCCACCGTGTCTCTGACATGCTCTGGGCAGAGTAATTAAGACGGTGAATCTAAGAGACAAGTCAATGCCATGTTAGACGAGCAGCTGGTAACTCAAGGGGTGCGTGGTAACTGCGCGTGGTAATTGGTGCCCTGCAAACTTGCACAACAGCGGCGTTAACCGTTCCACGACATCTGAAAGACCAAGTGTATGGAACAACGGCGGCTGTGCCAAGACTGATGTATGGCTCCGAGCGCTGAGCAAAGGGGATATCGAACGAAGACAAATTGCGACCGCACAGAAGGTTGGCTGAGAAGAATTATTGAGAGTGTCTCGACTAGATCTCGGCTAGAGATGGTAAGAAATGAACGACTAAGAAAAAGGGTTCACGCTGAGAGAGAAGATTCACGAGTGACGATTACAGTGGTTGGGACACATGGTAGAGAATGGATCCGGAGAGAATCCCAAACGAGGTGCTACACACACAAACACACACACATAAACATCAACACAAAACACACACAAACACACACACGTAAACATCAACACAAAACACACACAAACACACACACATAAACATCAACACAAAACACACACAAACACACACACATAAACATCAACACAAAACACACATAAACACAAAGATCCCCTGTATAGCCTTAACAGACTGTAGGGGCAAGTGCTGTTAAGCGAGCACCTATGAAGGCCGGAACGGTACACGAAGGGGGTGGGTGGCCAGCACCACGCCCAGCCGCCTTTGTCTCCCCAGTGGCGATGTTTACACACCAGGTACACATTTTAGGCTGAGTCGACCTAGGGGAGGCCCATAACCGGTTCAGATAATCGTCAGTGGTGTTGGCCGTGAGCGGGAATCGAACCCGGGTTACTGGGTTCATAGCGCAGCGTGCTAACCACTACACTACCGCTCCCCACAATACAAACACACACACACATTAACATACACACACACATTAACATACACACACGATAATTACAGGTGGGCTAGATTGACTCGGTGAGGAATAATCTTGACCAGAAAGGTTGACGAGTCAAGGAAGCAGTGGTGCTGGTCCGAGAACAGGGACAGGTGGAGAGACCTCATTCGGCCCCAACCTCTCTAGAAGATGACGCAAGGGAATTCAAGTATGAAAGCCTGAGATGCATAAGCATCAGCGATGGCTGGGGTTGAGCCTCAACCCTTTTCAAAAGATGGGATACAGAGTTCAAAAGAAACGCGTTCTTATATTTTCCTCTTCTTGCCCCACCCCCCCTTCCTTGGAACGAACTTCCCCTCCACATTTCGATTTAAAGCTTTCGTGACTGCAGGGATTCATCTTCTTGGTTCTTTTGGTAAAGTCACGTTACTTGATACAGCTATCGTGCTGTGACGGTTCCACCTGAAGACGGAAGCTTGTGTTGCCTCCGAAACGTCGTGAGAATTATTTTATTATGTTTTATTTTTATTATTTTATTATTCCCCTCCACACTAAGCAGTCACCTGCTCCTCACTCAAATCTCACTTAACTGTTCCCCAGATCACTCCACGACCCCTGAATCTCCCCCAGTATAACCACCACCTCTTCATGTTCTCATTCTATGGCTATCACTCATTCCCCATTCATTCAATCCATTCATCATCGTAATCTGCTGTCCTCAATTTCGCTTTCACCGAATCCACGCATCACAGATTCGCCCGCCATCGCTTCCTCTCGTCTATTTTATTCACCGCATCTCCACCGTTACATTCACACGTTGTGCTGTTCTTAATTCTTCGTAAAGCGCCAGGGTTAAGTAAGGCGCCATATAAGTCCCGTTAAGATAAGATACCATGCATTTGGAAATCTGACCTTCACAATAAAAAGTAACACACCAATGTGCACCAAATGAGAATGTTTTCAAACAGTGTAGATCACCGGCTAAAGTGACATACACTGGCAAAAAAAAACATTGCCACTGACAACCACTTTGGATGATGAAATTAATATATCAGCTTGTGGTTTGTTGGAGCCGTGCGTGTTGTTGCATTGTGAGAAGAAAGTGAGCTGTGGCCAAAGGCTTGGAGAGGGCATCACGGTGGCATTTGAGGAAGACGACATTCTCTCCGGCATCCGTCACGCACCGAGCGTGACACACTGCACACACGTGCGTTCGGCACGGTTAATACTATGGGTATTTATAAGGGCTTAACTTTTGGACTACAACCGTAATCCAAGACATTTGACGACGTGCCGGCAATGCAACAATGCATCCAAGGTGTTAGATTACATTACTTGAGTGAGAGAAAACAAGGGATTATTTTTTAGGGTTGCTCTGAATTGGAATTGTGATCCGTAGGCCTGTGATTCACTTTGTTTAAAAAGCAATACTTTTAGGATAAAAATGTTACCCGACGTTCTCAATGCCTTTAGTCACCGATGTGCACATTACAGAGATACTCACCAGTGAGTTTAGGGAATTCAAAGTTGATTGTAGAGAACAAGTGGGGCCAGTATACAGTGGTACGAGATGTACATGCTTCCACTAGCGCAACCACTCGGCATCGTCCCGAAGCATCCGTGAGAAAACAGATCTATGGCAAGCGCACGGCAAGATGCAGGACGGCTGTCGGGAATTTTTTGTATGGACACTGCCAAAAACACAAGCGGATGAGGAACGGGTTCGCCAAATTGCGCATAAAAGACAAGCGCGGAGCGTTTATAATTAGCAGCGCACACGCACAGTAGCGCGGCACTGCTTTGGTTAACCCGGCGTTGACCACCGCCGTTATTGACGTGAAATCGTCTCACGAACCCCCCACCTAACGTGTTACCAACAAATTGTCAGATTTTTTTTAAACTGTGAGGAGTAACGGTGCCTTGTTCATGAATCAATGCTGAATATTAACAGAGCAGCATGTGAATCGTATGGGGAATACGGCAGCTTGGCAATGCCTTTGTCCAGTGGTGGGTAAAGATAGAACATGGCTGACTACGACGACGACGACGACGATGATATAACACGCAAGATTTTGAATGCAAATCAGTGAAGGCATTTAATGGGGTTTCTTTTCTTGACCAACTCCCATCACGGAGGCGAGCCGAAGCAATTATGACGAACCTCTCGCCGCCATCGATTGAGCGTGCCGCATTTATTATTTCGTTGCCTGTTCAGCGCATTACACTCTACCAGAAAAAAAGGTTACGTCTTGAATTGCAATACGGTGCAATTTTCATAAATACTAACAATACAATGTCAATGAATTCTGTTGATTTATCCGGGGAAAATAAAAAGAAAATCACGTCAAAATTGCATGCCGACTTTCATCCGTTTTCAAAACCACGCCACGGTTTTGTACATTTTCAATGACGGCTAAAACTCGTGGGCAAGGGCCCATCAATGAGCAAATGATAATGCTTTGTCCTTTTCATTATTTTACAAAGTGCAATCATTCCAATTGTGTGTTTTTTCATGAGTTTGTTGATGGTACAAAACGCACTGTGGCTTGATACAACCGTCCCACTTCACATTTGTCTCCCGGCGACCAACATCACTTTTGCCGTCGTGTTTTTTTTTTTACTGGATTGCAAAAAATGCGAAATCGTAACAAGTCCCCATTTAACACGGCGCAAAGATGATTGATAATTTCCCTGCGTGACTGATAATCGCGCTGTGTGACTGCCGTTGTTTTAATCGCCGGGCCAATCTGCCCGTTTAATTGTCCGTGGCGTGGGAGATGCCGCTATCGGTGTGATGGTTAGCGCAACGGATCTCCAAGCCAGAGGTCACCGGCTCTCAAATCGGGTGAAGTGTGGTGGGGTAGAGCGTGGGTATACCCACTCTGGCCAGTGTGGAAAAGTAGGCCAAATACCCTGTGGAGGGGCTCTCTTAGAGCTCCGTGGAGTGGAGGCCCTTCTGCCAGCATTGGCGTGAGCAGGCAATTGCAGGGCTGCGCCTTTGCCTTACTTTTAATCACTCTTGACATACAAGTGACATTTTCTCCAACGTGGTAATCTTCTGGGGATGTCTGGCAGACTTACCGAAGGCAGGATTCTTATCTTGCACGTCACAGGCTTCGAAATTCCTTTGACGAGCTTTGTAAGAATCTGAAAGAAGTAGAAACGTAATCATTAGCGTTGATAAATTACAGCCCACTGTCGCCTCCATTGCTGGGTGAGTGTCTCCTCCCTGCCATGTGGGTCATTGGGAGTAGTTTGACCATACTTCACCACACTGGTTATGGCGGGTTGTTGGAGGAGTGGAGGGGGGAAGCGGTTAGAAGTTAACTGGCTGTCATGGCCAAGAGCTGAAATCAGGTCGCTAGTATTCCTCACGTAGTACGGTAACCACTGCACCACCACTCCCCCCCCACAGTAAACACAAATCATTAAAATACAGCATGGAGCTACACTTTAAGAAACCTCTGCTCTCACAAAATATATTATTTACCGAGTACAACTCATTTTTTATACATTCCAGAAATACAAGGCCCTTTTCAGTCATTTGAGGTCACCACTGGACTCCCAGGGCCATGCTTTGCCAGGCGATATATGCATTTCAAATACATAATGAGTATATGTATGTCTGTGTGTCTTTATATACGTGTGTATGGGGGGCCAACATACCATTCCTAAAAGTGGCGTGCTTATTTTTGTTTTGCATTTGACTAAGAATGCCAACATCCACACACAAATTCAAAACGTGCAAAACGAGCGCGATTGTAAATAATGTGCATGTATATATTATAATGTAAAACGTCTATCAAAATTGCATTTGCGGGTTTCAATTGCTCATCTGTGAATCAACATAGGAGTTTACTTTGTGAACTGTAACCGAGATGATTCATGCAATACTTTATATATTGATTAACATTTGAATAGAAAGATAACAATTTATTCAACTGAAGACGAATACAACAATGGGGCCTTTTGTCCACAGGAGTGTAACCACAAATTAAACAATCCAACCCGAGTTTGATTTATTTATTTTTATTTAGTTGAAACATAACACTATTGCAACACAAATTTTGTTCCTGGGGCGTAAGTGTTATTTCGTAATCGCTTATACCAGAAAGTATAGAAAATGTCTATTATTCCCCACAATCTTTGCTTTTGTGATCAGGACAGTGATAGTTTGAGTTGACGTCATGATCTATACACTGTTGACGTCATGATCTATACACTGTTGACGTCATGATCTATACACTGTTGACGTCATGATCTATACACTGTTGAATGAAAGCCTCTCCAAGCGGCTGCCATCTCTCACGGACTTGCAATGTAACAATCAATCTAGCGCCCGCACAGGAGTTCAATTCATCGCTCCGTCTCCGTAGTAGCAACGTGCCCTGCCCAGGCACACTTAATTTCACAGCAGTCAACGCGATGCCTCTAGCTTGTCTATGTCCTCCAATCCACGTGTTTCTCTTTCTGTCTCTCAGTTGGAATTCTAAGCATGCCCCTTTGCATCCTTTCTTCATGTACTTATCAGCTGTTGTTCCTTTTGCTTTGTCAATGTCCGTATTTTTTATTCATGCGTCACAGCGGGTAACAGACACTGATTGACAACTTTGTTTTGCAGGCACGTTTTTGTGTTGCATTTGATTACTAAGTTCTGTTTTTTTGCAAAGCGCTCCATCCAACCTGTTCTCTTCGGCCTCCGTCCTTTGTCGTGTTGATAACGGCACGCCATGTCTTCAGAGGCATGGTGACTCAGTGGGAAATGATGCAGTCATCGAAGCCCTTATAAACCCAGGCTTAAAACATATATTTTTCGAAATAATAACGAGAAACATTTCAATGGCAACACTGAGATTGCACAAGGTAAGTATAGAAAAAATGCCGGACTAAGAGGCACGCACTCAATAACGTTATTCCCAGAAACATTATGGGACATTTTATAGAAAATATACTTGAAAAACTTGAAATTTGCTGATGACGGAGTGATTGTAACATGCAATGGAAATGAACTCCAGGAAATGAAAAACTTGATAAAAAAGGCTGGAAAGTGGGGCTCAAGATAAAAATGAGCAAAACAAACGGAAGATACAAGCCTGGATAATAGTTTAAAGGTAACGGTACGAGACCCGCTCAGAGCAGTTCTTGAAAGCGGACAGACCAAATCATACACACGAATTGAAAATAATAGATTATCACGAACACACGGTTTGATAATAATAGCGCAATTTGTAACACTGAAAATATGTCACAGGTATGATTGACCGTAACTTTGTGGTGCGGAGCCAAGATGGGTGTTAATGCCAGGCTAAAGAGGTGCCTTCAAGTGTCCCTGAAAAGTCGGCCGAGGTTGAATTTTGCGAACGTGGTCGTGTTTTGGGTTAGACCGTGCACACGTAACTCTGTCATACACCCACCTCCACCCGTCACGGCCAATTTGTAAGGCTTATCACGAGAAGAAAAAAACGTGTCAATTAATTCTTACCTCGGCACACCCGGTGTCTTGGTGAGCAAACCCACGTTGACAATTTTTAGTCCGATGTTTAGCTGGTGATTACAACCAGCAATACGACACATTTGCATCTTCTTGGTTCTTTCGGTAAAGTCACGTAGAAGGGAAATAATAAAATAATAATAAAAAATTTGTTAAATACAATGTTTCATTTTATTCTTTTATTATTTCCCTTCTACGTGACTTTACCGAAAGAACCAAGAAGATGAATCCCTGCAGTCACGAAAGCATTAAATCTAGACACATTTGCATTTATGTGATCTAACCCAAAACACTTTACCACGTGTAATAATGGTCGCGGAAGTCTACGCGTTAAAACAGCATAAAGATCACTTGGAATCGATCACTCAACGTGTCGATACGCCCATTAACTTTCACCATCTTTGGCTGCGTCATTCGGCTTCGCGGTGCCTGGGATTATAACAACAAATAAATCCTTACGCTGATTTATTTTGTAAACGCATCATGCTGGGCGCTGAGCGAGCGTGCTCGCTTTCGCGATGAATCGACACGGGAGAAAGGTGTTGGCGTGCTGCTGCAGTACGAGCCCTGTGGGAGTGGAGAGAAGCTGTGGGTGGCAGAGCCACGAGCGCCGGCGTTATCGAGTCGACCCCACCATCGGCACGTCAGAGTGCGCTCCCAGCGCTCCGCCGTGACTCACTCTCTCAACTATTTATTCATCCGCAAGCTACTCTTTTTGACACCGACGCTTTCTGGCAGACAGACCTTTGCCTGCGATGCCACCGCCATTCCTCTTTCCTGTTTAGGAGGCACGGATTATACGTAAACACAGGCAGTCCCCGGCTTAAAAACGCCCGACTTACGAATATCCGCAATTACGAACGAGCTTCCACGAGATAGTTGGTTTTAACCATCCGACTTGAGGACGTGACCTCACACTTGCGAACGGAACCGCGGAAATTTTATTCATGTATTTACCGTATTGATTTTACCCCAAAATACAGCAGCTACTACAACGGTGTTTCCTCTCCCCAACTAAATTTCCTACGACCGTTCTGCAATTTGTAAACTTGTTATCTCTAATTCATGCTTACATGTTGTGTTTTTGCAACAAATTTACATTTCCGAGAAATGTACAGCGTTACGCTTCACATGAGCAATCTTCCGCGGGTGGAAATGACGGGAACATGAATCGAGTCTCGAGTCTGCTGATCTGGCGAATGATGCTCAATAAAGAACGTATTAAAATAATGTATGCACATTTTTAATAACGGCAACAAAATGATCAACAAATTCATCAATTACATTGTGACCTTAAAAGGAAAACAAAAACAATATAATAGGAGACATTTCGGGCAATAACCCTTCTTCACGACACAAAAAAATAATACGAGTAGTCACTTGTCCGTGGTTACCCCACACCTCTGAATCTAGGGAAGTTACAGGCTTTGAAAATTTTTTGCAAACTTTAACTTTTTTGGAGGGACTGTGCATCTATTAATACTGTATAGATTCTTCAGGTTACGATGCACGACATCAGGTTATCTTGTCGGAATCAACAAGTTTTTTTCCTTCTCCTATTTGTACATGTCGCGTGTCAATGGGGGTCAAGCCGTGCAGCCGCGCTTGAGGTTCTTCCATTCACTAGATTTTTATGGAAAAAAGAGTCGGATCGAAGTGGCCGGGTGGCGTTCAGGTGTCAAAACTCCGAGGTGTCGTTTTGGGATCCTGGTTTACAGCCACCGGGCGATTAAAACGGGCTCCCAAGTGTCCCGTGAGAAGACGACTCAGCCCAATCACCAATGACTTCAACAAAGATCCCCGCATAGACTTACGTAGCGGAGCGTAGACCTGACATGGAGACTCACAGAATTACACAGAGACCCCCTCCGTATACTCACAAAGATTCCCCATGCACTTTTATTGGACAGGTTGTCATTAAGCCAAAGTGCTCAAGGTGTAGGAGAAAATGTGTGGTTTTTTCCACTTAACTAGGCTGTCCACTGGTAGTTATGAATCGTCGATGACGAAACAATGCACCAGTTTCAGAACCAGAATATTTATTTATGCTGGAGGAATCCGATGAGCTATTAAGCTCTTTTTTGACAGATGTCCAGTAGGTGGCACGGGGTCAGAGCATTACAACAACCAAAGAGTACAAAAGCTGCTACACAACGAGCACAAACATCATAGCAGAGTTATAATAAAGGTTTTTGGGTTAGATCGCGTTATTTATAAATGTGTTGTGAGCCTCCACCGCCCGACATGGCGAATCAGTAAAAAAGTGTCACGTTGACAAAAGACAAATAGTTCACTACTCTAGCCCACCGGTGTGTTGAAGAGTGGAGGGTTACGACACATTAATAAATAACGAGATCCAACCCAAAAACTTTATTATGAACAATATCGCTCGCGAAAGCCTACGTGTTAAACTGATCATAGCAGAGTGCTGGCAAAGTGCGCCTATTATGGTGTGAAGATAAAAAGCAAGCCACTCGAAAGGTCTTCTTGGTTCTTTCGGTAAAGTCACGTAGAAGGGAAATAATAAAATAATTAAAATAAAACATAATACAATAATTCTCACGACGTTTCGGCCACAACGCAAGCAGCCGTCCTCAGGTGGAGAACAGGTCTGTCGAGAAGACAGAGTCTGGGGTGTGTCATTCAGACTGTCTTCTCGACAGGCCTGTTCTCCACCTGAGGACGGCTGCTTGCGTTGTGGCCGAAACGTCGTGAGACTTATTTTATTATGTTTTATTTTTATTATTTTATTATGTTTCATTTTTATTACTTTATTATGTTTTATTTTTATTATTTCATTATGTTTTCTTTTTATTATTTTATTATGTTTATTTTAAAAAAATTGGATCCTTTGTCTCACGATAATAACCAACAAGGGCCCCTGGAATAACGTCGGGAAAGAGACAGATATATATGCCAGTGAAGAATGATTGATTCCAGAATCGTGACCAATCATTGAATACGGGGGATGGGTGGAGGGGGAGTTCCACCTTTACTGCTGACCAAGTCACAAATGTGTGCCCTTCACAGTTGTACACAGGGATTTCTACAGACGTGAACATGAAACTTCTGTTCATTGACAATTTCAATATCGTGTTAAAAACCTGCACCCAAGCCGAAGGCAACTCATCAGGGGCTTTAACGTTGTGTTGGGAGTGGCTTCTTTTGTCATCCTGGCTTCAAAGGCGACAGAAACACCGCACTGAAGTTGCACTCACGTACTTCAACAAGAGTAGAGTTCTCCAGCTCTTTGAGGGCCTCCACCACTATAGTGAAGCTTTCCTAATATAGTTGAAAGCATTTATGCATTAGTTCTGTCCACCGGTCTGTGCCCAATGACGATTCCATTCTTTTTCGCTTCTCACTCCCTTACACTGGAACAAACTGCCCCGACACGTCGAACAATCGGCGTCGCTCTACAATCAGTCATGAAAACCACGTCCCCTTTCCCAACTTCCCTCCCCATTGATCACGCTACCTCATCACTAACCACTCAATGTCACTCTCATCATCATCATCATTGTTCATTTCACTCATCATCATCATAACCATCACGTGCTACCATCCTTCCCATGACACTTCTGCCGTACGAATAGTTCACTCTTTGTTCAGAGCCTCGGTGAAGCCACTATATACATTAAAATAAGATGAGAAGATTTCCCGTTGCGGTCCGGAGGGTAACGTTATTATCGCTTATTAAAAAGTTAATTTCTGAGAATGAATGCGTGTTGAAAAGTATTCGAGAAGCCACGACGATTCTATACTTGTCCTTCCTTGTCATATTCAGAAACCAATAAAGTCAGGTGCGGCACCGTGCCCATTATTTTTTCTCTTTGCGCCCAGATCGATAAAGAGTTGTTTTTGTGTGTGTGCGCTATCTTCCCGTTCATCGCTATCGTGAGTGCAAGAGTCAAGGCGCTAGAGACGATCTGCAGATTGTATGCAGGGAACATTCATCTTGTGCTTGACATCCATAAACCGAAGCTAACTTTCGCAGCCGTTTCGTTGTCCCAAAAGGAGACCTTTAGCTTGAAATAGAATTTGGCAAATTAAATTATTTTTTGTTAATCCCACCTTGTTGGACTTCTTTACATCCATCACCATAATTATCTACGGCACAGTTTCTTAATCTTCCAGAACTCGCAACCCAGATTTCTCTGTTCAAATCTCAATTACAGGAAGTAGTTACACACCGCACGCAATTCAATATTCCAAACAGTGCCGCGTGATGTAGACAGGGCAGATTCAAACGGTAGTACAGGCAGTCCTCGTTTAGCGCTCAAGGTACGTTCCTGGAGAAGTGAGCGCTAATCGAATCGGCACTAAAAGGGGTCAACATGTCATTGTATATATTGGGATGCGTTCTCGACAGCGTTATATATTACGTATGAACAGTATATGAGGGCTTCAGTAGGTTATCTGTAACAGTGTGGCTAATAAAACAGATGGTAAACATTACTTTATAAGTATTTTATTTACGAGAACACCCGTATTATGTACCGTACTCATCAGTGCAGCCACCTGACGCTCACCCGCCCCGACCCGCCTTTGCACTTGCATTTTAACATCCAAAGTGATACTTTTCCTTGACACTTTGTCACATTTCCGTAACTAACACTTCCAGGCCTTTTTTCCCAGTCATTATGTGTCTAAAATGCTCACAAAAAACACACGAATATAAGGCAGAGAGAGACCAGGGCGGAGTCAACACACCTCGGCGGGCACGTGTGTTGTTTAAAAACAGTTGAGTGCCGCGTGGCTCAGAGCACACCGTAATGACATGAAATGAGATATTCTGTAATAAACTTTTGAAGAAAAAAAACATCGCTTAAAATGCAATCGTTAGTACGGAATATGATATCTAATCGCGGGGGTGCAGGGTGTTGGCTCAGAGCTTTCGTCGCTCGCATTGGCCGAGGGAATATAAACAAAGATAGCGACGGGGGGGGGGGGGGGATTTGCATGGCGCTGCGTGTTCTCGTGAACGATTTTTGCATTTAATTAATTGTTTTATGTTCTCCGGGACAAAGAGCGCTGTGATGAATCGGCGTTCTACGGGGTCGCGCTAAGCAAGGTCTGCCTGTACGTTTGCAATACAACAGCGTCTAAATGCGACCTTTTCCCAAGCAGCTGCGCAGAAACAGTGGGCATATTTAAGATAGACAGACCTCTTGTGCATGTATATGTCTGAGTTCACTAGGGAGACAAAGGCGGCCAGGCGTGGTGCTGGCCACCTACCTCGTCATGTGGCATGTCGACTTTCATAGGCGCTACGCGCTAACAGCACTTGTCCCAACAGACGGTGAAGGCTATGCGGGGGATCTTGGTCTTTGCGGTCAATTCGACTTAAGAGAGAGCTGACCAAAACCAACGGATTCATTGTGACTGCAGACAGGCCGAATCTAAATAATCTGAACTCTCTACGTCGCACGACACGTGTTTCACAATCGTAACATTCCGCTTGGAAACCATTAGATCAGCATTTAAAATATGATTCTAGATTTGAAGCTTTCGTGACTGCAAGGATTCATACTCTTAGTTATTTCGGTAAAGTCACGTAGGTAAAAAATTAAATTAAAATTAATAAAAAATAAAAACAATAAAATCACGACGTTGATACAGATCTGTATCAAGTTGATACAGATTTTTTTGCTGTGACAGTTTCACCTGAAGACGGAAGCTTGTGTTGCCTCCGAAACGTCGTGATTTTATTGTTTTTATTTTTTATTAATTTTAATTTCATTTTTTACCTACGTGACTTTAGCGAAATAACTAAGAGTATTTTAAATGTGAGTCAAGGATGGCTGGGTACGGTGTTGATCACCCACTCGCATTGTGTGTCACGACAGTCCAATCAGTGCTCTTCAGCAGCACTTGCCCGGATGACTAATTGGGGGATCTTCAGTTTTTGTTTTCATGCGAGGATGTGCGCGTGTTTCGGTACACGTGCCGATGGAGCTGCGGCGTAGTGGTTTGACAGCCCGAGATTGATTCGCAGCCACGGTTAACACTGGTGGAGGATGATGCCAGTGGCGATCCCAAGAGTCTGACAGACTACACAGGGGATCTTTATCTTTGTCTAGCTTTGTAACAGTACAGGATGTGAACTACTGGAAATGCTAGAACTTACTCCACAAGTCTGCCTAACCTCAAGGTTATCACGAACAAAACAACACGCATTACGGTTACATATGTAACACGATTTTTGTTCCTGGCTACTAAGTGTTATTTCCTAATTGCTTATGCCTCAAAAGTATAGAAAATGTCTATTATTCCCCACAAACTTTGCTTTTGTGACCAGGACTTTACGTGAAGGAAATACACAAATGCACACCGTGTTTTCTCATTGAAAATAGGTAAATTTCAAAAGATCACTGTCCTGGTCACAAAAGCAAAGTTTGTTGGGTATAATAGCCATTTTCTGTACTTTTGAGGCGTAAGCAATTGGAAAATAACACTTACACAGTGTTATCAATTAAAACAATTGCAATTCTCTACAGAACAGATGCAATATCTACGCTGTGGCCCGTGGTGGCATCGCAGGCGTACATGCCACACTACCCCTGTCACGTGCACAGTGCACATCCACGCGTCCCTGCACGAGAGACGCACACACACGCGCGCGTGCGCGCACGCGGATCATGGCTTACACACGAGACCTGGAGGGCCATCGCGAGTAAACACAACACGATAATCGGACCCGGACACATCACTCCAAGACAAGGGGTGGGGGTGGGCGCTGTGGGCTTTTATCAGACATCTGGTTGATGACGGAGAAATGAGACCGCAGGGTCCCAATTATGCCGGCGCACACCCAAAGCGTGACGCTTTGAGGAGGGCGCACTCCCGTTTTCGGAGCGCCACGGTAAACGGCACGCAGTGTGTGGGTTTTTTTGGATTCAAGTAAATGGCTTAGAATGTGCGGCGGGGGTCGTCCCAGGTCGCCACGGCCCACGCGCGAGGTGTAGCGGCGGGCTCGCTCGTAGGTGTCGAACTCCCTGCGGCCGACGGCTCCACGTGGAACGTTTCTGGGCCTCGGGGGCAACAACTCCGCCATAGATTCAGAGCTCGACGTCGGTGCTTGCAGTTCTGTGACGTACATGAGCTTGGTTGTTTTCCGTATCCCAACCCCACGGGTGCCTGCACAAGTCGGCAGCTGGGTAATTAACCCTGGAAACCCACCGCCACCCCGCCCACCCCCCATGACTGGCAGTGTCCTCAAGATCAACGGCGATGTTATAAACACGACGGGTATGCGATGGATGGATTTTTAAAAAAAAACAAATCAGCCATTGCCAATCCACCGCTGGATGAAGGCCTCCGCGCCATGGCGTCGCCATCTCTCACGATCCTGCGACGTTACGGTCCACCGAGCACCTCCAAGCAGGCTGAGACTCCATCGCTTCATCTTGCACGGGCGTGCACCTCCCTTTGTTCCCGTGCCTTTAATGTCACCAAAGTATATAATATATATATATAACCTGTTCGTGTTCACTGCGAACAAAGCACCCAGAATGCGCCGAATATTGTCGGGTTTCAGAAGTTAGGCACGCTTGAGGCTGGATAGTGCTTGGATGGTCGACTGCCATGCACAACAGGTTGTTACAGGCTGCGGAGCTCGGCTGTAGGCAGTAGATGACAGGGATGGCAGAAAATTCCATGGTTTTACCGTACTTCTACACTGGAATACCTATGCTCCCTGCCTTCAGTAACGCGCACTGACCGGTGTGGTGAAGTATGGTCAAAATAATCCCCATTGTCCGCACGGCGTGGGCATGTCTTCATCCAGCAGTGGAATGGCAAGGAGGCTGTGCATGTACGTGTTCATTTAGCACCGTATGTTTTGTATTAGCTAATAACATTCCGCAAAAGGTACACAATATTTTTTCTTATTGATGTGACTGAAATGCAAAATAAAGAATAAACAGTATGAAGCATAAAAATCCATGTGCCCATCCGTTCCCTGCTGTGGGTATTGCTGTGTTCCACCGGTCTCTCATCAAACACCCATCGCAATGCCATGCTTGTCGTGCATTTGCCAAGATGCTGATGATGAACACTGCTGTACATCTGTAAAAAAAAGCGCTTCATAGCTCATCGGACTCCTCCTGCATAAATCAACATTCTGATTCTGCATCGCATGCAGAACAAATGGCTCCACACAAACTGAATCTTTCCCGCACAATCAGTGGCGTAGTAACTACATTATCAGTGGCGTAGTAACTACATTATCAGTGGCGTAGTGACTACATTATCAGCTCCGGGGGTACGGCAATCGGTCAGGTGGGGCCCCAGTATTTAATTTGTCTCGCACGGTCACACCGAGGCTATTATATATTGCGCCTCCTCTTGCCTAATCACATCGCTATGCTCACGGTTCTCCAACATTTAACGCTGTAAGGGCGCTCCATCTTCGCAAAATGTTGAAAACATCTCTTGGTGGTTGTCAAGGGGGCCCACCAACTCGTAGCTTGTGGCCACCAGTGGGGGCCATGGTGCCCCCTGCAACCCGCGTCAGCTAAGAAACTGCCGCACGATCCTTGCTCCAACGCTGCTGCTTGAACTGAGCGTGATCTGACGCAGAGGGCCCGATCCAGCCCTGCTCACTTCTCAACCCGCCGCGCGTCAGAACGTAGTCCATGCGCTTTCAAAACAGCCAAGTGGACAATCCATTTTGAAATCTGTTGCAGAATTTTGAAGCGTAAAATATTTCGTGCAATTGGACACGAGATAGGAGGGCATCATTGCTTGAAGCCCACCTGATAAATTACGTCAGGGCGGGCATGAAGCGCGATGTCGTGCGTTCGCCGAGATGCCGATTTGATGGACCCTGCTGTTTAACAAAAGCAAATGTCATTCGATCAGTTTACATGATAAACTGTCTGAGAATAAAATCTATATTTGCGGAGGTTGAGGCCGAACTTTAATTTGGAAAATGACCATTATTCAGGGCTTTTTATTTGCCTCAAATAAATTAAAGTGCATCTCATTTAAAGTTTTACTCTGACAGCCTCTGTTTTGATTGCCATTTTTCTCAGTATTTTTTTACGCTTTCCAAATAAGGTCGAGGGGCATAAATCCACGATGCTTTCTCTCTGTCCCATTATTTTACACGAAGACGGGCAGACATGCTACGAAGCATTTTTCACCAGGGATGGGGCTATGTGAACAATGGGGCTGGAGAAAGTTTGCCCCCATGGCAAGGGTTGCCATGTGAACAGACGAAGGAGACAAAATCTATTGGCAGAATCCCAGCACTGCGGCCCTGGGGGGAGGGCTTGTGAACACCCCGTGTTTGAAAGGTTGGAACAACGCATTGATTCCTCACATCCATATCGATTCTCAAGCCCAGCGACGCTCGCATAGAATCGCATGTTTCAGAAGCAATGTGTTTCGATACGCTTAGACGGGGAGGTAAGAGCAGCGAGAGATAGCGACGCCTTTGGGAAGGCCTGCAACCAGTAGGCGGCGCCACAACGGAGAGATGTTAACTCTCTTGCCTGGTATGCAGGAGTTAGTGGGTTCAATCCTGACCCTGACGCCTGCTGCATATTTGGGGTTTGCGTGTTCTCCCCGTGGTCCTGTGGATTTTTCTTCGGGTCGTCCGGGTTTTCCCTCCATATTTAGAATCAATACGCATTTAGAGTACTTTGGCTGCTATAAATGTCCACGTGATAAGCCACATCGTTGAGCTATCATTTGTGGCTGGCCGCTTCTGAAAGAGAGCGACATAGTTTAGTTTTTTTGTTTAGTTTAGCAGTGGATATACAACGGCCGATGATAATGATGGAAGATGACAAAGATAACATGTGTCATAGGCTCGCCACACCCCGACAGCCACTGGAACCCTCTACCGTTCCCGCCACAATGTAAAAAAAAAAAGCATTGGATCAAAAGTGGCCGGGTGGCTCAGAAGTTGGAGAGATGAGCCGGCAAGACTGAGATTTTGGGTTCAAATCAAAATCCGTTTGTGTGGGGGTGAACGCCCTGGCGTTCACGCGGCAACAGTGGGCAATCACAAATGTGTGTAGCACAGCTGCTAATGTGGGCACAGTGCAGCACAGCTGCTAATGTGGGCACAGTGCAGCACAGCTGCTAATGTGGGCACAGTGCAGCGCATCCGCAGCACCCGTGTCAGACAGAACCGGCTGCACGCAGCGGCTCAAAGAAGACCGTTCTGCCAGTCTGCATTTTTTTTCTATCCACCCGTGACAATTTCTATTTACCTTTTTCACAGTCACTGGAGCAGAAAACAAATTAGTTCGAGCATAAATATGTATAGGTGTGACCCATCATCTCCTGGGCGTCTGTGAAAAAGAGCTTCATAGCTCATCGGATTCCTCCAATCTCGATTCTGATTAAGATTCTGAAATCGGTTTTGTAATGATGGACTTTACATCATGCTTAGTATATAGTGCGATACGTATATATGCAAAAGAAAGTAACATCGTTACTGCCAAGTTGTTTTAGATCAAGGTTTATAACATCGGTGGATGTAATTTAAAATGTAATTGTCATTTTTTTTCAAATCTTAATGTAATTGGGGGAGCGGTAGTGTAGTTGTCCGCGTGCTGCGCTACGAACCTGGTGACTCAAGTTCCGATTCCTGCTCACAACCAACACGAGCGATGATTATCTGAACTTTATCTTGGGCCTCCCCTAGGCTGACTCAGCCTCAAATAAGTACCTCGTGCTATGTGTAAACATCGCCACTCAGGAGACAAAGGCGGTCGGGCGAGTTGCTGGCCGCCCACCCCCTCGCGTGCCGTGCCGGCCTTCACAGGTGCTCGCTAACAGCACTTGCCCCAACAGTCTGCGAAGGCTTTAAATGGCTATGCTTCCCTTCCTCAATCCACTGCTGTATGGAAGCCTTCCTTCAATAGTGTAGGTCAGGACAGGTGTTGGACCACAGTTTGCCACGCGGGTCATTGTGGGTTGTTGAAGCGCAGGAGCCCAGGTTGGGTTCAGACATTGCGAGCCACTGGTGTTAGCCATGGCTGGAAATCGACCTGAGGTTGCCGGTGTTAACAGAGCATAGTGGTCAACCGTCCCAGCCAGTGTTCTGCATTATTTCGACTCAAAATCCAAACGTGTTTACCAATCCTCCTTTAGCCTGTAAATGCACACTCAAAAACCCGCCAATACCTTCGCAAGTCCAACGAATTGCTTTCTCCACGATGACGTTATCAACCAGTTTAAGTCTTAACTGGCTGTGATGTTCCCATCCTACCACCTTCTGATGTTAGTTGTTATTTGCGGCTTTATGATTTTACATTAACAGGTTAAATTGCCACCAACTAGCACAGTCACCTCGCTCGCCTAGCTCGAAGTTGCTGCTCTGCGATCGCCCATCAACATGCTGATTTCTCACATTAACATAGCCACCCGCTCTCCGATCTCCCATCAACATGCTGATTTCTCACATTAACATAGCCACCCGCTCTCCGATCTCCCATCAACATGCTGATTTCTCACATTAACATAGCCACCCGCTCTCCGATCTCCCATCAACATGCTGATTTCTCACATTAACATAGCCACCCACTCTCCGATCTCCCATCAACATGCTGATTTCTCACATTAACATAGCCACCCGCTCTCCGATCTCCCATCAACATGCTGATTTCTCACATTAACATAACCACCTGCTCTCCGATCTCCCATCAACATGCTGATTTCTCACATTAACATAGCCACCTGCTCTCCGATCTCCCATCAACATGCTGATTTCTCACATTAACATAACCACCTGCTCTCCGATCTACCATCAACATGCTGATTTCTCACATTAACATAGCCACCCGCTCTCCGATCTTCCATCAACATGCTGATTTCTCACATTAACATAGCCACCTGCTCTCCGATCTCCCATCAACATGCTGATTTCTCACATTAACATAGCCACCCGCTCTCCGATCTCCCATCAACATGCTGATTTATCACATTAACATAGCCACCCGCTCTCCGATCTCCCATCAACATGCTGATTTCTCACATTAACATAGCCACCTGCTCTCCGATCTCCCATCAACATGCTGATTTCTCACATTAACATAGCCACCCGCTCTCCGATCTCCCATCAACATGCTGATTTCTCACATTAACATAGCCACCCGCTCTCCGATCTCCCATCAACATGCTGATTTCTCACATTAACATAGCCACCCGCTCTCCGATCTCCCATCAACATGCTGATTTCTCACATTAACATAGCCACCTGCTCTCCGATCTCCCATCAACATGCTGATTTCTCACATTAACATAGCCACCTGCTCTCCGATCTCCCATCAACATGCTGATTTCTCACATTAACATAGCCACCCGCTCTCCGATCTCCCATCAACATGCTGATTTCTCACATTAACATAGCCACCCGCTCTCCGATCTCCCATCAACATGCTGATTTCTTATATTAACATAGCCACCCGCTCTCCGATCTACCATCAACATGCTGATTTCTCACATTAACATAGCCACCCGCTCTCCGATCTACCATTAACATGCTGATTTCTTACATTAACATCGCCACCTGCTCTCCGATCTCCCATCAAAATGCTAATTTCTCACATTAACATTACTAGCCCCGTCCACTTCGTTTATGACCCGAGGCCTACAACCTATATAAACAGTCTGCAACTTTCCTCCTGATGACGATCGCTTGTGTTGTGATCGAAACGTCGTAGTTTTTTGTTATTTTTTTGGGTTATTTTCTTTGAACCTATCTACGTGACTTAACCGAAAGACCCAAAGAAAATTAATTCCAAACAACTTTAATATAGCACTTCAAGGGAAGCACAAAGGCTTTTATTCTAAATTGAAATATTACACACAAAGATGAGACTCAATGTGAATTACGAACTCTATTAGAAGATGCTGCTTCATCATGTCCATGGTCATCGGCTCAAACAAGCTTGCAATCACGGTCCTATTTGGTTTCAAGGATCCTCACATATTAGGATCCAATTATTTACAGAGACGCCTTCTCCGTGGCGTGCTTTTATAATGGGGCACTTGCAATGCTTCACCGTGGTGGCTCTGAATGGGATTTCCCCCCCCCCCCCGACCATAAAATGGGGTTGTCTGCATTACGTACACTGTATTTGCACAATCTATTAAGCAAGTGGCCCAACTGTACATTCGTGTGAACGTACATCATTGTGCACAGAATCGGCGCTAGACAATTTCGCCAATTTCAATTTGCTGCTCTAAATTATTAATTCCCAGAAGGATGTGCGGCTGATGTGATGTGTGTAACAAAGACACATTTTTTTGTGAAGAAACAAATATGAGGAAGAGGCATTATTGTCTGTTCAACTCTTTTGTTCAGGATATAATTTTGTTCTGTGGATTATCCAAAGTGATGGCCAATCATTATCCACGGCGCCTCTTGCTCCCACACATTTGCACCGTCTCTTTCGATTAGCGTGTGCTTACGTCTCTGCGAAGACTGAAATATGAAGCTCACTTGCACGCGTAGCGAACTTTATCTGACGCCTCTTGCTGTCACACGATATTTGCACTGTTCTTTTTTATTTGTGCGTTTCATTTTACGCCCGTTAAATACCCCGTTTTCTCGTTGTGCAATATCCCTCGGAAAATAGCCGGGCACACTGGCTAACCGGAATCATCATCCGTGTGACAAATAAACTCAATGCAGTTAAGCGTCGAGCAATGACCCACACCTAACAGGAAGGGCCCTTGTCTATAAACATTGATCAATTCCCCAGCATTGCTTTAAGCAAGCCGGACTTCTGTTAATGACACAACGAATGTCGAAACTGGTTTGCTTTAAACCACTCACAGAAGGCTGTGCAGCTGACGGGATATGCAAAAAATACGACAACAATTGTGGTGACACACGTGGCAAACGCATGTTTGTTTATTATTCAACGAATAAGGTGTTAGTTGAAAGCTGATGGCACGTAGTGTATGCTGGGACATTTTTTAAAAGTTGTTTATTGGCCCCAGTACTTATCCACTTTACCATTTACAAAAACATCGCATGATGCACCCCCCCCCCCTTTTCAAAATCATACACCGGATAGGCATATTTTTGTGTACAGGAAATTCTCGATTATCCATGGACAGAATATTCTGGGCTGCAGATTAAACTTGCTTGTGATTTATTTTTTTATCTATCTTTATGATTCCAAATAGATGTTTGCACGCTACAGAAACCACTAAATAATTCTGCCTTCACGGTTTCTGACCCGAGGAAGCCTGGACGCAGTTCCAAGCGAAACCCCCGTGTCCACATTTGGTTCTGACACATCGTTCTTCAATTTACCGGCAAGCCACAACATTAATAATTGACCCACTAAACGACGTTGGGTGGTGGAGGGTTACACGACAAAAATAAATTGGCGAGACCATTATACGACATAGCCCCAAGAAAATGTATAATTAGTAATATCGGCCGTGAAAACCTACGTTTTCAGTTTAAAAAAAATGTATCTCTCTCTGCGAGGTGGATTAATTATTCACTGCTCCTCACTCGACGGAGCAACATGCACGAGAGGGCAGTCACCCTGCTGAGTTGGAGCAACGGCATGAGCTCGTGCGCAAGGAGTAAGGTAGAATGGTGCATCGGGAGACCCTTAAGAACGACGGTGATTTGGGGAGGTCTTCGTTGAGCAATGGACAGATCACGGCGAACGATGACGAAACAAAAACAGGACCGAAAGGGTGGGCAAAATATCCGTGATGTAATTCATGAGGCTGCATGGACTGAACGTATTGTAAATTTATGAACAACAAGAGCTCCATCATACTTGCTGGCTGATCTCCTCCTAACGTATTCCATAATGAATGACCTTGCATCGATCGCCTTGTGAATTTGAATTAATGACTGCGCCAGTCATGCCGTGTCTGCTTACCCGTTCGCGCAGCGCACGAACGGAACATTCACTTGGTAATGTAACCTCCTCACTCATTGAGCGCACCGTGCGCTGCAACCGAGATGGCAAACTTTCAGAATGGTGCCGTCAACTCTGACGCGTGTATTTGTGTTCGTTTCCGTTTTTTTCAAGTTATATACCATTTGTGCTTTTGGAGTTATGTCACAACACAGATACATTTCCATTGGGAATGCTGCCTAGTGAGTACTTGGATGGGAGACTGCTTGGCAGTACCAGGGGTTGTAGGCTTGGGTTATGAGATGGCCAGGATATGAAAGTACAGCAATGGATGTGTTCATCTGAATATAGATTTGAATAATACCTCCTCTGATTATTCGTCCCATTATCCTTAGGAAGCAATCATTCGTAATTACCATCACCCATGATCTTTCCACTGCTGAACAAAGAACTGATTACAATATATTTTTTCTAAAAAGTTACTCTTTTTATGTTTTTCCAGCATCTTATTTATTCGGATGTATACGGCTTCTAATCACGAACGCATGTGAAAACGCTGGAGAAAAATAGTTAAAGCGCACACACACACAAAAACCTACCTCGAACTGCCCAACAAATAAGAATATATTTGCTGTGTTTCTCCTCCTTACTCTAAACACCCCACGCCACCTTCGGGACAGCCAAGTCCACTCTGCGTCTCGGCTGAAGTCACCACTATATAAAAACAACAATGCCCATGGTTTCCTGCACATGGTCACGAAAGCCCGGGCTAAAGTATTCGAAAAGAAACGCTCGGAAGGTGTCCTCTGCAACGCAATTGCACGCCAGCATGCACAAATCCAATTAATAAACACAAGAATAATTTAACCGCCGCACACTATTTTAAATTCTGATTCGCAGGGATAAAATACATATTTATGCATATATATAAACAATGTCAGGACGCTTCCATTGTGGTGTAACGGTTAGCACACTGGCCTGAAAATCTAGATGTCGCTGCGAGTTCAATCTCTCGGTGCGGCAACTGGCATAATGGTGCAAATCTCTAAAACCCCTACCCCAACCACTGTCCACCCAGCTTTAGAAACGGGTACACCAGAGTAAGTTGATTGGCAGCTCACACGTGTGGTGGGGTAAAGTGTGAGGACTCCCACCTCTTCCAAGAAGTCTGCCCAACGTGGAAGAGTAGGCCAAAGTAACCTTCTCGACGGGTTCCCGTCTAGTGCAGGAGGCCCTTCCTCCGGCAGTGGTGTCAGCAAGTAATTTTAGGGCTGCACCTTTACCTTTGCATATAAACAGTGAGCCACATTGCACGATCCACTGCGCAGTAGCTGCTACAAAAATCCGGAGCTCCTGCCATCTGCGTTGGTACAGCACTGCAGGTGAACTGCTGCTTCTGAAAGCTGGCAAACCATATGGTGCATTGCCCAAAAGGGCATTCCTGATAGACCTCAACAAATGCAAAGGAAATTAGATTTTTTTTTATTTCTAAGGACAGTGGGTTCCGCTTTGTAACCGTCTTATTAAATACACACGCTCATTGTGTTGCTCGTTCATTATTTATTTAAAAAATAAATTGTAAATCCTTTTTTGTTTTACTAATGCCCCAGCCTCATTTGCAAATGTTGGCATTACAAATTCTGCTTGGTATTCATACGTGGCGAACCATTTTTGCGCTAACGGATAATTACTATTCAAATGTGTCACACACGTACATGTATATACGCAAACATGGATAGAGATAATTTCTTAAACACTCCAACCGAATGAATGAGAGTTGCCCTTCATCGCAATCAATCATTCACCAGCCAACTCCTTCGCCAAGACTTACAGCAACTTCATTTGTCAGTGATTTCCTTTCCCGACAGTAAATAGAATTTCTCACGACAATTCTAGAGGTGTCAACAAGGCAGTGTGACAACAAAAATAATACAAAATAACTTGAAATCCTTTGTCAATCTACTGCTGAATTAAAGCCTCCTCCAGTCGTGAGAGGTTGTTTGACCATACTTCACCACACTGGCCAGTGTGGTTTAGTGAAATGGGAACTTTATATGTGTATGTTGAACTTCTTTCGCACCGTACGTAGCCAAGTGTGCGAATCGGAGGTGCACGAGGTGGAATGGTTCCGGTGTCATTCACCACCGATGCTAATTAGCCGTGGCTGGGAATCAAACGTTACGTGTTTGGGTTTGTGGTCCGGCGAGATAACAAGACTCTGAAACCTCTGTGCCCTGCCAAGCTCAGTTGTAATAACAACAGACTATTTGCATAGTTGTACCGCCACGAATAGTTTGCTCAACAAAAGTCTGCCAAAAAAACCCCACAGCCAGACGAATCCCCTCGCGAGACGCGAGCTCTTGCATGACATTTACACAGCCCTGGGCTGCAACTCACCGCAGGGAGGGAGTATATTGCGCCGCTCAACACCAAGATGACAAGCCGGTCGGTACACTGAGAAAGCCTCCTCGCCTTGCTGGGGGGATTTCAGCGCGGGAAGTGGCACGCGCGCAAGGGAACGTGGACACAAATACAGAACGCGCACCGGCGCGCGGAGCCCGCGTTCTAACGCCCGCGTTCTACCGCCTGCGTTCTAACGCCTGCGTTCTACCGCCTGCGTTCTAACGCCCTCGTTCTAACGCCCGCGTTCTAACGCCCCCATTATATCGTCCCCGTTCTAACGCCCGCGTTCTAACGCCCCCGTTCTATTGCCCCCGTTCTAATGCCCGCATTCTAACGCCCGCGCTCTAATGCCCCCGTTCTACCGCCCGCGTTCTAACGCCCCCGTTCTAGCGCCCGCGTTCTAACGCCCCCGTTATATCGTCCCCATTCTAACGCCCGCGTTCTAACGCCCCCGTTCTACTGCCTCCGTGATAATACGTGAAGGCTCATCGGATGACCGCACAGTACATCTCCCAGGTACGCAGATGAACAGAATCAGAATCAATCTTGTTTGAGGGCCACTCGGCCACAGGCTACCTGGTTGCCTTACAAAGACAACGTCTTCAAATTCTAGATTTGAAGCTTTCGTGACTGCAAGGATTCATATTCTTAGGTTTTTTCGGTAAAGTCACGTAGGTAAAAAATTTACATTAATAAAAGTAATGATAAAGCATGATAGCTGTATCAATACAGCTATCGTGCTGTGACGGTTCCACCTGAAGACGGAAGCTTGTGTTGCCTCCGAAACGTCATGATTTTTTTTTTTTTACCTACGTGACTTTACCGAAAAAAACCTAAGAATATAACGTCTTCAAAGATATTAATAATCATTTCATTTAAAGTGTTTTTCATCAAGGATCTCAAAGCGCTGAGATCCATGATACCTCCTGGCAGCCGATTCAATCAAGACGGGACGTGTTTACCGTACGCTTGTGTAAGCACTACACGCATGCCAATGAAGATTTTGAAGTCACTGTCCGAAAGTCAATACCAAACTGGGAGCCCCTAAAATTCAGAAATGTACTTAAGCAAACCCCCACACGTGGAAGGATATTTCGTGTATGCCATGTTGAGCAATCATCCCATCTCTAATTTTAGAGTCAACATTTGGAAATTACAATGCTAAAACGTTATGAAAGAATTGGACAATTCCAGGCACACATTTTCATACTTGTTTGTAAAATGCAGAGCAATAATGAATGTTGTATTCCTCTCATCATTAGACAGCAATTGATACTGATTCTAAAGCTCTTGATACACGTATGTCAATCCTGTGGGTAAGAATCAATGTTTCTCAAATTCATGTACGTCGCACGTAACGGTTCACTTGACCCCCAGCAATCACTAGTGGCCGCTACATACAACACCATGTTAATAAAAATAATAGATTCTTCATTTGAATTGTAAGCCTGAATTGGGCGACAATACATCGATTGTCCAGGCGGATGAATCATTACACAGCACTGGCAAGATACATTAATGTGTTTCACAACAATGAGTTGAGTTTACAGTATTCTCTCATTATTTGCGAGGGATACGTTCAGGAGATGCTCGTGAAAAAGCACATTTCACGGATAGTGATATTGGCCTACGAAAACCTTTTTTTAAATAATTACCTTAAATAAATACGCAAATAACTTTCTCTCTCATCACTTGATTTCATCACTTTAACGCATCACATTCTCTTGCATCAATTCATCTCTCATCATTTTACCTCTCATCACATTATCTCTCATCACATTATCACTCATCACTTCATGTCATCACTTTAGCTCATCACTTTCTCGAATCACGTTCTCTCTCATCCATTTTTCTCCCTCTCGATGCAGTCAAGTAGAGTTCCAGATTGGATTCGCGGATAGCCAAAATCGCAGATTACAAGATGGTCCATCCCATTTCGCCACCTGCCCTGGCTATTGTACACGGGATATCCGCGGTGTGTGAACACAGCAGCGACAAAAACCAAAGATAAAAACATCAACATTGCAGAGAACGATTACAGGCTCCTTAAAATATATTTGCACAACTAACAAACGAGGTATTTAACGGTCGTAAAGGAAACACACGCAAATCTAAAAACAGTGCAAACATAATATCGGCGCAAGAGGCAAAAGAGAAAAATAAATCAGGTCCAGGTGCAAACTCAATATGCTAGTCGAATAGGGGCATTGTGAACAGGGACACACAACCAATGTAACCTCGGGTTAAACTTGTTTTTTCCCTCGTTTGAGGTATTAGTATGACCACGTACAGCATATATCACTGCAGTTATTACGACTGTCGCAACGGAAAAGCTTGTTTGTACGTCGGCAGTGGGGGGGGGGGGGGCGACAATGGCTTTGTCTGTTTTCCAGGAATACTCCGGTAGAGCAGTTAATTAGGGACCCTGACAATGACACAAATGGCTTGGGCTTGTTTGGCCCCCCTCTGAATGTGAACGAGCGAGCGAGCGAATGAAGCAGCGGAGAGAGCGGTCTGTGCGAGAGGCAGGGCGGTGCTGCGCAAAGTCACGAGCCCGGGGCGTGCTGCTGAGCGACCCCGGGACGTCACGTCGTCAAGCCTCGCGTGACAGAGGCACAGAGAGCTGCAACGAGCCGCAGAGAGCCGCATCGAGGCAGAGCGAGCCACAGAGAGCCACAGAGAGCCACAGAGAGCCGCAGAGAGCCACAGAGAGCCGCATCAAGGCACGAAGAGCCACAGAGAGCCACAGCGAGGCAGAGCAAGCCACAGCGAGGCAAAGCGAGGCAGAGCGTGGGACAGAGAGCCGCAGTGAGACACAGAGAGCCACAGCGAGGCAGAGCGAGCCACAGCAAGGCACAGAGAGCCACATGACCACAAAGCCCCCCCCCCCCCCCCCCCCCACTGCGCTCTTCTTCTTCAAATGTGCGAGCCTGGCTCATCCACCTCGGCCATTGCAACAGCAGCATGTCCTCAAAACACCTATAGCAAAAACAAAACACCTATAGCAAAACTAAAATTCTATCATTTCCGTGAAGATCAAGTCGCACGGTGGGGGGAAATGCAGCTAACAGAATCTCAGCAGAGCTTTGCATGATATTATATTGATTGAACTTCGCGATTTAAAAATGTTTCTCCCCCAATTCTTTTTTTTTAGGTTTCCCTCCAACCCCCCGCCCGGTACATGATATAGCAGCTCACATTATTTTACAAGAAAATAATGACACTTGTTAACTTCATTGGGAAAAAATAATAACAATACAAGATGAAATAACAAATAACCGGCGAGTCTGTCTGCCGAGGGGCGAAAGGGCAAAAGGAGAGCATTGGGATACAATTACTTACACTGTGGGGGGGGATGGACAGGGAGATGTGGAACAGATAACATTTCGCATAAAAACCAAGGTGCCCGGTTGTTGCAAAGCTCCCATAAGACAGGTGGGCACCGAAAGGTTAAAAGTGAACATCGCTAATCCGTCCCCCGGGCGTTGGGGATAGAACACAACAAATGATGAATGCCACCGTGAGTGGGGAAATATTCCGTAACGTGGCGCTATGAAGTGATCTCCACCGGTGGAGATTCAACAGACGACTTGCGGCAAAAGCGAGAATTCGATGAGAAGAGCCGACTCCGCACTGCGCGGTTGATCCCAGGTGTTCAAAAGAGCGGCCGCATTATACATTCAGTTTGGCCACATTTTAAAAGTGATGTTCTTTCCAGTGATAAGCCCACGATACTAACTTTAGCGTAGCAGACCTGTGGTGAGGTGCGTTGGGATTTAGTTATCATCGTGTCTGAAGTTAGGTTAAGATGGCGAGTTTCTAGGGAAAAGAAGGCCAAATCTCTGCACGCCTGGTGGAAATAATTAAGACCCTTACCACGTACGGCTCGCCACAATGCACGCTCGAACTTGCCCCCACCCGTCTGGAGGCATCTTTGACATCCCGGGCGAGCCAAGGGGGCGTAGCGCACCCAACACGGCGGTCAGGAATTTGCATCACGAGAGTCTGAAATATGTGGATGAAAAATTCAAGGACGCTCAAGGGTGGAGGGCCAATTTACTACGGAGAAAAGAGGGCCCACCAAACGGCCAGTTTATTTAAAGAATAATAATCACCTTCTTGGTTCTTTCGGTAAAGTCACGTAGAAGGGACAGACCTGTTCTTCACCTGAGGACGGCTGCTTGCGTTGTGGCCGAAACGTCGTGAGAATGATTTTATTATGTTTTATTTTAATAATTTTATTATTTCCCTTCTACGTGACTTTACCGAAAGAACCAAGAAGATGAATCCCTGCAGTCACGAAAGCTTTACATCGAAATTTACTTACCTTCCTTATACTTTGCACTCCCAATATTTTCTTGCATTTTTTTTTTTACTTTCTGACCCGCCCCTCCTGAATATGTGAAAAAGAGCTTCCAAGCTCATTTGATTTCTCCAGGGTAAATAAAGATTCTGATTCTGATATTTAAAAAGGCAAATGTCATGCGATTAATGTTTTTTCACCACCTCAGCCCTCACAGGTAGGTATGTAATAATGTACCCTTGCATCCCCGTCTTCCACGCCAGTTTGATTTAAAATTAGATGTGTTCTCGTCTTGTTTTCACAGTCTTGTTTGCACCGTTAACATGCATTTCACATCATCATCATCTAGGGCCTATCCACTGCTGGATGAAGACCGTCTTCCCAAGCCGTAGCCGCGTCTTGCATTTATGCGAAGGAGCGATCCATCCAGTGCCACACTCACATATAATTTGGACGTAAGGTGCATCAATTATAAAAAAAACAATGATTACATGCACAAAGCAATGTGTGTGTGTGTCTGTTTATATAGAGAGGAAAGGTAGTGGAGCCGTTAGCACGCTACGCTTCGGACCGGCGGCCCGAGTTCGAGTCCCACTCATGGCCACCACCAGTGATGATTATCTGACCCGGTCCTGGGCCTCCCCTAGGTCCACTCGGCCTAAAATGAGTACCTGGTGCGGTGTGTAAACATCGTCACTGGGGAGACAAAGGCGGCCGGGCGTGGTGTTGGCCACCCACCCCCTCGTGTGTCGTGCCAGCCTTCATAGGTGCTCGCTAACAGCACTTACCCCAAAAGTCGGCTAAGACAATACAGGGGATCTTTGTTATTTAGAAAGTGAATGCAGGAAATCATTTGAATTGATGAATCAACACATCATTTACATGAATACCGAATGGCCTATCTATCACTTTAGGTACGAATGAGCATCACTGCAATAAGTGGCAACTCTCAGCTAACCTGACAGAATGCACAACAACGTACGCAACCAATATATATATAAATTAACAAATAGCGTCAAACAAACCAGCTGATGTAAACGGTCAATCATCCAGGGACCACGGTGAAACTCGTCAGCCTGTCAGCTTTTTAGTGAGCGCGTTTCAGAACGAAAGGTCCAACGAGGGTTATCCTTGCGACAGCACGAACTCTGCAGTGCGGGAAAACTGGAGACAGACAGACAGCACCGCTGCGTAACGCATTCCCAGTGCAACGATGCATTCGTTAGCCACGCATTCACAGTAGCCTAGAGCAACGGTGTCTATCTTCGTATACCGTGATTATTACTAATTAGTATGCTCGCTGCTATCCACAAAAAACGTACTGAGCCTCATGAGTCATTTGCAGGAGGGTCCTGCCGTGCTCTGTAGATTGCAGTGGAGTAATTTACGGGGTAATTTTGCCAAATTTGGACCACGACACCGGCACACAATCGCCTACTCTTGCGAATGATGTCAGGGTATGTTGAATGTCCACTGAACCAGAAGGTGTGCATATTAAAACTATAAACCATTTTTATTTTACCAGGTAAGGCCCACTGAGCTATGCAGCTCTTTTTCAGAAGCGACCTGGCCATAAATGATAGCTCAACAAAGTGGCTTATCATGTGGACATGTTTCTAAATGTTTTCTAAATGTGGAGGGAAAAACCAGAGCACCCAGAGAGAAATCCACGTAACCACGGGGACAACATGCAAACTCTAAATATACAGGCATCAGGGTCGGAATGGAACCCACGACCTCCTGTATACCAGGCGAGGTAGTTAACATCTCACCACCACGGCGCCCCCTCTTCATTCCGGTAACTGGACCTCTCTGGCCCATGGGCCCCGTTGCAGCTGCACCACCTGCACACTTGACGGCAATGCCACCGCCACCGCTCCTTCTACAGACGATTCGAAGGGGCTGTGACCTAATACACCCGGAGGAATAACCAGGGCGGACGCTGGATTCGAACCGTGAATCTCTGCAACAATGGGCGAATGCGTGACACCTCTGGGTCCAGGCCACGTGGTGCTTTCAGTCAAAAGCGTGGATTGTTGGCCACTGCTCTCTGGATGAAATGAAGACTGGTTCACGAGACGGATCGTTTGATGATTTCATTTTTTTATTGGACACATTGTGAAAAGTTCGTTGTGTGCATATATCTATCTATCTGTCCATGAACTGCTTTTGTGTTCAGTTTGTTGTCCTTCCCCCGCACCTCCGATTAGCACGGTTGGCTACATATGGTGCAAAAGAAGTTCAACATGCATAAAACATGCCATGGAGTTACACAACATTTTCGAAAATTGCATCACCATGATCATGAGCTTGAAAGATAACGTTCACGGGACATTGTTACACAGTGGCACGCATTACAGACAGGATAGATAGATATGGAGTTTTTTATTTAAACAGCGTATTGTAATGAAAATCAGTGTGTAGACACTACATTTTATTCATCACTGCCAACACAGCAGAAGCAGCAAATACACGCCCGCTGAGCTCATATCAGAAGTAGTCTGCTTGTATAAGAATTTGCCATTTTCTTTCGCATCACCAGTGTTATGTAAGCATGTGGCTAAGCACAATACATGCATCTGAATCGCGCGTGTAAGAATCTATAAATACATGTTTTGTATGGGAGGAGCGGTGGCACAGTGGTGAGCGCACTACGTCATCAAATCCCAGGCACGGCTAACATCAGTAGCAAAGGATACCTGAACTGCTCTAAGGCTCCCCTTTCCTTCACCAATATGCCATAAAAAAAGTATCGTGTGGCGAGGTCAAACGTAACCCCCTTGATCAACCTGGAATGGCCAGCAGTGCATCCACAAAGCGCCCTCAACGATTGCTGTGCTGCATGAAACGGGGGGTCACGTGACCCCTGCACAGCCATTGAATGAATCGGGCAGGAGTGGCCAATGGTGTTCAAATGTCACAAACACCGAGCTCTTGGGTTTTGCAAGCCTGGTTTCATCCGCCGGCGATTAGAACGGGTTGCCAAAAGTGTTACGCGAGTAGATGGCTCAGCCCCAGTTAGCAATGGCTGACTGCATAAAGACCGACCCTAACTCAAAAATGTTTTTTTTCACAAACTGGATAAATTCCGCATCTGAAAATGAAAACAAAGAGTTTCATTGTTACCCACTAAGCACAAACCACGAACAGAATTGTGACGATTCATCAAATTGTAAGGAGATGGATAGTCCCACCCTTACGAACAAGCGTAAGGGTGGGACGACTATCCAAGCTGGCTAAAAGCCTGCAAGCAAACGATTTATAGAAGTAAACATGGAGGTGCTTTGATTTGCGTAGAAATGCACAGGAAACCTGTAAGAGAACCAAGATGTTGATCAAAATTAAACCTAATGTACAGCTCTTTATGAACAAACCAATGACCTCCAAAATGTAATGTAAATATACAACTGAAAAAGTTCTCCATTTATCCCTGTTTGAAAATAATGGCGTTTTAACGAATAATGAATGCATCAAAAACCACTCAATAATATTTTATTTTCTAATCTGCCAGCGAGCTTCCACGTGTACATTAAGTTTCACGCAATTGTATATACACAAACATCGAGGGGCAGACATTGAGCGGCATTGCAGGAGTTATCTCACTGCGCTAAACACCCGGGGTGACGGGAGATCAATCCCTGGCCACGGCCGGTATCTCCGCCTTCACCACCACCCCACAGTGACGGCTGGTGTGGTGCCGCAGGGTCGCACAGCACTCAGGGTGGACGCGGCGTGGGAAGGTCTTTGCCGTGTTAAACCACCAATACACAAGTTGTGCAAGATATGGGCACTGACAGGCAACTGCTGAAGACCATCATTAGCAGGAAGTGTTACTACCTAGGCCACATTGCCCGAAACGACCACAAATACCAGCTATTAAAGCAAATCCTGGAAGGAAAAATCGAAGAGAAAAAAGGACCAGGACGGCCAAAAACGACATGGCTCAGTAACATTAAAACATGGCTACAATTAACAACAGCAGCACAAACTCTACACGCCGTGCTAGACCGGGACCAATATCATCGTGAAGTCGCACACGCCGTTAGGCAGCACTAAAGAGAGAGAGTGTTAAAGAAGTGAACGGTCAAAGGGCTGCTGCAAAATTAGTTTTGACGAATCTGATATGAGGGACGGCTGAAGATTGTGGGACTGCATATTAAAAGTACACACGCATTAACATATTTTTCTCATTACAGTAATCCTTCACATAAGTGGCCTCATGCAGTAAAAGTGCACCTTTACAAATGATGAATTCTTGATGCATTCAACCTCGTTTTCAAAATGTCCTATTAAACATGTTCATCTCTCATAGACATATTATATCTACACACAAGTATAGCATTACCATTTTAATATCATTAATATAATCCACAGCTAAAGGAAACAGTGGCTCACACTAATGTATTAAAATCAAATTCCTCTTTTTAATTGACTGTCTATAACTCTATAACTATATTAACATTTTGTAAGCTTTATTGCAAAATTAAACACCCCGTGTCAGAGTTAATTAAGATAAAGACATATATATACAAACTCTAAAAATTTGTCTTTGGAAAAACTAAGTACAAAACCTTGAAACTAAACGCATTTCCCCCATTGAAGCTTACCAAGACCTTTTAACGTTTTAATTGAACATTATTAATCGCGCTTGTCAAATGGAAACCGAAAAAAAATATTCGTCGCAAATCCTGTACTACCCCCACTGTCAGAAAGGATGAAATAATTGTCTCCCCGTCGTTACATTCGCATTTAGATTGGAACAAAAGTGCGCGCCCGCTCATCGGAAAGTGACAATGTCATGCAGAAAATAAAACATCTACCAAGGGCACGAGCAACTTTCAATCGACTTCAACGTGTATTTTATTCAGCGGGGGTACACCTGATTATGATGCTAATTTGCTGGGGGGAGAGAGGAGAGCAAAGCCAAAGGTCTCCGCAAACACGAGTCCCTCAGCCAACACTGAATCGCTACAAAGTAAGCGGACGACGATATAATAACGCACACGCCACTAAGGCGATCGACGGGGGTCGAACTTGGGTGAGGTAAAGTCTGGGTGCCCGTACCACTGGCAATATGCCTTGGGCCAGATTGGAAGAGTAGGCCAAAATTCCCTTCGCTAGAGCTCCCCCCCTTTCGTGGAGATCCTTCTGCCGGCAGTGATGGGGGCAAGCGCTGCAAGGCTGCACCTTTACTCTTTGGTTCTTTCAGTAAAGTCACGTAGGTAGAAAAAAAAATAGATCACGACATTTCGATCGCAACGCAAGCAATCGTCATCAGACGGAAGCAATCGGCGATTGCTTGCGTTGCGATCGAAACGTCGTGATCTATTATTTTTCGACCTACGTGACTTTACCGAAACAACCAAAGAGTATGGATTCCTGCAGTCACGAAAGCTTCAAATCAAGATTGCACCTGTACCTCTAATACAAATAAAGCAAACGTCTCGAAAAATGTGCTGCAAAGTTGTTTTTGTGCGTTTCATTTCTCCATAACGCACAACAGTGAAATGCAAAACGCACACACACCAAGGAGGTCTGCGTGGATACGCAAACTATTTATAGGAGTATTGAATAAAAGTTCCTACAATGATTGATAGTTTCCATGCAATTTCAAGTAATGTATGGGTAAGCCTTTCAAATGCAGAATAACACGAGCTGGTGAATGCCCTCTATCGAGATGAGACACACACAAACTGCAGATGACATCGGGGGTGACAAACAAAATAAAATAAGGGGGAGACAACTGAATGAAGTTTATGCCGTGGAAGTCTGATGTACATGTCCAGCCCTTTGTCAATCCACTGCTTGCATAAGGGCCTCCCCATACCATGCGGTTTATGGTATAATTTGCCAAAACATCACCGCGCTGGACAGTACAGTTTTGTGAACACAGGAAACATATACGGGGGAGCGTGAGCATAGAAGCACAACAGAACAATGATCTTCTTGGTTCTTTCGGTAAAGTCACGTAGAAGGGAAATAATAAAATTATAAAAATAAAACATTAAAATACAATTCTCACGACGTTTCGGCCATAACGCAAGCAGCCGTCCTCAGGTGAAGAACAGGGCTGTCGGAAAGACAGCGTCCTCAGGTGAAGAACAGGGCTGTCGGAAAGACAGCGTCTGAATGCTTCCCTTCTACGTGACTTTACCGAAAGAACCAAGAAGATGAATCCCTGCAGTCACGAAAGAAGCTTTAAATCGAAACAGAACAATGATCGTTTCCTGCACTGTCCTCTGGTCTCAACAGTGTGGCTCGCCAGCCTATAACACCTGTTATGCACTGTGGTCGCCCATCCAAGCACTATCTAGGTTCAAATTCCTGATTAGCTTTCGAGATCAGACTCATTTGGGGTGCTATAATTACACGGCGTAGTCTGATATTGTGTTCAAAATGCCAATGGAAACATTTTTAGATACCACAATGGAAAATCCGCCTGTGGGTAACAGCCAAATGTGGCACGCTAAATATGATGCAGGTAAAACGACAGTGGCTTGCAATGCCATCACAAAAACACAACAGATGTTTTTCACTAATTTTATGGAGGGCACGACTCAGAGGCACGGAACATTTAACAAGTCAAAGCGTGACGAAGCCAATTATTCCGCTGCTCGTGAGCCGATTACAAATGTGGCGCCCTCACCTGCTAAGAGCAAACAATTAGTTGGATTGGCAAGTCAGATGTTGCGCTTTTGCCACCAGATTCTTTGTTGCTCCCGATTGCACATTCTTGAACACCACATACGGCAAAAACCTGTGCCCTCATAGTTGAGCGTGTTAATTGCAAAATCACTGGGCCGGCTAAAGCTGACGGTGGATACATATTTCTAGAATTGAAGTTTTCGTGACTGCAAGGATCCATATTTTTTTATTTTTTTCGGTAAAGTCACAAAGACGGACGCTTGTGTTAAGCCCGAAACGTCGTGATGTAATTTAGTTGTTTTCATTTTAAATCATTTTTTTACCTACGTAGCTTTACCGAAAAAAACAAAAAGGATGGATACATACATGCACTGGATGTGGAATGAGTAATGTACGCGAGAAACTGACAGACTATGTCATCAGTAGTAGAGGGTTTTTTTGGGTTAGATGGCGTAAATATATAAAACCCACCACCACTGGACACAGCCAACTAGTAAGGGTTGTCACGTAAACAGAACGTGGCCAATTCGTCACTAGTACAGCACTAGTGTATAATGTAGTGTGTAGTGTATAGTAGTGAAGTGTATAGTGTAGTGTATAGTAGTGTATAGTGTAGTGTATAGTAGTGTATAATGTAGTGTAGTGTATAGTGTAGTGTATAGTGTAGTATATTAGTACAGCACACCAGTGTGTTGGAGAGCCAAGCCACAACATTTACAATCCGAGTACGACGTTTGGCCAGTAATTACAACTGTGTCAGCAATTTAATACATCGGCTCTCACGACTTAATATCATCCATAACATATATATTGTTTGGGTTAGATCGCGTAAATATGTCATCAATTCCACGGAAATAGAATTACAGCTTCTAAACGGAATTTAATTATTTGTATTATTTCACTTGTTTGCCCAGGAAGGCGTCAATGAGTGGCATGACTCTTGTTCGCAGCAGGGAGCAATGATTGCTAAATAGATGACAACTGAGTACAGTAATTTGCGGATAATTTGTCACGGTTGGTTATGTACGGCGCGAAAGAAGTCCAACCTGCGTGCGTGCGCGATTTATCAAACTCCGCAAAATCCGGACCGTGACGCGGGCACACAACGGCACACTCGTACGAATGATGCCAAGGGTCATATTGAACGTCCACTGGTAACAGCGCCAGGCAGCGTTAATCGGGGCGGCGACTGCTTTCGAAGCGTGAACCTCGGCAACAGTCAGGGGGGGAGGAGGTACAACAAGTACATCGACGCAACAACAATCACTCGACAAGAACGATTCTCCAGCTCACGATGTGAGCGCGTCAAATCGCGCTTGCGAGATCAATATGTTTGGATTGATGCATCGTATTTCATGCGACCCCTCTACGCCACCGGAGGGGAAGGCCGTTATATTCGCGACAATCTATAGGGCATAAAATAAACAAAAAAAAAATTAACCCGTAAAAACAAACTTTTTCACTATAAATCCTTTATATGCGTGGCGGCTGCCACCTATGGGTCAGATGATTGCCTGCCAGTATTAAGCAATTGGTAATTAAATATTCAATTTGTTTTCCCTAAACAGTGTAAAATTTTGGAAAAAAAATTTCACGAACATTAATTGTCTCGCACAACGAGTCGGTGTGCAAAATGTCAGCTCGATTGGATCACGGGAAGTGGGTTAAAAAACGACCGAAAGATTTGCACGGTCGTAAGCAAGCAAGCACGCAAGCAAGCAAGCAAGCGAACTTAATATAAAGGATTTAAAAAGCCTTGTTTTTTGTTCATTTTACTTTATTATTTTTTTAAGCTATCTACGTGACTTTACCGAAAGACCAAAAGAATAAAAAAATATATATTCATCAATTCTCGAATAACTTCGCAAACCGTGAATCATGACTGATCGAATCGCCGAGCGGAGGCAATCTTTACACCGCACAATATGCAACCTGATTCTTACCAAATGTCTCATAGTTGTCAGTCACGCTCACGTAGTTTTCTAAATCTTCTTACACAGCAGGGCGGACCGATGCATAGGTGCGGCTATTTCATCACTGTGTCTAATATGCGTGCGTTTTCCTTATTTCTGCCACTTGCAATCACCGATATCCGTTTACGTATAGAACAATAACAATAATTTAGAGCTGCTGGATAGATGGCTCCCATATGCCGGTGTTTGACCAAACTCCGCCACACTGGCCGGTACGGGTTGGTGAAGAGGAGGGGTCCCGGGACCGGTTCAGATGTCACTCGCCAGTAAAATTAACCGTGGCTGGGAATCAAACTCAGAGGGCAACTCTGCAGTGCGCTAACCAATGAAGGATGATTCCACCCAAGATTTATATTATTATTAAAACAGACAATTCACTGCTAATTATGAAATGCCATTAACGGGCAATCACGCTCACGCACAATGTAAAATCTTTGAATTGACGGCAATCATACGCGGGATGGGGCCACACCACACATGAAATTAAAAGCGTTGGCTCAAATCAAGGTATTGCAAAGGTATTAGAAAGAAAAAAAACACCCCAACATAATCTCGCTGCCCATAAAACCAATCAAGCCACAATCACGACACGGGACACGTTGGCGTTCCTCACACACACACACACGCGAGAGTCGATTTCATCCGTCTTCTCTCCTCGTGCTGTATTTAGTTAAATGTGTTCTTTTGGTGAGATGTCACCGTGCCCTCAAAGATATAATGAGAGGCGGTGAGGGGGGGGGTCATGGGGGGTAGGGGTGGGGGTGGATGGGAGAAGGGGGGGGTCTTACAGAAGACTGAGATATTTCACAATAAAGTAAGTGACAAATAAAGGCAGAGATGGAAGGAATATTTGTACTAGACTCAAAGCAGTCACCTCTGTGACACAGGGCTGTTGGTCACATGTCGAAGTTGAATATAAACCTCTCTCATTTTCCATTGGCGCATTTAATCTCTGAAAACCAAGACTTCCTATTAAAATAAATCTATCACCTTTTCTCTTCCTTATTTACATGTCCAAAGCATACCCATATATGTTTCAAATTATCTGTGAACGGGAATCAAACTCGAATGGCCGGAGCCACAACCCGGTGCACTAAATCAATGCACCTCCACTCCACAGCCCTACACCCCTCCAAGAGAATGATGCACTTTGCACAGTTGACGTTAGCCAGAGATTTATTGAATTTGTTAGCCAACGCTTTTGTGATATTTCAGATTTGTTTTCTTTTAAATGCATTGGCTCCGAAGCAAACCAATTACGTGCGCAAGTAAGTGTGCGACTAATTGGCTTGACAATGAGACAGTCATTTTTTATGTATTCATTATTTTACTACTTTGTGGATACAAGGACGATTTTTGTTTACAAGCTTCTACAACCTGAACCTGAATTGTATCTATTTAAGGTGAGGAAAATGCCCTGATGTGAAAATATTGGACATTTGTGAAAAAGAGCTTCATAGCTTATCGGATTCCTCCAGTATGAATAAATGTTCTGATTCTGAAATATTCTGAATTACAAACAGGTGATTATGTGAAGAAAATTTTAAATCAATGCAAAATGTCATTGTAATTAGATGGCAATAGGATACTGAAATCATTTCAATCACAGTATGTAATGAAACAATGTTGAAATAAAACTAAAATTACAATTATGCACAAACCGTCTTTCCATGACAGCATTACTGATTGGTATTGCAACTGTTGACTTATTCTTGGGTCTTTCGGCAAAGTCAGGTAGATAGGTTCAAAGAAAATAACGAAAAACCTTTGAACCTATCTACGTGACTTTACCGAAAAACCCAAGAATATGAATTCCTGCAGTCCCGAAAGCTTTAAGTCAAGATTTAACTGTTAACCTGCGAATGACGTTGCATATCTTGCAAAAGAGGTCTTCGACGACGAGTAGTTAGACAAATAAAACAGCCAGCCATGCATTACAGACCACCCAGCAGCAGCAACGCAGAGTATGAAGTGAACAAAGTTCAGCAGTTGTGCACGGGAAACGTAATGTCTGTTCAAGAGATTAAAAAAAACCCAATCCCGACCGGAGATAAACACGCAGACATAGGGAACGATAGCTTGAAGCTTAAAGTTGCATGTTCTATCTCCGAAAGCGAAACACGTTCTGATAAAAAAATATATATATATTTCGTGAACCCTCTCTTAATCCGGAGTAAGGCCTGGATGGGGGGGGGGGGCGGCGTGGGGGGGCGAAGATACATAACGTGTGCTCTGTTTGTGTCGCTTCTTCAAGTAATGGGCCACTGAGTCACTGACTTTCAACGAGTGAGGAGCGAGGTTAAACTGTGCCCTGGATAATGTGGCCCACCAACAATAAGAGCGTTAAACGTGTTCGTGATTTTTTCTTCTACATCATCGCAGACTTTACAACGGCAAATAACGTAGAGGTCACTTCTGGACAATATCAAGGAAAGGACGGAATTGAAGATCACGGGAGAGATCTTTGCCCGCCAGTGGGAAGTCGCAACGAGAGCGACACGTGTCTGAGATTGAATCCACAGAAATCTACGATGGGGTCATCGCGTTGGCTCGAAGGAAGCCCTTTCACAAAATCACGTCCCTGCGATGGGCGGCTGTGGGAAAACGCCGACACGATCATACCACGGGACCTTCACCTCGGCCTGCCCCACGGACCAATAACCACGGCAGCGTTTGACCAGTCACTGACGCCGCGTTCAAAGCAATGGGGGGTGGGGGCCGGTGGATGCACGCGGGTTAAGGCTTGCACATTGGATCAGCCGACTATTCGCGAGCACCCCGTGTGCCATGGGAGACGTGTGGGAGAGTAGGAGCAGGGCATAGTCACCGACTGTGGGTGATGTTAACTCCGCGGGCTGCATGCGTGGTCACACTCGGACAGAACCCGAGTGACGCAAAGGACCACTTCAGGGCCAACAACAGGCTGCTGACAATTCCCGGGGGGCTGCTTCTCAAATAACAAACACACCCAAAAACAAAATGCATTATTTATCACGAAGCCCTGGGATCGGCCGAGTCTGTCGTGCATTCATTCGGCTGCGAGCGCAAGTTAAGGGAAGGTGCGTTTATAAACAGGTGAGTGGGCAACCCCGCCACTGGTTACGCTGCTGGCGAAGGGCCTCCACCAGATGGAGCTCTAGAAAACCCCCCGCAGAGAGAATCTTTGGCCTAATCTTCCCTACCGGCAAGGCGTCGTAGAAGAGGCGAGAGTACATTCCACGAAGCGGGAATTCATTTCCTGCTTTAAAACATAGGCTCGCTGCGCCGTCAACTTTCGTCGTTTCCATGGCGTGAAGAAAGGTCGATGCCGCGCTCTCTATATGGTGGAACAATGCATGGACTGATAGATTAAAATGTTATTTTTTTTCTAACGCTCACGATACACGCATCGAACCACTGGTGTCAGAGGCAATGCTCATCCTCGCAGCAACGGCTTTTGGCTAACCATCGACCAAGGACGGTCACCGCATCGCGCGATTTCAGATGCGCTTCTGTGCCCGTCTGACACGCTCTTCCATTCCAATATTAGGAAGCCACTGGAGCTATGCACTTTTAAATCCTGATTAAAAACTAATTTCTTTCGAACTGCGTTTTGTGTTTAGTTTATTGTCTTTTCCCCGCACCTCCGATTAGAATGGGTGGCTGTGTGCGGTGCGTAAAAAGTTCAATAAACATACAACATTTTAATTTGTATATGCCGCATGTGATTGGTTCACACACACATAACAGCTGGAGCCACTGGAGTTCCCTACAATCAATTTTTTGCACACGCATAAAGTGTGTGGTTTTCTACTTCCGTAGTATTTATAATATAAATTTTAAGTCCTCGCGTATTCAACGTACTGAGAACTACTACTTTAGAAATGATGCTGTTAATACAGTAAAACCTCGTTATTTCGGAATTTGATCATTCGCAATTGGGGATAATTCGGTGAGCTTAAGTGCAGACCTGTTGCTTTGGATTTCACCTCGTTTATGCACCCTGTGCAAGCCAACCCTCTCCGAAATGTCGTCTACACCTACATCAAGAAGTAAGAGAAATGGACTGATATATAAACCCCTTAGTCTGTGAGACAAATCCAAAGTTTTGGATAGAATTGATGCAGGGCGTGTGTCAATGGGCATGGTGTGTGAAGAGTTTGACAAAAAATTCAGCACCTTGAACGACATCAAGAAAGGCCGGGAGAAGATTAGGAAGCATGTCTTAACCTTGAAGTATCCTTGAGGTAATATCCTGGAGGTAAGGATTCATTGTTAAGTGAAAAATGTAAAATTTAAGTTCGTGTAATTTGGTGTTTAAGTTATAATTTAGTGATAAAGTGAACATACAGTAAAGTAGGTACGTGCCTACCAAGTCCATGAAGCCCCCTCTACAAACTCTGTCACCTAACACATGGAGCCTACCACATCCTCCTTATTCGCCTGCGGTGCTGCCCACTGATGGTCTTACCTTTTTGCCAAAATAATTTTTGGAAAACAAACTTGGCGAAAAAAAACATTTGGGCAGGAGTCACTGGGGAGTACCGCTGTACATAATTCGGAATATTGGTTAATCGGCAAGGCCAGAGCTCCGTGTTTCGAATTAACAAGGGTTCATTGTTCATGAAAAACGATTTGTCATTGGAAGCGTATCCCAATGTCATTACAATGAATCAATGAGGCCTAATTCCCAGAATATGCTCTTTTTAGACGATTGCTTTTGTGAGAGTCAGAATCAAAGTAAGAGAGTTGCGTCTCGGCTGTACGGTTTGATGTATTCAAGCACTCACACGGTCGTCACTTCATACTCACTTGCTTAGAAGAACGAATATTCAGGAACATAAAAAAAAGTATGAATCAATTAAAAGCCTGCAAGTCGTGCTCTCTAACCTAAAGCAAAGGTTTCATAGTCACCTGGTTAGAATATAAATGTTGCCAAGTGTACAACATTCAAATATGATTGTGTGAATTGCATTACATTCGGTAACCTGCAGTGCTGACAATTTAAATCCCCTTTTCTAAAGTAATTCTGGAGGAAAGCCTCTCCATTTCTCCTTGGTCACGATCGTTCGAATGCACTTCACCGCGCCGGTTCAATGCCAGTTGGGCGAAGGGAGGAGGGGATGATTCAGGACCGGCTGAGACATCGCTCACGTCCCCCGTTAGCCACAGGCGGAAATAGAACTCGTGCCGCCGGCTTCCAGAGTGCGGCGAGCGAACCGCTGCGCCGCGTCTACACCCCCTCGGGCGGCGATTTGACAGCGCGGCGCACTCCGCTCTCAAAGGCCCCTGGCGCACGACCCACAAAAGTTAATTTGAATCAATGCAATAAATTACACTCGTAGTTCAACCTGTAACTTCATTTACAAGTCATATGTACAGCTTGAGCTTGATTCTCATGGCCACTTAACCTGCAGATTGCAAGCCTACCTCAATTGCTCTCAAACTGCTCGCGAAGCCCGCGTTCGTATATGATTGCCTCTTATCTGCTGCTGGAACTGAATGTGATCTTACCGGCGAGTGCGCATTAGTTTGGCTTTTTATCTCCCCTCACCCCCCGATTGCGGTATCGACACCCTGTCACGGGAAGCAGTATCCGTGGGGAAGCGTCGCAGAGCTGTGCAGCCCTCCGTGGGAGAGACACGGGCCACCTGCGTGGACATTCTGAGAGGTGGCCGTTCCCTTCAACTGACCTCTGGCCCCACACACTCAGCGGCAATGCTTTCCCGTCCGCTCTGCCACTGACAGCCACGTCAGTCGCATGGCAGTCGAAATAAATGTTGTTTTAATTGTCAAGAGCTGGAACGGTAGCCAAATGTATTGCAGAACCAAATTCAACGTGATGGATGTTACAATAGGGTTTTTTCTCCTTTTTTCTGGCAACAAAACTGAAACCGTTTTACAAGGAATCATGTGTGCATTAACCACAATACTTGTGGTCAAAATGCAAACAAAAAACACACGGATAATTTATGCATATATTATATGCAGTTTTGTTGCTAGAAAAAAGGGGAAAAACCCAATTATTATATTTTGGTACTGGCAAAGGAGGTCTAATGATGTTATGGATGTTTTTTTATTATCTAGTCATTGGTGGCCTGATTGAGACCATCAGCTCACAACATTTGAGAAACCGGTGTAATCACAGGTGGCTGCCTGGATTCAAACTCAGAGTTCGATCTCAGTGGTGCCAGCTCAGCTCTCTGACTTCTGAAAATCACTGTCAAGGCTGAGAAATGTATGTCGGACCGTCCGCCCCATCTGTCCACACTGCACATGCTTGAAAGAGGTGAGAAGGCGCTTTAGAAACTAAACTATTTTAATTTTACCAGGTAAGGCCCACTGAGCTACATAACTCAGAAGTGACCTGGACACAAATGACAGCTCAACAAAGTGGCTTGTCATGTGGACATTTATAGCAGCCAACTACTCTAAACACATGTTTCTAAATGGGGAGGGAAAAACTGGAGGACCCGCAGAAAAACTCCACACGCAAACTCCAAATGTACAACAGGCGCCAAAGCCGGAATCGAACTCACGACCTACTGTATACCAGGTGACCTCTTGCTGCCACAGACTATCCACGGAATGAAGCCAGTGTGTGAGGAAGGGACACATTCTACGCAAATGCTATTCGCAACGATTAACATCAGTGGAGTGTGATATCTGGAATGGTCCTGGGCCCATCCTTCCCCCACCTCCACCTTTATCGGCGAACACTGACCAGCTTTGTGACGCATGGTTGATAGATCAACGACAGGCACTATATTGCCCCACGATCAACACGGCTTCAAGAGGCTCTAATCCAGCCTTACATTATTCTTGAGCCACAGAATACTCAAGGCATTCTTAGCACTGGTTTTTACACTATCAAAAGGTAATAAAAAAAATACTTGTATTTACACATTCAACGTTATTGTATTCTTGGTTCTTTCAGGAAAGTCACGTAGAAAGGAAATAATAACATAATAAAAATATAAAAATAAAAATTCTCACGACGTTTCGACAGCAACACTTTACCGAAAGAACCAAGAATATGAATCCCTGCAGTCACGAAAGCTTTAAATCAAAATTTAACTGTTTTTGTGTTTAGTTTGTTGTCCTTCCCCTGCACCTCCAATTAGCACGGACATTAAAATAGGCATGCGAATACATTAATCAAGGATCAACCATAATATAACCCCCACGGTTAATGCTTGTTTCAGTTGCGGATGCAGGATGTACTCCAATGCGAGTGAGTCAGCTAGCTCATGGGCTATGATATCCATTATTCACTACGAGATGTCACGTCGCCATTATCAACCGCATCTTTAACACACGGTGTCTGTCCTGCCTGCGATGCCCTGCAACCTTCCGTCACCAACAGGACAGCAACACGCACAGCATTCTGCACCGCAACGGCACATCACAGCCACAGACTGTTGACACACAACACAAAAACACGCGTAAGCAGAAACGCAACCTGTGTCTCCACGTATAAATAAAATATACAGTTTATTCCATTTGTTCATTGGTTTTCCAGACATATTGTTAAGCAGCATTTGCTCAAGCAAGCCAACTCTGGGACTGGTGTATTCCTCATGGTGTCTTATCAGCATGAATGCTAAAATAAGGCTGCAAGGTTACCAAACATTACAGGCAAGAGCACGCTATGCACATCCCAAACAGCAATGTGCACGCGTGCATGAACCGTAATTAAGATTAACAGTGCAACTTTACACAATTTTTACATGACAATTTAACAGGTGTTTTTGCCATTGCTGATATCCCAAACTTGCCACCCTTAGCACGGGGTAAAATGTCCCAAATTCGATATACCGGCAGTCGGCAGAAGACGCATAACATTCACCAACAAAGGCTGGGAATCAATAATTCATAAATAACGTGCAAATTTGACTGCGAGGCAAACCTCGCGACGGGGCCAGAAGGGTAATAAATACAGAATGTCCACGGCCGATGACGACCCTGTACCCCAAGCAGGATAATTGCCTCACAATGGAAAAAATACATAAAATGATTCGTTCATCCCCGACCATCTGTGGCCAGGGGATGAATCGGAGCTGCCAAAATATCCCAAAGACAAATCAGTTACACCCGTGAACATAAATGCCGTCTTGGAAAGCCTAAGAATGTCTCCGGTGTGTGTTTCAACACGCAAAAACAATATATATATACAGTTCGCTTTTTTCCCATCAACTTATCCTTTATTGTGAGCTCTGCTTCACATTGAAACAAATTAATTTACAGCCCTCTGCCAATTCACTGCCGGATGAAGGCTTCTCAACGGAACCTGTCGATCACGGGGATTGTTTGACCATACTTCACCAATCTGTTCAGCGCAGCCCGATTGGCCAGAGGGCCGCGCACGTGTACCCAATGGGTGAATTGCTCTCGACAAGGCTTCCCGTATCAAAGGGGGTTTCAAAGCGGATTTGCTGGGGCAAGTAATTATAGGGCGGTGCGACAAGTGGTTTCAAGAGATGGACACGCGGTTGGAAAGTGGTTTCAAGAGATGGACACGTGGTTGGAAAGAAGTCATCCATCGATTAAATAGGTGATGATTTGCACTATTATGAAGTGTCAAGTGCCCTCGGCTCTCATGTGAAGGATGTATATTGAATTAGTATTATTTAGTTACACTAAACCGCAACGATGGTTTTGTAGTATAGCACTGTCAGATGTTAAGAGAGTAACTGTTAAGTGACTTACCTCACGTGTTTAGGATGAAGGCCTTCCCACGCTGGTCAGTGCGGGTTGATAAAATGGAACGGCCCCAGGATCGGTTCAGATATCGCTCATCAGTGATGTTAGCCGTCACCGGGAATCCAACACAGGTCACCCGATTCAGAGCGGTGCTGACCACCGCCAGTGTGACCACCGTGCTCCCCACGTGTTGTGTTTGTTGCCTTCATAACATAACTGTCAAGAAATTTACTTGACACTTCCTGTCCTTCACTCTGCATCAAGTATTTTGTTTCCATCCATTTGTAAGTTAGTTCAAGTTGACAGGCACGTGGCGGGGTAAAGCGCAGGTACCCCAACCTCCTACAAAAAGTCTGCACAGAGAGGAATATTCGGGTAAATCCCCTCAACAGGGACACTTCGTAGGGGGCTTCCCCTCTAGCGGAGTCCCCTTTCCGCCAGCAGTTGCGCGGGCAAGCAATTGCTAGGGCTGCACCTTTACCACTTTAGTTCTTTTGAAAAGTTTGCCATGCAAGAAGACACATGCAACAAGCGGCCACCTTCACAACAGCAGAAGCCGTCGATGAAGCGACTCGGGTAACCAGACTCCTTTGTGGGTTCACGGAACAGCTGGGAGAGAAAATGCCGTCTGCAATTTCAACCAATTGCTCGCCGTTGAATTCTTGGTCTTATTTCAGGAGCCCGTGATCGCTAACTGGCTCGGGGGGAGGCGGGGGGTGCCAGTGTGTTGGCAGAGACGAGATAAAGCAAAGGATTGCTCCGACAGCTTTAGGGGGTGCCTTCCAAGCGGCAGATGAAGGGACCTAGTTGGTGTGAAATCTAAACAGACACCGCACGCCGCCTCAGCCCACAAATGTTCCCAGCTCAGTCCTTGATTTCCTCTGTTGTTGACAACTGTTTCAAGGATGGAATAAAGAGCTCGGCTACGTGTAGCACGTGGGCAAACATTAAGGACAAAAACAGAGCAAAAATCTTCAGCAATGCTTGCAATATTTTCGGTGTATAATATCGCTATCCATGGATTTTCTTTTGCTCGTGAGATTTAGAGATTGTGCAGAGTGGCTAGATAAAGTGGATGGGCTTTAAATCAATGCGCTTTAACTCCAGAGAATACATTGGTCTGTAAATTGTAAAAATTACAAACAACTCCAATGATTTTGATTTAAAGCTTTCGTGATTGCAGGTATTCATTTTCTTGGTTCTTTATTATTTTATTGTTTCCCTTCTACGTGATTTTACCGAAAGAACCAATTATCTTTTATTGTTTGACAAACCATTTCATTTCAGGGTGGCAAGATGTGAACTACCTCGCCTGGTATACAGGAGATCGTGGGTTCGATCTCCACCCTGACGCCTGTTGTATATATGGCGTTCGTATGTCTCTCTCCCCGTGGTCGCGTGGATTTTTCTGCGGGTCCTCCGGTTTTTCCCTCCACATTTAGAAACATGCGTTTAGAGTATTTGGCTGTTAAACATTTCCGCGTGACGACAAGCCACTTCGTTGGGCTTTCATTTTTGTGGCCAAGTTGCTTCTGAAAAAGAGCCATAAAGCTCAGTGGGCCTTACCTGGTAAAACAATTGTAAAAAGTTTAGTTGTATTTCCTTTGTCCTCTGTTTAAAAAAAGGTTGTACTTCAAGATCATGACTATTTATAACAAATGTAAACCGGGTGCTATCTCCAGGGTTCTCGCTTCAATTGTAAAGAGGCGTTTGACAACCCGAACCTTCGTTCGCAATGCTTAACGGGGTCAGAGAGGAGGGGTGCAGCGACGGTGAAGTGGTTCTTCCACTGGGCTATAACCCCCCCCCCGCAACCCGAGTTGGATTCCTGACCCACGGCTAAAGAGTGACATCTGAACAAGTCCTGGGCCACTCCCTGCACCAAAACAGCACTGGCCAGCGTGGTGAAGCCCAAGTGGCCTGGTCGGTGTATTGGCCAACGATGAAGGCTGCTGGCTACATTCGCCACGAAGCTCAACAAAAATAACAGATTATTATCTCAAATTGTGTCCGTTAATCCCCACAATTCATTGCATTGCCAGGGGGAGGTTGATCATCATTATCAGGTCATCTTCAGCCAAGGTCAATCAACTCCCTGATGAAGGCCTCCCCTCCAAGCTACCGCCATCTCTCATCACACTCGTACAGATCGTGAGTCCAACCTGCATTGTTTAAAGGTATAATATGTACTGAACTCGTAGCATCCATAGTGGCGCTGTAACAGTGAAACCACTTGTATGCAAGAGGGGCAGCATCTGGGTTTAAAGGTGAGCATGGCACATCTGAACAGCTTGTACGACAATTATTTAATAGAAAAAAACCCCAATAATACAACACTGATATCTTCCACAACACCCCACGTTCTAAATAAGTCCATCTGCATCTCTTGAGGCAAAATAACACCACGCTGCTTAGTTAGAGGGAAAAAAATATGTCACGAGCAATACAAAAGTGCATTAGGATTAATGAGGTTGATCATGCATAGCTCTCAAGGGATCTGACATCAATGCATCCTCTTTCAATACAGCCAATTGGAGGCTTCAAAGGAAGCAAAGTATGAAACGCACGAATGTGCTGACCGCCTTCACAACCGTGATCATCCACAGGGAGACGGTCAAAAACACAGAGTGAGGAACACATTTTGTACTTGCCAAGGACACTATCATTCTCACGCGCGGTATGTGCACCATGGGGACCTCATTTGCCAGTAAAAATATGATAATTGGTTCTTTACCCTTCTATCTGGCAACAAAACTGACACCTTTTTGCAAGGAGTCATGTTTGCATAGACCGCAATACCTGCAGTCATAAATACAAACAAAAGACATAACTCTGATAATGTGTACTGTCCTTGAAGTTGATTGGTCCACACCCGAGACAGCTTTCCTTCGAGCCTAGTCTCATATGGGTTGGACCAGATGACGCCAAAAGGCGCACAACTCAAGGACAATGCACCATCAGAGTATGAGAGCTCGGGGCAAGCATCTACACTATGGGGACCTCATTTGCCAGTAAAACATATGATAATTGGTTCTTTACCCTTCTATCTGGCAACAAAACTGACACCTTTTTGCAAGGAGTCATGTTTGCATAGACCGCAATACCTGCAGTCATAAATACAAACAAAAGACATAACTCTGATAATGTGCACTGTCCTTGAAGTTGATTGGTCCACACCCGAGACAGCTTTCCTTCGAGCCTAGTCTCATATGGGTCGGACCAGATGACGCCAAAAGGCGCACAACTCAAGGACAATGCACCATCAGAGTATGAGAGCTCGGGGCAAGCATCTACACTATGGGGACCTCATTTGCCAGTAAAAATATGATAATTGGTTCTTTACCCTTCTATCTGGCAACAAAACTGACACCTTTTTGCAAGGAGTCATGTTTGCATAGACCGCAATACCTGCAGTCATAAATACAAACAAAAGACATAACTCTGATAATGTGCACTGTCCTTGAAGTTGATTGGTCCACACCCGAGACAGCTTTCCTTCGAGCCTAGTCTCATATGGGTTGGACCAGATGACGCCAAAAGGCGCACAACTCAAGGACAATGCACCATCAGAGTATGAGAGCTCGGGGCAAGCATCTACACTATGGGGACCTCATTTGCCAGTAAAGGACAGTGCACATTATCAGAGTTATGTCTTTTGTTTGTATTTATGACTGCAGGTATTGCGGTCTATGCAAACATGACTCCTTGCAAAAAGGTGTCAGTTTTGTTGCCAGATAGAAGGGTAAAGAACCAATTATCATATTTTTACTGGCAAATGAGGTCCCCATAGTGTAGATGCTTGCCCCGAGCTCTCATACTCTGATGGTGCATTGTCCTTGAGTTGTGCGCCTTTTGGCGTCATCTGGTCCAACCCATATGAGACTAGGCTCGAAGGAAAGCTGTCTCGGGTGTGGACCAATCAACTTCAAGGACAGTGCACATTATCAGAGTTATGTCTTTTGTTTGTATTTATGACTGCAGGTATTGCGGTCTATGCAAACATGACTCCTTGCAAAAAGGTGTCAGTTTTGTTGCCAGATAGAAGGGTAAAGAACCAATTATCATATTTTTACTGGCAAATGAGGTCCCCATAGTGTAGATGCTTGCCCCGAGCTCTCATACTCTGATGGTGCATTGTCCTTGAGTTGTGCGCCTTTTGGCGTCATCTGGTCCAACCCATATGAGACTAGGCTCGAAGGAAAGCTGTCTCGGGTGTGGACCAATCAACTTCAAGGACAGTGCACATTATCAGAGTTATGTCTTTTGTTTGTATTTATGACTGCAGGTATTGCGGTCTATGCAAACATGACTCCTTGCAAAAAGGTGTCAGTTTTGTTGCCAGATAGAAGGGTAAAGAACCAATTATCATATTTTTACTGGCAAATGAGGTCCCCATAGTGTAGATGCTTGCCCCGAGCTCTCATACTCTGATGGTGCATTGTCCTTGAGTTGTGCGCCTTTTGGCGTCATCTGGTCCGACCCATATGAGACTAGGCTCGAAGGAAAGCTGTCTCGGGTGTGGACCAATCAACTTCAAGGACAGTGCACATTATCAGAGTTATGTCTTTTGTTTGTATTTATGACTGCAGGTATTGCGGTCTATGCAAACATGACTCCTTGCAAAAAGGTGTCAGTTTTGTTGCCAGATAGAAGGGTAAAGAACCAATAATCATGGTATGTGCACCGTTTTTATTAGCACAAGGCTGTCATGAAGCCGCTGCATGTCACCTAGTCTGCAGTCATTTTGCAGTAGGGAGAAACGTTGCTTTTTCCCCGATTGTAAACATGTCTATGTTGAACTTCTTTCGCACCGTACGTAGGCAACCGTGCTAATCAGAGGTGCGCCAGGGGAAGGACAAACTAAACACAAACATCTGTGAAAATAAATTTAGTTTTCCATCTACGTGGATTTAAACGTGCATTGCTCCAGTGGCTTCCTAATATCGGACGGTTCCACGGGACTGCAGAAGCGCACCTGAGCGTGTGCGCGATGCGGTGACCGTCTTCGTTCGATGGCCAGCCAGCTGCTGCTGCTGCTGCCGCGAGGTTGACTGGAGTTGGCACGACGACGGTTTATGTTCCTTTGACGAGGTCAGCAGCGAGGTATCGTCATGGCGTCCTTCCCGCCGGGCGACGCCGAGGCCTCGCTGAGGCCTGGCGAAGACGCGGAGCCCCACAGCCGGCGGGCGACGGCCGTGGAGCTGAGCGACAAGCGGCATCCTCTGATATATTTGCATATTAATTGTCTACAGTGCCGCCATCCACGGTGCTGCTGCTGCTTTTCTCGATTGCACGCCGTAATTTGCAATTAAAAAGCTGGCCCGAACGGTGGTGTGCGTAGAAAAAAGGGTTTTAACAACCTACGGTGCACGGCCTTTTGCTTGTCGTAATCACACAATTTGTCTCGCGAATTACGTGCCATTTAACACGCACACGGGGACATTCCAAATGAGAGGGGACGCTCGTGCAAATCACCGTCGCTCGACCCCCTCCTGTTCTTTATGAGCTGACATCAATCAGGGGAATTCGGCTCACCTCTGAATTTTTCAACACACAATCGACGTTTGTGACAATCCATGCTTGCCGAGGTAGAGAAAAGAAAGTCCTCCTGCCAAGTCGGGGAAGTTAATTTTATTATCAACGCTGCAAAGGGGAAAGAGTGGGAAAAGGGACGACGAGCTGAGAAGGAATTTTGTTTCGTCTGACATACAGGGCATTCTTCAACCGCGTGAGTGCCTTTAATCTAGAGCTGGGACAATAAGTCGATTAAGTTAACCAATCGACTAAAGATTGCAATCGATTACTTTTATCGCATCTGGTTACTCAGACTCCTTTAAAAAGTGTCAGTCGCCCCAACATCCTGCCTCCTGAAGGCAGAAAACCCCCGACGAAGCCACGCCCCGCATGATGTGGCTGGTGATGCGGATGACATCACCAAGTCCCGACCATCACTCCGCCATCCAGCGACAGATGTGCAATGAGGTGACTTCTTTTTTACCTGATTAGTCGAGTTCACGGAACTGATCATTACGTGGTAGACATCTCGATTTCTCATACTGTATATATAACTGGACATACTAGCTCTACTTTAATCACAGCAATGACAACAGCATTTTTCAACTGGTTGTTTTAACAGCAAAGGAGTACCAAAAAAATCTCCACGCAAAAAAAACAACCACATTAGCGTTCGTTTTACATGTCAAGGGGTCTTGACACTGTGAGAATACGAGAATCATAGCACGATTTAAGTTGCGACGTAATTGTATTTGTCGTGAAAGCCATTTGCAGCAGCAGCAGCAGCAGCTATGGAGGCACATTCCAGAGTTCCCAGGGGCCTGCTGTAACGCACCTCCGATTAGTACGGATTGACTACGTACGGTGCGAAAGAAGTTGAACATACATTCGTCCCTCGGTTAACAGTGACCATCGTTTTTTATCGGTTAACGTTTCGCCTCCCATAGGACTCCATGGTTTGGACTCACGTTAACATTTTGGTTCGCGGTACGTTCACGGTATTCACGCGAGCGCCAATTTCGGCCAATCCGAGCGCTCGTAAGTGGGGCCGAGCCATGCCGTCAGCCAATCAGCGACGCACATTTATGAGCGTTTACACCTCGACTGGCTTCGTTTAACATTGCGTTTTCCGTTTGGCAGTGGAAACAGCTCTCTCTTGCAGACTTAGTGATTTTTACGTATTTATTAACTTACAAGTGAAATCAATTAACAGTTATATCGGTTTACAGTAGATTTCGTGGAACGAATTAAAAATATTAACTGGGCGACTACTGTACCTACGCAACATCACAGCACCCTGCAACGTAATTCAGCGTTTCACAACACGCAGCCGGAGTGATTGGCGATTAAACTTTCATTTATTTACGTTCGGCGAAGATGCCATTATAAAGGCCGACACGTTACGTCGCAAGCAAAACATTCACCGTGCTTCCAACCCCACCAGCCCTTTCCTTTATTTCTGTCAGTTGAACAGAGAAGGTGCAGACCTGAGAGTTCGTGCTCACACCACTATGAAGAGCTCCTCTCCAGGGGACCGCACCTGGCCAAAGCTTTCTTTAGGATCTGACGAGATCAGGCGATTCGAGCGATGTGGTCGTAGGCGGACTCGTATACTTAATATTTCTGTAAATTAAATTTTAATTCTGCTATGACCATTCTGAAATAATGTTCCTGAGCCGGCTTACAGGGCAGGTAATTTATTACTCAACACTGATTCACGTTCGTGCAATAGTTTCAATTTCCCACGTGAACAAGTTATTGTTTTTTTGCCGCATTGCCGCACGTTATTTTATTTGTTTTGCTCGTGTCTTTTTTGTTGCTGTTAACGCAGGTCACTTTCTGGTGAAACAAAATAAAAACTTAGGACTTGCATCAAACGACAGGAGAGGTCGTGGGGCCGAAGGCTAAGCGCTTTGTCTACCTCGGCGAGCGAGGGGCCTGCTATGACCTAGCAGACCGCCGTGACGTGCCGTGCACTCGCTCGCCCAGAGACGACCTACGAGCAAGGTCATCTGAAAATCAAAAATCCACGCCGAATGCCAACGGCAAGTCACAGAAGGGCCCAAAAATGCCGCCACGATTTTTTGAGACGTCAGAAACTTTCCCCGTTGTTTCAAAAACAAAATCCATCTCACTCCTCCATCTCTTTGTCAGCTTCCAAATCGAATATGGGCCGCACGTGCCACACCAAAGCAAAGGAACGGGCAGTCCCTTCCGTCAGTCAGAGTAATTGTACTCATACATCCAACAAAAGGTTGGGCTGGTATTTTCATCTCAGAATCATCAGGTCACACACGCACAAATTATCGTATCTAATGGAGATAAATGGCAAAACGTGAAGAGTAACCGCCCATAATTACGCTGTCAATCAAAACGCTTAAGTACAAACCTGATGCGAGCACAAAGGAAATGTGCTGCATTGCACACAAGGCCGTGGGAAGTGTTCTCATACGTCGGGTCCTTTTTTTGAAAACCGACATTAAGCACCGGGGGGGGGGGGGGGGGGGGGTTGGGCGTATATGTAAATAGTCCAGTTAACACGGTCATCAAATGTCCCCGGCTGCGGCGCGAGTCTACCAGACGGGTGTCTGGTGAAACCCAACACGGAGGGGGGGGGGGGTAGAGACACGGCACAAGAACGAGCGGCGTCTCCTTTCCGCTGGACAATGGCAGCACGGGCGGCTTTGATGTTTCCGCACGGGGAAAAAAATGTAAGAGCCGTTTGCTCGGAAACATCCTTCAAAAAACATTTTCTTCTAAAAAAATTATACATGAAATCCGCCGCACGCAGGCAAATATAAAAACACGGGCAGGTGTGTGCAATCGGTGTATGTCTATAAGCACTGCTTATTAATGATGTCCCATTGAAGAGTGGGGAACATCGGGATACGAAACGCGCAAGTGGACATTGAGTATGGGTACTGGAGGTCGCCCTCCCGTAGCGACCGGGACGTGATCTACCCAGAAACGCTGATGATGTGGAAGCTCAACGGCGTTTTTGGGGGTTCACCCTCGCCTGAAGCTGATGTTGCTTCAAGGTTCCCCACAAAGCTTCACCTTGCTGTTGCGGGGCCAACGCAAACTGAATCGCATGCAGTTTGCATCGTGATATTTTTGTTACGCGTGCGCTACGTTTGAAAAGAAAAAATGCTAATAATCACGCTGTCAAGCCAGGGTCACGCGGAGAGGAAACCTTATCAGTTGTGGGTCAGATATGTCACAACCTTTACAACAGAAGGCCCCCCCCCACTCCCTCTCCTCCCTTGAATCGCTGACGGCAATCTCAGAGCACGCAGCGGCCGTCTAGGCGAGCATGAGAGGCGGCGAGGTCACGCAATGAGCAACTCACCTCCTCGATTTTCTCCGGGTCCGAAAGGAGGGCAGCACCCATTCCTCCCTGCACGAGGAGGAGGAGGAAAACAAAGAGGGGAGAGACACGGCGTTAGAGTGCCGAGAGCGAACGTCGCACCTAATTGACTTAAGTGCGAAGAGCCCACCGGTTTCATGCTCGGCAAAGGTGAGGTCTGCTCCTCAATCAACCCCGCGGAGCACGTGCGTGGCAAGTTCCAAAACCATGACATTTATCAGGCGACCTTCGTGAGCCGATACGAAGCTGACGGCACACGTGGCAAACCTGTCTGAACTCTGCTATGCCGGACTCTCGGTCGAATGTTATCCTGGGTATAACGTTAGTTAAGGGTGCACTGGGACGTAATGGGATGCAGTGCCCGTGTTTCTTCAGCCGATCAAAATTTTAATGGGCTTAAGCATATGGGTCACTGAGCGACGTGGAGAAAATTGAATGTGCATTTTCTTTTCGGTGCTGCTCAACTTTGGTTTCAATTACATTTTTGAAAATGAAAGTGCCAAGCAAAGCTTGCCCTATATTGGTGACAATTCACCAGTGGCTCAGATATAAAGCCATTTTGCAAACAAGCTACGTCAATTATTGACATTAACCCTGCTTACACGTGATATATTTCTGAAGGGTGAGAGACATGTTTGAAAATAACATTGTCAAATAACACAAAAATAATCGTCATCTCCTAACATACCATCATGAGGCTATTTTGTAAAAAAAATTGCATTTACATTTCAATTAAATCTCTAATACGACGACTCTAAAATAAACTGTGGTATTTATAACCAGGCGACAGGCCCATTAAGATAAAATACAGACTTTGCATTAAATATACAAGCAACCCGAGATTCAGCTATTGTAGGCACTTTAGTGGGAATTGATCTGTGAACTCAGGCTCAGTAGCAAATAATGTGCTGCTCAACTGCCTATGAGTGTGTGTAGTGTAGCGGTCAGCGCTACGCTGCGCTATGAACCCGGCGACCCGGGTTCGATTCCCGCTCACGGCCAACAACAGTGACGATTATCTGAACCGGTCCAGGGCCTCCCCTAGGTCGACTCAGCCTCAAATGAGTACCTGGTGCGGTGTGTAAACATCGCTACTGAGGAGACAAAGGCGGTCGGGCATGGTGCTGGCCGCCCACCCCCTCGTGTACCGTTCCGGCCTTTATGGGTGCTCGCTAACAGCACTTGCCCCAACAGCCTGTTAAGGCTACACGGGTGATCTTAATTATAATATTAACAATAATTTCTATGTCTTTGCCAATCAATTGCTCAATTAAGGCCTCCACATGCAGGCTCAGTCTTTGGGGCTGGTTTAAGCACACTTCCACATGCTGGTAGTGTGGGTTGGTGGACAGGAAGGGACCAGGACCTGTTTAGATATCATTCGCCAGTCATGTTAACTGGTGGCCAGGAAACATATTCAGTTTGCTGGGCTCATAGCGCAGTGCACCAAGCACTGCAAAAGACAAAGCTCGCCCTTATAGCCTTAACAGAGTGTTGGGGTAAGTGCTGTTAGCGAGCGCCTACGGCATGGCACACGAAGGGTTTGGGCGGCCAGCACCACGCCCGGCCGCCTTTGTTTCCCTCGTGACGAGGTTTTTTTACACACCGCACCAGGTACTCATTTGAGGCTGAGTCGACCTAGGGGAGGCCCAGGACCGGTTTGCGATAATCGCCACTGGTGATGGCCATGAGCGGAAATCGAACTCGGGTCACAGGGTTCGTAGCGCAGCGTGCTAACCACAGCGCCACCGCCCCTACCCAAGCACTGCACCGCCACTCCCACCCCCACCTGCTCCCTACTTAAAACTTTTTTAAATAAATAAAATCTTTCAACACTTTTTTTAACAACTGATCAAAGAACACAATGCAAGTCAGAACCAAATGAGTGATGTTTTAGGACATCCAATTACACACTGCTTACATTATTCCGCCAAAACACACTTTCGGTACGCCTGTCACTGATTTTGCACGTCTTGTACACGCCGTACTAGCCACTGATAATCTTCAACTTGTCTTCAATTAGAGGAGTAATGTGCATTCTCTTGCAGGGTAACTTTTTTGAGCACGTAAATACAATTTGTGAAAAGAGGCCCTGTTCCGTCTTTACTGGGAATAAAAAAATCCACGGGTAATCATCGGTCATTTTCCATTTAAATTGGCCATGACGTTGACGCAGAATGGCCTACTCTCGAAAACAACGTCGTTGGGTACCTTTATTTTACGTAAAAAGCACACGGGACATTCTCTCTCGTGAGTGTCTCGCAAGCCTCGTTGACATTTACAAGGTACGCAATCAGCGTGGCAGGGACAGGGGCCTGAACTAGTTCGCGAGTGCACAGCGAGAGCCTTGACACCCTGAGATGAGCATGCAAGATCTGAAAACTTCCCAGTCTCCCAGCTCCCGTCAGCACGCTTCGAGCAAAACACTGTCATCTCGCAGCACAGCTGATCACGAGCCGAGCCTGACCATGGCAAAAAGCTCATCCATCAGTTTTGATTTTTGTAATTCACTTCTGGGGCCATTTTCTATGCACTGCTTCGTAAAAAGCACGTCGTACTATAATGCCACGAAAGAGACACCGTTTTTGCGTATATTTGTTATCTCTGTTGCCATCGTTCACCGGGAGAGAAGAGAAACTGCTTCATCGTTTGCTGTTCCGAGACGTCTGCAAGTTGTAGGGCGTGTAATGTTTACCGTTGAATCTCGGAGCGAGCCAGCGTTCAGCGTTAATTTAATTGAGAGGCATAGCGCAGTTGTTTTTAAAGATATTGTACTCACCGCAGAGAACTGCAGCGACACGACCGCAATCTGTGATAGCTGGCACCAAACTGTGCTACACGCACTCCTGCATGGCCTTGTGGGAGCCTCGGTACCGATAAAGTTATTTTATTTTGATTTAAAGCTTTCGTGACTGCAGGGATTCATATTCTTGGTTCTTTCGGTAAAGTCACTTAGAAGGGAAATAATAAAACAATACAAATATTAAACAATACAATTCTCACGACGTTTCTACTGCAACACAAGCAATCATCATAAGGTGTGAAATCCACAGCAAGAAAATTTGAAAAAAGTGGCGGTTTTTTCTTAACTTCAGCGCCACGGACAGCGATTTCCAAACATAGATGGTCTCCTCCATCTGACCAACTGCCAAATCGCTGTCCGTGGTGCTGACGTTAAGAAAAAAACGCCAATTTGTTCGAAATTTCTTGCCGTGGATTTCACACCTGATGATGATTGCTTGTGTTGCAGTCGAAACGTCGTGAGAATTTTATTGTTTTATATTTTTATTATTTTCCTTCTATGTGACTCTACCGAAAAAACCAAGAATATAAAGTTATTTTACTTTCGCATTTTTTCCGGAATTGAATGAAAAACTGATGACATACACATACGTCATCGAAATGGGAAAAGGCTGAAAGTGTTCCTGGTGTACTGGCCATCTCTCTAGGTGTATCTTTATCAATTCTTATCCCAGTAGACTTCAAACTTGCTGGCCAAAATGTAACATTTGCACCACTTGGCATTATGTTTTCTAAGAATTCCTTCAATTTTTACATCCATCATCTAAACTTGACATATATATACATCAAAGTCTTTCAACAACTCCTTGATATTTTCAGCTCATGTCCTCCACATTTTTGGATGAGAGAAATATCTGCCCTTGCCTGGATCTACAAGGCAGAGAACATTCAACGGGCAGTATGTCTGTTTTACGCTGGTTTCTGATAGAGAAAATGCAAGTTTAATTATCTTGAGCATTTTTTTAGCTTCTTAAATTTGTGTTCCTCGCATCCACAAGGTCACTATAAGGTTAGAACACGCTGAAATACGTCACAAAGTTCCAAAATTAAATCACACGTAAATTAGTTACGTAGCTTTAGGAGCAGTTTTTTTCTAAGGTTAAGTAATTATCTTATCATAACCAACAATGTATTTGAGATATAGCAACAAGAAAACACTCAACACACTCGTGAGATGTGATCGGAAGTAGGGCCACTGCATGAAACGTTGCCAATTTTATATATTTTTTAAAATTTAAGGCCACAGTCCTGTTGACGAGTGTGTTGAGTGTTGTTGTTAACTGTGCTTGTGCACCACTGCCATCGCAGCGGCATCACCAAGTCATTTGTTTAATTTCTGAGAGGCACTCTTTAATATGAATGTGCGATTTACGATATGCGAAATATAAAGCAAGCTGGTAAAAACAAAAGTATTTAGGAAGACCTTCAAGTAAAATGGATTACATCGTGCAAATTATATACTTTCGTTTTAAAAATAGTGATTCTGAAAGAAAAAAACTTCCAAATATGATAATAATAAAAAAATCACGGACAACTTTAAACAAGAAAAATTCACTTTCAAAACCTGCTTCACTTAATCTTTGAAACCGGCACGTCTTAAAACCCCTGCAAGACAAGTTTCAAGCTTTCTCAAGAAGTGCACATCCCCCTCTGTCATTTTGACCGCACGTCTGCCCCCCACCCACCCCCCACCCCCCACCCCCCGGGCAGTCGTAAGAAGATTTATCGCCCCGAGTTCCCGTGCCTCCAACGTGTGCTCTGCTGTCGGCGGAACAAACACCCGTATCGAGAAACGCCTCCCCCAGGTGATTCGCCAATCTCTCTGGGGTGGTTGTGTTGAATGCTTCTGCTGTGTGCTGTTGAACATCACTGTAGCTTTTTGGGGAGTATGCATGTGTTGTGTGGTGCAGGACGACTCGTAGACTGAACTCTTAGTAAGGGCTTGAGCCGGTTTATGAACACGGGTAACAAACACACCAGAGGTAGGTGTCCCCTACACTCGGTCCTTCACGCGGACCTCAGGCTCTATCTACTGCTAGCCTGGGCTATCTCTTGGGCTCTCTCACTCGAGTCGGGACGGGGCCTCATCCAACACCGCCCGACCGAGGAGAGCAGCACCCCACGTAATCTTAGCCGGCTCTTGCAGACTTCTCTGAGCCCTAGCCCTGGCTATCTCTTCGGCTCTCCTACTCGTAGAACCCGGACGGGAGATCAGCCAACACCGTCAGGTCACGAGCCGGAGAGACCTCCTTCAGACGCTCTCCATCCCGGGCTCCTACAACGACCCCGCTTTCGTCACGGGGTCCCACTTAAGTGACATGACGTCATCGCGCCTCACAGCGCTCAAGACGTCACGTGGTCATACTACTCCTCTACACATGTATGTATGCTGAACTATTTTTTTCGCATCATACGTGGCCAACCCTGCTCATCGGAGGTGCGGGGGATGGACAGGAATACGCCGCCAACAATTCAACCAATGCGCTTCAGACTGAAGCCTCATCATAATTCTGACAACGATACTTTTATGGACACTATATATACTGCACACGAATCGAATTTCTGCCATCATTAACAATGTACTCTTACATCAAAGTCCCTTTGAGCACGAAATCATTTTGACTAGACTTGCATCATCCTCCAGACAGTTATCTTTGTAGAGCACTGAGCTCAAAGCCTGCCAGTTCAAACCTTCGTCAAAGTCCTCTAATCCCATAACCCCCCTGAGTAACACGACCACCACTCAAGGAGCACTGCTTGGTAGGTCAACAGTGTATTTCCCCTTGTGTTGACTCTTACCTGCCATCGACATGCGTAATTTCCACCAAAATACATGTTTTGCACAATTATAAGCTACAAGACTATTGTTTTTTTTACCTCTTACCCAAACCAAATGCTGTAAGGCAGATCGAGTTTCCTATACAGTAGATTCCTCGGTTAACCGTGACATCGGTGAACGGTTTTTCGGTAAACGTTTCGCCTCCCATCGGATTCCCATGGTTTCAACTAACGTTAAAATATTTTTTACGGTACGTGGACGTTATATGCACGCGGGCGGCAATTTCGGCCAATCGCAGCACTCGAAAGTGAGCCGAGCCATTCCCTCGACCAATCAGCGACGTCCATTTAGTGTGTTTAGACCTCGACTGGCTTTGTTTAGCATTGCGTTTTCTTTTGGCAGCGGAAACAGCCTCTCACTTGCAGACTCAGTAATTTTTATATATTCGATTAACAGTTATTTCGGTTAACAGTAGTTTTCGTGGAACGGATTAAAAACGTTAACCGAGGAACTACTACATTTACAATTTCACTCCCCCGCACCCCCCCACCAGTAACACCCTCCACCCCACCACCACAATAATAACAGTGAATGACGACGAAGCATTACCGACTTAACGTGGCTTAAAGTGGGTGTTTAATTTTTGCTACAGCATGTTGGAACTTTAAAGTGGCTGCCTTGCTTGGTGTTAAGTGTTTGTTGTAAACACGTATGCACCACTTCCTAAGGACTATCAATAACACAGGCTGAACCACCCGTTTCCCCTTATCACATTGTGAGAACAAACCCGCTAATAACCCACGTCAAATACTTAATTTCTTACATAATTTTTTCACAATCATCAAATGGTGAGCGCGTGTAATAACCAATGTTTTTTTGATGCACATATATTGTACGGAAGGGGTACAAGTGACCCCTGCAGCCACCAGTGGCCACTACATTCACCAAAATGGTAAACCAAAGAATAGAACGGATTAATTTATTGAATCGCGACACAGAATCGCAACGATTCATTGGATCTCCAGGGAGATATCAACGTCACTTTAGTGAATTATGACGTACGGTATCGTAACGTTCATAACTAGCCTGCCGGATTAGCGGCATTGGGTTTAATAACATTCACAAGCGGGCCGTCGACCGTATTTCCATTAATGTATGAAAATTCAACAGAGCTCACATTTGCCAGTCCCCAGTGTTCCTGGAATCAATGAATAATGCATTCAATATAAAAGCCAGCGCACACAACGTGAACGAATACAGTAATTTAAAATGGCCGACGACATTTGGATGATGAGCACCATTACCTTGGTTGAATATTCCTTGGGGCAGCCCATGTTGACATCAATCGCAGCAACGTCGTGTTCCCTGAAGAACGTGAACCAACAAAAACGGGAGGTCATTACTTTTTTTCGAAGGGGGGGGGGTGGGGGAAGGGGTGGGGGGGAGAAAAAAGAAAACATTCGCGGAGCAGCGAACGCCACGAGGAGTCTGCCGCAGCGTACCGCCTCGCGCGAGCTCAAAACTTGCAATCCGGAGGTGGCCATTTCGGTTCCATCTCCGGGAGAGGCGGTTGAAGAAAAAACTGCAGTGAGTTTCTGAATCGCCGCCCCCACCCACTCCAAATCACCGCTGTCCACCCAGCCACACAAATGGGTAACACCTCTTCCGAGATACCTGGACAGTGTGGAGCGGCAGGCCCAATAACCAACAAGCGAGGCTTTCTAGCGCACCGTCTAGAATTGCGTAGTTTCCTCCAGTTAGAGGCCATCCTGGCAGCGATAGAGCAGTGTGAGCAAGCAGTTGCAGGGCTGCCCCTTTACTTTCTTGAAATATTTTTTTAAAGTATTGTTTTCATAAAGGTGGGCATAGCGAGAGAAAAAACAATATATTTTTGAATGACCCAATTTGCCCCACGGGAAGGGGAAAAAATGAGCGACACCACAGCACCGTCTCACCGGGGGAGGTTTTTGAAAGCGGGCGTTTCGGTGAACGTTTGTCAATCCCCTGCTGGATGAGAACCAACCAATTCCATTAAGGTATTGGGGGCAGTTGTTTAACCACAGTTCACCACGTTGGTCTGTGCGGATTATGAAGGTGAACAGCATCAACGTGGGAGAACACAAGCATCAAGCATCGGACAACAAAGGACTGTCGAGACCTCCCGTCTGTCCTTTGCTATTAACGAGGATGAGTTATGATGCTGGTCTAGTGGGCTACGTTAAGTGTTGCTAGATTTTCTTCTTGAAAGGATTGTTGCGGTTTCCTCTTCTTTGCCCATCAGATTCCACAGCTCGCCGTTGTGTACATCAGAATCACACTATTTATCCTGGAGAAATCCGATGAGCTATGAAGCTCTTTTTCACAGATGTCCAGTAGGGGCGTGGGTCAGAACGTTACGACAACAAACGGTACAAAACACGATCGGAGTGCAAAGTATAGGAAAGTAAAGCAAACCCGAAGAATAAATTCGTAAAATTGCACAAGTACACCAATTCCCAAGCTTAGCCAAGGCAGCAAAACAACAGCAAGAACAGCCCCAGACCACACCAAGACAACGACACACAGTCCTCCAATAAAGTTACACATTCAAATGTAACTTGTGATACATGAAGCACGTCCCCGCAGTAGCCTATGACAACCTGGAGTGCACCGCGGTCGCCCGTCCAGGCCCAACCCTGCCGAGCGTCTGAGGTCTGACGAAATCGGGTGCATTCTGTGTGATATGGACCATTAGGTATTGCCCCAAAAATCTACGAGATTTGGGGGGGGGAGGGTAGTCGCAGGAATCAAGATGACCACAGGCCATTCTCGCGGGTGTGCCAAACGCGCAGTGGGTGTAACGGCAGGGAAGGGCGGCATGTTCCATCCCTCTTCATGTTCCAACCCTCTCCGTGTCCCGTCCGGAGGGGGGCCGTGAGAAAGCAATCGATCGTTACGCATTCAAATGTCAAAACTGCGCGCACAATAGGCGTGGTGGCCAGGCCATCGATCAGCAGGGGAAGGGATGACAAAACGATGGTCTGCATCGCTCCCACGTAGCGCCGGCCGCGCTGTGGTATGCGTCGCTCGGCACACACGCCACAATCTCCAATTTTAGCAAATAAAGTCACGGGTGAAGAAGCAGCAGCAAGCAAATGTGCCCCTAATTCTTATTCAAATTATGGGGGGGGGGGGGAAGGTACGTAAAAATTATGATCGTTATTTGCACAGAGCCAAGGTGGCTAGTTGTAAATGCATGTGTTACTGTGGGAAACTTTAATATACTGCATTGTGTGCGTGGTTAGCGCATTGTGCCGTGGACTGTCGCGGATCTGAGTTGTTTTACCGTCTGTGGTTAACATCAGTGGGTCGTGATATCTAAACCACTGAGCTACCCTTCGCCAACCCGCACCGACCATAATTCAAACGCACGCTCCAACAGCGAGCCGTGACGACTTGATGAGGTGGCCGAATGCCTTCAGGAAATGAACCGACTTCTGAACGATCGCAAAACACACCGCGGCGCCGCAACGGAGGAATTCGACGGAATTGGAGGTGAAAGGTGCAGAGATGAGCGTATGATTTGTACATTTGGGCAAAGTAAAGAACGAAGGATAACAGAAGTCTCTGAGTCAGGCAGGCAGCAGGGACAAGATAATGAACACCTGTTGCAAAAAGAGAGTTGAGGCAAAGAACGTACAGCCCAAATGGAGACGTCTGAAATGAAATTGACTCGATTGTCATGGACAAATCCCAGATTGTCAAAGGACGTCTCTGCCCCCAGAGAAATTTCAACGCAAGCAGTAAATGCAGGCTGGGGCAATGCAAATTGTGCTTCCTCATAGCCAAAAAAAAGAACAAGGTTAAGAACAAATTATAAGGCAGTGTTATAAGGAAGCAAAGTGGTTTCTATAGATATATGTTTCACCTTATGAAATAATAAAATAACAATGTAATGACCGCATCGTGAAATGGGGAGCAAAGTTAACAAGAAAAGAAGAATACGTTATTTGACACCACAAAAGGCATGTCGAAAAAATTATTAAGTTGAGAGTGATAAAATTGGGTGGTGGTGGCTATGCACGTAGCCAGCATTCCAGCAATAATGGAAATATAAATTTTGCCAGTTTAACTCGTAGGCTTTCGCGACCAATATGAAATGTATCGTTAAACTTGGCACCGACCGACACAGCCAATTAGTGAGGTTTGTCACGTAACGAAAACATGCCAATTTGTTACGGGTGGTGGCGGGTTTAACGACATTTATATTTACAAATGTTGCCAACCGCCCTTCCCGTGGGTATTGAGGTGTCACACCAGGAGGCGGGAGAGCAAATGTGGACTAATATCATCTGTTCTGTCTGCATGGGATTGAGATTTGCCCCCCCTACCCCCCCACATAACACTGTGTAACAATAATTATTTTATTCCTGGTTAGTAAGTGTTATTTCCTCATTGCTTATGCCTCAAAAGTACAAAAAATGGCTATTATTCCCCACAAACTTTGCTTTTGTGACCAGGACAGTGATATTTAGAAATTTACCTATTTTGCAGAAAATTCCAGATAGATTCAGTGCAGAGGAAACTGGAGAAACTTCTAGAACGTTCCAGTAATATAAATAGTAGTATAAATACCTTAAATAGTAGTAAATGCCTTAAGCCCACCGGTTCAGTTTAGTTCCAGCTGCCTAAGTGGATACATATCTGCATTTTTCTGAGATGGCATCAAGAGGCTGCAAACATCCGGACAGATGCATTTATCAAGAGAAAAAAAGTACTCTGTGGAAGCATCTGCTAAGATGTGTGAAATCACGACGTCTCACGAAACGTCGTGATTTAATTTATTTTATTTTATACCTACGTGACTTTACCAAAAGAACCAGAGTGTGGAATAATGCCTCAATAATTATTCTGTTTGAAAAGGAAAACTTTTTTTTTACTTCCCTTCTACGTGACTTTACCGAAAGAACCAAGATGAATCCCTGCAGTCACGAAAGCTTTAAATCGAAATTTAAGGAAAACTTTGTTTGTGAAGAAGAATTTTAACTGCCACCAGCCTCATCAAAGTATTTCAATTGTACACAAAGGGCCACGGAGAGCAAAATAACGGACAACGTGGCGACCAGCCAACACCAGTGGAAGGCTGGATTTATCAAATATGTTTCTACCATTGAGCACACACAAGCTATCCATAAGAATATTGAACAAACAAGTGAATATCAAATTCCACGATGCCCGTTTTGAATACGAAACATTGGAGTAATATGTCAAGGAGACACGCTATTTACAGCGACATTCAAAGATATGTTCTAAATATTAAAAGCATGAGCTGCAGACTAATCATTTGATTGAGGCTTGAAAACAAATTGGAAAGAAATAAGCCGAATATTACATTTAACCTGAGATTATATACGCTTCCGACAACATTAATATAACCATTCTGACGTTAATAACCTTAACAGCATAAGAACATTCGCGTGTTTAATAGCACACTAATAAATTGTGACATAATTGATGCTTCAAATTAAATTTTCATTTAATCACATTGACCTCTGGCTCACCTGGTTGGCTGAACCAATGATGACCTAATTTTATATATCCGTGTATATATCTAGCACCTACAAAATACCTCTTAGAATTATTCATAAACTTGGCAACATAACATTATGGTGGTTAACAGCATACTACCTAATCATGAGATAAATCGATTACTCCATATTATAGCATGAAGATTGGGATGTGACATAATGGACTAACTTCTTTGTAGTTTGTGCTTTTGATTTTGGTGCCATTTATTACTTAGTTTTTTCATTTTTTATTCTGGCTGGCAGTAGTAGGGTTTTCATCTGCTTTGGTAGTGGCTGTATATGGGATATGGTCCCGATATACAATTAATGTTAAGCGATAACCAACCTAAGGAAATTAACGGTAACTAAATCATCAACACGTTCAACACGGATTTCCGTCCCATTGCTCCTTCTCCCAAATTCTTGCAACCTCGCACAAATCAAGAAATGCATCAACTCTCATCTACTACACCTTCAACGGTGCCATTTGTTTGACGGCCACTTGGCATTTTGGTCCATCGGTGCCTGTGCTTGGCAACCGTGATGACATGTGTGCGAGTGTGTGCACGTGTGTGTGCACGTGTGTGTGTGCACGTGTGTGTGCGCGCGGTAATACCCCGTTCCTATCTTCGCCGGGTGAATCGGTAAAATTAAGGCGAACCACCCGGGCACAGCACAACACGCCATGCGCTGGACACACGCTCGTGTGGGGAACGGGGGGAAAAAAAAGAAAAAGAGATGAACAAAAAAAATCACCAAAATGCACAACGGCATTCCCCGTGGAGAGCAGCTCCGGAGGAAGGGATGGAGCATGATCAATTTTGAAAGCGCCGACTGGCACCTGGACAAATAGGACAGATTGCGCCGGGCGCCACGGCAGCAATCGGGCCGGCAGCGAGAGCGCCGTTATTGGGAAGCCTTGCGGGTGCATCCCCATTGGCATGATTCTTGCGGCCGCGCAACGGCAACGCTCGGCATTCGCGCCGCATTCAGCAATGTCCCCCGGCTGTCGTGGCCTCCCGTGGGAGAAGGTTTGTCTCGTACGGGGATTATTTGTATTTTCGTAAAGAGATGCCGAATGGAAATGGAAGCGATGCGCCTCCCCCCCCCACCACCACCCCCGGCAATGACTAGCAGCCCTCGGCGGAGTCGCGCTCGCTGTGCAACGGAGGGGTTGATTCTCTGCCGGACGAAAATGAGCACCCCTGGACAGGCGCGGCGCACGGCAACGCTGCCAACATAAACCTGCACGTCCTGCACGGCAGACGAAGGATAAGCAACGCAATTTTGGATGTATATCGGGTGATTTACATTGCGGGACCGTTAGAGATGGCGAGGGCTTTGGGATTCCTTCATCCAACAGAGGATAGATCGTGGCTGATGATGACGACAAGTTTCCAAATGCGACCGCATCTGGAGAGCGCCGCACAGATAGGGGCCGTGTTAATTTTAAAGAAAGAGGAAAACAGAGGATCGTGGACGTTGTCGTTGTTCTTACAATGACCTCCCGACTATGACCGAGCGACTTTAAAGAAATCCATCAAATGTCGCTTACTTCGGCTTAAACAAAAATACTAAATTTGAAACACTATGAAGGATGTATAATTTTCATCCTGTTTTGGAGTGTACTTTTGTTTAGAATTCCATCGTGGAGATGTGTCCAAAGAAACAAGCGAATCGTAAAAGCAGCGCGAGGAGCGGGGGACTGCATTCAAAGTTTGTAGAACCCACGTAAAAAAAAAACTCTGTCGCACATCAATAAGCGCGCATCATCTGTCGCACTTTGTTTACGCGTGGTATAAAAAAACACTCCCTAAGTGGATGCGGCTGTGTTGCGAGAGAAGGCAATGAAAGGAAAGCAGAAGAGAAAGTTGAAACATTTTGGCAGCCCCACAATGCTTTGGGGCTACAATGAGTTTGTCTGCATCTCAAGTTCAAAGCAGTCTGTGGATAAGAGGTGCATTAAGAAACACATCTGAAAGGAAGTGAATGAAGAGAGGATGGTCATGCACTCTCCAACTGTAGCTTCATAGTTTCGCTCATATTAAAAGATTTTATAATCCACTGGACGATCGCATGACCATACTTCACCATACTGGTCAGTATGTATAGGTGAAGGGTGCCGGGCAGGATAGGTTCAGATACCACTCGTCAACAATGTTAGTTAGCCTACGTGTTGAACTGATCTTAGTTAGCCGTGGACGCGAGTCGAACAAAGGTTGACGGATTTATAGTGCAGTACGCTAACCCATTGCTCCACGGATCAAGCCGTAGAGTATTGCGTTTCTTAATTCCAGACCTCAACAGTCCGCCATTTCGTTTTGTTATTCACATTCAAATAAAAAAATGTTCACGGCACGTACAGAAAGCATGGGTAGACCACGGGGACTGCAGTTGAGAAACGATATATATTAATCTCAAAAAAAGTTATACAATATTAAATCGCTTCGTTATACAGCATTAAAAACCTCAAATGCTGATGAACCATAATTATGCTTGCGCTCGTGTTAATGTAATTGTGCACCCACACACACACAGATGCAAACCCACAACAACAGCAAAACAACAACACAAAACAAATAAGAGAGAGGGATCTCCCCTGTTAGTGAGCAGGGGAAAGAGAAGACACCACTCAACAAGAAGCTCCATTTCGATTTAAAGCTTTCGTGACTGCAGGGATTCATCTTCTTGGTTCTTTCGGCAAAGTCACGTAGAAGGGAAGTAATAAAATAATAAAAAAAATATTATATTATTTCATTATGTTTTGTTTTTATTATTTCATTACTTCCCTTCTACGTGACTTTACCGAAAGAACCAAGAAGAAGAAGGTCCATCTCCACTCGTGCTGTGGAGCGACGCATTTCAGGCCGCGTGCTCGCTCGCTGGGGGCACTCGAAGACACAAATGGCCACGTGCACAGGAAGTGTCACAACGAATCGGACGTCGTCAAGGAATCAAATACCACGTTTCTGGATGCCCTCCGACGTTAAACTAATTTGGGCTCGTCAATTTTTTTCAATGTGGCATTCATTCCAGTCACTTATTTGTAAGTGCATGCGTATTGTACGCTCATGAATACCGAGTATTTTTTTCACTTATTATTTGTATATCAAAATCACCATCCTTCACAGTAACGACGCTCGGTTGTGTCTGGGTATCATTAAACTGATGGTCGGTAGCGGATTGTGCCGCTCACTCAGAAAGAGACAGACAGTAGCGTCTGCCGATTTGATTTTTTTCTTTTCTTTAAGCCGAGACCTGTACACAATGTGTCCTGGCTTGCGCGCGCGCGCACACAAGTACACACACGTGTGCGTCGCATAACCCCATGAGCGCTCACCTGTTCCATTCTTCGCATCGCGAGGACAAAGCTTCGCTCGCGTAAGGGGAACAACTTCACCGCGGCGGCGGCGGCGGTGGCAACAACCAACGCCGTCAGGACAAAACATTTCGAAAAACTGCAACGCATCCGGCGTGAACGGTGCAGGAGAAAATTATTTTGCGGCTTCATTTCGGCAAACAAAATCCGTGTGCTGAAGTAGCAATATTCTAAAGAGCTCAATTTATTTGTAAGAACGTTTTTGAATCTGTCATTGTAAATTGATTTCCACCTCGTGATAAACGACATCAACATTCTCGACAGCATATGGGGAAGCTGCAATTTTAGGTCAATTTCAAAAGATTCTGCATAATGTTTCTATCGTGCATGCGGGCAGCGTCAGGTCCACTTAGGCATCTTCTTTACGCACCCTGCAGCAACCTCAGTAGATTCAGCTGACCAAAGATTTCAAAATTCAAAACCAATTGGCGAAAATTCAAGTGTTTCACCGCTTTAAAGCTTTCCTGACTGCAGGGATTCATCTTCTTGGTTCTTTCGGTAAAGTCACGTAGAAGGGAAGTAATAAAATAATAAAAATAAAACATTAAATAATTCTCACGACGTTTCGGCCACAACGCAAGCAGCCGTCCTCTTCACCTGAGGACGGCTGCTTGCGTTGTGGCCGAAACGTCGTGAGAATTATTTTAAGTTTTATTTTTATTATTTTATTACTTCCCTTCTAAGTGACTTTACCGAAAGAACCAAGAAGATGTTCCACCGCTGTTGTCTATAGCTGTGCGGCCCCGTTGCGGGGCCTTGGTTAGGCCATGGGCGTGTGTGGGTGAATCGAATCGGGAATAAAAGCATTTTTGTGCAAAGACTGATGAAGAGTTTCCCAAAAAATCATCCCCAATGCATCCATCAATCCAGTTGAGAGCAAGTGTTGATTATACTCGTGCACAACGTTTCGAATGATTGTACTGTATAATGAAGTGTACGTATCCGGCACATAAATATTGTTTTCAAAAATAATTACTACAGCAAACATAATAAAATCTTTGGTAACGTAATGCCCCAAGTCATGATGTGTGCCATCGCGAGGATAAACCTATTTCAATAGAAATACCGATATGATATACCATCATCATCCATAATAGTAAGCAGGTTAAAAAATCGCAAATCTCTAAATCATGTAATCACAAACCCACAATACTATCATCTACCCAGTGGTGGACGAAGGCTGCCACCAAAGCACTGTCATCCCCCCTGGTCACGCAACGGCCCATCGAGTCTCTGCACACCAGCTGAACTCATAGCCCCAGCTGTGCCGGGGACGGTCTCAATCACCCGTCACGGCCCCTTCCGGCATCTGGCCCAAGCCCACTTACTCCTCTGTATAGCCAATATGACGAATTGAATCCAGTGCAATTCCAAGCATCCACATCTCTATTCGTGCTTCTTTGAAAAAGCATGCAGACGATACATCTCCCTCTCGTCTGTCCTTGCGTATAAAAAAACACATGACTCTTTACACTTCCCATCAACCACAAGGCCTTCTTGTGTGCATATAAAACTAAAACTGGTAACCCGCAGTGCAGCATTCGCTCTCTCTCTCGAAGAGCGAGGATGACTCGGAGGCTCGAGGAACCAGAGGCAAGTGGGAATAGCAGTGTTTACATGTGGGAGGAAACCGCAGTGCCCGGAGGAAACCCATACACGCGCAAGCAGGCAAGACTGCATCCAAAACAGATGGAACAGATTAGAGTCCACATTTTGCTGTACCGCCTTCTATTGGTGAGCCAGAGTATGGCACCGCGAAGGGCATTTCACAACATGCGGGATCCACTGCCTCCCAAGTGCTGGATTGCAGGCATGAACCACCACCGCCATGCATAGCTTCAGCAGCATTGGTTCAACACCGGCACACTCTAAACCTCGACACACGGTGTCCCATCGGCAGTTAGACCGACCCGTTCCCCGACACGATAGACAAGGACCCTCTCTTTTAAGAAATGAATCCCAGCTCGAAGCAAGATTGTACAATGCATAACACAAAACATGCATCCGCACTGTTGTGGAAAATACAAGCAACGCAATAAATGAGACAATGTAAAATTGACTGTTGTCTGCTCGTTTATTCCCTAGCTTGTGCTCTCCACAATGACGCAAATAATTATTTTGTGCCAAGCCTCTTTGCTTAATTTTCAGATGAGTGTTCCATATTGTCACATTTCTTATCTTTATATATTTTAACTAGTGCCTAAAATAAGTAACATTTTAAAAGCATATTAAAACATCAAACACTTAAGTCTCCCCCACCCACATATTGCCATGATTTTCATCCATCTAATCACTGTATCTAAATGAGGTCAAGCCTCCCGTAATTAACACGACTTATCTGAATCCCTTTCCATCCGAAGACAGACACTGCTCCGTGCAGCTCGCTTCTACTCGCTCCTTCATTCTCTCTCGTGCTCTTGCGTCCCACTCTGATCACCCTCTCATCTACGACACCTTGACCCGGTCATTCCTTCTCCACCCCCACCGCCCACCCGCCCCTTCCTGGCCAGTGATCAGTCTTTCCTTCCTACTCTTAGTTTTTTCGGTAAAGTCATGTAGGAAAAAAAATAGAATAAAAATTAATATAAATTTTATAATAAAAATCACGACGTTTCGGAGGCAACACAAGTCTTCGTCTCCGTCATCTTGAGCTGCGCCCTCTTTGTCCATCTTGGAGACTTCCTGCTCGGCATCCCTTCCCCTACCCGTTCCTTTTCTTTATTTTTCCCACGCATTACATCCGTTGACTCTACTCCCCTTCCCGTGGTGCGCCATGGATAAAAATTTTTTTACGAAATTACTGAAGTTGAATACATCAGCCGTACACCCACCACAACGGAGATATTGCTGGGTGTAAAATGTGACTTCGTGCAAGAACTGCACAGCCAAGAATGGACCACAAGTGGCAGTCTGTGACTGTAAACTACTAGTAAACGTTATTAAGGAGGAAACAAATATAAACAAACATATTTTTTTAACTTCTTGGTTCTTTCGGTAAAGTCACGTAGAATGGAAATAATAAAATAATAAAAATAAAACATAATAAAATAAGTCTGAATGACTGTCTTCTCGACAGACCTGTTCTCCACCTGACGGCTGTTTGCGTTGTGGCCGAAACGTCGTGAGAATTATTTTATTATGTTAAATTTTTATTATTTTATTATTTCCATTCTACGTGACTTCACCGAAAAAACCAAGAAGATGAATCCCTTCAGTCACGAAAGCTTTAAATCCTAAAATATTTTTTTAAGTTTAGAAAATAAAAAAATAAACACGAAACTAAGCCTCCCCTCAACGTGACAACAATGCAATGCGGCAAGGCTATTGGAACGCGAGGTATTCTTGACTTAATGAACAAAAAAGTCACATTTTGGGCAAAGCACAATTTGTTTTCTTGGCTGCTCGTTTTACCCCGCATTTCACCGACCAGCTGAAAAGCTCATCACCATTTCAACCCTGAGAGCAATCACTGGAGTGGGATGACTAAACAGCACTCACATCAATTCGGTAAACTTTTCAAAACCACCCACGGACGACCGAGTGCGGCTATTTCTGCAAAAGAATGAGCGCCGTTCAATTTACAACGTTGCATAAGGCCCATTACCACGCGTTATTGAAAAAGGCACAATGCTGTAATTGCCCAATAATGCAAACAAAGCGCTGGGTTTTATTTCTGAACGCCAACAATAAGACACTACTGCGATGTGCATAAATATAACACACGTAACATAGTGAACATTTATTGAAGCTAAAAAAAACATTTTAAACGATCCAGCAAACAGAAGACCGTGTGGATACAAAGTTAGAACTCAACGCAATCATCAATAACACTGTGGCATGAAAATGCTATGTAATAGGTGACGCTTTGTGCAATGGCCCTCCCTCATTGCACGTACAACTGAAAAAGTATTATTTTTCAGGGTGTAATCAGGGTAACACGCACAGCCCGCTTCACTCGCAGTGGACGTTAAAGATCCTCTTACGTCATTCGCAAGAGGAGGCCACCTTGAGCCGGCGTCAGGTTACAAATTTGAAAATGTTTTAAAAATATATTCCTGCATATTTCTCAAATGGGATAACATTGCAACCCTGAATCATTCCACCCTTAATGATGTTCTATATCAGTGAAAACGTTCTCAAACTGCGAGCTGGCGATAGATGGCTAAATCCTTCTGGCACGAATAGACCGTATATTGTAAACATTCATTTAAAGCAAATCTCGAAAAATATATTAACACGACTACACATTGTATGTGACCACTGATGCACCGGTAAAGGTGTCTGTCATCATGCTGCATCCGCAACTGGATAGAATATCTGCACCCAAGGAAACAAAGCTGCCTCCGCTCTCTTGCGCTGCGATCAGCAATCCGTCCAGCGAGTTAGCAACTTAGGAGTCGTCAGCTCGCAAGGGAACGAGCACGGAGCCTTTGGGTTGCTTCGCTGGTGGGAAGGGTTCATTTATCAATTCACGGTAGGGCAACGGGCGATTTAATGAATTGTAATCCCGCATTCACGGATTCGGTACGTGAAAAGGTTATCGTTTCTCAGTTGACTTGCTATTGATCGGCAGGACTGTGTACCCGTGTGTAATTGCCCTCATCAGGCCTTGAGCCACACTCCACCACGATGTACCAGACAGCCCTTTTTATATCCGCCGTCTCGCACACTCAAAACCACCACTATCGGTCCAAGGTATCAATTTACTTAACTTAAAACCCCCAATTACCCGCGTGTGCCAGAACCCTAGTGAAACCCCAAGGATAAGTGAGCACTGTGAAGTGGTTAAATAGCATAGATTAGTGTCACCATTTCTCGAGTAACCTTGGATGGGAAACGTCACTGGAAGGGATGATGGGAGCTGGTCGAGATTAAAAATGGAATCCCAGTGAATGGAGAGCGCATCCCTGAAAGAGGGCCACCATGGAGATGGAACAATGAAAAACGGCTTGTGTGCAAGGCGCTACACGGATTGTTGTATCGCAGGGATGTGAAATATGGTGATGGCTTGAGAAGCCCTTCGTTCAGCAGAAGTTACAAGAGCACACATGTATTTTAATTTAGTCAAATGCACAGCATTGGTGACTGTGCGTGTATGTCAGTCATCTCGGTAAATCCATGGCACCTGGGTTTGTTCCGTGACCTCCTCCTGCCAGCAAGACTTCGACACTTCACGTGGCCTCAAAGTGCACCGAGCATGGGACAAACGGCGGTTGTTGGTTTGTACTTTCTCTGCATGCAAGCTCCATATATCTTCACCGATATACAACTTACAGTCCAGAGGTTTTGCATGCTTAAACAAACGCTGCTGGGTAACATAGGTCTGGAAGTACATTAGATCAATATAAAATGTACCTTTCAGTGGAAATACAGAAACAAATTTCACTTATGTATTACCCAGAATGCCCTACAATAGCACTAGGTGAAGTGGCCGGGCAGCTCAGAGGTCAGAGTGCTGTGCCGGCACTGCTGAGATCCCAAGTTCGAATCCAGACGTGCAACCAACACGAACAGCGCATGCAGAGTGGGAGGGAAAGTGCTGCCCTCTATTGTGTGGAGCAGAGGTCACGTGAAGAAACCTCGGCGGCAGCTCTATGATATCCGTTTCTGTGGGTCGCTAACTTGACGAGGGTCGCACTGTCCTGCGAGAGAACAGAATGGATCCTCTGACTCGTGACATGACGCTGATAGTGCGATGAAAAGGACGATAGCAAAAAAAAATCACAAAAATTTAAAAAAAAAATTGCCAATAAATTAGTGTTGTCTATAAAGTCAGCCTCGACACCAGATAAGGTTTGTGGAATCATAGGCTTGTGGTACATGGAACAGCCATGAGGGGGTAGAACATCTCTGATAGCAAAAAGGTATGTTTTGCTGAAGATCCTAAACTCCGATTCGTTTCCCATGTGGTTTCTTTTTGACAACGTGCTACACGTCAGTCAAGGTTACTTGTTGCTCAGATCTCATCACACACATCGGCCGCCTCATTTCGTTTCTCCAGTTTACATTCACCCCTCCAGGGCTCTGCCCTCGATGCTCCCGCGAGCCTCTAAGTGCATCATCCGGCAGCGCAAGCACAAAGGGGGCAACGCGACACACAACGCGTCGGGTGACCGCGCTACGAAATGGCGAAGGTGGCTTCGAGCGTGCACTCTAGCAGCCCCCTTAGAATGCCCCGTGCCACGCCGCTGCATCAGTTAACCGTCTCTCCGTTCTTGGTCCCAGGTCAAGCCAGACCGTCGCGCAGCCACCCGGCCCATTTTCTGCAGACATCAGAAGAACAGCGAGTGCCCCGGCCTTAACAATACGGCATACATTAAGCTACTCTAGCCGCCTCCCCCGCCCCCCCAAGCTGGAAAATGCCGCTAAAAAACCCAAGGCAAATGTACACGTGCTGCTCGGCTGAAGATACGCTGCCCCTGCTTATAAAGTGCCTGCTGCTCTGTCACAATGCAACCTTTAAACTTTAAAGGAAGAGCAAATAATGACAGCGCTACCGGTGATGGGATCTTTTTTGTTGTTCTTTTTGCCGCGCGCAGACAAGGCGTGGGCAAGGGCGCCGACGCTGTTCAAGATGAAAGAATCAAAAAGCTCGCCTGCGTCAACATTACATTTACGCATTACAATACCACGGACGTGAATGTATTTCAGCTTTTTTCGGTAACACAGACTTGGGAGCGTAGAAGTACAGCACAACAACAAATGTTGTTGCACCGCTCCCTCCGGTCTCTGGCACTCACCGAGAGCACTCTATTGTTCAATATGCTGTTGTGAGAATTAGTTTAAGGTTTCCAGATTCGTTCTCAAACTGGATTTTTTTTTTTTACACTCTCTTGTTAGCCGTGTTCCACAGCTCGCAGTTGTTTACCTGAAGAGGTTTCATTGTTAATATTTTTATGGGGTGAAAAACCACGTGGAAACCGAGGGTCGATAAGCACAACAATGGGGGCCCGGGCGCTTTGTTTACCGCCCATCTCGGCGGCGGATGCCCCGTCATGAAGGCGAGCTTTCTCTCTGCCTCACGCTCGACGTCCTATTCAAATCCTGGAAGCTGTCACGCACAACAAAGGGCATTGGTGGTCTCGTCGAAAATAAGCGATATTAACATATTCATAAAAAAAAATAATGAAGCTGATTTTTGTTGGTAATTTGTAAAAAAATTAAAATAAAAGGCTTTAATTGCAACACCACGCTAATTTGTGTCTTGATTGAGCCTCGGTTTTTTTTGTTATCAGCCCACAACTAAGGAAATAAATAAAAATATTTTTTATAATTAGAACAAATATGTAAAAGAAATTAGATGGAAGATATACAAAAAAATAAATATGTTTTGAAGCCCTGTAATACAAAGCTCCCTTGTCATAATAAGCCTTTGGTCGGGGAAACTCGTGCACATTTGAATGTTACACAATTTAATCATTTACTTCTAATGCAATCTTTTTTTTAAGTTGTACCATTTAAATGTGCAACACCTGTCCCATTAAATTTGACAAGCAGAAGGGAGTTAATAAATGCATAATCGCAGTTGCAATAAAAAAAACATTTCAAGGTTTACTGTTACTGTTTGAAGTATTGATATCGAAAATTCTATGAATACGGCAGTGAGATTAAATGAACATGAATCTTAAATATATATGCAAAGGTGTTTTAAATTACATGTTTTTGGGGGGATTTGCATAAAAATCTAGGATTGGTTAAATAAAACAACCATATTGATGAGATGCTGCACCGGTACACTCCTGCAAATGTCCAAAAGTAATAACACAGGTGGCAGCAGCAGCACCATAAAAGCACGAATAGGTTTTAGGCTCATACCAAATAAGCACTCCCACCACTTGCACCACTGCGAATTAGAGTAATCGCCGTGAATCGCATTCAGGTTTCACTGTACTTAATTTCCGGCGAGTAGTGAATGTAATCTGGGTGTCCTCCGCACTGTCTCGCCTGGTACGCACCGACTATAGATACTCGCCACTCACACGGCTCTCCCGACACTCACCACACATCAGACACCTACCACCACTCACCTGACGCTCGGGTGAGAAGCTAGTCACCAGACTCCTAATTCGCTACTCAACAGAAAATCTGAACACTCGCCCGATGACAAATTACTCGAGCGTGACAGTGGCTGGGCACTGGTGCGGTTGGCAGCAGAACAAAATCCAATATCGCAAGAAGTCCAGTAGGTGGGGGGGGGGGACCACTCATTGCACTTCAGAGGCGGTCACAGATGCTTTGACCGAGGTTAACAACAGCCGTGACGAGAACGACCTTGAGTCGTTGAGTTGCGAGTGAGAGCTTTCCAATGATACCTCGCGTACCCAGGTTGTTGATGCAGTTTAGGAAATAGCAAAAATAAAAACTGACATTTGGACATCTGACCACGTCCGTCCAGCGCTCGCTGTGCTGCATTGGCTTCTGGTTTCCGAACGAATGAATTATAAGGCCGCACTCATTACACACAGAGCTCTTGCCACAAATTAACCACAATGCCTTGCTGATCTCGTCAAGGAGCATAAACCATCACGCAAACTCCGGTCACCCTCGCAGCGGTCACCGCATCGCGCAATTTCGGATGCGCTTCTGCGGCCGTCTGGAACGCTCTTCCGATATTCGGAAGCCGTTGGAGCTATGCACTTTTAAATCTAGATTGAAAATGTATTTCTTTACAGCTGGCCGTATAAGTAAAATGAACACAGCGCAGTGAATGTTCACAACGCTTACAGAACCGAACCCACGTGCGCAGTCCACAGAGATGGTGACAGCATCACACGCGCGCGGAAAACGGAAGCCGGAAAACCGTCCATGTGAAGAATAAACAAAGCGTGTAGGTGTTTGAAATAGCAAATTTAATACTTGTGAATACATTTTTTTTGTTCAAATGTACTTTGGCAAAAGGCTCCAAATATCGGATGAAAAGTTTTAAATAATCTGGCTATGTACGAGAGGAAATGTTTCCAGTCAGTAAAGAAAAAAACTCCCTTAACAGTTAGTTTGGTTTGCCGAATGACTTCAAAATACCTTTAAGGTACTTGCCAACTATTTCCAGAATGCAAAAACAGCTTTCTTGATAAATGCATGCCTTTGATAAAAAAAAAATAACTATGGAGAAATTACTTATGAAGTAGAAACAGAAATTCTATTACACTTTGCTAGAATGTATGTGGGGGGTGGACGCGGGGCTCACAACTGAGCACACGGCACTATAAATGGGAGTTTGATTCAGGTCAAGGCGAACATCGGTGACGAGTGATATCGAAACCAGGCCAACTTCACCGTACCAACATTAACTACCCAGTGTGGTGAGATATGGTCGAACATCCTCCATGACCGACATGGCTTGGGAAGTTATCCACCAGCTGGTTGACAAAGGGCTCGAAAATAAGTAATGGGTGTAGCAATAAGTTATTTTTTTATTAAACGTTTTGATAAGCTAAGTTATGAGAGTTGCACGTTTAGAAATGTACCCACTCAATGTATTTCCCTGTCGTGTGTTCAAGTCCAAAAGCTCTCCTATGTCCTTAAGACTGCCATTTCCAGTTCTTCGGTTTTGGTGCAACTTAGTTTTTTTGCCTTTAATTTCGCAATAAAATAGAAACATTTTGGACGTGACTTACACTCAATCTTACAGTGCCATCATCAATTGTGTATGCTCAAAGACCCGAGGTGCACAAAATGTCTTGAAGGTCAACGTTTTCAAGATAACCGCAAAGGCCAACATTCTGTACCAACAACTATCTCCCAAATGTGTGCAATTAGAAACAGATAATGTTGTTGGCCATGAATTTAATGCAATTACCAAGCCAGCCTGATGAAATGAATTCCGCAAAAAAATATTTACTATGAGGAATTCCATCTCACTGCTCAGGAGCATTCCCGATGGCTGTAATAATAACCATTGTTCCACCGCACGTCACTCAGAAGTAAAATGCTAAATGTATGAGAGAGCGGCCTTCAATCAGAGCAGAGAGAAATCGCAAGGCGCATTGTAATTTAAATACAGTCTGGAATGTGGTTTATCGAAAGCCTGAAATACTAATTTATTTACTTTTGATATCAACAAGGCTGCTTACATCAGGAACAAAACAAAGCTATGCTTCAAATGGAATCACCTGGCAGGATGGAAAGCCATAAAATTGAAAGCTTTCGTGAGTATAGGATGAAAAGTGTCAAATTGTAATCGGTAACAACACCATCTCATGCGACCAACGTCTTTGATCCGCCCATGACACGGTGAACGTAAAACTGTACAGATACCTTTTTTTTTTTATCTCTGGTCATTTTCCTCAATTTTGCATCAACCCAATTTCATGCCCAGTCAACTGTTGGCATGGCGTCATGAGACAAAGGACCACATTCGAGAATGGCTGCACAAGGGTTTTTTCCAAGATACTTTGTTTCGAAAAAACCCATCAAGAGGGAGGAGGCCTTTTAATATTTGCACAACAGGCGATGCACTTTTCCCCACACACTGTGCATTGACGTTTGTCACAAATCTCAGAGCAGGAACTCACATCAAAGTTGTGATAACTCACGATTAAAGCGTAAACAGTCACGCAAAGCGGCTGCTGTGTTTTTCATCGCCATCATCAGCCACAATCAATCGACTGCTGGATGAAGGCCTCTCACAAAGCCATCACCATCTCAGCTGATGGGATGTAACAATCCATCTAATTGCCAGCGAAATGTCGTACTCAAAATTGTAAATGATGTTGATTCACTCTTCAACACACCAGTGGGCTAAAGTAGTGAACTATTTGTCTTTTGTAAACGTGACACATTTTTTACTGTTTGGCCATGTCGGGTGGTGGAGGGTTACGACACATTTATAAATAATGCAAACTAACCCAAAAACCTTAATTATGAATATTGGTCGCAAAAGCCTACGTGTTAAACTAATCCAACCTAGCACCTACACACAATCTGATTACATCACTCCAACAGCGAGTTTATATGAGTGCACAATTAAAATGATTGGTTTCATGTAAAAAAAAAACACAGCTTTCCCCTGAAGAGATAAAAATAAACTTCCTCATAGAATGTGTTGGTAACGCGCAAGAACATACAAATATCTCACTGTGTTAAGACACCCAGTGTGCCCTGAGGGTGACACAAACAACAGCTTTGCAAAGCCTCTTTTCCATTTACAAAAACCTTCACTTAATTTTCAATTCGGGCGGGTGAATCATCTTTATAAGAACTTGCAAATGGAAATCATTCTCCGAATTCACGAGATGGCCTTCTCGATTGTGCTATCTGCTTTCGTTAACATGAAATGGCACAAGGTCACACAGACAGGGAGAGGGGATACCAGTGTTTGGCCTGCTGACAACATTTAGGAATATGGATTATCTTCAAGGTCTGATGATTATCAAATACATTTTTTAAATAACCACACGTTTGTCATTGTCGGCAATGAAAGGGCTACTCCCGTTCAAAGTGATTTAATTACACGACTCATTTGTTTTTATCATCAACCCCAGTCTTTAAAACCACTGCCCGCAGTTTAGGGTTAAACCAATTTTTCCATCTCAGACATTGTTTCCAGAGGTATAGGTGACAGTGACAGTGGGAATGGGTTCCCAGTGTGTCACCCGAATGCCATTATTTACACGGTACCTGCCTACCGTCATTCTGCTGCCTAACACTGCATCGGATTAGGCATTCAACATATGTACACAATACAACCGCAAATATTTCATCAACGGCAAAATTAGATTTTTGTCTATTGGGTGTTAAAACGAACTGAAACCTACAACTGCAATTACGCACGCGTGCGTAGAGGAATTGAAAGCACTTGGGCTCTCGCGTGTTTACCATGTGCTCACTCCTGGCTGGACTTCTGCCTCAATACAATTGCACACACACACACATTCATACAACAAGCACAGCCCTGTGGTCAATCTACTGATGGATGAGGGCCTCCCCCAAGCCCTGCAGATAGCGGGGGTTTATTCGACGTAATTCACCACGCCGGTGTCTGTGCGATCTGGTGAAGACGGGAAGCATAGATGTGGGGATCATAGAGGTACAGCACAATAATTATTTTGCCGCAATGTCCCTCTGCTGCTCACAAGGTAGCAGCCGATGACAGCTTTACCGTGCATTATGGTCACCCATCCAAACACTATCCAGGCTCAAATTCCTGCTGAGCTTCCAAGATCTAACAAGATCGGGCAAAATGCAGGCGTTTTCTGTATACGCGATGAATTCGCAATGCACTTATCCGTGCACTCTCTTATGCGGTGGCAGTAGTGGCGACGATGATGGTCATTGTGGTGGGGAAATATTCTCAGAGTTGTTTTGCGCTTTTTAATTTGATTTTTAATTAAACGGATGTTACACTTTTCTAAAATAAATGTTTGCGGTATTGTGTTCGATGTAAACGGCGCCTTGCATGGCTGATCCGTGCCTGAGAGGCGCCACGGACTGATTAAAAATAAAGCTGACATGACTTTGGGAAATTTAGGGGACAAGACTAGTCAATATATTTTTTATATTTTTAGATTTTGTTCCATCTCTGATCACTCGTTCACTTTACATTACAGCTGATAGTTTTCTCATGCAGACATTTAGAAACTTAATTTGAAGGGCTGAGACGTTTTGTGTCAGTCCATCCGTCTGTTCTCCAGACACTTCACACATTTCCATAAATAAAACCCATCTGCTATGAAACTCACCATGGAGTTTACCAATATTTCTCGTAGTCTTCATTTATTTCATGCTATCGGTAGGTATGCCATGACACGAAGCATCACTCGTACGTCCGTGTAACCCATGCTACGTATATCGGCTGAATTAAGTGCAGAATCAAAGTTTATGTGATGGCTTTCATTTTTGGTGTGTGCAGTCATTAGTGACCGGCCGAGGTCGCAACCGGCTACCCATACCCGTTTGCGACCCTGGTGCGGCCGGGTACGGGTAAACCGTGAGTCACTGCTGAGTAACTGTTTGTCACTCATTTCCCAACGTCTTGTCTCTTCTCACAATTCAAGTTCCTAGAATCAACCCACCCGCGCCTGCAACATGGCTTCATCCCAGAGGTCGCAATCGGGTACTCGTACCTGTACCCTACCCGTACCCGGCCGGGTACGGGTACCCGTTTGCGACCCTGGTGTGGCCGGGTACGGGTGGTAATGAATCAAAACCCGTTTGCGACCTCTGGTGACCGTGCAGAGACTGCCAGCACACTCCACTTGAGAACCTGGTGAAGTCACAGGTGGCTTGGACTGGATGCAAACCCCGCATCTTAGCGATACCAGTTCAACGCTCTGGCCTCTGAGCCACCACAGCAACGCCATGAACTGCGTAGATTTTGCTTAAAGTTGACGCTGGAAGATATTTTTATTTTATACGTCATGGTGGATCCGATTAGCGAGCGGAGGAATATGCTACGAGTTCAAAACGTACATTATGAATAAAGGCACATCCACGCAACGTGCTAATCACACTGGTACTGAACACATCATCGCAAAGGCTTGCTCACTTTCGGTCATGAATAGTAAATGATGTTATTAAAGTAACATACAAAAGGTGATGTACAAAAAATTGCCTGAACAAAGAAACTAATTGCTTGGGGGAGAACTGGAAACACAAGAGCGTGCATAGCGATGGCAATTACTAAATGCGGGGCCAGGGTCAAAATCATGAAATTAAGAGGTAAGCGACGGGAAGTTGGAGTGCGTTTGAAAAATTGACTTTGATAATTAAAAAGCAATGTACCAATGTGCCAAAAGAATCAAGTTTCCAATCAGCTTACAATACCTTATATATGGCACATGGATCAGAGATGTGGACATTGATCAAGAAAATGTAGAAAAAAAAACTCTGGACTGAACTATTTTTTTTTATTTTACCAAATAAGGCCCACCGACTGGACTATGTAGCTCTTTTTCAGAAGCGACCTGGCCACAAATGATAGCTTAACGAAGTGGCTTAACAGCGTGGGAAACATTTATAGCAGACAAATACTCAACCTTTCTCCTCGTCAAAAAAGCTGAAAAGTGCACACAAAGGGGCTGATAGACGTACGTTGAGAATGGGGGCCAGGAAGAGCCATACGGATCAGAGAACAAATGCCAATTACAGACATTGTGGGCTGTAAAAAGGGAAATAAGTGGGCTTGGGTAGAACATATTGCAAGGATGGATGAAGACCAACAAAGACTAACAGTGGATGGCAGCTAAGAGGACATCCACTGCGGAGATGCATCAATAGCAGCCCGTACGCAGGAGCGCGGTGGTTTATCGTGAGAGATGGAGGACAGCTTGGGGTGGCCTTCCTTCAGGAGTGGAAAGCACATGGCAGGTGAAGAAGATACGGTGGCTATACATACGCACTGTGTATACGTAGCGCAAGGCCGTAGCCACGGAGTCTACATTGGGGGGGACCAAATCTTACAGGGGGTCTGCTGGAGGTCCCCGCCAGAAAAAAAAAAATCTAAATTTTAAAACTCATTTCCTGCCTAAAATATTTTAAAAAATCACTAACACACGGTAAGGACTTTTATTTATATTTTACAATAATGTCGAAGAGTGTTTTGTATTACATTGCTTTGTTTTTTTTTTTACCTTTTCTTGTTTCATTGTATGTAATGGCAGAGATTAGGGATTCATAGAGTACAACCATAACCACAATCGTTTAAACAAAAATCTATGCATTGTTATATGAAGACAAGTCCAGATATTGTGGCCAAGGTTTAACAAATTGTTTATATTTACATAGCATTGCAATTATCATTCTTTGAAATATTTTTATAGCAATATATTGGGGGGGACTTGAATATTGTAGGGGAGGGGGGGGATGTCCCCCCCCCCCCCCCCAATATACATTACAATTACGGCTTTGACGTACCGTGTGTAGTTTCGTCGTGCAATGATAATATAATCCTCTAGAGCCGATTGACAACGTGCGTCCGCATGTGTTTTCATGTTTGTTGCGTGTGAAGATTTATTTGTACAGTCAACTCCACCTGTCATAGTTTTCTTGGGATTCTCTCGCAATATTGCTAAATGTAGAGTGTCCCTACGTGGCCTATGAATCTCCGAACAAAGTGAAGGTTCCCTTCACAGACTGGCTTGACAACCAGTTAAACATGGCATGAAATTACCTTCATTATGTAAATATTCAGATGACTATTTAACCGCCGATGTTCACTCGATTATACAAATATAATAAAATACATTTTTAATTAACCCCCCTCCAATATGATTTCGCGCATACTTTAATAAAACTATTTTACCAAAACCTTTATTGTCAACTAGCTTTTTTGCCTGCCCAAGGACGGGTGTGTTTTGCAGTAAATCTGAAATATTCAATAGAAAAATGGTTCAGCTCATGATTATTAATGGCTTGCCCCATGTGGAGTGACGTCACCCGTTAATGGTTATTGTATAGGGGTGCGGCATGTGGAGTGACGTCACCCGCTCGTGGTTATTGTGGAGGGGTGCGGCATGTGGAGTGACGTCACCCGCTCGTGCTTATTGTGGAGGGGTGCGGCATGTGGAGTGACGTCACCCGCTCATGATTATTATTGAGGGGAAGGAGTGGCATGTGGAGTGCGTGACCTTCTTGTGCGTCAGTGTCAATTTCCACACGCGCATGAATATTAATGAAGGGGGGGGGGGGCTCTTTTGCAGTGACGTCACACAGACATGTGCGTGACGTCACTGCAACATTATTTAATTCAGCTCGACCGGCCTCTGCGTTAGTGTAGAAATCCACCCACTCATGAATATTAATGATAGGGGGGGGGGGCTCATGTGGAGTGACGTCACGCGGGGGTGTGGGCCTCATGTGGAATGACGTCACACGCGGGACACACACATTCTTGGCTTATTATAGTAGTAATTGCTGGCTCTCATGTGTACATTCCTATATCATAAAAAAGTGCACGTCTGACAGTATAGTTTTCCATTTGTATAAAACCGGCAAATCAACCGTTTTCCTAGAGCCGAGTATTTTAATGGCAGAACAAATTCTCGGTATTTCCAACTGGTTTGCTATAAGTGGCTAAAAGTTGTATTTTTAAAGCTTTTAACACCAAAGTGATCATAATTGCGTGCAGTGCCAATGACGGTACAAATTTAAATGACAGCATTACGTAATTATGCAAGTTTGAAAATACAGCAGATGTTAGCGCTATGTTAGACTCTGCAGTATATATCTGGCTTTGCTTGTTATATGATTTTAAACCTTACAGAGCATTGATGTGTGTGTTTAACGTCTCTAGCCGAAGTGTTTCAAATTTACTCCAATATTTTTTTTCACATCGAGTACAAAACTGCAACCTATATTTAAGGGAGGCACGTACATGTTACTGTATTGCGGTCATTCCAAACAACCACCCAGAGGCGACGACAACAACTAATGCACGTGCAGATGTGTGCAGATGTGTACGTGTCAGCCACATCTTATTAATCCACTGCTGGCTAGGGGATCCCCACACCAGGCAGGTTCGCGGAGATCATTTGAATATACTTCAACATGCTGGCCACTACTAGGTGGTGAAAGCGAGGAGCGTTGATGTGTGGAGCATAGTGGCGGTACACTACAACAATAACTTTTGCTGCACTGCCTTCTGCTGCTCTTAACGTCGTAGCCCAGCAGCAGCGTATGACATGGCTTTGTGTGCGGTGGCCGAGCATCCAAGCGCTACCCAGGTTCAACACCGGTTCAGCTTGGCTTCTGAGATTGAGCACATTCTGGGTGATATATATACGATATATACATGTATATGTAAAAAAAAAAAATGGCAAATACAGGGTGTTTCAAAAAGATGGACCCGATTTGAAATCGCGAAATCTCTACAACTACGAACCGCCCATGAATGAAACTCTTACCACTTGAAAGGGCGGGGCATAGAGAGGGCGGGGCATAGAGAGGGCGGGGCATAGAGTTTCAAATGATTACAGCTAGATGCACAAACAGCCCCTAGCCTCGGTTATTCACAAGACACACTGCCTCAACGTTGGATAGATCACATGGGACCCCAAGACTTGGCGCTACACTCTTGGCCCCCAAGATCCCCAGACATCACACCCTGCGACTTTTTCTTGTGGGGATACGTCAAAGACCGTGTTTCTGTGCCACCATTAGCGACTAATCTGGATGACCTCAAAAACAGAATGACGGCAGCGGTGACTTCAGTGGAAGAAGACACTTTGAGAGGCGTTTGGGACGAATTCAACTATCGTCTCGATGTTGTCCGTACAACAGGTGGAGGGCACAGATGATGTATAACATGGTTAGTAAAACTTGATAACTCATTAAACCATTTGTAACTTTTTGTATAATTGTAACATGTTGCCATCGTGAAATATACTGCTTTGAAATTGGTTACATCTTTTTGAAACACCCTGTACCATTGGGGTTGTTTACATGCATATTCAAGCAGGCGTGTATTTGTTAAAACAAATTAATACACAAACACAACTCTTCATAAGTACCCACTTACACGAGCCTTGCCACTTGGAGGGCCCGATCTGAATCCGCTGTGCCCTAAAAAAACAAGGACATTGATGTTTTTGGTAAGAATCATTGACAAAAAAACATTGGGAATGTACCAACCTCAGCAGCATTAAAAACTCGGTATTTGCACAACGACCATCACACTTTCTCATTTGCTAGAGGTGCCAGGGTGGGACTCACGGGTTAGGCAGTGAGCTGGCAGCACTGAGATCCTGGGCTTGAATACAGGTTGTATCAGCCTCCGATTGAATCAGATCCTCAAGTGTAGCGAATTGATCTCAGCCAATCACCAAATAATGCAAATAAACCATGATATTACATGCATGTTTATTTTACAATAAAGAATTATTTAGATTTAAAAGGCACCTTCTTCTTCAGCAATGAATGAGAATATTTATCAGAATCAGAATCTTTATTTAGACTGGAGGAATCTGATGAGCTATGAAGCTCGTTTTCACAGATGTCCACCAATGGATCGCAGAGCGCCATGCATATGGAGGCGGAAGGTAGTGAGAAGTAACAGAGGGGAGAGAGACTAAAGGGACAAGACAGACAACGAGAGAGACAGAGAGCATTTCAAACAAGTTCGTCTAAACGTGTTCACTTAATCTGGTTTGTTGTTGTAGCTCTAAGAATGGACAATTTAAATTTGATCACAAACGCAATCAACAATCTCCACAGGACACGTAAAGGGTGTTGTTAAAAAGAAGTCTACGGAAATGACCTCCTTAGACGTCGCCATGAAACTGCAAGCTGCAATAGTGTCTCAAGCCACTGCGCCAGCAGCACAATAGGAGGGTAATTGTGGAAAACAATGTCAAGTTGTAAATACACGGAATTTAACTTCATTTCATTGTCATACTTTTCACAGTCGCCGGGGGGGGGGGGGGGGGAGGACATCCAGTTGCGTTAATTAATTTGGGAATGACCAAAATATTTTTGTAAAGGGAAAAGAAAAAAGCTACGAGCTGGCATCAAAAACGCCGTCCGGCGCAGACGGTCAGATTGTAACCCTGATCCTCGTTCCCGCTGAAGGTAAACGCTGCCTTTTATATTCCCCTGTTGTCCGCATCGTGCAACAAGTTCCGCTGCCGGAAAAAAAAATAACTATCGAATTGTCTGAGCACAAGTCATCGCATCACCAAACCTGCCTCTGAACAAAGGGGGGCAAACACTCAATGACCATTACGGGCAAACCCGCCACAAATCTAATGATGACAAATAGAGCCACTTTGGGGGTGGATGACCGTACCTCGTGCCCACGAGCGTGCGCGCTCAGCGGCCAAGACAATGAGCGCCGCCCACAACAAAAATCCAATTTATGACTCATAAACGGCAAATTTCAAAATGTTCACGGCGAAACGTATTACCGTGCACGCTGTTCGCGGCAATTATCTAAGACAATTTATTTTTGCAAGGTGCAACAGTTTGACAAAGGGGGTGTGAAGTTGTGCACACGAAGATAGCTGCCCATTGTGCAAAATATGTATTTGGATGTAGTTCTGATTTTGTTTTGTACGTGTTCCTTGAAAACACAGAGAAGATAAACCACCTAATGTCCTCAGAGGAGGCGTTGCTTGTTCCAAAGGGGTCAAAATCCATCAAGGAGTCTAGACACGCTGTGGCATACTGGCATGCAGTAGCAAACAATACACAGGCTGCCCCGAATGGTATCATCATGTGTGCATCCATTAAATAATTATAATTAAACAGCCGTTTGAAGCGTCTGGTGGAAATGTTGGCACGGTACTACCTATAATCGGTGTTTAATCTTCTGTTACATCAAAAAGCTCAAGGGTTCTCCAACAGCACGTAATAGAAAAATACAAAATATTTCCGCGTCAGATGTCGCTGAACACCTGGGATTCTCGATGTGTATAAAGGGACGAGTCTCATTTGGTAAAATCTTCACACTTCCGAGGGTATGCGCACAGCTCCATCAACCGAGCACAGACGGCTGTCGAATTATAATTGTTTAACAAGGGACGACAACTCACTGGACACCGTGTATTTTTAGGACAGGATAATTATGGACAAAACAGAACACTCAACATTTCGACCACAAATGTTGTTTCAAATGGGCACATGCATTTTTTTTTCCTTTGCCAATACATATTTTTGAAGATTACTCTTAAAAGCAAACACGGTCTGACAGATTTAATCACACGCACTCGGTTTGCATTACCATTTGAAATACTACTTTGTCTTTCTCCTGGCTGCACGTCCTAAATACGGTCCTCCCATTGGACGTAACAAAATCCACAGTGCCCAACGCCTCTGCAAGTAAAACAAACACACACACACACCACGAATTAACTCTCAGATAAATCATTTGAAGGCATCACTGCCTACAACACCTATTTATGTCAGAGACAGGGAAAAGTCTGTATGCCGTCAAAAAGACATTTTAAGAGGAACCCAATAACTCATATTTTCCGAACAGTTACAAAGATTCACAGGGTATCTTCCATCAGTGTCAAGAGATAAAAAAGTATCCAGGCATTTATAGCCGCTTTGTTTGAGTGGCACTGAACTTCAGTTTTTCTTTGCACTGTAGATAATCACGTGAATACAATGAATTACAAAATATCTGTTATCAGTTTTAACAACCATCGCCAACCCCACACTGAGCAGCATGGTGATGTATGATCAAAAACGTGCCATGATCAAGACTTCATGGCGAGGGCTTCATCCAGCAGTGAACTGACAATGTATAATTTTTTATAAGTAGATGCATAATAATTGCATTTTTCTAGCATAATTTATACTAATAGATTCCACTAAGGACTACATTATTTATATACGAGCCAAATCCTATTCATAGCAACTACCACGCAAATTAAAATCCTCAGATAACAATAATAATGAATAGAGAAATTAAGAAATTGCACGAAAACAAAAGGCACAAACAAGAAAAAACAATATTGCAACAGAAAAACAAGTCCATTAAGTCACATGCCACACCAGTAAGTTGTCACGTGACCAATCACCTAGGAACGTACTGTTCCGTTTGAGGGTCCGTGCGTGCCAAACGGTTAGGATCGTTACCAAACTTTACTGGATACAATTATACTATCAATTCCGTGACATTTGCAATTGATAATGCATCCCGTAAATGGTTATCGAAAAAGAGAATACATTATTTACATCCTCAGTGGCACACACTGAACATGTAATCCAGCACCCTATACTGATGAAAAATGTGTTTAAAAGAAACAAGTGTGCATTTATTTAAGGTTTAGCTTGATTATCACGGGTGAAATAGGCTTGCAATAATGTAACGGCAGTACCGATCTAATACACATTGTAAGACTAAGCAGCTAGTGTGGGGAGGGGGGGGGAACAAGGCAATATGTTCACACCTCTGGAGAAAAATCCAAACAGATGTCACCACTTTATGCCACGGGCATACTGCAAACGAGACCTCGCATCGCTGCTGTTCACCCTCGGTAGAAATTTGAATCTAAAAATAACGGTGGGCATGGATTTTTTTTTTTAAGTGTAATCACAAGATGTGTGGTGCAAGTGCGTTCTGCTAATACCTCACATTAAACGTCTTACTGAAAACCAGGGACCCGCATTGACAGCTGAGCAATGCATCCATTTCCTGAGACTTTTGGAATGAAAATATTTTTTTTCGAGGTAACTCTGATAAGTGGCAGTTGGGTTTTCTTTAATTCATGAGCAATTCAAATTCATTTGTCAAATTCACGTGGTTTTTATCGCATCACGGGCACTTTTAAAAGTTTGCAACGGGGGATAAACTCTCAACGGATACAACGTTTTGATAGATGTCGTGGAACGTTTCAAAACCACCTGTGTGGCACTACGCACATTCAGACACAAGATGCATCTGTAAAGTGCAGTCGCAGGCCTGTATTAATTTGGCCCTGAGGAAATATTCATATTTGCTACGAGCTGTTGAATGATGAATTGTGTTTTCCAGATTATTTATTTAGCTGTATCCAATAAATGTATTTGCATTGCACATACTCAGGGGGCAGAAATTGCGAATGTGTATATTTCAAGGTACGGTCGATGAAATTCCTCATTATATACCCACAGGGAGAAAAATCAATTACGGGCAGCAGTCTGATATGATTATTTTCATGATAAAAGACAGAAATAGTCATCTACAGCGCACATATTTACTACGATTTGACCCTTGGGATACCAACACTTTAACACCTTTCTGCACAAACGTAGCTTGTGCTTGCCTTCACGAAAGAAAGGTTTGGTGAGATGGACGTTTTTTTTTCTCTCTTTACTCTTAAAGAAGGACGCTAAGTTAATGTAGGCGTGATAACGATTCAAAGATCAAGACACTGCACACAGCTTCCAGTAGCCAAGAAAGAACATTCCTTCTGCTCGTGTTCCCGTAACATGATCAGTCTTAAGATTAAGGAAATTAAACGTCGCCCTCTTCTTAATTGGCAACCACTTCAAATGGTTTACACAAATGAAAAAAAAAGACAATGCATGAAAATATTGCGTTCTTTGTCACAATGAGAAATGGGAATGCACTTCACAGACATGAAAAAAATATTTCAACGTCATTTCTATTGTCCAACTTACACAGAACCAATAATAATATTCATACACGTATACTTTATTTCACCCAATGAGAATCCCACTAGACAGAAAGGTCACATTTTTGGACAGACCTGGGCCGCAAAGCGATACAGTAAAAATATAAACAGATATTGAAGACATCTAACATCAAAAAAATGCGATCAATACAAACACCAAACAATATAGCATTTAATACATTAACAATAAACAATGCAATACTGCATCTATTTTAAAATTAGAACAACTTCCAAGAGCTAACTATGTGATGAAGTGTTTGAGATGTGCTTTGTAGACGTTGTAAATGTGTAAACTCCTGTGAAAAGCTGCTCTTACATCCCTCCTGCTAACACTTCAAACATTATTTCACATAAACATCTGCGAGTTGGCCCCGATTGTAAAATCCCAAAACAAATAACTTGGTGATACAGTACACGTCTCCTCTTATCCAAGTCCCTATTAAGAGTGCTTCCAATAATCCGTGAAACCCAGGCGATCCACACACCTTCCTATAATTGTTGAGCATTAATGCGATGGCCCTTTATCAGAGCCATTTATGTGGACAATTCAAGTCAGAAGTAGTCTCTGGGAGGCATTACATTCTGAATCATGCATCCGTGTGTGGATAAGAGGAGTGATGCAAACGTATCCCTGGTTTACCACTCCGATAAAAATTTTAAAAATGCACGCGAAACACGAACATCAGGATCCACTCCCAGCACACCCCACAGCAAATTGGACAAGGAGAGTTTTCCTATAACGTGCTTACGAGTGCGGAACAACACCACCACCACCCACGTTTCTTAGCCTTCAGCCCAGCCGAGCAACGTCCGTGAACCGACGTTCGAGAGTTAACTAACCGTTTTCGGTCCTCGTGCACTGCAGCATTTTCAGATCAATGAGCTCCTATGGGCAGAACGCAAGGGTTTCAAAAAGAAACAAAAAATTAGCACCACAGGGCACGGGGACGGGGAAGCTACTCGGTGGCTAAGCAGCGTTACGTTAATTCCAGCCGGGAATGACGACATTACTCACCGGTGATCAAAAAATCCATATATCCGCTCATTTAAATTGTCGTAAATATCACATAATTGTACTCGACAGGCTCGAAAACACAATGTAATTACAACGAATCATATTAATCTAAAGTGATAAAGTATGTCATTTGTGTGGGGGGCGGGAGGGGGGGTTGTTTAAGATGCGGTTTCAACATTTTAATTTGAGCAATGAAAAATTATGTCAACGAGGGGTCGTGATATACGTTGCTAAAGTTGCGTATTTCCATAAGTTAATTGTGTCAAAGCATGAGAAATTATGACAAAATGCAATAAAATATCACTCGGCACATTAGAAAGACATTCAGTGTGATGAAAGAAAATTAATGTCCTGCACCAATGCCACACACACCATCCTTCTCATTATGGCCAAAGCACAAAACGTCCAAACCAATTGGAAACATTAAACATATTTAATTATTCCCCCCAACATTAGCTGTTTAAACAGGACATTACACCACTGCATCTTATTAATAAAGGGCATGTTAATTTCAAACACTGACATGGCATTTTGTTACAACTCAATTAAATTAATATACATTTTAAATTAAATTTCAATAATGCAAGTCTAATAATGTCACAAAGGCTCGAGAAAAGTTAAAACTTTAGTAAACGCACAAGGAAAGAATTGAGGTTCGGTGAACGGTTTCGTTTACGGAAGATATCAACGAGGAGCATGGATATTCATCTGTTCAAAGAGACTTTTGGCTGCTTTCAAAGTAATTATTACAAAGCAAACGCTTTGTCCAATACAAATAGTATGCACTGTGGAATGCCAAAATTAGTGTAAAGAAAATCTGAATGTTATGTAATAACGCAAACAGTATACTGGTGATAATTACTCAAACGTCTAACTATTACGTTTGTATGGTTGACTCGGTCATCTTTGAAGAATGTAGTTTAAATCTAAATGAGTTTTCACCTGGTTATGAAGATATGTTTATAATTTGAGTGGAGTGGTTGCACAGTGCTTAGCGCACTGCACAATGACCCTTATTCGATCTCCTGGCACGGTTAACATCAGCGCTAAATAATAACTTAACCAGTACTAGAGGTGCCTCCTCCTTCACCAATCCACACTGACCATCGTGGTGAGGCATGGTCAATCGATCTCTACGAGTGACGTGGCGTGGGGATATCATTGACCAGCAGTGGATTGAAAAAAGCCTGTGGACATTTTGAAATCACGTCTTAAAGCCTTTTTTGATACACCAATTCCTCGTTTAACATGGTAGATGCGTTCCTGAAAAGTGCCCCGTCAAGCAAAAACGCATTAAGCGTGGAATTACCGTACACAATCAGCCTGCAATCACCCCACAACGGGACAGAGAACTGAGATGAGGGTACATGGGGGGGGGGGGGGGGCGTACTGTATCAATCCATGCGTATACCCAGAATTCCCAAACCGCTCAGCTAAACAATCCGGTGTCGACACTCAGAAACAGTGTTATTTATCATTTACACATTTTTTTTTAAGATTTGCAGAGAAACTTTGTTTGTAAATTTGACTTTAAAATAAGTGATTTTTTTTTTACATGGACAAATCCTTGCCTGAGCAGAGTGAAAATAAAAATATTTCATTATAAAAACCTTGAACCAGTTTAATATAATAAAATTGTAGTAATGTGTTATGGGTTTAAGTGCAACGGGACTATATTCACACAATGTGGAGCATCCTAGACGCCCCATAGCTTTCACGGTCTGGTATAAGCAATGATTAGTCTGCACAACATGTTATGCAACTCAAGAATGTCGATGTTTGGTCTCCAAAACACCACAGGGCAGAAGGTAGTTTGCGGAGGGTGGCACAAAGTAGAACCACTCCACAACGATATTTTCCCAATTTAAAAAAAATAGGAGAGGTTTGGTTGGAAGAGGGCATCAAGGTCTTGTTCTCAAGATAACAGTGCAATTTTACAATCATTACGTGCATTACCCATTTCTCTACCAGCCTGACTTTCCACTGCCTCACTGGTGAAAGTAAAATAAAACAATTTGACAGTGAATTGGAACACATGACACATGCCCTCCAAAGCACAGCGGGGCCAAATGCTGCTCTACGCATCACATACTGCAATGTAGGAATAACTGAACATAATGTCCGCCAATATAAATGAACCAAAATGTTCCACCGGATCACAAATGACTTTCAAAGAAATCATTGGAAAATTGCAAAATAACTCCGGAGATTTTTTTTTTAAGAATTATTCACTTTCATTGCAAAGCTAAAATCTTACCACAACCAGCCAGCTGAGCATCTTAACTTAATCAGCACAGTAATGTAATATTTAAATCGTCAAAAAGGCAGCAAAGGTTTTTTCTGTTCCATTTGGATATATCGACCATGTCACCCTGAGAAACTCCTGACGACAAACTTCGCCAGGGCAGGTGATGAATCAGGGCACCCTCTGGCGAACCACGGCTCGCCCTACATGGTAACAAAGTGGGGAGTGAATTTAAACTCCCAGAGCTACGGCACCGCAAATTCCGAGAAGCTCGCGCGGAACGACGACCTCGCAGTAGACAATGTCGGCTCCATAATCGAGGGCGAGCAGGCGCGTGGGCAACGTTCCGATTCCGCACCATGGGCGCCAACAGCAAGCGGCCGGCAAAATTCAGCCGCAAAGCCTCGACCGCCACAGCCATCCTCCCCCTCCGCAGTTTGCTGCGAAGGCAGAAATGACACAAACAACGCAGTTATTTAATCATCATCGATTCACAATTGCGCCCACCATGCATCACATCTCGACGTGCCAGAATGTTTTTAAGTTTATGTGATGGTGATGGTTGTAAGTTGTGCAGCAATTACTAACTGGGCTGAGACCATCAACTTATGACAATTAAAAAACTTTAAAATGTGCTTCTGCAGCCGTCTGATATTAGGAAGCCACTGGAGCTACGGGCTTTTAAATCATCGGCTGGCTACATGCCGTGCAAAAGAAGTTCAACATACAGAAAGACATTCATAACAAAAGGATGCCCATATTGAAACCCAGGATATCAACAGGGACAACGCAGCACTCTGACCTCCGAGCGACCTGGCCACCTCGACACAGCACCGTAAAAACATATGAACAACAACACTGAATGCGACATTTTTCTGTTACATAATTAACATAACAATATTGACATCTGACGGAATGGCTGTCTGTACAGTGGGAAGTCCATATTCAAAAAGTACAATATTTTATATTAAATATGTATACCAGGTATTTAGCAAATAAACATTGCACTATAAATGGCTTTTATACAAGACTAAATAAAAAAAAACCACGACGTTTCGGAGGCAACACAAGCTTCCGTCATCAGGTGAGACAACCACAGCAAAAAAACAGAATTACGGTAAAGTTACCGACGTGACTTTACCGAAAGAACCAAAGAGTATGGATCCTTGCAGTCACGAAAACTTCAAATCTAGAATTAAATTAACCAACTTCAACACGTGTGGAGGCTTACTGAAAAATGTCGCTGCTCTTAAAGTATTGCAGCAAATCATCCCCACATATGGAGGTAATACAGGGTGCTTCTAAAAAATGTTAACACTTCTAAGAATTTGCAACAATGCCACAAGAAATATGCCGCCGGGCTTTGGACACCACCTGGAGAAGATTCCAAGTATGTGTTGACAATGATGGGGAACAAGTGGAAACTGACTTTCTGAAACTATTTACATACATTTATTATCATGTTACAGTGTTTTATCCGTTATTTTACCATTAAAAACGTTAGTCCCATATCAATACAAAAACTAATTCTAAGCACCCTGTATAATTTACTCCATTCACCAAATCAACCTCCTCTCAGCAATACCCCCAGTTTCCAGACAATACACTTTTGTTTCCAAGTTCTTCCAGGACACACGAGTGGGTGCGTTGATGGACGTTGCATAACCACGTCTAACAGAACAAATACAATTGCTGTTGGCGTCTGAAACATAGCTTGCGATAAACACATATCACATTATAAGAATAGGTTTTATCCTTTGTGCATATTATGTATATTACCAGAGCATGTTTTTTTTTAATATATGTTTACCACAAGCACGCGTGGTTAATGCAGACTTGATTCCTCGCAAAAGGTTTCTGTTTGGTGTCCGAACATCTTAACACCTGTTTAATTGCCAGAAAGGGTAACACCTTTTCTTATACTTTGATACCGCCAAGAAATATCACGCATATCACATTAACTTATCTTGCGCGCGTGTGTTCTCGTGTCATATCTGGAGCAGAGATGCCATTCCATTTAAAGCTTTCAGCCACGTGTGACTCCTTTAGCTATCGGGTCCGTTCAGCGTGTAACGAACGAATTTACATCTCATCCGAAGACATTTAGAAACTCGACATGACGTACAGCGGTGAGCCACGAAGCAAATCAGCTTGAGAACCCCCTTGAATAACGCGGAACGCACATGACCGTGCGCTAGTAAACACGGGCGAGCGCTTTAAGACGTCCGCATTAAAGAAAACCCCAACGCGAGTGGCGACGACAACGTGGCGAGACCTTCATCCAGCAGTAGACGGATCATGACCGACTGAGGACGATGAACACACAACTCAACAGCTCTCCTACGTACGAATATCCGCTGTTGCATCTCTAAGCGGACAGGCGCCGTATCAGAACGTTCTTGTGATGTCCGCATCTATGCCAAGAGTGACGTCCACGGAGTGCGCTAATGACATGCTCCATCACAAGCCGTGAGCTAATTAAACAAGATTGAAGAGCGGTTGTCTGATGCCCGTATCACAAACGGGGTAACTACAGGTGCTCCGATTGGGGGCAAGAACATACTTTGAAGTAATAATGTCAACACCAAATACGTGGGCAAATACAGCTCGGCCAGTGCGGCGTTAACTAGACGTTGCTTTGCACCGCGCTCGTTACATTCAAAAAGCACGAGACACCAAAAGCGTGCTTTCGCGATGACGGTGTGTATGGCGAGGTAAGAAGGACGCCTTCAAACACGCGGCGGATACGTTCGGCCAGGGGGGGTCGGGCAACCTGCGGCTTCGGAGCCGCATTCGGTGACTCTAAAGAACTGCCGCTTCGCGACGTCGTTATTTAATCAAGAGGACCACCACCGTCTCGTATTCACCACGCAGCTGCACTGAGGCTCTTGAAATAGTGACGATTCGAAGGAATAAAAATGCCTCTTCTTATTATTATTGTGGTTGCCGACCCCCTGTGTTCGAGGCGATGGAGGGGGGAGGGAGAGAAACTCTGAAACTCACTCGTGGTACCGGCAACTCAACAGCAGCAGCACCAGCAGCAGCAGCAGCGTCAGAATGCTGCCACCACCACCAACACAAACACCACCAACACCGCCACCACGTGTCACGCGCTTCTCACTTTCCGTAGTCGAACAACCAACAACGCCACCTCCCATTGGTCGGGGAGCGCCCGGGCGCGCGCGCGAGCAACGAGCGTTCTGATTGGTTCGCGACGCGGTGACCGCGGGGAGGGCGGGGGAGCTCCATGGCAACGCGCGGGTTTCTGTTTCTCAGGTTTCTGTGGGCGTCGCGGTTTCTTGGGTTTCAATTGCGGAGTGCGTGGTGGTGATGGGGAGCGGTGGGGTAGTGGTGAGCGCCACGCTGCGCTCCGAACCCGGCAGCCCGAGTTCGACGATTATCTGAGTCGGTCCTGGGTCTCCCCTAGGTCGACTCAGCCTCAAATTAGTACCTGGTGCGGTGCTTAAAAAAATCGCCACCAGGGGAGACAAAGGCGGCCGGGAGTGGTGTTGGCCACCCACCCCCAAATGAACAATGCGGAAACGGTGTTGTGATGTCATGTTCACAGTGAAAGTACTCCGTTCTGTTAGTTGCTAAATTGTAATATGTAACATGCGGTGTATGAATGAGAAATCAGGTTAATTCTGTGATAATTGTCCGACGAAATCATAATGACTTGGTTTTCGTGTTGGTGCGATCGTTACCGTCGTAAATGAAAACGGGCAAGTGTATAGTTGTGGTTAATACTAAACATCGTAAATCATTTAAAAAGCAAATTTAATTATTTTACGAATGTATTTGTACGCATCGTCATCAAAATGGATGTCATGTTGTAACTTCAATTGTAGAACGTAAATTGTATTTTAAGTGTCGATTCATATTACACAATTTTAAATGTAGTTTGTTAATGTGTTTAGATGAGTAATATACACGTTCGCCACACATGGGGATGAATTGCCTTAACTCTTCTCTCAAAGTAGAACAACTTTCAACGAGGCTAAACCTTTACAGGCCATAATTCTAGATTTGATGCTTTCGTGACTGCAAGGATTCATATTCTTAGGTTTTTTCGGTAAAGTCACGTAGGTAAAACATCAAAATTAATAAAAATTAAATAAAATTTTGTTTTATTCTTTATTTTATTTTGAAAATAAAATAAAATTTTGTTTCATTTTATTTTCATTAATTTTGATGTTTTACCTACGTGACTTTACCGAAAAAAACTAAGAATACTTTACAGGCCACTAGGTGGCCCAAATGTTGCTTGTGCGCCTGCGTGTCAGTGCCACGTGCACCGAGGAAGGACCCAGAGGGCACGAGACCACAGAGGAGGAGAGGACACTTTGAGGGGTGGTGGGTGGCTTTCAATTCCCTCTGCGCCAGGGCCCATGGCAGACAAAGTCACTCCGCTGATGCGTGGAAGCAGCCCCCCCCCCCCCCGTTACTCACACCATTAGTAAATCAGTAAAAAAATTGGGGGGGGGGGGGGGGTTAGGTCATCGTGCAGTGTACAATGTCGATGTTTAATTGAAGCCCTCCACCACCCAACGGAGCCGGATAAAAAATAAAAGTTGTCATGTAATGGGCAAATTATGCCACACTTGATTTGGGTTATGAGCAAAATAATATGAAAATTTATTGAATAAAAAAATTACATTTGGTTTTGCTGATAGGCCAAATCGATTGGCTTCTTTGCCCACGTGACGGCTTGATTTTATTGACTGTGGTGGTGGAGGGTTATCGTAAAACGATTTACATTCCGACCCTACAATCTTAACCCAAAAGAAACAACTTGTGAACGATTCCCCGATTGTACTTAGGACTCTTATCATGCATGAACTCAATATGATCCTCAATACCTACTACCCTAAATAAAAAAAAAACATTGTTGGCAACGTTTCTGGCAATGGCCCTTTATCATAGCAGATATAAAAGCCAGAGAGAGCTTGAGTGAATAATAGATAAAGATTGTGGTATATACACCATGGGGATACAAAAAAGTGTAATTTCAAGAATGGTTCTAGTTGAACGGTCTTAAATTGACACGAAGTTTTTTTTAATCATTGAGTACTTGTAGAAATGTTTTTTTTTATCGAGTTCATGAACAACTTGTTTATGAAATGCCAATAGAGATTAGCTTTTTCCGTGCGCGTGTTAGAGGATAAGTTGTAGATTGCATATTCCTTAGCTCTACCATGCATGCTTAGTACATGCACTGAATATAATCACATCTACTAAGGACAATTATGCAATTTGTCTGAAGCTATAATTATAATAAAGACATTATAATTTCTCTGGCGATGTGCACGATGGATTGTAAAGCTCCAGGCGATGAGATTAAGCGAAATGCGTCTTGAGCAGTTAACTTCAATGTGTTCCAATCAGCGACGTGAATCAGTGCTTGTGCCAAAGCATCAAACCGACCCCTTGATTGAAAGCAATAGTTAAATACTCATTTATACTTACATAGCATATCTCCACATTTGTTTAAGCAAGCAAACTCAGGAATGATTTCGACCTTCTGGGTCTCATCAGTAGTTAAGTTTGTTCTATCCGAGGCCCTGTTCGCTGGGAAAAACATTGTACAAAATGCAACACTTATCGACAACAGCCCAGGTGCCACGATACAACACGTGTCCCTTTGGCGCTTCGAATTGTAATATTAATTCCGATTCTTCTTTGGAACGGCCGATGTAGATGCAGAGCAACAACTACAATTTCATCATTCAGATGGTCAATTACGTTGTCGTTTTGACATCAATTTTATTTCTTAATGGACTGTTTACAGAACCTTAATATACCACGAATCACTAATGTATCCCGAGAACGTAACACATAAACACAATACTGTTTCGTGTAGACAGGCGCAGTGTGAACTTCTGTATATACAATAACTGGTGGGATGCACAGTGGCCTTACTACTCTGGCCGATTAACCATAACAAGGCACAAGACTAATGGCCCATTCAATTAGGTCAAACGTCTAAGCCAGTAGTTTAGGACAATCCCGTAAATTGGTGTTCTTCATCTGCCATTGCCACTTCTGAAATTGGGACATTAGTACTCTTTTCCCGAGTATACACTTTAGCAGCTTAATAGTTGGTTATTTTGCAACGTGCGCTTTTACGAGGTAGCTCCTTCTCGGCAGCTGAGTCTGGAATTCTCTTCCATCTAAACTCTGTGTAGTTGAGGAAACTCAGCCCTTGTTCAAGTTTTCATGTTCATGTACATATTTTTATTTTATATGTTACGCTTTGTCTTTCCTGTAAGTTCTGGAGATGCGGTTGCGTTTATATGGAATTGTAAATTATGTTGTATATAATTATGTAGGAGCATACGATATGTATAGAATTTGTGTGTAAGTTTCCAAAAATGTGTATTATTTTAATGACTATTTTGCTTGACGTAGAAAGCGTATATTGTTAAGCTACTAAATATGTTCAGGATAACAGTACTAATGCCATTATCGGTAGCAGGTGGTACCAAGGTAAAGGCGTACCATTGTTTTGCACATGCCCAGATATTTAACCCTCACCCTGCATACACACTTAATGCATTTTTTGTTTGTTACCCCCTGTACGTATGCATTCCTATTTGTGAATAAATACTGTATTATCAATACATGTCACCTTTAACCGATATACAGAATAGAATTCGTAAAGGTCACTCACTCATTATTAAATGTCTTCCTTTGGATATGTTGCTTTGTGACACATGTTCATACGTCTAACACTGCGCACAGCATTTACTGACAAATGCAGACCCTACGTTGCACTGTACTATGTAAGTCACAATGAGCATCAAGACTTGCAGGACCACTTAAATGTTAAGCTGACAATGGTACAATCTCTTACCATCAAGGTTGGCAAGTTACAATTATCTGACACATTCTACACAGTATATAAAATACATGGCCTACAACATGTAGGCTACCTTGTGTTTATATAATACTCACAGTTAACAGGACAAGACAAATACATGTTGGTTTTTTTTTTCTTATGCGTTAGCATTCCAAAGCTTGAAGCAGATCATAATACAGAATATATAACACGGTATTTGAAGCTTCGAACGTTTTTCATGTACAACATGTGATTTTATACGAATCACAGTGGTGAATTACCGGGTGCAAACCAGCACCTTTCAAGACATCGTCTTACAATATCTCAAGCCTCATCGTCATCTTTGCGTGCACGCAAACACTTGTCCTAGAATCACCGACGGTCTGATACGTTATGGGACGAGATTCACATCTTGACAAAACGGCCAAGCACATCGTCTGGGCGATTTGCTCCATTACTGTCAGAGCAGATTTTGGTACGGTTTTTATAATGTAAACAAAAACTTTGCTCTTTTTCACCAATGGGTTTGAATGATGGTGGCAAGTGTTGTCTTGTTAAACTATGCCTTTAAAACTGAAAACTACTTACCTGCAGTACTTCTATTTAAATACACTATCGAAACAATTATTGACACCCCTCTGTCAATCATGGTGTTTCTCAGTGTGGATTTGTGAACACACTTTGTAAACAGTACATACAATAGTACGCGTTTTCAATGCGCTGTTCATATTGTAACAAGCGTTTATACCAATGTTACTCTACAGAGTAGTGAGTCGCCGCTGCTCTTATCAACATACAAGCGGTAGGTGGGGACTATGGCTTAACCGCAAAAAAAACCTATCTGCACAGATGCATACGGACAAGAGAAGTATCAAACAGGAGGAACTAACGGTGCAACGCATCTCATCTGCTAAATGTCTGCAGGTAATAGATTTGTCATCGATTGATCCTGGCTGCAGACATTGGTAGGTCACATAATAATGTAGATAAGAGAGCAGTTTCACTGTATTATGTGTCCCGTTATGACAAATAAAGGACCTAGGTCGTGTAGGCAGTTTGAGCAGCTTGGATAAGACATGATCCTGCCCATACCCGAGCATGGAGTGCATTCTCTTGTTCAGCTCTTCTGCGCATTCGTCCTCGCCGCTGCGCTTGGACATGACATGACCACAGAATGATCCGCGCCAGGCGGGTCGCGGCGTTGATGTGCGCGGTGGGATGGAGTCGCCAAAAATAGATGAATGAATTACGATTTTGACTTCCGTTTATTCGGGACCCCGGGGTCCCGCCATACATTTCATCAGTCAAAATGTGAATCTGGCCCATAGATTTTGATGAGCAGCAAGCGCGGTCGAATGACTCGCACACGGTCCGTTGACAATTCTGCAGTTTTGATTACAAAATACATCTCATGTCTCACTTGATTGATTGATAGCCAGCGGCGTGCCATAGCTCCAGTTCAGTGAGCCAGTGAGCTCCTCCTTGGGTGCTGTAATTACAGGTGACATGAGCAAGTGATCCACTAATCAAGTGGAGTCATATTAAAGCAGAGGTGATGTCTCATGCACCAGTGGGTGCTGGGCTTGTCACCGGACTTGGATGGCTGCACACATCTCTCGGCCTGGAAAGCCTGCGGTGGAGCTTCCATGCCCACCTGAACTGGAGCCATCGCACGCCACCTCCAATAACGCGCGGCCGGGGCCACTATCCAAACGACGCTGACGAAGTGTCACCGGTGTGCTGACGGCCGCTACGTGCGGTGGCTTCGCAGGCTACGGGTCAACAGCGACAAGTTTATCGAGAGGGTGTTGCGATGTGTGTTCTCCACGCTTCGCCACGCTTGCGTGCGTTCGAAAGTGTCGCCGCTCATATTTGTCTCCTCGCTGTTGGGAAGAAAAAGGGACGGATTTACTCCATCGGTCTTGAACGGCTGGAGACACACGGGCACGTGGGGACCATTCTGAGTGCCCTTGGGGACAGCTATGTACGTGTGTGTATGTTGAACTTCTTTCGCACCGTACGTAGTCAATCGTGCTAATCGGAGGTGCAGGGGAAGGACAACAAACTAAACACACAAAAATCTGTTCCATTGAGGGTCCGTGTTAAATAGCTATGGGTAGCCTCGTCAAGGCTGTTAATTGTGGGGGGCACAGCATATGACTTGCCATTCCGTACAAAAGGTTGGGAGCGTGGTGGTGGTGATGATGTTTGGCAGCTGCCTCCCTTGTCCCACTATTCCCATGCTCATGTAGACAAAGTTGTCCCACATATATTGTGGAGTGTAATGCTGCTGTGCGAGGAATGCTGCCGTGTAAGTGGGGTCTTTGTACACAAGTAAAACAAGCCTCCCAGCTTGTGAATCTGTTTAAGAGCCACTGCAGTCATCATGTCATAGACGAGTACCTCATAGCGGCTACACCGTTTCGCCTATGCTCACTTAAAATTCATCAAGGGACATAATACACATATAAATGAACGATCCATAAACAGATACATACTTTATACCCCTGTTGAGAAAGTGTTGACATGTCAACAAGAACTCTGCAGTATTCATAAGCACGTTAAGAAATATATACAGAGGACATGAACTTCGAATTTCCACCAACAAACCACCATCACCACTGCGGGTAGTGAGTGTGTGACGTGTGGGTGTATATATATATATAGAGAGAGGTGAGGTTATTGACTCAGGGGCAGTAAAAGTCGGCTCATGTCGACATTAACTGAATATTTACATTATCTCAATGCTCATTCTGTGTATTACTCTCCCATTCAATGTGGTCTAGTTGTAGGTGAAGGGAGTGCACGTGTATATGTGCGGATGTCACGCGTGCACTACATGAGCCGACTCTGGCTACTTGCTTAGTGAAAGAACAGTGATGGGACGCATGGTGCCCTAATAGGTGCCGGTGGTGCCCTAGTACGGGCTGGTGGTGCCCGAATAGGTGCCGGTGGTGCCCTAGTACGGGCTGGTGGTGCCCTAATAGGTGCTGGTGGTGCCCGAATAGGTGCCGGTGGTGCCCTAGTACGGGCTGGTGGTGCCCTAATAGGTGCTGGTGGTGCCCGAATAGGTGCCGGTGGTGCCCTAGTACGGGCTGGTGGTGCACGTGTGCGTGGAGGAGAAATTCTCGAGCCGGATCCGTGTGCTCTTGGCCTTTAGCGAGGAGCTCACTGGCAGCTGGCAGCTGAAGACCTGGCGGTAGGCCTTGCGGAAGTTCTCCGAGAGGAAGGCGTAGATGATGGGATTGGCGCAGGAGTTCCCGTACGAGAGGCAGTGGGACACGATGCGGAACGCGAAGGAGGCGCTGGTCAGCGGGAAGGAGCCGTAGAGGACCCACATGTGAATGACGTGGTGAGGCAGCCACGATATGCAGAAGACGGCCACCACCACCAGCACCGTCTGCGCCGTCTGTGTAGCGAGAACAAGCAGCGGAGGCAGCAGTAGCGACGGTCAAAGCAGTCGTAGCAGCAACATCAGAAGTAGCAGCAGCAGTAGCAGGAACGGGAATGTGGGATAACATCACTATCACTGAGAATGATTTCACACCGCAGGACATTCATGTCTTGACGTTTACATTAACTATTTATGCCAACCAATGTTGATGATGTAGGACCTTTGATATAGCAGGCAGCCGAGATCACAATTTAAATGTAGCGAAAAGGTCAATTTAAGAAGTGTGGTAATATCACCGCATGAGGGTGCTTGGAAAGTTACGGTTACACACTAAATCATAAAAAGATTAAGAATGCCCCTCATTAAACCAGCAAGGCCTTATTGAGTAGCAAGACTTGTTTGCATTGGAATGTTTGGCCAATTACTTCAATTAGTGTTTGGAACGTATTTATCTCAGGACGAGATAGAGCCGAGTAGAACAGCCACAGGGCTTCCAATCTTGCCATTGTGAGTTCAACTCCTGGTCAGGGTTGACAGTCAATCAGCCCTCCATGGTCAGTGAATGAGCAACACGTGGGAAAAATCATCAGCTCCTGCCCTGTGGAGATTCTGTTCCCCATTCTGTTCCCCATCACAGAGATGTCTAAGTGACAATTCACCAGCTTCCGTTTGAGCAGAGATACATCTTGGATTTGCATTGTCAGAATATTTGCCTACAATAAATTGCTTAAGAGCCAATAATTTAACATGTCGATCTATGTGAGGCTGCGTGACGAATGCATTTTCTTCATAGAACACGTAGAAATGAGAATGAAATTGCAATTACGTTTAGTCTTTCCAAGGGCAGTCATGATGTTTTACTCAGACGTTAAGCTCCGATCTCACGAATAGCATACAACTGCATGCAGAATAAATATATAATCGAATAGACGCAGCCATATGACCAAATCTCCTGCTTTCTCAGGGTCTCAAAAGATAAGGAAGATTGAGCCTTGATCAGTACTTGTATGGGAAGCCACCTGGACTTGCCAGGTGGCGTAGGCATGGAACTGTCAGGTGACCAGGAGATAGCAGTGTAGAGTGTTACCCCGCTTGTATGTGCGGTCCAGACATTCCAGTTTCCTCCCACGTGAAAGGCAAATACCCATCAATGGAGTTGGGCAAACATCCCAGTGTATGACTCTCCAACTCAGTGAGACTTTCCTTCGTAAATAATTGACATGATGATTGTGAGACTTTGTGTGCCTCCCAGATCTCCGACCCACAGGAACAACTTTGCAGGTTAACTGAGCATTTCTGTGATGTATTGGGGAAAGGGAACCCCCTCAGTTCCGATAACATCATGGGGCAAGGTGGGAATAACCCTGCTGGGGCTGCTATGCCTCAAATATTGGAAGAAGTAGCCACCCACTGTGAGTGGCTGGTTGAGGTGCCATCTGTTGAGGAAGTACGAAGGGCGATCCAGAGTCTGAGACCAGGAAAATCACTTGACAGAGATGATATCTCCCAAGCAAACTGCTGAGGGAGGATGGCGTTTATCTGCAGACTGCCCTATATGACATAATCACAACAGTCTGGACCACTGGACGGGTTCCGCGTGGTTAGAAAGACGCCCTAGTGGGCCCCCGCTTTAAGAAGGGGAACCGTACGGATTGTAACAACTACCGGGGCATCTCCCTCTTCAGTGTGCCAGTAAAGGCCCTTGCAAGGATTGTCCAATATCGATTTTCCAGGCACGCTGAGGAGAGGCTTGTGGAGCCCCAATGTAGTTTCAGGCTGGGGCGGCCCTGCACAGACGCCATATTCTGATACAGCAGAAGTGTAAAGAATTTCAACAGGACCTACATCTCTGCTTTATTAACCTATGATACCATCAATAGGCCAGGTCACTGGGGTGATTATCAGGTTCGTGAACGACTCTAGTGGGCAGTTGGAGGCCTTCTCCCTTCAACAACAGCGGAGGGCAGAGGAGCGAATACTCACGAGCAGAGCACCGGGCGGATAAAATGCAGCAAGTTGGCAGAGTGGGGAGCACAAGTGGTGCATCTGCCAGTCACCTCAGGCAGGCAGCCCAGGGCACATGAGTCTGTCCTGTGACCGTCTGCTAGCGAGACTTCAACACTTCACGTGGCCTCAAAGTGCACCTAGCCTGGCACAAGCACCGTGGTGACATCACCACCACTTAGTGGCGAATTGCGGTTGTTGTTGCCTCCCCTCGGTCGAAAGCCTCAAATGAGTATCTCTTGCGGTGTCTATTACATCACCAATAGAGAGACATAGGTGGCCAGGTGTAGTATTGGCCACCCACCCTCGCGTGTGCCTCCATAGGTGCTCGCTAACAGCACTTGCCCCCAAAAGGTCTGTTAGAGGCTATACGGGGCATCTTTGTTGATGAATTATTAGTTGTCAAAAACGTGTTTTGTTTTATTTCGGCCGGTGGGGTTACATTGAATGCGTGCACGTTACACATCAAACTTTTGAGCACACGCACGCGTGTCAATGCAAAGTCCGTTTTCACGTGCACAAGTCACCTTTTTCTTCGAGCGCTGTGACTTCTTGGATATGTTGCGCACCTTTCTCTGCAGGTGTGTCAGCACCTGCGGCGGGGATAATGGTGAGGGATGCGGTCGTCGATAATTCGTAAACCATTCACTGGTGTGTTTGTGCACAAGGCCCTCCGTAGTAGAGGCGTACGGGGCCCAGGCAAACTCACACTCTGTCCCCCCCCCCACCCCCATGCCTTCAAACTAAACCGAAAGTCTTACATCTGACACCGTAACATGGAAGCGCAGTCCCCCCCCCCCCCAAGCGCGGGGCCCGGGGCAGTCGCCCCGATTCGCCGTAACCCCTCGGAGATGGCTCTGGTCATGCAGAGTCTTGGCACGAGCAATAGCGACAATGACGCAGACTGTCTCAGAGTCAATGCGGAGCGGTTGTTGATGGTTGTGCTTAAAGACTGGTGTTCATGACGAATGCGGTTAGTTTGTATTCATATAGATGCATTAATTCGTGATTGTGCATCGCGACCAATGCAGTCCTCTCGCAATGCAGTCTTTTCCTTTGTTGTTATTCAAAGCGGAATGCTCACATGGACACTGATTCTAATATAACGCACCGGCTAATCGTGTATACATAAGCATGCACGTAGGACCTGTGCAGTCATTATTTTTTGTATCAATCCACTGCTGGACGAGGGACATCCCCACGCCTGTGCAGGCCGTGAGGCGTGATCTTGACCATACTTCACGCCGGTGGTGCATGAAAGCACGCTATGCCGTTCAATGGGTTTGAATGCACGCAAGGCGGATGGACAATAAGCCTGTGCCTGGTGTTCACTCATCCAAGTCACGAGCACTATCCAGCCACGAAAGCCTGCTTAGCTTCCGAGATGTGACAACGTCGGCACTCTGCTGCGTATGTGCACATTAAGATGTAGGCGGCAAATGCAATTTTTTTCTCCAGGTGTCACCTTAATAAAGGACGAATGACAAATTAAACTGAACACATCCGCCACTAACATTGTCTCTAAAGGAAGACAATATCAAAGGCGACGATTCGGGCACTTGCCCTTCTCTGTCGTAACATTTCGCTCGGTAAAGAGCCTCGTAATCTCGACGAGCTTCTCATCTGTGTTTAACAAAGACGTAAACAAAAATCCATAAATCTTCACGCGCTTGCGGGCACGTGTGTGTAGGTGTGTACACACACGTGCCCGTGCGTTAAGGTGCAATTACATTCGTGTGTGTTTTTCCATGCTCCAAATTTAAACTATCATTGGCCCTCTCAGTGGATTATTTCCCAGCAGTGCAATTAAAAGTCACCGTATACACGAAAGTACTTCCAAATTAATCCAATTACGGTCTTTAATAAACTAAAGACTGCAGACGCCTCCACCTTAATGTACTTCACGTGCAATCAATCGACGGGAATCGCTCCCACAAGGCTTTTGTGAGCACTTTGTTGGGTAGTTTGGACGGATAATTTGATTCTTCTTCCCTGTAATGTCAAGGAGCGCATGTTTTTCCTGTTGGAGTGCTCAACATAAGCCCACACGAAAGGTCAATTTAAGACAAAAAAAATATGTCAAGAAGGAAGGCGACAAATCCATAGACGTCAGTCGTAAAACATTTCGCTTTTGCTAATTAAGCCTTACCTTTGTGCGTGCGCGCGTGTGTTTTAAGGGTGCATTGTGAGTGAGCCCAGCGTGTTTCAGAAAGTTCATTTAGCCTACTAATGCTGACAGGAAGCGCGTTATCACCCCTTTGTTCAGATAGGGAGTGATGTATTAATTATTGTATCCATCGCGAAGGTGGTTTACAAACACCAGCGGGTGGTGATGTCAGATATAGCATAAAGCGGTAATCTCGGAGAGGTTTTACGGCATTTCGGTTCATGTCCGCTATTCGATTCTTGCGTATGGCAATATGTTCAGGAGCCGATTGCCAAAGTCGATCTCTTATAGCCACGCCGCTGCTATGCAGCCTACGAAATGCATTACGTCCATAATTTGCATAATTGTGTCTTGCGAACCGCAGAATCGCTATGCATATATAAACGGTACTGAACGAGGAGTGACTGAAGCGATGTTACGTACGATTGACCGACAGTACTTCGATTGTTTGATTTTGGTATATGGCAGCATTTCACGATGACCAACTCTTGCGAACAACACCACAGGTTCTTTAATTTTCACTCTAAAGTTTTTTTATGCTGAAATAATCGCGCTGCATCCGGGATCGAACCCAACCCCCCCCCCCCCCCCCTCCTTAGGCTTAGCAGAGAGCGCGAAGAACACGAACCCAGCAACCAATCGACGCCACAACATTCCTTCACAAAATAAACTCTCTCCTTCCATCGATATAAGCTATGCAAATATATATATATATGTGCGTATCTCTACTCCTCCACTTCGGGGCGCGCAACTCACGCTGACGTAGCAGCAGGAGATGAGCAGCAGAGGCAGCAGGTAGCCGAAGATGAAGATTGCCGTGATGTAGGCTCGCCTCTTGGATGCCTCCGCCTCCCAGCAGAAGAACTGGCCCGGGTGCGAGTAGTTCACTCCGTCAACCAGCATCCGGTTTTGGGCGCAGGGGATCGCGGCTACCACGGACAGCGCCCAAATCACGGCCACGCCGGCGAGCGCGTTCCGCGTGGTGCGCAGCACGGGCGAGCGGTGCGAGTGGACCACGGCGATGTAGCGTTCTACCGACATCGCGGCCAGCGTGAAGATGCTCACGAGCATGAACACGGTGACGAAGTAGTGCACGGCCTTGCAGAGGAAGGCGCCGAACACCCACGTGGGCAGGACGTAGATTGTCGACTGGAAGGGCACGCACACCATCAGGAAGGTGAGGTCGGCCACGCTCAGGTTGAGGATGAACGTGTTGGTCGTGTTGCGCTGCACCCGCCGCGACTTGCGGCACAGCAGCACCACCAGCACTAGGGTGTTGCCCAGCACGCCCAGCAGAAAGATGACGCCGAAGACCGCCGGCACGATGATTTGGGTCAGGTCCATTCCTTCTTCGTCGCCGCTTTCCTGCTGCTTCTCCTGGTGGTGGTGATGCCCCGGCCCGAGCGACCAAGTGACGTTGCCAAACCCGTCCGCGCTTGAGTTGGTGAAATTTACTCGCGCGTTCTCCATCGTTCCAGCGAACGAACGCAAATGAGAGAGAGAGAGAGCAGCGAGGAGTGCAAGAGGTCGAAGAGGAGAGGGGACAGGGAATGAACGACGCCACTGTGCGTCCTATATCTGCGCGCAACCGTCGATGAATCCCGCTCCGCAATCACGCGCCGGTCTTAAAAAAAAGAAGCATTTTCGCTCGTGCGCTCAGCGCATTCTCTCGAGGAGAGCGCGAGGGAGAATTCTCCACGCCGGATGATGAAGCATCTACTCCGATTTGCTGTGAGGGGGGTCAAGCGGTGTTCACGCGTGTGCTCGCGGGCTGCTTGCTCACTCACGGTGGGTAACACGCGGTCGCGTCGCCCTTTGAGCAGCAGCTGTTGCTGCCGCCGCCGCTGCTCTACGGACACGTGCGAGAGATCGAGACTCGCCCACTCTCAAGTCGCCACCGCTACTGATCGATGCAGCGGAGAGCAGAGACGAGCGGACGGGAGTGCGTCACGCGAAAGCGCGCAAAAGCGAGACCTCTCTTCCTTTCCTCTCCCCTCCTCTTCGCTCTACCCTCTCTCTCTGTGTTCACGGCAGCCCCTGTCTGACACCTGTGCGCTGAGATGAAGCGAGGATTTTCTCGCTACGAGCGCCGGCGCGCGTTCCGAGAAGCCCTGCGGGAGCCGAGGCGGCGACGCGGCGCTCCGCCGGACAAGTTGCGAAGAAGGAAGAAAAAAAGAGCGCATCGGAATATCTCGTGCCGAGCGCGCGGAGCCGACAAGTGGCTCCGGTGCGTGCGTGAGTGACAGCTATAAAGAGATGGACTGCCTGGGACAGGGTGGAGGGGGTGCGTGGAGGGAGCGAATCACAGGGGGGGGGGGGGACGGGGGGCGGGGGGATACAATTAACGCGTGAAAATGCGCCAGCGATTCAGGGAAGGAAAAAGCGCCCGCACACCAAGCACGTGTTCGGCGATGCGCCTGTGCAGCCGACTCAATGGACAGTTGTGTCCGACCCTTGTCCAGTAACACCTTGTCTGTGTCGGTGGTTCAGTGCACAGCGGCACACCCCAATCTTGAATGCACACCCCTTATGATGGAGCGGCGAGGTTTTCCATAAGATGGCAGTGCAGCAATTGATTCTAATCATTATTATTGCATCTGTCTGTGTGGTGGTTCGAGGGCTATCCTCTCGCGATGCGCGGTGGGTGTTGCTCAGGATGCCCAATTTTCCTCCCACACGAAGGCAAACTCTCATTCAAATGGCATTGGGCCAACATCCCAATGTAGCAAAACCCACCACGAAACAAATGCCTTTTCCTAAGGTAAATATTACCTTGCACGACCAATTCTAGATTTGAAACTTTCGTGACTGCAAGGATTCATACTCTTATGTTCTTTCGGTAAAGTCATGTCGGTAAAAATAATAATAAAATAATAATAAATGAAAATAACTAAATTAAATTACGACGTTTCGGAAGCAACACAAGCCTCTGTCATCAGGTGTAACTGCTCCAGTAAAATTCTTCACACGCTACAGTAATTTTACTGGAGCAGTTACACCTGATGACGGAGGCTTGTGTTGCTTCCGAAACGTCGTGATTTAATTTAGTTATTTTAATTTATTATTATTTTATTATTATTATTATATTTTTTTACTTTTACTTTTTACCTACGTGACTTTACCGAAATAACCTAAGAGCTTGCACGACCAAATCAGAGACATCGGTCACGTGAAAGATCTCGCATTATTCGATGGACAACTCACTAACGTTGCCCCACGTGCACACACACACAAACACAACTGCATTTCTGTACCACAGCTCTGGACACCTGCCGTCGGCATCGTTTTATCAACGTGAAGGCCACTGGTTAGTTAGAGTGTGTTCATGCCCATTGCTGTAGACGACATTCATTTAGCACCACTGCAAATGATACTATTCTCTTTTATATTTGGGCGTATTGGCACATGACACGGTGTAACAAACAGTGCATTGGCAAATTCTATAAAAGTATGTAAATATTCTCCGAACAAAGACGGTCACCGCATCACGCGCTTTCAGATGCGCTTCTGCGGCCGTCTGGAACGCTTTTTGGTCTGATATTAGAAAGCCACTGGAGCAATGCACTTTTGAATCTGGATCGAAAACACATTCTTGAGAAGTGATTTTTGTGTTTAGTTTGTTGTCCTTCCCCCGCACCTCCGATGAGCACGGTTGGCTACGTACGGTGCAAAAGAAGTTCAACATACGTACATACAAGGACACGCATTTCTTGCTTGTGCCTTTTGACCAATGGAAGAATCGCCGCTGGTGAATGCCTCTTGAAGAGGGCAGCTCCGAGCACGAGAGGATTGTGTGGCCATGATAACGCCCAGCCGCCTTTATCTCTCCCCGTGCTGACGTTCACACGCATGAGTTCGCACTCGAAAGATGCTCGGGACCGATTCCAATACTTTGCCCACCGATTTTCGGAGTGGTTGGGAATCGAATTCAAGTCGATCGCTGCTCATCACAAATTACATTAGCACATTCACACCGATTTGGCCCCAAGTGGTCATCTGCATTGCCAGTCAGCCACCAGTGGACTATTGCAACAACAGTTTTCTTAGTTTTAATCAAATGTTATTTTAATTAATTATTAACCATGGCCGTAATGAATTTAATACCGTTTTATTTAACCTGTACTTATTATAATATTTAAACGTGTGGTTGCCTTTTTCGAGTTTTTTTATCATTATAATAATAAGAAAAAAAAACAATTACACTTTGCGACAGTGAAAATTTCCTCTGGCGAGGGAACGGGAGACAATAATACAATCTGGCAACCTCCTACCTCTGTGTCTCTCTCTCTCTTTCGTGCCTGTGTCCTCAAATACGTCGGCAGTGAAGGCGTTCCATTTCGCTGTGTCCCTGATATTAACCTGTAAGGCTTTTAAAGGGCTCACCCCACATTACTTGCAGTAACTAATACATTTATATATTCCATCAGGGTCCTTAATATCTACTGATCTCCAACTGCTCAGCACTCCCAGGTCTAGGTTGTGCTCTTTTGGTGACCGTGCTTTTGTTGGCGTGGCACCCACGCTCTGCAATGCCTTGCCACTTGAAATCAGGCAGTCAGAGTAGGTAGATGTATTTCATTCTGCTTTGAAAACCCATCTCTTTAAAGTGGCCTTCCTTCTTTAGTTTGGTCGGTTGCCCCCCCCCCCCCACCCCGGTTCTGTTTTTCTTTCTTGCATTACACATTGTGATCCGAGGATGGAGCGCGCATTATACATTTGAATTCATTATTATCTACTCAAGAACTTTGCATTAGAGACTACCATCTGCATACAGTTGTTAAAATTTGCTTATATAACTTAATGCGATATCTTCCCCGGCTTCTTGTAAGCATCATTAGCCCAGTCAAAAACAAATTCACAACATAGGCAGCTTCTTGGTTTCTCATCACACGTCCGACAAATCTAACTTGCTTTATTTTTTAATTGTTCTGAACGATTTTCTTTACAACCTTATTTCTACTTCGTATTTCTGATTGTATATTAAGTCTCGATTTTCAGTCCAGGTAGGTTGACTTGATGCTCTAACGTTAAGTATAATCAGTAGCATCTTTACACGTTTTATGTTCACGTTTCTCAGCGTAATTCCAAGCATGCCCCTCTGAAAACACCTGGGTCATGAATTTCGATTTCAAGCTTTCGTGACTGCAGGGATTCATATTCTTGGTTCTTTCGGTAGGCTCACGTCGAAGGGAAATAATAAAATAATATAAATAAAACAATAACATTCTCACGACGTTTCGATTGCAACACAAGCAATCATCAGCAGGTGTAAAAACCACAGCAAGAAATTTTGAAAAAAGTGGCGGTTTTTCTTAACGTCAGCACCACGAACAGCAACTGGTGGTTGTTGAGACGGACGAGTCCATTCTTTCTAGATTTGAAGCTTTCCTCTATGGAGAGTCCTACTATGCTCCAAGCATAGATGGACTCCTCCATCTGACCAACCGCCAGTTGCTGTCCGTGGTGCTGACGTTAAGAAAAAAACGCCAAATTTCGATTTAAAGCTCTCGTGACTGCAGGGATTCATCTTCTTGGTTCTTTCGAAAAAGTCACATTGAAGTTTATTATTTTATTATTTCCCTTCTACGTGACTTTACCGAAAGAACCAAGAAGAAAAAAACCGCCACTTTTTTCAAATTTTCTTGCTGTGGTTTTCACACCTGATGATGATTGCTTGTGTTGCAATCGAAACGTCGTGAGAATTTATTTTTTATTTTTATTATTTTATTATTTCACCTGGGTCATAAATAAAGTTTTACCACCCTGATTATTTCACATATTACGATTCCTCGTAACTCATATGTTAATAATGTGTGCGTTACATTGCGTGGTCGTGTAACCTCGACACTCTATCCATAAAAGGCAAAACAAACACAGAAGAGAGAGAGACAGATAAAAGATGTGCCCAAACTTTGCCCAGCTTGCTTCAGGTGGTGGTGGGATGTTCGCTGTTGTGCAACGTTCAGGTATAGAATTTCAACCTCTGTCTGTCCCGGTATTTAATTAATTTCGATACATTGTTTTAAAGTTGTCATCCACTCAGCCTCTAGTTCTGGTTCTTGCTAATTGCCCCCTAACATGTAATGTTTAATTTAGTTTTACTGAGTTGTCAGATTTTTCTTGTCATTTCTCTGCCTCCGTATATAGCGGGATTTTAATTTTACGGGGATTTTAATATCCACGTTGATTCGCATCACTGTTCCTTTTCAGTGGATTGTTAAATCCTTTATATTAAGTTCGCTTGCTTGCTTGCGTGCTTGCGTGCTTGCGTGCTTGCTTGCTTGCTTACGACCGTGCAAATCTTTCGGTCGTTTTTTAACCCACTTGCCGTGATCCAATCGAGCTGACATTTTCCACACAGACTCGTTGTGCGTGACAATTAATTTTCGTGAAAATCTTTTTCCAAAATTTTACACTGTTTAGGGAAAAAATTAAAATATTTAATTACCAATTGCTTAATGCTGGCAGACAATCATCTGACCCATAGGTGGCAGCCATCTCAAGCCAGAGGACGAGAGGACTCTAGCCGCCACGCATATAAAGGATTTAGAGTGAAAAACTTTGTTTTTACGGGTTAATTTTTTTTGGGCCTAGCTTTGATTGCTTTAGGCTCACTCGGCATGCTAATGTGCCGACTCACATTCGGCGTCACATTGGATTTTTTCATTACTTGTGACTTGTCATTATCTACTCCCTTTCAGTTAGGCGTTCATGACGACACGACTATCTTAATTGATTTGGAACTCTCATTGCCTGTTCTTAACACGAAATATCCTATCAAATACAATCATTTGAGGTCGTTCAACTCGGTTTATATTTCAGAGGTTATTGCGTTCATGTCTTCTAGTAAGGCTCAGCCTGTTAAATTAGATAACATTGTTACTTTCTATAACTCCACCCTATAATAATAGGGGTTTTCCCCTTTTTTCTGGCAACAAAACTTAAACCTTTTTTTACAAGGAATCATGTCAGCATTAACCACAATACTTGTGGTCAAAATGCAAACAAAAAACACACTGATAATATATGCATTGTCCTTGGAACTGATTGGTCCGCACCAGAGACGGCTTTCTTTTGAGCCTCGTCTCAATTGGTGCTAGACCAGAGGCGTACAGCTCAAAGACAATGCACTATCAAAGTAATGAGAGCTCGGGGTAAGCATCTACATCATTAGACCTCCATTGCCAGTACAAAATATAATAATAGGGGTTTTCCCCTTTTTTCTGGCAACAAAACTGAAAACCACCCTGATTGATATTTTGGAGTGCTCGCTCCTGAAAAACATGTTTAGTTTCATTTACAGTATCTACGTACACACGGGCACGTGGGGACGATTCTGAGTGCCCTTGGGGACAGCTATGTACGTGTGTGTATGTTGAACTTATTTCGCACCGTACGTAGCCAACCGTGCTAATAGGTGGTGTGGGGGAAGGACATCAAACTAAACACAAAAGCAGTTCCAAAGAAGTCGATTTTCAACCTTGGTTTAAAAGTGCATAGCTCCAGTGGCTTCCTAACATCGGTTGGAAGAGCGTTCCAGACGGCCGCAGAAGCGCATTTAAAAGCGCACGATGCGGCGACGTTATTCTCCACGTCGCACGGGATTAGTTCTGGGGTACTTGATGTAACTGTTCATCTACAGCTCTGGCAGCGACATCAACTGGCTTATAGGGAACGCTGTCACTTCAGCTAAAGCCCCCTCTTTAGCCCGCAACAGTAACGGGGACGGCCCCGTAGTAAATCCTACGATGTTATTTTCTGTCATCAATCGCACGTTGGAGGCGATCTATGTAAGCCTACACATTATTCTGGCTCGTTTAACGCAGTGGAAAAAAAGCCTCACTCGAGCCTCTTCATCGGGAGGGAGCTGTCACGTGCTTTGCCGTCGAAGGGGGTGGAGGCGACGTTGCTGTGAGGCCAATTGAGTAATTTGCAGCGAATGTTTCACCATCGGGATGTTTGGCAGATACCGGTTGCACTATATGGGGTGGGGGGGGGCGGTGAGATTTAGCTGTCGGAGAAAACCGATGAACCACGAGGAAACCCATGCAGAACAGGGGGAGAACATCCAAACTCCACACAGAGAGACACCCGACACCCGAATCAGAGATCGTACTCGGGACCTATTTTTGGGTTGTGAGGCACGAGTGTTATCACTGCACTAGCTTCTAGAAAACGGTGCAATGCACTTTTATGATCATGTTTTTTTTTTACTAAAATTGATCACTTACGTGTTCCTCCACGAGCTGCAGCCTTGTCAAATGCCACGCTCATGTCTATTGGGGTCTCGTTGACATAATGTGTACAGGCCACTCCTTCAATCCTGTCTGAGTTAGTTGCCAAGATGAAACTTACAGCATGTCCCTTAGATCCTGTCCCTGCTGGTAGAACTTTCATCGGTAACCACCATTGTCAATTTACCTGAAGGCTCTGGAATAGAGCATTCTACTTTAGAAACTACCTCAGGTATCCCTCACCATTCGATTGCAAAGCCTTTGTCATTTACTATTCACGTATCACCACTTGGTCACATGACGCATCATTGAGGTGTCAGTTTTCATCGTTCCGCTAACGATACGCAAACCTACTTGCAGACTAAACCGTTTCGCTTACGGTGTTTGTCAGAAATGAAATCATGGATCTATCAGACTTTCCTGCAACTGAACCGCGATAAGACGGAGGATAAACGCTACTCGGTTCTTCCGCATCAGCTACGTAAAGTTGAACGCTTCAGTTTGGCCATCGGCGAATGTGAGATCGGGATTAGTTCTGGTGTTTAGAATCTTGGTGGTTATTTTTGAGCCACGTTTGGCCTTTGACTCTCATGCTTGAAATGTCACTCGGGATTAATTGTTCCATCTCCACAACATTGGCCACTTACGATCCTCGTCTGTCTGCGTCTGATCCCAATAAGCTGGTTCACGTCTTTGCATCGTCCACAATTGATGACTCTCACGCGTTATTTGCTGGGTGATTCTATGAATGCATTTAACAGATTACCCAGCGTGTGCACAACGCAGCCGCTCGGGGTTTTACACAAAAAAAAACTAAATGAATCTGGTCATGTGACATCGTGTAACCGCTCTGGCATCGTTGCATCGGTTGCCTGTGAAATCTAGGACTGATTCGAAGATTGTGTCGCGAACATACATGGTGTGTCTTCATCCTACCGAAGACATCCGATTTCCTACCATGCGCCTGCACGTGACACCTTCCTTCGTTAGACTCTGCACGCTCGCTGGTCTCCAACACGAGGCTTTGCTCCATGGGTGAAAGGTCATTCTGTTTGTCCGCACCGGATCAGTGGGATTCTTTGCCCAAGGCTTTCGGAGATTCGCACACCGTTGCTATTTTTGAACCTCATCTTAAAAAAGAAATATTCTTAAAACCTGCCTTTTCATACGATTGATTTAGTAGGTATTGATTTTTTTTCAGAAGCAGTTTTTGTTGTTGCTTTCTATGTTATTGTGTTTTTGATTGTGAAGCACTATGGGACATATGCTATTGTGAAAGGCGCAAGACTTAATATTTTTTGTTGTTATAATAGCGCGGTGATGTGGTGGTGAGCATACTACCGTATGAACCCAGCGATCCAAGTTCGATTCCCTGCCACGGCTAACATCGGTGGCAAGTGACATCTGAACCGGTCCTGAGGGCATCCTCCAGTTTCAAAGCCACGCTGTGGCCAGCGCAACGAAGTGTCGTGAATCAACCCTCCATGGACACGGCTTGGGGGGAGGCCTTCATCCTGCAGTGGATTGACAAAAGGTCTATATGAATGTGCGAATCATAATTTGACCCCATGTTCATGTTTGGTTGAAAGACGGAGCACGGCAACACGTCGTGACGACGGGGACACGTGCCGGAAGAATTTGTTGAAATTTCAATTGAAGCCATTGGGGGGGGGGGGGGGCAGGGGGGGGGGGGTGAGAGAAAAAGACTTACTTTACTCTCGCCAAGAAAGCAGTCAGTTCATCCACCTGCCTGGCAACTCCTTCGTGTGTTCGCACAGCAGGGCTCATCACAGCTGCTGAAATCATCATCAGCAGCAGCAGTTGGCTCCCAGTGGCCATCTCCCGCGTACCTGTGGCCCCGTCTTCACCAAGCCTCGTGGTAATTGATGTCTCGCCGTGCCGTATTCATCACAAGTGCCGAGTGATTTAAAGGAAATTAACGCATGGGTGGGTGAGCCGCCGAGTGTTTGTATATTATCGCTGTATTAGTTGGCAAGGTGTCGATCTCACGCTGCCTTTTGCGGCGAACGCTGAAGTCGTGCAGTGATTCTCACTAATTATGAATCAGCTTACGAGATGTGTAAAACAACAAGCACGTACGGATGTTGAACTTCGTTCGCACCGTAAGTAGCCTACCATGCTAATCGATAGTGACAGCAAAAATCAACTGCGTAGACTTTAAATTTCGATTTAAAGCTTCTTTCATGACTGCAGGGATTCATCTTCTTGGTTCTTTCGGTAAAGTCACGTAGAATGGAAATAATAAAAGAATAAAAATAAAACATAATAAAATAATAAAAATAAAACATAATAAAATAATTTTCACGACGTTTCGGCCGCAACGCAAGCAGCCGTCCTCAGGTGAAGAACAGGTCTGTCGATAAGACAGATTCAACGCAGACCTGTTCTTCACCTGAGGACGGCTGCTTGCGTTGTGGCCGAAAAGTCGTGAGAATTATTTTATTATGTTTTATTTTTATTATTTTATTATCTCCATTCTACGTGACTTTACCGAAAGAACCAAGAAGATGCGTAGACTTTCTTCCAGTCCCTGAAGAAGTCATCTTCATGCACGATCCATCCACCGCTAAATGATGGTCACTCCACAGCGTCAGCATCTCTCATGGTCACGCGATGCACCGCTGAACAGGGGCTGATCTCAGTGCTGAGTCTCCCTGGTAGATAAACTAAACTCTTTTTTTTTTTACCAGGCAAGGCCCACTGAGCTATGTGGCTCTTTTGTAGAAGCGACCTGGCCACAGAATGATGGCTCAACAAAGTAGCTAATCATGTGGACGTTTATAGCCGCGCAATACTCTCAATATACTTTTTTGTTGTTAATGTGGAGGGGAAAACAATGTGTAAATGGACATCGCGAACCTTAGAATCGCTGTGAATCGATTAAAAGTAAACAATAATAATAATAGAAATAAATGTATTTAATTTATTTCTATTATTATTCCTATTATTTTTCTTTTATAATATTAAAAATAATAGAAATAAAATATTTTATTTATTTCTATTATTATTTCTATTATTTTTATTATTTATTTTTACCTACGTGACTTTACTGAAAAAAACCTAAGAGTATGAATCCTTGCAGTCACGAAAGCCTCAAATCTAGAAGTGAATCGATTAATCGACGACTCGCTACATTATAATCGAAGTCCAGGAGCTGTGAGCTTCTGATCTCTGCTGTGGTAACTCATATTCAGTGTCAAGATACAAAGTTGCTTCTGCAGTGCGACATACAATAAATAACAGCTTCATTAAATGTTTTAAATAATAACGTGACATTTCTAACGGACTCTTTCAAGAAAGTGTAAAACACGTGTTCCCCTCTCAGTTAAAGTACATTGTATGCATTTGACGAACTTCATATCGCGTTGAGGTTAGTGACAGTCTGGACACCATTCTTTAAAAATGTGATGCAAGGAGATTGGCAGTCAAAGGTGAGAACAAAGACAAATATTCCCCGTATAGCCTTAACTGCCTGTTAGGGCAAGTTATGTTAGGAAGTCGGACCTATGAAAGCCGGTACGGCACACTAGGGGTGTGAGTGGCCAACACCACTCCCGGCCGCCTTTGTCTCCCCAGCGGCGAAGTCTACACACCTAGGGGAGGCCCAGGACCTGGTCAGATCATTCATCGTCACCGGTGTTGGCCGTGAGCGGGAATCGAACTGGGCTCACCGGGCTCGTAACCGCTACACCGCCGCTCCACAAGAGGGAGCAAAGATGCCCCGTGTAGCCTTTACAGACTGTTGGGGCAAGTGCTGTTAGCGAGCACCTATGAAGGCCCGCACGGCACACGAGGGGGTGGGTGGCCAACACCACGCCCGGTCGCCTTTGTCTCCCCAGTGGCGATGTTTACACATCGCACCAGGTGCTCATTTGAGGCCGAGTCGACCTAGGAGGAGGCCCAGGGCCGGTTCAGATAATCGTCACCGGCGTTGGCCGTGAGCGGGATATGAACCCAGGTCGCGGGGTTCGTAGCGCAGCGCTAACCACGACACCACCGCCCAAGAGGACACCCCCGCAGAGATGGAGCAGTGGACATCAGCCGGTGCCCAGGCGCTCGGTGAATTGTCGAATCGCTTGACCTTGAGCTAATGACCGCACAGGTGCAGCGGTGGACAGACCGTGGCAGGCGACAATGATAAACACGCCATTCGTCGTAAACGCCGCGCTGCCACTAACTATAACCGCGTGAATGCGATTGTGCGCACAGCCAAGGGGCTTCGTTCAGAATTGAGTTGATGATGATGCCACCTCCCGCTCTCTCGAGGCGTAAGTCGCCTAATCAAAGTGCCACCCCTCCGCCCGGTGCACTTATTTCACCCTCCAATTTGATGCCTTTCAGGGGGCGACAGGTGGCTCCGATTTCACGTGTTGTTGCCTGGAGACGTCATCACCGGTGGCGGTGTTGCGATTGGCACGAGCCCCGGTGCAGGGAATGGAAATTGGTGCGGTGGGTGCGGTGGGTGCGGTGGGGGGTTGGGAGTTTCGCTGTCAAAGCCCCCCACTTGTCAAAGCCCCCCACTTGTCAAAGCCCCCCACTTGTCAAAGCCCCCCACTTGTCAAGGCCCCCTACTCCGTGCCCCGTGGGCCCCGGTGCTTCTGCAGCACCGCCTGGCGCACACTCGGTCGCCACGCCGCTCGAGTCCCACCAGGGTGCGCGTGAACACATTCGGAGTGGCTTAAAGCACCGCTCGGGCCGAGACAACGTGATGTTTGTTTTATTTGTTGCTGCGAATCGGCATTGTCTCGCCGTGAGCTCAACGCAATGCGTTGCGTCGTATGCGCGGCCCTGTCGCTGTGTGTATCTAAAATTAATTGGGAGTAAAATACAACGAGTGTGGTTTATGTTACCGAGGAAATCCCCTCTGAGCCTTGGCACTCTTTGACAGAAGGGTGCTGCCGTGCAACGTTGAACCAACGTCTTGGACGAGTGTTTGTTGGCGTGTGGAATGCCCGGAGAAACCCGCCATGTAAGAGGGATAACACTCAAAACAAAACGTCACGTGGAGAGGCTAAAGCATTGATTAGTGTGCTGTCAACACCAAGCAATTTTGGAATCAGTTCCCAGATTGTTTTTGGCAATCAGCGCCCAAACCTCTGGACAGAAGAGCCTAAGATTGCCCTTTTTTACTATGGAGCCCAAGAAAGAACACACATTATTACTGAGATTATTTACACCACGACCGATGGCAACTGCTGGGAAAGTTCTTCTTTCGTACGGCTGCTGATGTACACGCGGAGCAGCAAATACAATGTCACATTCAGGTGGTCAAGCCAGATAATCGCGTCCGGATCAGCGGAGTGGTATCGCTGCGATGTCTCATTCGTATTAGCGGATCGGGCGTTGCGTCGTTTATACGTTGAATGGCCACAGTCGCACACTGCTGGAGATTTTTTAATTTTCCATTTGTGCATCAAGAATCCGCAGTGGATGCGATTTGGAGTTGACTGTGAGCTTCGTGGACGATCTAAACCCAGGGATCTTCTGCGTTTAGGTCTTTCACAAGGTGTTTGTGAGTTATTTTGAACTCCATTCAGCTCTCCCGGGGTAAGTGAAAGTAATGCAGAAATTCACCATCAAACCTTTCAGCTCAATGCTGCCCTCTGTTGGAATGAAAGCGATTAGATGCCAAAACGCGTTGCGTTTTTCAATTTCGTTGTTTGCTTTAGTTGGGCATTTAATCCAGCAGATGGAGATGTTGTGTGTGCTGTAACCACTGCGGGCACGCTTGCGTCACTCACAGATGGAAACCAGATTCAAATAAAAAATGTTTTGTATATTTTACCAGGTAAGGCCCACTGAGCTATCTAGCTCTTTTTCGAAAGCAACCTGGCAACAAATGATAGATCAACTAAATGGCTTATCATGTGGACATTTATAGCAGCAAAATACTAAAATCGCATGTTGATTATAAATGTAGAGGCAAAAAACCTCAGGACCCGGACAAAAATCCACACAACCACGGGAAAAACATGCAAACTCCAAATATACAGGCGTCAGGGTCGGCAGCGAACCCACGACCTCCTGTATACCAGGCGAGGTAGTTAACATCTCATCAGCGTGGCACGCCAGATGGTAGAGGTCATCGGCATGAGACTCGCGACAAAATCCTTACAGAGTGAAATGTCATAGTGGCACAGGTAATTCAAACTTGCCAACCCTACACATTTATATATAATAAAAAATAATAGGTTGTACTATTTCTGCCAATAAAACAGGTGTTAAGATGCTCAAACATCAAATAGAAACCTTTTGCAAGGTTTCTACACATTTAAGTGGTAGGCTGCCGCTTTATTTGTTATAATTTTACCGCGTACAAATATTCAATGCTCGACTTACCTCTTGCATAATATATTCGGGAATAACTGTTCCCAATTTTTCAGATGCATTTCAGTAGCATCGTTATTAACAGTGGGGACAACCCGAAGAGGAATTGGTAAAGGTGGAAAACCCCGGGAGGGTGAACAGCGGGCAGAAAAACCCGATAAGTTAATGAGTGTGACACAGGGGGTGAGACGAGAAAAAACAACCCCCTACCTCCTCGTTGGTGCCGGACGGCAACGCTGTGGTGAGCGGTGCCTTGGGGGGAGGGCCAATTTAGATGGCCATTCCCCTCATGTCGTTTGTAACCACCACAGCGGCCAAATGGGGGCTCTGGACGGGTGCAAGGGGCTGGTAATCTCTCTACCTTCATTTAATTACCACAGAACCACGTCTAAAATATATAATTCAGCTTGTGCTGGAGGCCCCGGGGGAACAGGCGTCTATGACGTCTCCTGGCCAAACCCCATTTGGCCGAGCCAGGAGATGGAATTCTTACCCTCGGGGCTCCTCCAGAAACAACAAAAAACCACTGCGGATGGCCACGTGGAATGTTCGAACACTAACTGTGGAGGAGAAGCTGCCACTCATCAATTCGGAGCGGGATCGGTACCGCCTGGATCTCTGTGGACCGGCTCTGGCTCCTGCCAGGGGTGGACAGTCTCTACTCAGGGCAGGAGACTGCTAAACAACAGGGAGTGGCTCTTCTTCTGAATAAAATAATAAAGGGGGAGTGGGAGCGTGGCAGTGAGGTGTGGGACGCGATAAGCCCCTGTCACAGGTGCTAGCTAAAGTGGCCCCTCGAGATAGAGTCATCTTGTTGGGCGACTTCAATGCCGGAGTTGGTCATGATGCTGGCACCTGGTCTGGAGTGATTGGAAGTCATTGGCCAGATCAGCTCAATAACAACGGCAGGAGGCTTCTAGTTTTTTGTGCAGCCCATGGGCTTGTAATTACCAACACGCTGTCCCGGCATCGGCGCATCCACACAACATCATGGATGCATGCCCGGTCCAAGCAAGCACATCCGCTGGACTACATAGTGACAGAACAGCGGATGCGGGCCCATGTCCTTGACACCAGGACCTACCGTGGAGCTGATCTGCCAAATGACCATCAACTTGCCATCTCTAAGATGCACCTGCTATTCTTCCACTCCGGTGGTGGGTGTACACCCAGGACCCCATTCAAACGCAAAGTGACCTGGTCTCAGCTAGCTGATGAAGGTTGCAAGCGAGAATTTCATAAACGCTTGCGGCTGGAGTTGGCATCGTCCCCCACTCCTCCTGATCTCGAGGGGAAATGGGCGAGGTTTAAGACTGTGACTCAATGCAGCTGCAATGGCTGCTTTGGGTACGCGGTCCAGACCTCCCCAGAGACCCTGGCTGACAGAGGAGGTGTTCAGGCTGGCTGAGAAAAAGCGGCAGGCCCACTCTCATCGTCTACCGCATCCCACGTCAGAGAATGAAGAGGCTTACCGCAGCCTTTGCTCGGAGATTCGGAGAGCCGTGAGGCACTGCAAGGATTGGTGGTGGTCGCGTGTTGCTGAGGAGATGGAGTCTGCCTCAAGGGCCCGCGATCACAAATCGATATTTAACTCCATCCAAAAAGTCAACTTCAGCGCCACACCTATTACCATCATTAAGGGAAAGAACGGTGATCCAATCTCCGACCCACAGGAATATGTTTGCAGATTTGCTGAGCATGTCTGTGAGGTCCGAGGGGAGGGGAAATCCCTCGGCCTGGAAATACATCGTGGGACAAAGCGGGGATGACCCGGCTGAGGCTGCGGTGTCTCAAATATTGTGCACAGACTGCCCTACATGACATCATAACAACAGTCTGGACCACTGGACGGTTTAACACGTAGGCTTTCGCGACCAACATCATCCATAATAGATGCTGTACTCTCATGCAAAACGGATGGATAAGCGCCAGCCTCTACGGATGCAGACCAGAGGTGCCGTGAAGGTGTTACAGGAGGCGGCTAAGTGGACCGTTCTCTACCCCACACAAGGAGTTGCACGCCACTGCGACAACAACCGAATGTCGACGTCACGTCGCCACGTGGCAGCTGAGAGCACGACCGGTGACTACAATTGGAGTGAAATTACAAATTATAATTAAGTTTAAAAAAAAACACACACACGCACCGTATGGCTCACACCAATGTCACTCGTCACATTTCAACGTTTTGGAAACGTCCAAAGGCCACCCAGACACGGTGGCTGTCCACAAAGGCGAGCGAGGCATTACGACTGGGTCACAGGGACGACAACAATGGATCGCCGCGCACCAGTGACCTTTCTCCTTGCAGACGTTGCAAGTAATTGTCTTGGATAGTGAAGGATTTCTTCATTGAGCTAAAAATAAATATGGTGACACTTTTATAGATATATATCTCTGTGTATAAACACACAAGGCACTTTGGGGGCGTTAATCGATTCGGCTGAATTCGTATAAGCTCACGGCACATTGAGTGTGTGTTTAATTATTATACTTAAAACAATGTTTTACTGTACAAAGAAAGCGTCACAGAGCGTCAGTGTGGTGGAGGGCCCTGCCGAGTTTTCGCAGTAGGGAGCCCCGTTGCCGGCTCACGAAGAGCCGCTTCGCGACGTTCCTCACGAAGGAACTCCGCCGTCTTCTATTCACTCGCTCGCATTGCGGCTCTTGAAATGTTGATAGATTTTTTTTTACCGATTTTGAAAAAAAAATAAACTTTTGTACTCATCTTGTAAATTTGCTTGCCGATCCCCTGCTTGCTGTGGTGTAACACCAATTTGGGTATCGTGCGGGTAATACTTTCACCGGTGGGATGTTGGGCCAATCGCAGTTAGACTGTGTGTGAGGAGTGTTGGAGCAATGGGGAGACACCAAGATAACTCGGAGGAAACCCATTGAGGACGGGGGGAACGAAGGGGGGGGGGGAGTGCAAAGTCCACGGAGAAAGGCGCCCGAGTCTGTAACCAAACCGAGGCGCGTGTGACGACTGCCCACGACCCTGGCGCCCACTTTGATTCGGATGTACGTGACCCCCGCAACCACGAGAATCGCTGACATTCAACAAATGACGACCGCGACACACACACACGCACACAAAGATAAAGATCCCCCGTATAGCCTGAACAGACTGTAGGGGCAAGTGCTGTTAGCGAGCACCTATGAAGGCCGGAACGGTACACGAGGGGGTGGGTGGCCAGCACCACGCCCGACCGCCTTTGTCTCCCTAGTGGCGATGTTTACACACCGCACCAGGTACTCATTTAAGGCTGAGTCGACCTAGGGGAGGCCCAGGACCGGTTCAGATAATCGTCACTGGTGTTAGCCGTGAGCGGGAATCGAACCCGGGTCGCCAGGTTCATAGCGCAGCGCGCTAACCGCTACACACCCGCACACACACACACACGCACGCGCGCAAACGTTGTTTTGCCAAGGCATTTTGCAAACGATTGTGACTTTTGCGATCGAAAACTAAACACGAATATCGTGACATTGATCACAATACTTTGTTAATCCAACGTTAAATAAGACCCTGCGTCTGCACGGCTTCACGCACTTGTACGGCGCTTCGACAAGAGTTTAACGACTCCTGTGTACTCGAAAATATGTTGCAAATGTAAATGTTGTGAGGGTACAAGAACGTGTTGATAGTAGATGATATTGGTCGCCACAGCCTCCGTGCTAAACGAACGTGTTGATAACTTTGAAAGTGCTCGAGCTGACTGTCTGACGGTGGCTATATGGAAGAAAAACACATCATTATTATTATTCAAATATGAATTGCCTGGTCATCATTACCACGCAGTTGCTTCGCCCCCGAGGGAAAATAAGAGAACGCAGGAATACGACGCACCCATGACTGCCACTGCGCGTGGTCGGTTGACAACCGCGACGGCTCAACACGAGAGACATTGCCAGGGGGGGGCAAGAGGCGACAGGGTTCATTTACCAACGCACAACCACGCACGGCGCTCGCGGCCGCGGGGGACGAACACACGGACGACAGGTGAAATCAAAACGCGTTGGTGTCCAGGGTTTACAAGACCGCAGTCATCGCTACCCTCCACCACCAAAGCTACGTCTCTCCGCGTTTCTACCAATGTGCTCCCCATTCGAATACCAATGAGCTCGTTAAACGTGTCGCTACGTGTCGCGCTAAGCAACGGAACGTTGCCTGCGTGCGCGTGGGACACCGTGCGCGTGGGACACGTGCGCGTGGGACACCGTGCGCGTGGGACACGTGCGCGTGGGACACCGTGCGCGTGGGACACGTGCGCGTGGAACACGTGCGCGGCAAACAACGTGCGCGTGGAACGAGATCTCAATACTTTCGCCGTGACATAGGATCCGTTAACGCAGGCGTCGTTCAAAAGCGCGTCACTCCGGGACGTTGTTTAACAACTATCGGGCGCGCGCAGCGCGTGGCACGAGCTGATCGCTCTTTGAATGCAGCGGATAAAAGTGGCGAACGCGAAACAGTTGGAGGTGGCGTGGAGAGGGGGGCGGGGAGGGTGCGAGCGAGCGAACGAGGCCTGGAGTTGGGGGACAGCTCTGCGCCATGACGTCCCCGACGTGTGAACTTCGTGGCACGGCGCGTCTGATACGAGCTGGGGGGGGGGGGGGAGTAACGGAGCTGAGTGCTAGCGCCCTCGCCCATTTTGCCACGGAGTTTGTTCTTGTTCTTCTCTCCTTATTCTAAATGTCAGCGCAGCGGGTCGCTGCGTCGGTGCATTAACCGTAAGTACGCCGCCCCTGCAGCCGCAGCCGCAGCGAGCGTCACCTGGTGCCGTGACGCTGTTCCAAATAGAGCAGCGGGGTGCGCGTGTGCTGGGGAGGGGGGGGGGGACATGGTCTCACGTGTGGCCGCGTTTAAAAAAACTAAAAAAAAGATATAAGTTACATAATTGGGTGGGTAAAGCCGTGTAGCAATAAAAAAAATCGCCCCCTACTGTGAAACTATTGCAGACTATAATCGCCAGTGGAACCGTGTGCCTTCTGTAATAACCTTGCACTTCAAGAATAATACTAATCCCAAATGCAATAATAAAAATACGACTTTTTATTTTTAGTTTGTTGCCCTTTCCGTGCACCTCCGATTAGCACGGTTGGCTACGTACGGTGGGAAAGACGTTCAACACACATACGAATTTTTTAGTTGCCCCTGTTCAATTTCTTCCCCTGCCCCCTCCTCTTCGTGGGCCGACATCTGGGCCCCCCTAAGGCCTCCGTGGCTCCAGGTGCAGTTGTACCGCCTGCGCACCCCACAAGCTGCGCCCCACTGCGAGACACGAAAGCGAGACGTGAATCACAATTCGCGTGCACAAGTTCGCATACACAATTTCCCTTTCGCAATTTCCGCGTACGCAATTTCGCATGCACACTTTCAAATTCTCACTTGGCGCGAGGACAAAGGGGCTGTTAGGTGACCCTAGTTCACTCGGTGGGTATAGGCAGTAAGCAGTTACCAGCACGAAGCATCTACAGCCACTGGAGGATGACGTAAAGAAGACAGTTTGTCCACGGCCCGTTGCCACACTGGGGATTCTGCGCGAGATGCGGCTGAGCGCGGTTCTGAGCCACTTTTCAAAAGCAAAAAAAATCCTCTCGAAATACGCACCTCTGTGGTTGCACATTGTGATGGCTGCTACGCGTTATATTTGATGGATGTGGACGTTCGCGTTATGGATTTGGTATAAATGCGCAATACGTTCACTTGGAATATTGATGGCCCTTTTTTAAATGTAAATATCTTTTTTTTTACTTTTGAATTTACAGCCCATTGTCAATCTATTGCTGGATGAAGGCCTTTCACACGTCGTTTCAGTCACGGGGGCTGTGTTATCATACTTCACCACGCTGGTCAGTGCAGATGGGTGAACGGAGGGCCAGGTCCGGTTGAGTCATCACTCGCCACTGATTTTAGCCGTGGATAGGAATAAATCACAGGTGACCGGTTCCATAGCGCTGTGCACCAACCAATATACCACCACTTCCCATATGTATCTTGTAACTTATAACAATGTTTTCATTAGCACATGTTTGCTTGTTATCATTAGTATTTATATTACCTTTCGTTTAATATCACGCATACTTTCAACATCGCACGGATTGACGTTTTACTGCCTCTTTCTCTCTCTCTCTCTGAACGTGCGCTAAAGTTTCGAGACATGCCTGCGTACACTGTACAAATGCAATATATATAACAACCCACACATACTACCTCCGTTTTATTGCGTTTGCATGTTGCTATAAACGTGGCATTAAATTAGATGAGACGATCAGATGCTGCGATGCACATGCGATGGGGCCCATGAGTGCCGTGGGTGGGAGGGGGGATACGAGAGTGATGCGTCGGCTCGACTGTGGTCAGTAGGATGTGTGTCACGTGATTCCTGCATCCTTTGTCGGATTTCTTATTTCAGATCCCCAGAGAAAGGATGGCCACAAGTCTCCCATTCATCGGGCGTATTTATATGCGCGTGCAGTTTACAGTGACGGCGCGTTCCTTTCCAGCGTGAAATTGCTAAATCATATATTCTCTCTGTCTCTCCCTCCCTCACTGAACCTCGTGTCCTGTCAACATCTATAATCCGATCAAAGTGGCCATAAAACATTTCACTTTTCGAGCCCTGAGGCAGAGATGCAAGGGAGGCGTCGTGCCTAGGATTGCGAGATGAGACTTTATGGGAAATTTCTACCACGTCGAGCAACATTATATTTAGATTATCTTCTTCATAATAAAGTCCGCGAAAGCTGCCGGTCAGCTGTGCTGGACAGTTGCGTACGTCAAAGCACCGGATAGTGGTGGTACGTGCACCCTCGTAACATCAGTGACCGCGTGAGGAACTCTGGGTAAGCTGGCTCATCTGTTCCTCTGCGTGTCCACGGGTATCAAAGTGAGTTAGCATTTGCCATTCGAGAATTTGTTCAGCTATGAGCTATAAATTACGATCAGATCCCAACTTAGTCGTAACTTGATTTTCTTTTGAAAACTATTTTACGTATCACCAGTTAAACTATCTAAGTTTGTATAATTTATTGAAGTAATTATTGTACAATAAAGAACATTACTCTCTCACGAAAACGCGATGTCATGAACAATGCTGGAGATGTAATATGCCATTGTGGATGTGGCTATGAGATGGTGGAACATCACTGGATGCTTCTTCCTCGCTACATTGCAGGACCGTGAGAAGTGGTGATGGCCTGGGGAGGTTTTCATGTAGCAGTGGATTGGTCATGGATGATGACGAGGATGATGATGACGATAACAACGCTGGTCTTCTCTCACATACCACAAGCCAAACTCATTCATGGCCATTGGCCATGAGGACCCTGCAACGAGAGAGTTTGAGTGAGGTGCTCCTGGAGAGAAAAAAAAACCCCACTGCATTATTAAAAATGATCTCAGTACAAGACGCGCAATGAGAGAGGTCTTCTAACACGGCGAACTCGCCTGGGTAAAATGAAGGGCATTTTGAAATGTATCTTGTTAATGTGCCCACGTTTGAAATTGCACTAAAAGAGAAGCATTTTCTTTCAACTCCATTAGTTAGAGGCGACTGAAGCAACAAAGGGAACATTCGCAAAGCACGCGGTTCAGAAAGGGACCCGTGTTTGCTAAATTACCCCAAAATGGACTTGGCAGCTTCGAGGTCGCAGCATTGCAATTACGATGCATTGTGATAAGTGAGACAAATTGCGCGACGCGATAACACGAAGTGGGAAAGAGGTTTTCTATTATTTTGTGTTGCGTCGCACTCTCGTGTTAATCTCTTTCGAGCGTTTCGTAATCACACGGCGGCCTGCCTATATTTGTTTTCTCTTTCCATCATTTATTTAAAAGTTCTGAATTCCTGCGGGCTATGTGCGGGCGTCACGGTGGTGACGACGCCCGCGCTTTTGTTTCGCGTTCCAACGTGAAACACACAACAACAAAAAGAATGACGGTAAGCGAATGAATCGGCGAATTCAACCGCGACGATTGCGCCCGAATCTTCCAAAGAGGCGTCGGACAACGAGCGACTTGGTGCGCATGAAAATTAATCGTCGAAACAAGATCTAAGGGGAGTTTTTTGCTGTTCGCTCACGTAGCCAAACGACTCGGAAAAACCCCTCGGGGTGTCGGCACCCACGCACCGGACCCCGGCCACTCATAGAACGATGGCGCGTTAATCTTCTTGGTTCTTTCGGTAAAGTCACGTAGAATGGAAATAATAAAAGAATAAAAATGAAACATAGTGAGAATTCTTTTATTATGTTTTATTTTTATTATTTTATTACCATTCTACGTGACTTTACCGAAAGAACCAAGAAGATAAATCCCTGCAGTCACGAAAGCTTTAAATCGAAAGATGGCGCGTTTCTAAACGCCGCGGTATTTTTTTTTTGTTGCCGACTGACATCAAAACACGAGGACGTGCGGCACGCCAACCACGGGGTCCACGAGGCCGCGTATTGTTTTGTTTTGCAACACGCATCTACACGCCAACTCTACAGCGGCGTAAGCGTACGTAAATAGGGCAGTGCAGTGACATAAGCTGAGAGAGAGAGAGGGGTGAGAGAGGCGAGGTCTTTGAAACATACCCACACAACCTGGCAGACACCCCTAAGAAAAGTGGTTTGCTCGACGGCTAATCATCAAGTGAGGGGGTATATGACGATTGTGCTATGGCTGTCATGTTGTGAGACTTGAACTTAAACTATTATTTATTTTACCAGGTAAGGCCCACTGAGCTATGTTGCTCTTTTTTCTGAAGTGACCTGGCCACAAATTATAGCTCAAGGAAGTGGCTTATCACGTGGAAATTTATAGCGGCCAAATACTCTAAATGCATGTTTCTAAATGTGGAGGGAAAACCCGGAGGACCCAGAGAACAATCCACGTGACCACGGGGAGAGAAACATGCAAGCTCCAACTATACAGGCGTCACGGTCTGGATCGAACCCACGACCCCCTGTATACCAGGCGAGGTCGTTGTGATCTTTCGCAGTGCAGTGCAATCCTCCACATGTTTGACAATGGTCCATGGAAGCAGATATTACAGAACTACTTCAGAGTTCACTTCAGGTCACCCCTTATCCACACTTTCCCATACTTCTTGTTACAAGAGAGGAATGGTCATCACACGACAGTCAAACAAAAAAAAATTCTATCTCAGAGCTGGAATTCAGCAAAATTAAGTGCAGAACCAAATTAGTATTATGTTTTTATTTGCGCAGTCATTGGTGCTGAGCAGGATGAGACTTTCAAAAGTGCTACACTTGAGAACCCGATTAATTAACCGTGTGCAACTGCCCAGATTCAAACCCAGTATCTGAGTAATGCCAGGATCTCGGTTCTTTCCTTTGAGCCACCCCACCACATGTATACTTTGTCCTTAGAAACTCAACCCTAGATTATTTGCTGTGGTCACTCAGAGGGGTTTGTGCTCCAATCAGGCCCAGATTTACCCAGCGGTTAATACGGCCATCGGCCCTCCATCAGGTCCTTCATTCTGTATTGAGTTAACAGCTGAGCGACGGTAGCGTGGCCATCGGTTATTGTTTGTCTTTGAATAACGATATCATTCGTGACTTTGACGCAGACAAATTTAAGGGGGAATTTTGTTTAATAAATTAGTGGAGTGAGTGATTTATGTTTGATAAATGTACCTTAAGTCGAATCAATGTGTGGATTTAACATCGGTAAATAAATCAATGTTCCATTAAAGTTATTTTTTTACATAATGCAATAAATACGTAGGCCCTGTCCTGCTGTGAGCCTTAGGCCCCTCATAACCTTTATCTGACCCAGGCTCCAGTCCATGCAACTTACAGCGTTTCTTCATTTCCAGTTATCACAAAACGTGTGAGTGCAAACGCCTTGCTCATATATTATATCGACACCTGGTCTGCAACCGGTAGGAGAAGATTGGCAGTCAATACAAAGTGGACACCAGGGAGCCTTGGAGGCTGGAGTTGAAAACCCGCGGCTCTAATGAGAGAACGCCGGCAAGGGCAGAGTGCACCGGTTCACTTTGATGGAAATAACTTTGGAGAAATTACACCCGAGAAAACAAGTCTGTAGCACTCAAGCAAGAACACGGAAAGTACTAAAATGAAACATGCTACTTGAGTATTTAATCGCTCTGCCGTATGGGAGTGTGTCTGTGAGTGTGTGTGAGTGTGTGAGTGTGTGTGTCTGCGAGTGTGGGAAGCGGTAATGCAGCGGTTAGTGCGCTGCGCTATGAACCTGGCGACCCGGGTTCGATTCCCGCTCACGGCAAACACCAGTGACGATTATCTGAACCGGTCCTAGGCCTCTCCTAGGTCGACTCAGCCTCAAATGAGTACCTGGTGTGATGTGTAAACATCGCCGGGCGTGGTGTTGGCCACCCACTCACTCGTGTACTCTGCCGGCTAACAGCACTTGCCCCACAAAAGTCGGTTAAGGCTATACGGGGGATCTTTCTCTTTGGTTTGTGTCTGTAATAAGAGATGGGCTGATGTGGTACAAGAGGATGTGGAGGTGAATGGACTTGCTGATGACTGGTACCAGCGGTGTCAATATCGGCCTCTATGGAGGAAACTCGCGAAGGACGCTGCTACTGGGCAGTTGGAGGCAGTCGCCCTCCAGCAACAACGGGGAGCAGAGGAGCGACGCTCACAACAACGAGCGGGAGCGCCGGGTGGCTAAAACGCAGCAAGTTGACACAATGGGGAGCACAGGTGGTACATCTGCCAGTCATCTCAAGCAGTTTACCCATACCCACCTGGGCCTGTCCTGCGACCTCCTTGTGAGCAAAGCCTTGGACAACTTCTGATGGCCTCAAAGCGCAGGCCAGCCTGGCACACGCGCTGTGGTGACATCACCGCCACTTCGATGTGACGGCAGCTGTCGTTTTTGTGGTCGGCGTGTCTGTGTGCACGCGGGGAGTTATTGACCAACACTGCCACTGGAAGAAGCAATTATTCAAAATCCTTCTTTGCGCGATGAGCCTCGTATCACTGCTAAGTGTGACGCTAACTGCGTACAAATGTCTCCGCATGCCTCATTAGCAGTCGTAAATTTTTTATCTCTCTCGGGTAGGGCATCCAGACGCTCTTTATGACATTACGAGGAACCAGAACCTCCTCAAGAACACCTGCCCCCCCCCCCCATCCCCTGCATCGCTGATTACATCTGACCATTAAGGCTTTTACTCCGCAAAAATCATGTCTGGCAGGAAGGGATGGAGTGTATTTCATAGTTGAATGGCCCCTTGCAGTTTAACTCAATCAGGCTACACGTGAATGGTTTAGGACAGGACCCTATTTTTTTACAGGGAACCTGGCAAATTATGGTTCATCACGGTCCGTGATGTTCATCACCGTGACCCTTTTCCACAAAGATAAGTTATTAGTCATTTTCACTCGGCTGAATAACTCGATGGTCAATGCAGTAATAATAATGATGATGCCAATTATTTACCCAAGAAAGCCTCACTTGGTCTTAATTGTTTTTTTTTGTCGGGAGGCTCCGGCATTGGGATGTTTTACTTATTTCAATGAACGAGAGTTTGGCTTCGTGCAAGAATAACCGAGAGAAAACTACTCGCGCATACGACGGAGTTGGGGTTGCCACTCAGCACTGTCATCGCCTGGCCACCCCAAAGGCCCCACACCGACAACAGCTGGCACGCCCCAACTGGTCACCCATCAATGTCCAGGACCAGTTTTTATATATACATCTCCATATATATAAGGCAAAGTTGTGAATATGTGTGTCTGTTCAAAATGTTTAGCGTACTTTCCGACATGCAACAAATTGGAAATTTGCCATGTGGGTACTTTCCAGACTGTACAGCATGCAAAAATTATAAAAATACACTTATTTTTTTTTGGGGGGGGGGGGAGCTCAATAATGCATAATCTTTTTGCACGACAAGTGAGCTGTGACGTCAAATCTGTCACGTGACCCGCGCATGTGGAAGCGTAACGCATTGTAGTGTAGTGGGTAGCGCGCCGCGCTACGAACCCGTCGACTCGAGTTCGATTCCCGCTCACGGCCACCACCGGTGACTATTATTTTAACCGTTCCTGGGCCTCCCCTAAGTCGACTCAGCCTCAAGCGAGTAACTGCTGAGGTATGTGAACATCGCCACTGGGGAGACAAAGGCGGACGGGCGTGGTGAATCCAAGTCCCGGGCGAAGCCGGGTAGTACAGCTAGTCTATGTATATATGTATGTCACTGGCCACTGCTTTTATCTGCGTCCAGGAATCAAACTCAGGTCGCCAGGCTCGTAGCGTGGTGCGCTAATCACTGCCTCCCCCACCCCTCCTCCACCACTGGATTATTAAATAGGGGGCATAGGAACCGAAATAGATAACAACACAAGGCAATAGCAAGCGGTGGTAGCATTTGCGAGGCGCAGCGCTGATTGAGCTGTTGCCACAGCCGCGGCTGCAGTGAGGCAGTGGAGCTTGACCGGCGCTGTTTAGGCAGCGCCCTCTCTCACCTCCTCGGTGGCCACCGCAGAGCGGCTGGACAAGACTCAATTTGTTATTTTCTCTCCACAACCGAGCGCCTCTTAAACGAGCAGCAGCAGCAGCAGCAGCAAAACCGTAGCCCTGTGTCACAATGTGCGCGACGATGATGATGATGTTGACGTGAAGCGGGTTTTATGTCCGGATCCAAAGTGCTGCGAGTGGGTGTTTTCCGTCATGGTGGCACGGGTAAGAAGGATTGATGAGCCGATTGGTCAAATGCCAGAGATATTGTTAACGAGTATCTCCACATTGTCCGTGTTATTGCACTGCCAATTCCAAAAGAAGAGAGAAAGAGTGACGGTGGAAGAAAAGAAAGAGTGGACAGAAATAATTCAATTAGTTTGAATCGTACAATGATTGAATACGGCTGGCGTCAGGAAACAGTTCGCAAGTGCCAGTATCTTTAATTTTAATCACAGTTAAAAAAAGGGAACGTCAAGCGATGGAAATGAAATACAAACATACAATGTCTGATCCTCTAAAATTAAAACCGATAAAAAAAATAGTTGCATCTTGCACTTAAACTTGCCATGGTGATCTTAAAGAATAATAATATAGGCAATTAGTTTAAGATGTGATGGTAAGAACCAATTAAAAATAACTCATGATGCATCCCTTAAACACGGTGCCAGACATTTCCATGTAATTATCCTAATTAAGGATTAAAAATTCCAACACTTTGGATTCATATGATATCCCTGAAATTCAATAACAAGGGGGGTAATAATGCCTCTTAACCAATCCCTCCCACCCGGGCATCCCACACTGATGAGCGCGACGCCGAACGCCCACAACAAACCTCACGACTGACGCAGCGTGGGAAGGCGCTCATCCCAGCAGTGAACTCTGATGAGGAGGCCGTCAATTGCACATCGCCCACAGGCAAAATGACATCCTCCGCCTGTGTTTGCTTCGCTTGAGCGACGGGCTGCAGAGCGCGTGTGTCAAGAAGAAGACCTTCACGGCCGCTCGTCTTGAGTGCGGGCCCCTGTTTGCTCGGCATCACCCCCTTGTACCGTTAAATTTCGATTTAAAGCTTTCGTGACTGCAGGGATTCACCTTCTTCTTGGTTCTTTCGGTAAAGTCACGTAGAAGGGAAGTAATAAAATAATAAAAATAGAACATAATAAAATAATTCTCACGACGTTTCGGCCACAACGCAAGCAGCCGTCCTCAGGTGAAGAACAGGTCTGTTTTTCAGACGCTGTCTTTCTGACAGACCTGGTCCTCAGGTGAAGAACAGGTCTGTCTTTCAGACGCTGTCTTTCTGACAGACCTGTTCTTCACCTGAGGACGGCTGCTTGCGTTGTGGCCGAAACGTCGTGATAATTATTTTATTATATTTTATTTTTTATTATTGTATTACTTCCCTTCTACGTGACTTTACCGAAAGAACCAAGAAGATGAACCCTTGTACCGTGTAGAGCGAACGGTGATGGACGGAGCGAGTGTGCGCCCAGCCTGGCAGCTCGCCCGTCCGCCGCGCTCAACGCAAGCGGCGTGGAGCGGTGGGGTCCCCGTCGCTCGCTGGGGAATCTGGCGAGAAGGGGACGACGCAGCGGCATCGAGTTGAACGCTCATCTCGCGTGCGAAACGGCGAGGGGGGGGGGGATGGCAACGTGCCCCGTCCAATCCTTCTTCTCTCTCTCCTCTCTCGCCTCTTTCTCTCTCACGAGATTGCAAAATAACTCGCGGCACTTCTAGCGTGGTGGAAAGAGTCACCACCAAAAAAAAAGACAAAGTTGTCCCGTATAGACTTGATAGACTGTTGGGGCAAGTGCTTTTAGGGAGCACCTATGATAAGGCCGTAATGGCACCACGCACGGTCGCCTTTGTCTCTTGAGTGGCGATGTTTACACACCGCACGAAGTACTCATTTGAGGCTGAGTCGACCTAGGGGAGGGGGTCCAGGACCGGTTCAGATAATTGTCACTGGTGTTGGCCGTGAGCGGGAATCAAACTCGTGTCGCCGGGTTTGTAGCACAGCGCGCTAACCACTACACCACCGCTCCGCCCAGTCACCACCACCACCATCATTGCCACCGTCATCATCAGCAGCAGCAATGTGTACATGTGCAGCTCTTTGTCAATCCACTGCTGAGTGAAGGCCTGCCCGTGCCGTGCGGGTCGTGTGGGTTCATTGACCACACACACTTCGCCACGCTGCTCAGTGCGGCCCGGTGAAGCCGGGGAACATAGAAACGCAGTCCAACGGTCGACTTTTCTGCCCGCGACCAAGCCCCCCCGGCTCGACAACACGTGGTGTACACGGTGATCGCCCCGTCCAAAAGCGACGCCGTCCAGGCTCAAGCTTGCTGAGCAACCACTGGGCCATCTGACGAGACGAGTGGATTGCGGGGCGGTTTTGTCGCAGAGCTTTTCAACCCCCTTTTGAATCACGAGCACCCGATGCCACGTGGTCGCAGCTCACGCCGTCCGGACGCGAAAAGCAGCAGCCGGTGTCCAATTACCCGCGAGCTCCTCGGCCGATTGTCGCTCGTCGAAGACTCACGGCCCTCACCCTCGTGACCTCCACGTGGGCTCGGAGCCAATTATTTAGATTTTTTTTAAGTGTGCGGTTCTGATCTGCCAAACGTCGTCTCGGCGTGCGGTCGCCTTTGTCTCCGCAGTAACAAATAGGTTCGCCGTGCCTGTAAACGAATCACAGGTGTCGCCCCCCCCCTCCGCCCCCCCGCATACGACATTGGCCACTCGTGGGCTACGGATACCCATGCCTCTCGTTGACATTGAGGCAGGGATTCATTTCCTCCGCTAAGCTTAAAAGCCACGTTGGCGCGCCGCGGACGGCTGCTCGGATAATCGTTATCCGTGTCACCCTGGGCCTCTAAGTCACACCCGGTAGTAGCCTTACATAGACACATGGACCCATAGCTTCACATAAGGACCATAGCTTCACATAGGGACCAGTAGATGTATATTTTATTCGAAGCCAGGAGCCCCATTGTAGGGTGGGTTTGGCTCCGTTTCTAGTCCTCTTCTCTCATCCCACCTCGTCCCACCGCACACAGTAACCTCACACTCGGCCTCCATCTACTCCCTCCGTCGCGTATCACTTTCTCGCAGTTGCATCTCGTTTGGTTAATCTCCTACTGGATATGTCACCGAATGTAATGTCTGACTGGCGCTACAATTCTGGGCTGGTGGCACTTGCCGTGCCTGGAAGCCACAGCCATCGCGATCGGTTCACTATGGGGACCTCATTTGCCAGTAAAAATATGATAATTGGTTCTTTACCCTTCTATCTGGCAACAAAACTGACACCTTTTTACAAGGAGTCATGTTTGCATAGACCGCATGACTGCAGGTATTGCGGTCTATGCAAACATGACTCCTTGTAAAAAGGTGTCAGTTTTGTTGCCAGGTATTGCGGTCTATGCAAACATGACTCCTTGTAAAAAGGTGTCAGTTTTGTTGCCAGATAGAAGGGTAAAGAACCAATGATCGGTTCACTGTTTGTGGTGTGCCGGGTGTGGACAATATTTTTTCCCGGATCATCAAACTGGAGAGATCCGGCTGAAATTGAGCCCCGGTGTTGAGGCTGTTGAAACAAAACCAAAAAGTAAGTGGGCTTGAGCAGGGCACGTTGATAGAAAGGATCATGACCGACGGTCAAAGATACTACTCTTCTTCTTGGTTCTTTCGGTAAAGTCACATAGAAGGGAAGTAATAAAATAGTAATAAAAATAAAACACAACGCAAGCAGCCGTCATCAGGTTCACCTGAGGACGGCTGCTTGCGTTGTGGCCGAAACGTCGTGAGAATAATTTTATTATGTTTTATTTTTATTATTTTATTACTTCCCTTCTACGTGACTTTACCGAAAGAACCAAGAAGATGAATCCCTGCAGTCACGAAAGCTTTAAATCGAAAAGTCGTGAGAATTATTTTATTATGTTTTATTTTTATTATTTTATTACTTCCCTTCTACGTGACTTTACCGAAAGAACCAAGAAGATGAATCCCTGCAGTCACGAAAGCTGTAAATCGAAAGATACTACTCTTCTTCTTGCGTGTTGCCGCTGATGTTGTAGGTTGCAGAGCCAACGACCACGATTCCACGTGCAGGTGTTCGAGCCAGATCACTGCGTCACGATGCAGCAGAGTGTATCGCTGTAACATTTCCTTCGTATTTGCGGATCCGGCATTCCGACGTAATATGTTGTATGGCCTACTTAAAAAAAAACTCAAAGTTTCAAGTAGCCGCAATGCACGTCGTGATCGCGAGGCCTGTGGTGGGTTCTTAATTTAAAGAAAAAAACGTCACGAAGCAGCCGTTAAAGAGCCGCAGGTTTCTGACTCCGCCTGCACTCGACGGATGCCTTTCACCCAGTACGAGTGCAGTGGCCGCTGCGTGATGATGATGTTGATTGGGGGGCTGTGTGCCAGCACACGAATGAAGAGGGGACGCACGAGCGACGGGGCCGGTGATGGTGGAGGCCAGGCGATTCCGTTTCTGATCCGCGAATGTCAGGGACCTCCCCTCGCGTCTCCCCTCCACGCTCGGCCACGCTCTCCGCATGTAGCTCCGACGAAAATGTAATTGCGCCACAAATTAAGTGATTAAAGCACAGATGTCGGTGCTGCGACTGTGTTGTTGTTGTTGTTTTTGTCGTCGTTCCAAGTGATCATAATCTACGGCCGAATCTGGGTTATCTTGAGCAACAGCAGAAGCTGATGTTGCTGTTGCAGTAGCAGATGCAGCAGCTTCGTATTAATCCTCTGCACTCGGGCACAACCAGTGCAGGGTTTCTCTTGAAATTAAAACAGCAGTAACCTGTGATTGTATGTCTCTGTGTGCGTGTGTGTATATACGACTGGCAAAGCCATCTGGATTGTGCGCGTCCTCATCAGATGTGGTGAGCTGGGTTAGCTTTAGTCGAGACCCTGCCGCGGATGGGCGAGACGCGATGCACACATTTTTTGGTGACGCTGAATTTCCAGTGGTGCATAAATACAATGAACGTTGACGATTACGATGTTTGTTTTTTCTTTCCAGGCAGTGCTGTTGACGAGTGTGTTAAGATTGATTGTTTTACGACGCACAAAGAGGTTGTTAGACCAAAGGACGCCAAAAGGCATTCTCTAACACTGTTTGAGACGAGGCTCAAAAGAAAGCTGTCTCTGGTGTGGACCAATCAGTTTCAAGGACAATGCATATATTTTCTTGTTTTTTTCGGTAAAGTCACGTAGAAGGGAAATAATAAAATAATAAAAATAAAACAATAAAATAAAATTCTCACGACGTTTCGGCCACAACGCAAGCAGCCGTCCTCAGGTGAAGAACAGGGCTGTCGGAAAGACAGCGTTCCGAATGGTATATATTATTAGAGTATGTTTTTGTTTTCATTCTGACCACAAGCATTGTGGTTAATGTAGACATGATTCCTTGTAAAAGGTTTCAGTTTGGTGTTTTAGCATCTTAACACCTGTTGTGTGCCAGATAAAAAGGGAAACCCCTATTATCAGGTTGCTGTTATCTCTCGCTGGGCTATGTTTTTTTTCATATTCGGTGAAAATGCGAAAACCAGCTATATCAGAACATTAGTACATCTAATCGGCATCGTAATCATTGGTTCACTGCAGCTCAAAGACTCAATAGTCCCTAACAGGCGTGTGGTGAAGTTTGGAGATGCCCCGCGTGTGTGTGAGCTCGGCACTTGAAGGCAGAGCCAGATGAGGCTCGTGCGGCGCCTGTAGCCTCTGTTATAAAAGGGCCCTAAATAAATAAATACACACTTAAATATTAAAACACATTTTTTTACTTGCACAGTAAAGTAATTGCCTTTTTTCATTTCCTATACAGCCAGATAATACGACAAATCGCTAACCTTCAACACCCAGTCGTTCATCAAAGTCGAAGACAGTATAGTACTATAGTAATAGAGCAAGTGCAGAATCATTTAACCAGAATTGATGGCTTGAAAGCATTTAGCGCGGGGCCCTTGAAAGTGCGGGGCATATAGAATATGTCGCTACTTTTGTTACTGCAGTACACACACACAGTACACACACAGTACGCACACACAGTACACACATTACGCACACACTAACACACACAATGTTATCCAACGTCCGACCGCATAGCCACGTGTAGAGTGGAATTAAACCGCGTAGTGTAGCGAATTTTGGGTAGAAATAGGTTCGCCGCATTTACAGCGCGAAATCGCACAAACCGAACCGCATAAAGGGAAATCTGTGTATATTTTAGTTGTTATCTCTCGCAGGGTGAAACATTCTAATTGTGACAAAGGCACCTCTATATGATTTGCTTTCAACAGCAATATTGATTGCATCATTAAATAGGGCTCTCAAATGTATCGTGCTAATGGTCGCGAATGCCTGCGCAAACACAGCAGCATAATTAATAATTCAGATTATATTAGCTCCGGGAATCAAGAAGCTTGGTTTGATAGCAGACGAAGAACAGACGTTGCATAACATATAAAATAGGGATATTTAATTGATATCACAAGACGCGAATCATTTCTGTGATATATTTTTTTCGGGGCCGTTCTGTGATACGGGGAGGTGCACCGCTCACTGCGGGAGATTCCGAACGGCAATTCATTATGTTAATGACGATATGTTAATGATGATATGTTAATGACGATATGTTAATGACGATATGTTAATGACGACATGGTGAGCGGCCGGGTGACGCCGCAGTAAAACAGTGCGGCTCGAAATGGCAAGGTTACATATTCAAATTCTGGTCAGGGGGTCAGCTCAGCCCATCATCCCCCTGGGGCCATTAAATCAGTACCAATTAAAAAAAAATCAACAGCGGTTTGTCCTACAGAAAGAGAGTCACCTCTGCCATAGGAACGTGGAATTTCCACCAAAGGCTCAGTGCTGTGACGAGAAGACGGATAACCGCCGTCCGATGTGCAATTAAGCCGCAAAGGGCTCCAACTTTATTTTAACAACACAATGCGGACCTCAAAATTCCACCACAACAGCGGGAGAAAAATGTAAACAATGTTCAGCGGCAATATCGATCGCGTTGTATAACAGCTCTGCTGTGAAGAAGAGCCATGGCTCAAAACGTCACCCCATTGTATACACTGCCTCCTCTTTAGGGCACGGTTATTGACGAACGTCTTGCGGCTTTTGTTATTATGTTGTGCTTGCGTGCCACTACCAATGCAGTATTACAACAACAACAACAAAATAGACGTTAGTGTTCTAGATTTGAAGCTTTCGTTACTGCAAGGATTCATACTCTTTGGTTTTTTCGGTAAAGTCCCGTAGGTTAAAAAGAAAAGAAATAAATTAAATCACGACGTTTCGGAGGCAACACAGACGACGGAAGTTTGTGTTGCCTCCGAAACGTCGTGATTTAATTTATTTGTTTTCTTTTTAACCTACGTGACTTTACCGAAAAAACCAAAGAAGACGTTAGTGTCTTTAATATCACGCCCGGGCATTACATTCACACGAACACCACACCACGCACACGCGCGCACAGATAACAACGCTGCAAATTACGCAGCGAATCTTCTGGGCCATGTAATTGGGTTGGTCCCTCCGGTGGCGAAGCAACCAGGAACCGACCCATTTTCATTGACGCCCCCAGAGGGCCGTGCGGAGCTTGCAGTCAGCTGGATGTTTGCTGCTCGCGCAAGGCGCGCGGGCTGCTACCAGCGGTCACACCGGAGCCCCTGCTGCAGGCACAGAGAGAGCACGTGGTGCTCGTAGGCCTACGGAATCACAATCTGTATTCATCCTGGTGAAATCCGATGAGCTATGAAGCTCTTTCTCACACATGTCCAGTAAGGGCAGGGGGTCAGACAGTTACAACAACAAAAACAATACAAATGCGAGTGGAGTGCAGAGTATAGGAAAAGTAAACAAATACAAAATAAAATAGATACATTATATATATAAGTTCTAATTGCATAAGTACCCCAAATCACAGGCTCGGGCAAGGCAGCAAAACAACAGCAAGAACAGTCCCAGACCACACCAAGACCACCGCACACAGCCCCCCAATAACATTTCACATTAAAATGTTAGTATCGATACATGGGTAAGGATGGAAAGTTATAAATCACGTGTGCAAATACGGTTGTATCCAGCGCCAATCTTCTGCTTCAGGATATTTCTTGAAGGAAGATTTTCGATGTCAAGGGAGGAGACAAAGATCTTCCGAAACTAGATTTGAAAATCAAATAAATGAAAACAACTAAATTAAATCACGACGTTTCGGAGGCAACACAAGCTTCCGTCTTCAGGTGGAACCGTTACAGCCAAGTCACTGTTGTGAGTGACTTTGGCTGTAACGGTTCCACCTGAAGACGGAAGCTTGTGTTGCCTCCGAAACGTCGTGATTTAATTTAGTTATTTTCATTTATTTTAATTTATTTTTTACCTACGTGACTTTACCGAAAAAAACAAAGAGTATTCTTCCGAAACGTTGGTGCTGCAACGGCGACCATCACGGCACTGGGACCAGCAGCAGGAGCAGGGATGAGTGTAAAGGTTCGTTCGCCCGGCCTCACCGGCCTCATCGTCGGCCGCCCATCTGACGGCTCGCAGAGTGATGCCTGAAATCTGCTACATCGGTCCCTAGATTTTCAATTTTGCCATGATTCAATTTAAGAAACCATTTTTCCCCGCTGTGTGTGCTATTGTGGTGAATGCGGATCCTCGAGTAAATGTGGGGTGCTTATGTGAAGCAATGACATATGATGCATCGTTTATGATAACATATTTTTGAGCCATTTGTCGCCCATTCACTGTTTGATTAAGGTCTCATTCATGCGCCGTGGGTCACGGGGATTGTTTGGCCATACTTCACCACGTCTGTCAGTCGGGGTTGGTAATAAAGGCTTCCCGGGACCGGTTCAGATATTGACGGTGCGATGTCATTGCCTGGAATGGAACTCAGGTCGCCGAGTTTGTGGGTCGGCGCGTGCACCGCCTGTGCCACCCCCCTTCCTCGTGTGTTTTTTTTTTACGGTAACAGAAGATGTTTCCTGAACATTGGATCGGAGAATAGGAAAGCATACGGATTAAGCAGAAGGGAAAAAAACATAGACTGTATCAGATTTGCTGAAGACACATGCATTATAACGTCCAATGGGAATGAATTACAGGAAGCGTAAAGAAGAAAGCGTAATACACCGAGGCCGCAAAATTGGGCTCGGAATCAACGCGAGCAAAATTAAAGTCCATCGTACACAGCCAGTTCGCTCAAACAATTGAATACATCTGTCGGAGAGACACGTGCGTGGGGACAAACAAAAACACACAAACACAGCAGGACCTTTGCACCGAGAGCAATCATTACTGAAGGCAGACCGGGACTAAAGTTCCGTGACTTTTCAAATTTAAAGCTTTCGTGACTGCAGGGATTCATCTTCTTGGTTCTTTCGGTAAAGTCACGTAGAAGGGAAATAATAAAATAATAAAAATAAAACATTAAAAAATTTCATATTATTTTATTAAGTTCTATTTTTATTATTTTATTATTTCCCTTCCGTGACTTTGTATAAAAAAAACAAATTGAGTCTCACGCTCGCAGTGCAATCAAAACGCGCGTGCGACGCGCTAACGATCCAAGCCGAGCGCGCTGACGAGCATCGGACGCGTCGTGCGTGGCGCAGAGGCCCTGGGAGTGAGGGCGGTCGCACGCCTCGAGGGGTCGGCCTCTGCATCTCGGATATTTCCAAATCACAATTTCCTCCTCCGTGAAATCCCGGAAATTAAAATACGGATCAAGGCATATTTTCATAAGAGGCACGGGCCGTGTATGCACGAGCAGGATAGATTTGTTATTAAAGAGCACAGTCGAGAATTTACATCGCGTGATCCCTGACCATAGCTGTTTAACCTACGTCTTAACCTACAGCTATTTAACCTATTTATTTTGATGGTTTAATGTCGGAAGTTTCATCGTAATTTCCTTTTGTTTTCAGCTGCTACAACGCCTTGTTCGCTACTTTTTTTTACGTGTAACCGCAAAGACAAAAACATAAATCCCCCATATTAACCTGTAACGGACTGTTGGGGCATGTACTGTTAGCGTGCACCGATTGAGACTGACACAGCAAACGATAGGGTGGGTGGCCAGCAACCATGTCCAGCTGCCTTTTATCTCCCTACTGCTCATGTTTGCACACCGCGCCAAGTGCTCATTTAATACCGAGTCGACCTCTAATAAATTGAGACAGATGCCATCCAGGTACGTCGATGACACGTTCGTCATCTGGCCACATGGCCTGCCAGCTCTGGATCGGACCAATTCTTCAACCACATCAATTCCATACACCCAGCCATCAAATTCACCATGGAGGTGGAAAAGGATGGAAAGTTACCCTTCTTGGATGTTTTAATCGAAAAGAGAGCAGATGGCTCAATGGGACACTGTCTACAGGAAAGCCACCTATACGGATGTCAACCTAAAACCTGACTCCCACCACCATCCATCCCAGAAGAATTCCCTCATCAAAACTCTACACCATAGAGCTCGATGTATTTCCGACCGTCATCACCTAGCCAGTGAACTGGAACACGTACACCAAGCCCTCAAGATGAATGGATATTCAGACTACACAATCCGTAAAGCTATCGCCCCAACCGTTTGGAAAGAACCATCTGAGGAACCAATCAAAACCATCACCTTGCCAAACATAGCAGGGGTCACCAAACAGATTTACAAGATCATGAGCAAACACAAGATCCAGGTTCGATTCAACACAGTACATAAAATTCGTGATCTGTTCCCTTCTGTGAAGGATGTGATCCCTGATATGCAATACCCCGGCGTCTACAAACTAAGCTGTGTCTGTGGCAGTAGCTACATTGGGGAAACTAAGCGACATGTCTCGGACCGTGTTCGTGAACATAAGGCAGATCTGAAACACAGTAAGACCAATACCTCAGCCGTGGCTGATCATTGTTTTAATGCGGTGGGCTCACACGAAATAGATTTTTCCAAAACGAAGGTACACTGCAAACCCACTGGCTATCAACAAAGATTCGTTCATGAAGCCATCCACATTTATAAACACAGACACAATTTTAACCAAGAAGATGGGTACAAACTGAGCAATCATTGGAAGAACGTTATTAACCAGGTTAAGTCATAACTGGCTGTGATGTTTAGTAGTTATTTTCGACTCTCTGGTGTTACAATAACAGGTTAAATGCCTTTACATTAATAGGTGAAATGCCTCACTAACACAGCCACCGTTGCTCGTTTTCCTTGATGTGGCAGTGGCTCTACGATCGTACATGGACATGCGAATCTCTCACAATTCAATGGCCACCCCTTACATTGACATACTTTAGTTTTCTACGTGGTTGTTGAGTAACTGCAGCTACATATCAACATTCCTTTCCTTTGTTACTGCTACTCCCTGCACCCCCCCCCCCCTTGGTGCTGTTGACCCTGCATAATGCATGGGCATAATATGACTTTGAAACCCCCCCCGCCCACCTCCTACGCATTTCCCATGAATATGCTAAATTCCTCTTCATATGCACATTCTTTTTGTTAAGGCGCTCTTCCACCTCCAACGCAGCTTCCACCTCCAACGCAGCTTATATATAAGCTCCTAGCTTGGTAGTGTCTCATTCTTCACCTGAAGACGGCTGCTTGCGTTGTAGCCGAAACGTCGTGAGAATTATTTTATTTTATTATGTTTTATTTTTATTATTTTATTACTTCCCTTCTACGTGACTTTACCGAAAGAACCAAGAAGATGCTAATCTCTCACAATACAATGGCCACCCCTTACATTGACATGCTAATCTCTCACAATACAATGGCCACCTCCGCAGCTTCGTCGCCATGGAGGTTGTCCAGCTCTCTCCGATCTTACATTGACATGCACATTTATTCACTAGCCCCGTCCACTTCGCTTATGACCCTTGGGCTACACCCATCTCAAACCTTTATAACATCATGCCTCAGCAGCTCTCTCGCGAATCTTTTCACCTGATGACGATTGCTAGCGTCGCGATCGAAACATCGTGATTTTTTTTTCTATATACGTGGCTTTACCGAAAGACCCAAAGAAAATAATTAAAAGACAATTATTAATAATCCAAACCAACTGGGATTTGCAAAGTTCTGTCACTCGCCTGAACCGAGGCAGCAACAATTATGTTAATAACCCCACACTAGGGAATAGGCTGTGCAGCCACTTAACCCCTGTCTCACAGCACACCCTCATAGGGCCTTCACATACGGGCCTCGTTTCGGGCGCATTTGCAAAGCATTTGTTTAACGTCTTGTTAAATAGCGCAAGCACCGACTCGTGGTCATTTGCAATGCGATGCAAACAACACGCACGCACGAACTCGCACGCAAGCAGGGGCTGGCTCAAGCTGGGACGACAGTGTTTGTTTCAACTGTGTCCGCATTGCCATCAACTCAGCACTTCACCGCTGGCGAATTGCACGAGACACATTTGCGCATGACATCACCTGTCAAGAAAGGGAAATCTACGGCCGATTTGTCAATACCACTGCTGGATGAGGGCTTTCTCGTCGCAATTCTATACAATCGTTTGCACGTATTAGGCACCTTCAACGATGTCGCAAGGCGCCGTGCATGAAAAGGACAAATATCTTCTTGGTTCTTTCGGCAAAGTCACGTAGAATGGACAGACATGTTCTCCACCTGAGGACGGCTGCTTGCGTTGTGGCCGAAACGTCGTGATAATTATTTTAATATGTTTTATTTTTATTATTTTATTATTTCCATTCTACGTGACTTTACCGAAAGAACCAAGAAGATGAATCCCTGCAGTCACGAAAGCTCTAAATCGAAAGGACAAATATCTTAAAGAATGCACCGAGTGGGCAGAATAAGCGTCAGAGAGGAACGAAGCTAATGAAAATAAACCTTTTGCGAACAAAAAAAAACTCGTGGTCTTCAGTTGGAATTTAACGATAATCAACACTGTCAGAGAGCCTGATCTCCAGCGGTCGAGAAATCCACAACCTGGGGGGGGGGGGGGGGCATCACATTAAAGGCCCAATCACCCCAGGATTTCCGTGGGCGTCATTAAGCCGTACTTCGCCGTGCTGATCGCTGTGGGTTTGTTAAAGGCAGCCAGGCAGCCCAGTGCAGTTCAACGGTGGATTGTGTTGCATTGCTCTTTGCTGGCAATGCAATGATTATATATGCGCGCAAGAGATGATGTTTGTTTGCACATACTAATTAGAATATGAATTGCACTCAGCATGCGCTGCATGTCAAGATGACGCCACCATTCTTGGACGCGTTGTTGCGCACGGTCTTGTGACGGATACCGGCTCAAAAGGGGAACGAATAAACATGCTTTTGAATAAACAATATTCAGATAAAACGTGTAGCGTTGAATTATAAATTATACCCCCGTCTAGCCTGATAGACATTTGGGGGCAAAGTGTGTTAGGGAGCATCAATTTAAGCGCCACGGTGGCTAGGAGATGTTAACTACCTCGCCTGGTGTGCAGGAGATCGTGGGTGTCGATCCCGATCCTGACGCCTGGATATTTGGAGTCTGCATGTTCGCCCCGTGGTCGTGTAGATTTTTCTCCGGGTCCTCCAGTTTTCCCTCCACATTATGATTATTTGACTGCTATGCATTTCCACACGATGGTAAGCCACTTCCTTAAATTATCATTGTGTGGCCAGTTCGCGTCTGATAAAGAGCTATATAGCACAGCGAGGCTTTATCTGCTAAAATAAAAAATAAAATAGTAAGAGAACGGCAGGAGGCATAAGGGGATGGCACTAGCCGGCACCACGCCTGGCCACCTTTGCCTCTCCTATCGCTTATTATTTTACATACCACCCCCAGCTACTCACTTTAGGCTGAGTCGACCTAGGCGAGGCCCAAGGCAGGTTCTAATACCACTGATGTTTTACGCGGTTGAGACATCGCAGCGTGAGCAGCAGTGTGCCACCGCTGCGCTCACTCATTCACTCACAATTCGAGTCTACAGTTCAGACTGATTTACATATACAAGGCTGTGAATGGGAGGATGTTAGCAGCAAGAGATGTGAAGGCACGTGTGTCCATATGAAGAAATGTAATGGGACATCATTAATTCGTATTACGGAGTCTTGATACGCATTTGACTAGCATGTAATGTTGAACATATTAAATTGACATGTTATATTGAACATGTTATGTTGACATGATATATTGAACATGCTATATTGTAGACCTGCACGTTGCTAAGCATGCGCATTTCCTTCTGTGCCCTTGCTTGAAACTATTCCCACGACTGGATTAAGTAACTGAAACCGCACGTAACACGGCCCTAAAATGCAATTTATTTACTTTGGGAAGGCTCAAGCCTAGAGTTGTCCTTATTAAAAAGTATCCTTCTTCGGTAAGAACACAGCAGGGTGTGTACATCGTGGGGCCAACGTTTCACGAACAAGCAACGCACCCCGCGCGGAATTGCATCACCTAGCATCAGGTGCATATCACAACAAACGCACTGATTAGAATTCACAGCCCTTTGCCAAGCCGCTGCTGGATAACGGCTTCCCAACGCCGTGTCGGTCAAGCGAGACGTCGTCTGATCATACTTCACCACTCTGGTTAGTTAGTGAACATATTCTTAGATTTTTTTTCGGTAAAGTTACGTAGGTAAAAAATTAAAATTAATAAAAGTAAAATAAAACTAAAATAAAAACCACGACGGTGGGCAGGGCGGTGAGTGGTGGGAGTGGGAGGGGGAGGCAGGAAAGTCACTCGCCACGAGCGTTCAATGACTCGATGATTCGCTCTTGCAATTGGGCTTCTGTGCCCGCTGGCTAAATAAACAAAGTCGTTTATTTTTTTTGTCCACCGAGTTCGTTACTTAACAGAACCACGCCGCCACCGCCGTCGCCCTGACGTCAAATGTGTCACGGCGTTTGACGTGACGCATATTCGTGCGTCCTTATTCAATTATAGTTTGCGCAAACAACAACAACAACAATGTTGAACGGTGCTGTGCTGTCCTTCGCGACGGCTGGAAACCCAGAAACGCTTGACGCTATTCGAGCACGTTTGTTTGTATAACCGCCGCATACACTAAGCCCGGTGTCACCAGCGTAAAATAAAGAGCGAGATGGATGTGGCGTGCGAAAATAATCCTGGGAAGGACATTCCGCACTGTACCATTGGGAATGAATTGCTGATTGCAGCTGCGAATCGAACTCATTGCACACAAAGTGCTTGCCACAAATGGACCACAATACCGTACTTTGCACTCCCATCGTTTTTTTGTGCTGTTTTTTTTATTGTTGTAACTTTCTGACCCCGTGCCCCTTACTTGGCATCTGTGAAAAAAGAGCCTCATTGCTCGTCGGATTTCTCCAGGATAAATAAAGATTGTGCTTCCGTAGGCCAACGTGTGTCTCTCTTCAGTGTTCCTCCTTCACCCCGCCAGTCCACGCCTCTCCTCCTTGCTCCTTCCACGTGGCAGACGAATTCCTCCAATGCCAATTTTATTGACCCCCCACTCTCCATTAGTTTTTACTCGTCCAAACCAAAGAAGCCTGTGTCTTTGTACACTTTACAAAGACACAGACTCATACCGGCCTAAATTAAACTTTTTCACACGAAGTTTTTTTTACTATAAATGGACCACAATACCTTCGCTGATCTCGTCAAGGAACATAAACCATCACAGAACTCCGTCATCCTCGCATTCAGATGCGCTTCTGCGGCCGTCTGGAACGCTCTTCCTTGCGATATTCGGAAGCCACCGCAGATATGCACTTTTAACTGTAAATTGAAAACTAATTTCTTTAGAACCGTTTTTTGTGTGCTTAGCGTGTTGTTCCTCTCTCGCACATACGATTCGCACGGTTGGCTACGTTACGGCGCGAAACAAATTCAACATTCGTTCATAGGCCGCAGGGTCGACAGCACGGCGCGCTAACCGCTGAACCACGCACTCCACCCGCCATTTATAACACAACTGCAGCAATGAGAATCAGAAGCGAAGCCCATTGAGCTAAGACGCTCTTATTCGAGTGTGACTGCCACTGCAACCGCATCACCACGGGGCAGCAGCCGCTTAGCAGCACCAAACGACATCCCACGCCACAAGGCAACGACAGCTGATGGAGGGCTGCACGGCTGGTGACCCGTGACTCGTTTGACGCTGCAACAAACTCAGCACTCGGATGTGGATTTTTTTTTTGACCGCACGAGATTAAAAAAAATTGTTCGTGTCCAAAACGAAACTCCTTTTCAAAAAAAATCACTCGTCTTGTCACGAAATCAACTGGACGTGTTTGAATCGCGTAAAATGACAGCCGCGGCCAATTTATGATGCCGCCGGAATTGAGGAGAGAGGGATTTGGAATGGCACAGAGCTAGATTCTTCCATATTAATTGACATGCTGCCCGAACCTATTGGCCTGCCGGATAGTGACAGTGGCGTAACGAGGACACGGATATAAGGGTTACCGTTCAATTGCGGAACCGTACGATCGAGAGCGTTCAAAATGTTTTAATTAAAAAAACATTAAACGTTACAATGTCTATCGTTTATCAATCACATCTCACCGATGATGCTCATTGTCGAGTTGATGATATTTGCGAGAGGAGAGACAAAGCCAGCTCTGTGTTCACCGCGGCGAACGGGAGCACGCTCTCTGTGTTCGGTGCCGAGCTCTCGGGAGAGGCCCTCGAGCCAGCTACCGACAAGACATCGGACTGCTGAGTACCAGTACACAGGTGTGTGTGTGTCTGTGTGTGTGTGTCTGTGTGTGTCTGTGTGTGTGTGTCTGTGTGTGGGGAGCGGTAGTGTAGCGGTTAGCGCGCTGCACTACGAACCTGCCGACCCGGGTTCGATACCCGCTCACGGCAAACACCAGTGACGATTATCTGAACCAGTCCTGGGCCTCCCCTAGGTCGACTCAGCCTCAAATGAGTACCCGGTGCAGTGTGTAAACATCGCCGCTAGGGAGACAAAGGCGGTCGGGCGTGGTGCTGGCCACCCACCCCCTCGTGTATCGTTCTGGCCTTCATAGGTGCTCGCTAACAGCACTTGCCCCTACAGTCTGTTAAGGCTATACGGGGGATCTTTGTCTGTGTGTGCGGTCGGGCGTGGTACTGGCCACCCACCCCCTCGTGTACCATTGCGGCCTTCATAGGTGCTCGCTAACAGCACTTGCCCCGACAGTCTGTTAAGGCTATACGGGGGATCTTTGTGTTTGTCTTTGTTTTCTTTTTACCAGAGGTGCCCAGGCTTCATTGGAGGTGCAACGACTCTTCCGTGACCCCTGCACGCATCCCTCCCCAACGCCCTATACCTATACTGCGTATCGTTTTAATTGTGGGACGCACGCCACGAACTGGGCTATTGTAAACGGTCGAGCGGATTAGCAGCGTTGGGCAGAGTGGCCGAATTTTGGGGTGGAAAGATGTACATTCACCTTTCGCGTAACGTGTGGGTCATAATCTTGTGTTTTTTCGGTAAAGTCACGTAGGTAAAAATAAATAATAAAAATAAATAATAATAAATAACAGAAATATTAATAGAACTACAATGATTATTATTTCTATTATTTTTTTTCTTTCTTTTTACCTACGTGACTTTACCGTAAAAACATAAGATTATGAATCCTTGCAGTCACGAAAGCCTCAAATCTAGAATTGTGCGTCATAATCTTGCAAAGGATATCTCGTTCACTGGCATGGGTGGAGCGGTCTACGATGGGTTCTCTGGACAAACACGCATATCAGCATTCAAATTAGCTGCTCATATTTGATGATAATGGCGATGGTAATACAGGCGGATCCAATTATATTGAAACCCCACTGATTTCTAAGAATGACCGCTTGAACGTCTTCTCAACGATGTGATTGAATGTGAAAACAACGGCTGAATGTCTTTACAGTGGAGGATGTTACAAGATGTGGAACGTGTAAAGAGATTGGTGGGAGTCGTGAAGAGACTTAGGAACAACGTGTACTTTTTCCCCTATAATCTCTCCCTTTCATTATAATTTCTTTAGCGGAGTATCTATTAATGGATCACCCTGCAGAATAACATAACATTATCAGCGTGCGCCGTGCTCCCATCCAACTTCCGAGTCGTGTTTTTTTCGGGGTGGGGGGGGGGGTAGGCACGCGTGGAAGAGTAGGCCAAATACCCTCCCAAAATAGTTGAAGGCTCTTTCCGTCACCAGCGAGCGAGGCAGTTGCAGGGCTGCCCCTTGATCTCGTGCTTTTCACGGCCGCCTCGTCGCAACACCGGGCGACAGCCGACGCGGCAGCGGCGGCAACGGCGTCTCCACTCTCCACCTGTGGCCCACTCCGCGCAGCAAACAACTTTTTGTTTTGAAATCGGAGAGCCTCTTCATATTTACACGACCGCGACAAGGCATCCCGCACAGCTCGCCCTAATTATATTTACGTTTAGACCGTCGGCAGTGGCCCTCGGTGTGTCCAAGTGACCAGCAGGGCTGGGCTGCCCTCTGCGGGTTTGCACGCGAGTGGCGATGTCCCCCAGGGTATTCGCACACGTGTCCGTTACGATAGGGCCCCTTCGTTGTAGATATCGTCTCACTGACTTGGGACCTCACTACATGCGCGTGCGTTGAACTTCGTTTGCACCGTACGTAGCCAACCGTGCTAATCGGAGGTGCCCTTTTGTCAATCAACTGCTGGATGAGCTCCCACTCCAACCATCCCTCCCCAACGCCATCCGGGTTAATTGAGCATACTTCACGACGCTCGCCACTGCGGGTGACAGCGAGAAGCATAGGGCGCGGGAGCGTAGAAGTACGTAACAACAATGGATTCTGATGCAACCTCCCTCTGTGACAACCTGGCAGGCATGGTGGAGGGGGGGGGGGGTCGTCAATCTACATATATATCCAGGCTCAGCCCGGCTCAGCTTACGAGATGCGTTCTGGGTGAATTGGCCGAATCATTGAAAGCGAATGTCACGCGGCCATAGGCCAAAGCGAACGTAATACGATGGAATGTAAAATCTAGCGTGTTAATATTACAACCATGGGCGGAACCACGTGTCGATGCATCGATTGACATCGATTCTAAGCGCAAGGCGCACGCGTTGAATTTCATGTTGCAATAATCGATGTGTTTTCCCCGATTCGAATGCATCGCAGGAAATGGGTTCACGTCGCACGCCTGCATGCACGATTCGACACAATGTAAAGACAAAATATTGAATTGGATCTCGACTCTCAATTGTGAAAACTCATAAAAACCTCGTGGGGTGTGCGGGGCAGGGATATAGTCATTTTACTCCTAATTAAGACACAAATTACAACGATAGTTCACACCGTCGCAATATTTGCTCTCAGCTGTGACTGGGGCAGAGGGTATGCGTGTGTGTGTGTGTCACCATCACTATCACGACGAAGGATAATCCTACACGACGTTCAGTGTGACATGTTACTTGCATCTGCCATGACATTAATTCTATCACTTCTAACACTGCTCTTCTGCGGCCGTCTAAAGAAATGAGGAAGCTCATTTCCTTAGAACTGATTTTTGTGTTTAGTTTGTTGTTTTTCCCCCGCACCTCTAATTAGTGCGATCGGTTACGTACGGCGCGAAAGAAGTTCAACATACATATACGTAAGACATATTCAGCAAACGCAAGTAACCAAAACACACACAAAGTAACCTCATTATTACGGAGCATCGTGAGATCCGGATGAAGGATGTGGTATGCCGTAGAAGCATTGATCTTCGTCCTTTTGTTGCCTTGGAGAACAGGGACGTAATTATGATCTAACACCGTATGCGTAGTGAACTTGAGAATGCTGCTGAATCTTAAAGGACAGCGAATGCTTCCTGGTGCAAATATAAGGAGGCACGCACAGCCTGCAGAGAGGACACCGTGTGTCCTAGTCAATGCTTGCCGAAAGTTATTCTCGAAGGACAGGTGTTGTATGATAGATTGAAAGATGTTGTTAATATTGAACGCTTGCTTGAAGTGCGTACAGTGGAAGCAGTGGCACTCTGGTTAGCGCACTAAGCAACTAGCAACCAACTCCTGTTTATGGATAACATCGGTGGCAAGAGTGATATTTGAACCGGCCTTGGACCCCCGCCCCCGTTCACCAACTCCACACTGACCATTGTGGTGAAGTATGGCCATAAAACGTCCCACGACCTTAATCCAGCATTGCATTTACAAATTGAGTCGATGGGGTGGAATTATGAAGAGGAACGCGCGTATTGGAGAATGTGCACGAGTTAGAGGCGTCATATTGCAGGCCGGCTTGGGCAGGACGCGTGATTGGAAGGGACGGTGGCTGGTGGTCGAGACTAACAACGTAGCGGCAGCCAAAGGAGGGAGGCGTGCCAGAGACATGCGTTCAACGCTGATACGGAGGCGACCAGACCAGGTTCGCCTGCATACGCTCGGGCAGGAGTCGACAGCCTGCGGAGCCGCATGTGGCTCTTTGTGGGCTGCTTCGTGACATTGTTTACAGAGGGACCGCCGTCTCGTATTCACCACGCAGTGCGTTACGGCTCTTCTAAATAGAGAGGTTTTTTTTCTTCTTGGTTCTTTCGGTAAAGTCACGTAGAAGGGAAGTAATACAATAATAAAAATAAAACATAATAAAATAATTCTCACGACGTTTCGGCCACAACGCAAACAGCCGTCCTCTTCACCTGAGGACGGCTGCTTGCGTTGTGGCCGAAACGTCGTGAGAATTATTTTATTTGGTTTTATTTTTATTATTTTATTACTACCCTTCTACGTGACTTTACCGAAAGAACCAAGAAGATGAATCCCTGCAGTCACGAAAGCTTTAAATCGAAATTTATAGTTTTTTTTTGTTTTTGTATTACCGAATTCGATTTTTTTTTATATTCTTCCTATTTTGGTTTCCGACCTCTGCGCTAGGCGCCTTGTTGCGGGACCACGACGAACCGCGTGCGGAGGGCCTTCGTCCAGCGGTGGAGAGGCCGTGGCCGCATGCTGACGATGATGACGGTAGCGGGGCAATACGCCGCTGTGACTACTGGACCAAGCACGCAGGTGGCCCCGGCATATTGAAGCGCTGAGCAAGCGCGAGTGGCGACGTCGCTGTTTGTTTAGAAGCCATTCAGCGCCACGCGCCGTCCTTCAACAGCGTGGCAGGGAACGTCGCGTCCCTGCCGTCGAAGCCGCTTCTCCTGGCTTCGACACCGACTCGTAGAAGGGTGACGGCTCCACGGAGCCAAAGAGCGGTACGGAAGGATCGTGGGGCCTCCCTTGCCGGTATAAAAATACAAGACGACGCTTTAACCTTTCTAACAATACAACGGTTGTGTTGAGATGTTAAAACACCAAACGGAAAGCTTTTGCAAGGAGTCATGTCTGCATCAAACGCATGCGCTTGTGGTGAACACGCAAACAAAAACATGCTTTGTATATGCATTGTTTGAAACTGAATGGTCCACACCAGAAACGGCTTTCTTGAGAGAGCCTCGCCTCAAACGGTGTTAGATTAGAAGAAGCCAAAAGGCGGACAGCACAAATACAATGCCACGATCAGAACATTTCAAGCTCGGAGTGAGCAGAAAGGGTAAAATCCTGTTCTTACAGTACGGTGGGGTTCACAAAGGGCATTTGCTTTGATCGTTTCCGATTATAAACACAGGACAGATGTATCTGCCCTTCCAAAGCATTACATTTCACACACACACGTGTAAGAAAAATAAATTTTAGAGCTGTACCATCTCAGGGTTTTGACCGGCTGCTGGAATCGCGAATCAGACAATGTGAAATTTGTATCGCTTTTAATGTCCCGATTGTATAAACAACAACATAATTGCAAAGCCCATCGTCAAACCACTGCCTGCCGAGGGGCTTCCCCGCACAGTGACGGTCAATGAGGCCACTTTCTCCGAAATGTCACCACTTTGGTCAGTGCGGATCGATTCAGATCTCAACCAGGTCCAGTTGAGATATTCGCTCGCCACTGATGTTAGCCGCGTAAACAGGGGAATGACCACGGGGGCCAGCGTGTCAACAGCGCAGCGCGCTAACCACTGCGCCACCACTCCACCCTCGTACTCCTCTAACAGTGTAACTACACCTCAAATTATTAACTTGGTTTGTTTAAAAAAAATTTACGTTTTGTGATTGTGTGAACGTGGTCGCTCAAGGCTCGGTCCCAGCAAAGTGAGGCCGGGGTCGAGCCAGAACAGCGTGGAGTGATGACGCAGCTGCTGGGATAGGCCCCTCGCAAGCACCGCTCCAGACAAAGTCCCGTGATGAATGCACGTTGAACATCTTTTAGCACCGTACGTAGCCAACCGCGCTAATCGGAGGCGTGGGGGGGAGGAAAACAAACTAAACACACACAAAAAAACAGTTCTAAAGAAATGTGTGTTTAAATCTCTAGCTCAAGTGGCTTCCTAATTTTTGGAAGAGCGTTCCAGACGGCCGCAGATGCGCTTCTAAAAGCGCGCGATGCAGTGGGCGTCTTTGTTCGATGGCTAGCAGCCAAGAGCCGCCGCTGCGAGGATGAGCGGAGAACACGTGATGATTTCTGCTCCTTGACGAGATCAGCGAGATATTGTGGTTCATTTGTGGCAAGGGCTTTGCGTGGAATGAGTGGGGGCTTATATTATTGGTTCTTTCGGTAAAGTCACGTAGAAGGGAAATAATAAAATAATAAAAATATAAAACAATAAAAATTCTCACGACGTTTCGACTGCAACACAAGCAAGCAACACCCGATGATGATTGCTTGTGTTGCAGTCGAAACGTCGTGAGAATGTTTATTGTTTTATATTAATATTATTTTATTATTTCCCTTCTACGTGACTTACCGAAAGAACCAAGAATATAAATCCCTGCTGTCACGAAAGCTTTAAATCAAAGAGTGGGAGCTTCTGTCGGAGAGTCCATCTTCTGGCAAGTCCTTGCATCGAGGAAGGCGAGAAACGAACAAACGGACGGTTTTGTTTAAGTTAGATTTAATACGTGTATATAGAAAACAGATTCAAGCACACTTTCAAAGAAATATACTCATTATTAAGTGGTTCGCAGTGCTCTGGCGAGAGAAGAGCTGCTTCAGGAGCATTCATTTGTTCGCATATTTAAGTTTAGCTCGCCAAGGGGACAAGAGAACGAGGAGATAATCTCGCGTGCAGGGGTTCGATGGATCGTTCCATCGCATGGCCTTGAGAGATGGTGACTTCATCCAACAAGGGATAGATCATGGGTGATGATGATGATGATGATTTTAGTTTGCCTTAGTTTCGCAATCATTTGTTTACACATACAGTCGTTTTGCTTTGCACGATTTATTTTATTGACTCTGCATCAATTGGTAAAATTCGACGTTGTGTTTCCGATGTGCGTTTGTGTTTCTTCCCAGGTCTCCATTGAAGAAAACAGACCTCCGTTCTACATTTGCTCTCGTCTGCAAATGAACAAAGATCTCGCGCATGAACACAGATCTCGCACATGAACACAGATCTCGCGCATGAACACAGATTTTGCGCATGAACACAGATCTCGCGCATGAACACAGATCTCGCACATGAACACATATCTCGCACATGAACACAGATCTCGCGCATGAACACAGATCTCGCGCATGAACACAGATCTCGCGCATGAACACAGATCTCGCACATGAACACAGATCTCGCGCATGAACACAGATCTCGCGCATGAACACAGATCTCGCACATGAACACAGATCCCGCGCATGAACACAGATCTCGCGCATGAACACAGATCTCGCACATGAACACAGATCTCGCGCATGAACACAGATCTCGCCCATGAACACAGATCTCGCACATGAACACAGATCTCGCGCATGAACACATATCTCGTGCATGAACACAGATCTCGCACATGAACACAGATCTCGCACATGAACACGGGCCACAACGCTTGCAATCGCCAGCGGTGCTCATTGATCTGAAAGCCACTCCTCGGAAGCACATTGGACGCGGGATGGAACAACAATGCGTCACCTGTGAAAAATTACCTCCATTTCCATTGTGTGCCCAGGGGCAGATTAAGGCTATGAGGAGCCTAAAGCTAATAGGAGGTAAATGTTACATACTGTCAACAGAATATTATGATGTCATCAAACACATTCATTTATGTACCTCTGTCAAAACAACACATTTATTCGACTCAAGGTAAATTCGTCAAACATAGATCACTCACTAAATACATTTATTCAACACTTCCCCCCCCCCACCACCGCTAGCTTTGGCCGTGGCAAAGTCGTGAACGGCGTCATCGTAATTCAAAGACAAATAAGTTCCGATGGCCGCGCTACCGTTGCTCAATATGGAAGGGAGGGCCCACAAAATGTGAGGGCCCAATGCTTTGGTAGCCGGTGGCAGCGGTGGCCAATCGGCGTCTCGGAGCCGCATGTGGCTCTACCGAAGGGGACATCACGTGGAGCGCACGATCACAGTCGTAGCGGAGAATAATGAACGTCCTCCCGTGCTGTGCCGTGAACTGTCAACACATATAAACACACTTTTTATTTCTACTTGATCCTTTGCAGAACACACGGGGACTTTTCGGCTCTCGGTCTGTTCCAGGTTTCGACACCCCTGGCCGATGGGTTAATCCGGACCCGCGTGTGCCCCATCCCTCCGCGCAGGGCTTCATTTCTCACTCGATATTTTCCAGGCCCACTGGGAAACTGGAGTTGTCGCGTGGCTAGTACCCACAGCCATAGCAGGAGAGGCATCCTGGATGCTGGTGGTCTATGCCGGGTGTGGAAACATTTTCTGGGTCGCCGACTCGGACAGACCGATGCTGCAGCTCACCCCTGCGTGTAACGCAATGTTCCTCCGACCACCGCAGGCTAAATGTCCTGCTCAACAGCTGCACAGGCAACCTGTTGATGAGCTAACGCCTTGCTATTAGTGAGCGTTGTGGGGAGAATGGGCTGGCAGATGGGATGGGGGGGACGCTGATGGTGATGCTTCTGCAGCAACACCAACGGGCAATGTGCATGATGATCGCTGCGTTACCAGAAGGCGGAATGACTCAGCTAATGTGAGTAATGCATTCGTGTAAGTTGAGCAATTTCATCATCATCAGCAGCAGCAGCAATGGACAATTCACTACCGGATGAAGGCCTTCCGTAAGCGGTCGTCATTATTAGCACTGTCGACGGCGTACGGCGCAAAAGAAGTTCAACATATAGCACATACATACGTCATCTCCCACTCCAACTTGCACCTGCTGCACGCGAGCTAATTTCATCGCTCCATCTCCACGGTTGACGTCACCCCTCCGGTGTGTTCCTTCCTTTGGCTGCCACAGCATTGATGAATTAGACAGCTAGGGACCCTGTATGTATAGCTTCTATGTAGATAGGAAAATAATAAAAATATCACGACGTTTCGATCACAAGCAATCGTCTTCAGGTGAATTTTGTTTTATGTATGTGTACGTAGCCAACGGTGCCAATCCTTTCTCTATCCCGTGCCGCATCTCCCCCCTGTCGCAGTAGCTCACATCACCCATTCTCTCTTCCACCCCGCCTCCCTCCTCCACCCCGCTCCCCTTCCTCTGCCCCCCTTCACGGCTCTAACAAAAGGGCAATTCGAGCTCGAGCCACAAAGCCAAAGTCGACTGCGCCGTACGGCGAGGACAATTAGCCAGAGGGGGGGGGGGGGGGTGCGGGGAGGGGGGGACTGAATAAAACATTTAGTGACATGTGCTCACGTGCTCGTTTAAGCCCAGATGTTCTGGGGACACGTGGTATGCACGCCAATAAGAACTGACATCATCATCATCGTCGTCGTTGTTATGATGCCACACACTCTCTCGCTCACCCACACACGCTCTCATTCACCCACACACTCTCACTCACACTCTCACTCACCCACACACTCCCTCACTCACACACACACTCTCTCACTCACCCACACACGCTCTCACTGACCCACACACGCTCTCACTCACCCACACACGCTCTCACTCACCCACACACGCTCTCACTCACCCACACACTCTCTCACTCACACACACACGCTCTCACTCACCCACACACGCTCTCACTCACCCACACACGCTCTCACTCACCCACACACTCTCTCACTCACACACTCACCCACTCACCCACACACTCTCTCACTCACACACTCTCTAACCCACACACACTCTCTCACTCACACACACTCTCTCACTCACACACTCACCCACTCACCCACACACACACACTCTCACTCACCCACACCCACACTCTCTCACTCACACACTCTCTCACCCACACACACTCTCTCACTCACACACACTCTCTCACTCACACACTCACCCACTCACCCACACACTCTCTCATTCACCCACACACACTCTCACTCACCCACACACTCTCTCACTCACACACACACACTCTCTCACTCACCCACACACTCTCTCACTCACACACTCACCCACTCACCACACACACACACACACTCTCACTCACCCACACACTCACTCACCCACACACACACTCTCTCACTCACCCACACACGCTCTCACTCACCCACACTATCTCACTCACCCACACACTCTCTCACTCACCCACTCACACACTCTCTCACTCACCCACACACTCTCTCACTCACCCACACTATCTCACTCACCCACACACTCTCTCACTCACCCACACACTCTCTCACTCACACACACACACTCTCTCACTCACCCACACATTGGCGCTACTCTAAGTAACGGCATAAAAAAACTATCTCACCAATTCGATTCCGCAGCGCAAAATCGTGGTCTAAACGTCTACTTGTTTAAATAGGCCAATTACATTATTGTTAGTAATTAAATGATCCGCGTTATCGGCATTTTGAAATAGAACACGCTGCTTGACACTATGAAGTATAGACGCAAACAAGGGCCTCCCTAAAACGTCTGAAATCTACGTTCAAAAACATCGAAAGAGGTGGCCAGGTGGCTAAGAAGTTACAGTGTTCACATTCTGGCATCAAACCGATGCGCTTCTGCAGCCGTCTGGAACGCTCTTCCGATATTTCGGAAGCAACTGGAAATATGCAGATTTAGCATTTCTTTAAAGCTGCTCTTGGTGTTGAGTTTGTTGTCCTTCCCCCGCACCCCCGATTAGCACGGTTGGCTACGTACGGTGCGAAAGACGTTCAACATACATACAAACCTGGGCGCTCACCCGTAATGTTCCAGGGTACACAAACGTGGAGAGATTATGGTCTCAGCGTGAACGCCAACGACTGCAAATCCCCCCCCCCCCCGCCACCAACAATAATTGAATTAAGGTTCGCACTTGCTTTGGCAGAATTCTCGCCTTTGAGAGTTATAAATGTCACTTTGCCCGTCACGCGACCAACGATCTCACAGCGAAGCGCGTGGGGACAGTGCGTCGCCTCCAATCGACGGAATCAGAGAGGCGACTTGAAGAATTGTTTTTTTGTGGCCATGAGTCCTGCCACGAAACGTCGTCAGCGTCCGCGCGGCCACGCTCCGTGCGATTTCCCACGGGATTCTTCGTCTAGCGAATCTGCGCCGACACAGAATCGTGACTCCAACTCACACGGCAATGGCCAGAGCGAGACAACGAAAAATTATCTTCATCACAACTAAAGCGAAACGTCGTGATTTTTATTTTATTTTACTTTACCGAAAAAACCTAAGAATATGAATCCTTGCAGTCACGAAAGCTTCAAATCTAGAACACATTCATATACTCTTGATTAGAAGCTTTCGTGACTGCAGCAATCCAGACTCTTTGGTTCTTTCGGTAAAGTCACGTAGAGTAGAAAAACAAAATAAAACTAAAAATAAAATATCACGACGTTTCGATCGCAACACAAGCTGTCGTCCTCAGGCGGATTTTTTTAAAATAATAATTCAGCAGTGGAAACTGCTGAACCACATTTATAAACTCATAATAATCTAGGCGTGTAATTACACGGCCGCGTTTTTTTTATGGTCTCGCATGTACGCTTCGTGTTGCACGTGGACATCGTCTTTTGTTGTTACTGTTGTTATTGTTGTTGTTATTGTTGTTATTGTTGTTATTGTTGTTATTGTTGTTATTGTTGTTGTTATTGTTGTTATTGTTATTGTTGTTATTGTTGTTGTTGTTATTGTTGTTGTTATTGTTGTTGTTGTTATTGTTGTTGCCGAGGGTGTAATTTGTAAAAACACCTTCGCGGAACAACGGCGCATGCCCGGCGTGCGCTTTGGAGACTTCCACCGGCCGCTCCGGCTGGGCGCACACAGAACCATCAAATTTTACGAGGCTCAAGAAGCGACGTGTTTTTAATTAAAACCCCCCGCCCATTGGGTGGTCTGACAAGGTATTATTTACGTCTTCGCCGAGCTTCGTAAGTCAGGGGCATCCTCGCATAGCTGCGGCGCGAGGTTCAAATGTCACATATCTGGCTGTCCGCCTGATGATGCACGTTCTAATTATTGGCGAGACGTGGTGCTCAAATGGTAAATGTTGTGGATTTGCTCTCCGACACAACCGCTGTGCTGTGCTAGTCACGAATCGGCACGTTCTGTTTAACGTGACAAACCGTACTCATTGGCTGTGTCGGGTGGTGGCGGGTTTAACGACACATTTATATGCATGCCACATGACCCAAAGAAAAAAAAACCTCTTCTGGATAATATTTGTCGCGAAAGCCTGCTACGTGTTGAACTACATTTTACTGATCTACAAAACGTGCACAACGTTACGAGAGGATATATCGCGTTGGTGCTTTAGCGCTAGCTTGTCGCCTACGTTTCGTTCACCGATGCGCACGTGCGTTGCAGAGGGCTTGGGAGTCGGAGGGAGATTGCGTCTCTAATGAATCGAACGGGCGTAACCCATTGTTCAATTTGTAATGTAGCCGATGTGTGCGGTCGATCGGCCCGTGCGCTAAATGTGGAAGAGCCGCTGTCCTTGTGAGGGTGTTGTTAATGATGACTCGGCGGTAGAGCGACAGGATCGTCATCCCAAAGTTGCCAGTTCAAATCTTTTTTTGTGGGCGAGGCGGAGGGGGGGGGGGGCTAACTCAGCCCATCATACCACGCGGGCCGATAAAATTAGTACCACGTTGTGGGAAAAAGTCAAAAGTGGTTGTCCCGTGCATAAACCTGCCTTATGCAGCCTAAATAAATATTCTGATTCTGGAATGTGAAATGTCCACCGCTGGCTCGGGGCGGTAAAGAGGAGGATGACCACCGATGGTTCAATGGTCATTTGAGCAGCGAGATATCGCTCGCTTGCTCTCTCTGTCTCTCTCTCGGCTCATTAATACAACAGTCGGGCGGCGTTTCGCGCCCTTTCTAATGAATCGAGCGTCCATAACCCATTGTTTCAATTGCAAATTAGCCAATTCGCAGAGCATGCCGAACGCACTCCACGTGGCCCACCGCCGGCTCGTTCCGCGTGCGCGCGCGTGTTGTGTGTTGCGTTGTGTGTTTTGTGTTATGTGTGTGTTATGTGTGTTGCGTTGTGTGTTTTGTGTTATGTGTGTGTTATGTGTGTTGCGTTGTGTGTTTTGTGTTATGTGTGTGTTATGTGTGTGTTGTGTGTGTGTTGTGTGTGTGTGTGTTGTGTGTGTGTATTATGTGTGTTATGTGTGTGTGTTGTGTGTGTGTGTGTGTGTTGTGTGTGTTGTGTGTGTTGTGTGTGTGTTGTGTGTGTGTTGTATGTGTGGTGTGTGTGTTGTGTGTGTGTTGTGTGTGTTGTGTGTGTGTTGTGTGTGTTGTGTGTGTGTTGTGTGTGTGTTGTGTGTGTGTTGCGATGTGTGTGTGTTGTGTGTGTGTGTTGTGTGTGTGTTGCGGATTGTGTGTGTTGTGTGTGTGTTGTGTGTGTGTGTTGTGTGTGTGTTGTGTGTGTATGTTGTGTTGTGTGTGTGTTGCGTTGTGTGTGTGTGTGTTGTGTGTGTTGTGTGTGTTGTGTGTGTGCTGTGTGTGTGTGTTGTGTGTGTGTGTGTTGTGTGTGTGTTGTGTGTGTGTGTGTTGTGTGTGTGTGTGTTGTGTGTGTATGTTGTGTTGTGTGTGTGTTGCGTTGTGTGTGTGTTGTGTGTGTTGTGTGTGTCGTGTGTGCTGCGTGTGTGTTGTGCTTGTTGAAGGCAGCACGACGCGCTGATTCAATATGCAGCAGCAGGTGCATCGTGCCCTCGCGGGCAGGTTCAACTCGAGCCGCACTGACGAAGCAGTGAGTGAGCGAGCTGCGGAAATGTGCCCCCCCCCACCCCCCCCTGTTTTTGTTTTGTTTGTTTGACCCTTTTTCAAATGCGAACCGATTCTAAAAACGGTTGCGGTGAAAATGTTAAGGCTCAATTGGAGACCAAAACGGTTCAAGCTTAAACGGTAGGAACGAGGCATATTGAGTCTGAGGCGGGTAGGGTTGGTGTCGAGGGGGGGGGGGGGGCTCTGCCCCGGCAAATGACCCTTGCATCCACCCCAAGTTCAGGTTCCCGAGCGGTCTGCCACTGTCACGGTGCGCCACCCCCAAAAACAGGGACCGAGCAAGTGCGCAGATTCCCCGTGTAGCCTGTGACAGACCGTTGGGGCAAGTGCTGCTAGCGAGCGCCTATGAAGGGGGCCGGCACGGCACGCGTGGGGTGTGTGGACAGCGCAACGCCCGGCCGCCTTTGTATCTTTATATTCTTAGGTTTTTTCTAAGACGGAAGCTTGTGTTGCCTCCGAAACTTCGTGATTTTTACTTTATTTTACTTTTACTTTTAATTTAATTTTTTTACCTACGTGACTTTACCGAAATAACCTAAGAATATGAATCCTTGCAGTCACGAAAGCTTCAAATCTAGAACGCCTTTGTATCTACCCGGCGGCGATGTTTACACATAGCAACTAGGTACACATTTAAGACTGAGTCGACCTAGGGGAGGTCCAGGACCGGTTCAGATTAATCGTCACCGGTGTTGGGCTTTGAGCTAGAAATCGAACTCGGGAAGCCGGATTCGTAGCGCAGCGCTAACCACTGCGCCACCGCTCCTCCGCCCCTACCGACACACACACACAGCAGCTCGACTGCTCCCTCCCACTCCTCGGCCCCTCCCCCCTCCCTCCCCCCTCCCAATCTGGGAGCTGGTGTCTGGCCTGGTCTCAAGACTATTTGTTAAGGAGGATTCTGCTATTTGGATAATTGGGCCAATTCCCGTGTATGGATGAGGGTGCTTTTGCCCGTGGGATGAAAGCGGAGTAGCCAGCGGAAGATCACGCACGCAACGGGATGACACTCCTCAAAGGACTGCGCAATTAAGCTGCATGAGCCCATCTTGCTGTACTGCCGTTGCCTGCCCACCGTGTTGGCCGAGCACGTTAGGTTTGGATGTTGGACAAATCTATGTGAGCCACCAATTATTGCCTTTCAAAATGTTGACTTCGAACTTGTGTTTAAAACCGCAAACAACCACGACTAATTGACAGACTTGCCTGTAACCTATTGACTGAGAATATAGGACACTTAAAGTTACTATTCACCCAATATACCGCATTGTATGTGCTATGAGTTATGGTTCAGAAACAGACACCATTTGCTGATTTTGGACTACAGATACTTGGTGGATAGTCTATAGTGGGTGTCATACGGAGACAAATGGCTCCTGCCATAAAAACGTGGAATTTCCTCAACTGACTAAGCACCCACCATTGTAGACGAGCACAGCGTAGGGCACATTAATGCACGGGGGACATTCATTTATGTATTTTACTTGAGGACGTAATGTTGGATGGGCTACACACGATGGGTAAGACGGCGGATCAACAACAGAGTTGCGGCCTGCAGAGGACGACCGTCGTGGAGATGCAGCAAATGACGTCACCTCGTGGGCACGAGAGAGATGAAGTCTCGTGCGTGAGAGAGATGAACTCTCGTGGGCGAGAGAGATGAACTCTCGTGCGTGTGAGAGATGAACTCTCGTGCCCACGAGAGAGATGAACTCTCGTGCGCGCGAGAGATGAACTCTCGTGCGCGCGAGAGAGATGAACTCTCGTGCGCGCGAGAGAGATGAACTCTCGTGCGCGCGAGAGATGAACTCTCGTGCGCGCGAGAGAGATGAACTCTCGTGCGCGCGAGAGAGATGAACTCTCGTGCGCGCGAGAGATGAACTCTCGTGCGCGCGAGAGAGATGAACTCTCGTGCGCGCGAGAGAGATGAACTCTCGTGCGCGAGAGAGATGAACTCTCGTGCGCGAGAGAGATGAACTCGGACTCTGGCGTACGGCACTACAACGAGAGTACCATTGCAAGACCCTCTTGACAAAATATAATCGACAACCATCGTCGTTTTACTAAGTATTTAAAGGCATATGTTTTGGGAGGCAGCGGTGATGCAGTGGTTCTTGCACTATCCTATTAAACTATTCACCAGAGTTCGATTCCGGGCCATGGCTAACAACAGTGGCGAGTGATACCTTGACCCACAGTTGGGTGTCTTCTTCACTAGCCCGGACTGACTGTTGTGGAGAAGTATGGTCAAACAATGGCCATGACCCTCGCCACGTGGGGAGGCCTTCTTCTAGCAGTGGATTGACAGTGGCCTTTAAATTGAGCACTCATGTCTTGTGTTTAGTTTGTTACCCTTCCCCCGCAACTCCAATTGGCTACGTACGGCGTGAAAGAAGTTCAACAGATATGTACATACAAGACTTACCTATCCAAAATTACCATATTTTACTATCATTCCCTATATTCGTATGCTCGTGTGAGCAGACTTAGGGTAAAACGAAGCGAGTCCGGATGTGGCGCTCCGAGATCATTCCCCGTGACGATGTTCCAGACTCATTCGGCTTCAAATGAAGCACTGCGCACGGAGACTTCCACGCGCCGGGCGGCATTGGACTAACTCGCGTCTCGCGACTACAACTCCTCAGTCCACACTTGAGGGGGTGTGTGTGTGTGGATGTGTGTGGGTGTGTGTGTGTGTGACCCTGGTGTGGAGCGGTAGTGTAGCGGTTAGCGCGCTGCGCTATGAACCCGGAGACACGAGTTCAATTCCCGCTCACGGCCAACACCAGTGACGATTATCTGAACCGGTCCTGGGCCTCCCCTAGGTCGACTCAGCCTCAAATGAGTAGCTAGTGCGGTGTGTAGTAAACATCGCCACTGGGGAGATAAAGGCGGTCGGGCGTGGTGCTGGCCACCCACCCCCTCGTGTACCGTTCCGGCCTTCATAGGTGCTCGCTAACAGCACTTGCCCCTATAGTCTGTCAAGGCTATACGGGGGATCTTTGTCTTTGTGTGACCCTGACGGCGAGCGGCACTGGCGAGAGAAAATTGCAACTTGCGAGCTCCGGCGAGGCGCTCGGGTTTCCCCGTGACGGCGGCACCACCGCCCCCCCCCCCACCCACGAACACCTCCCGGTCCATTACCGCGGCGCCGCACCCCTCCACACCAACAGCAGTGCGAGCGCCAATTTCCAACACAAACCGCTAAGCGAGCGAGCAGCAGTCATCACTCGCTAGCTCGCTCGCTCCGGCTGGCGTTGCGCAAATATCGTCGTTGCTAAGCTGTCGTGTTTTTAACACCATTAGCCATTATCGTAGTCATCATCATCATCATCGGTAGAAGCAGCAGCAGCAGCAGCAGCAACAGCAACAACAATTCGCAGCAACTTGCAGCAGCAGCAGCAACATCAGCACGTGGGGGATACGACCCGTCACTTCTGACCGCTGTCTCAGCCACGGGGACAAGGGACATGAGATCTCCCGTCAAGCGACCTCCCAGGTAACGGCGGACGAGCAGTCTCAAGTCGTGCGTAAAAACAAATAAAAAAACTAAAAATTTGTCTAAAACCCGGCGCGCTCCCCCCGGATTCTGCGCCGCGCCTCGCGATCCGATTCGGGCCGCCGATCCCCGGGCGCGAATGCGCCGCGGATCTTCAAAGCCCAAATGCGTCTCGGAGGTGAACGATCTGAAGTTGAAGGCGTGGGTGGAGTGGGAGCGTGCCTCGCTCGGCGCGCGGCGGGTAAAACGAGTCCGTGATGCGCTGCTGCTGCTGCTGTTGCCGCTGTTGCCGCTGCTGCAGTTCACTCGACGCCGCACTTTGAAGTTCATCATCAGCGCGGCGATGCGCTCACGCAGCGAGCCCGTTGCGTTCGCGCTGCTGTGCCTGCGTGTCAGTGCGGGGGTGCGTCTTATAATCCGGTAGTTAAACACTACGTGGTGAATCTGCTTGCCGCCGTTGACGGTGATGCACAACCACAAAGCGAAACAAAATATCTCAACGCGTTCAGTGTCAAATAACACCGCGGACTTCAAAACAAAACTAAATTAAATATAGGCGACGTATCGGGCGATGGTACTATGAAGAAGGGTCAATGCCCGAAACGTCGTCTATTATATGTTTGTCATTTCAGGCCACGGTGTTATATACAATCCGCTAGACGTGTGTGTGTGTGTGTGTTGAGGGTGGGGAGCGGTGGTGCAGTGGTTAGCGCTACGTTGCACTACGAACCCAGCGACCAGGGTTCGATTCCCGCTCACGGCCAACACCGGTGACGAGTATCTATCTGAACCGGTCCTGGGCCTCGCCTAGGTCGACTCAGCCTGGTGCGCTGTGTAAAAAAAAAAGTCGCCGCTTGGGAGACAAAGGCGACCGCGCGTGGTGCTCGCACACACCATCTCCTCGTGCGCCGCTGAGGCCTTCATCGGCGATGCTCGCTAAGGGCACACGGTCCAACAGTCTGGGCTACACAGATTCTCTCTCTGTCTCTGTGCATGAAGACCGCCGTGTCTTGAGGCGCTTGCTTCAGAACCCAGCCTCAAGAGCTTGTCAAAGGTTGTAAGGAGATGTTGTGTTTGTTTGTTTGTAGAAAGAACTCGCTCGCCTAAGTTCGACCCCCCCCCCCCCCTCGTGGTTAACATCGCTGCCGAGTGGACATTGATCCGGTCCTCGGTAACCTGGTGCCGTGCATAAACATCGACACACACGAGAGACAAAGGCGGCCGGGAAGGGTTCCATCCTCGCGTACCGTGACCGCCTTAATAGGTGCTCGCCGACAAGCCCCGACAGCCTGTTCCAGGGTGGTGTTAGGGGGGTGGGGGGCCCAAACTTTGACGCGTCTCGGTGACGAACCTCCCTGCGCTCCGTGAGGCTTCACGTCCCGCGCGTGTGCAGGACGCGGAGCGCTTCGCACCGCCGATCGAGTCGACGAATCCGTGGATGCGACGCGAGTGGGAAGTCCTCTCCGAGCGTGTCCTGGCCCCCGGCGAGGTCGTCTCGGCCTCAGCGCAGCTACTTATTCCGCTGCGCGAACAGCGATCGCCACCGGAGGGGCAAAGGCGGGCTGGCGTGTTGCTGTTCGGCTGCCCATTATCTCACACTTCGTTAACCCTGACGGCGCTTCAAGGTTTGCTCGCTATCAAGCACTCAAACCAACGACAGCCTCGCAAAGCATGCGCGGCAGATCCTCATCTCTCTGTGTGTGTGTGTGTGTGCAAATAATGCACACAAAATTTGCACACACACACACACATCAGTGGAAGCTGATGTCTGAACCTGTTCTGTCATTCCGCTCGGTCCACTCGGTCCGTAATGAACACTGAATTACGATTCGTAAATGGACATCAGCGCTGCAAAGACACGGGCGGATCGGGTGTTGGTAATTGTCGTCACTTACTCCCTTTGTGTGCCATATCGGCCTTAATATATGCTTGCTCATAACATATATCCGTGTGTGTGTGCAGGAGTATGTGCAAACAAGGTGCACACACACACACGTGCAAGCGTGTATCGGTGGCGAGTGATAGCTGAAACCGGAGTTGCGTCTCACCTTGGGGCGACGGGGCCTTAAAGTAACTGGCACTGCAGGTGCGGCGTGTAGCCATCGGAAGTGGGGGATACAAATACGGTCGGGACGTATAGCTGGGCCACACCGCCTCTTCCGTGTACCTTAACGACCTTCAAATGCGTCGCTTACACTGCCTCCCCCCCCCCGCACAAACTACGCAGGATATCATATTCTTGGGTCTTTCGGTAAAGTCACGTAGATAGGTTCTAAATAAAATAACAAAAACTACGACGTTTCGATCGCAACACAAGCAATCGTCATTTGTTTTCTTCTCCTGATGACGACTGCTTGTTTTTGCAATAGAAACGTCGTAGTTTTTTGTTATTTTCATTGAACCTATCGACTTTACCGAAAGACCCAAGCATGTGAATTCCTGCAGTCGCGAACGCTTTGAGTCACGATTTTACGCAGGAGATTATTCAGAAGTGGCAGGCGGTGTAACTGCACCGTGCCCCACGATTCAGAGACACTCAGTACGCCGGGCTAACTGGAGTGCAGGGTGGGGGGATGTTGAACTTGGAGCAGTGGGGGGGGGAGGGTATTGTACTCATTGCCCCAGGGCCCATGCCAACCACGCGACATCGCTGCTATAAATACCTCGGCTCGATGGGAGGTCGCTCCTTCTCATCTGCTGCCCCCAAAATATAGAATATCCCACCTCTCACCCTCCGTCCGTGCTGTCGGCTCACTGCCGATGTTCGAGTCTATATCCTTCTCTTCTGCGTCGGGCTGCCCCGTCTCTCGTCCAGTAAAGACAACAGACAAAGATCCCCCGTGTAGCCTGAACAGACTGTCGGGGCAAGTGCTGTTCGCGAGCGCCTATGAAGGCCGGCCAAGGCACACGAGGGGATGGGTGGCCAACAACACGCCCGGCCGCCTTTGTCTCTCTCATGGCGATGTTTACACAACGCACCAGGTACTGTATTCACTTGAAGCTGAGTTTACCTAGAGGAGGCCCAGAAAACGGCTCAGATATTTGTCAGCGATGTTGGCCGTGAGCTGGAATTGAATTCGTGCCGACGGTGTTCACAGCGCATTGCGATAACCACTGCGCCACCGCTCCCCAACCCGTGAGCCCGCTCTATATACATACACACTACCATCTACAACTCGACGTAGACACACAAGTCATGGGTACAGCACTTTCCACAAAAAGTCTGCGAAGGCTATATGGGAGATCTTTGTCTTGGTACCCGGTCTCAGTGCACAAGTGGTTTCGCCGCGCACTCCGTCTGAGAAATTACGTAACAGGGGCGAGAGGGAAGCCTTCAGAGTTAAAGGCGCAGCCCTGCAATGGCTTTCTCCCGCCGCTGCTGGCGGAAGGTTCTCCCACTCGAGCCAACTCCCCAGAGAGATAAAGAGCGCCTCTACGATGATACATTGGCCTACTCTTCCACGCTGCACCCATACGTCTCGGTAGAGGAGAGTTCTTAAAGCGCGCATCAACATTTCGATTTAAAGCTTTCGTGACTGCAGGGATTCATCTTCTTGGTTCTTTCGGTAAAGTCACGTAGAAGGGAAATAATAAAATAATAAAAATAAAACATAATAAATTACGATGTATTGCCCCAAACCTCGCTCGCTTCTCCGTGGTCGCGTGCGGAAGCGCCTCGAGTCGATTTGTGGTCTCACCCCCCCTCCCCTCCCCCGGCCCCAGCGTCTCCGCTTTGGCACTCTGGCACAGGGTCCCCCACTCTGGCACGCCCCCCCCCCCCCCCCCCCACCACCACCACCATAGCCGTCTCTGCTTTACTGCGGCGGTCGAGAGTACGCGCCGAGGTGGAGTGACGAGCAGCGCTGCGCTCCGCTGCTCGAGCTGCTGCGTCTCAGCGGGTCGCGGTGCTCGAGGCACCTGGGGCAGCTTGTCCCCTCCGCGCACGGAATGACGGGAGCGGCCCACGCGGGGCTCTGCGCAGCGTCAATTCTCACGCGGGGTGGACAATTGGTAAAGGGGCCGTCCGTAAATGACGTCACGCACCTCTAGGGGGGGGGGGTCAGACATTTGTGACGATGTGTGACGAGGGGGGGGGGGTCCAAAATCATCCAAAATTGTGTGACGTCATTTATGGACGGCCCCAAAACCGATAGCCGCGTGGGATGCGCGTCACCTGGTGCAGCGTCGTGCGAGCGACGGCTGCGTTCTGCAAGTCGGATGCTGAACACAATGAGTATCTGTAAAAAAAGAAAAAGAGCTTTATCGCTCATCGGATTCCTCCGGTATGAATGCATATTGCGATTCAATGCAGTCAGCTTCAAGCATGCTGGTGATAATAATTATGATGATGATTGGATCATGATGATGACAATGTTGACGTACATAATACCTGGAAGAATGTGAATGTCACTGCTGCTGATATGCACACAATGCCTTCAGGAATAATGATGATGATTATCATAATGACGAACAGCGTGCACATCCTTTGGATGTGACCGTCCGTCCCTACCTCCCTCAGCTCACCAGCCAGCAAAACTTTTTTTCGAATATAGCTATGACGATGATGATGCACGCAATAGGCTACCTGCAGGAATATGGATAAGGACGATGATGCCTGCCGCTGCAACTGCAGCTGATGATGATAAAATGCAACGCTTCCGCTGTTGCTCATGATGCTGCTTCTATTGCTGCTGCTGCTGCTTACAATGACGACGACGATGCTGATGTGTGGACTTCGTCTCCTGTTGCTACAGGTGCCGCACCTTCTCCTCCGCGCGTCGACCGAACAAACGAGCACGTGCCGCCTCGGCGTGAAGAGCCCGGACGAGGGCGGGCACTGCGACGGCGGAGAGACGACGGCCACCCCCGACGCCAGGATGCCGCTCCTGTCCGGCGTGAGCGAGAGCCGCCCGCGCGCATCCATCAGCCCTCTCCTGCCGTCTCCGCTCGACTTGCCGCTGAGCCCCTGCGGGTCCCATGCGGACAGCAGCCCGGTCAAGGGCCTCTACTACCGACTGCTCGCGCCCAGGAGACGCGCCGACCTGCTGGTGAACGTGGGCGGCCTGCGTTACGCGTTCGCGTGGACCGACCTCGAAAGGTTCCCCCTGAGCCGCCTGGGCAGGCTGCGAGCGTGCAGCAATCGCGAGGACATCCTGGCGCTGTGCGACGACTACGACGTCTCGCTCAACGAGTTCTTCTTCGACCGAAACCCCGGCGCATTCAGGGCCATCATGACCTTCCTGCGCGCGGGCAAACTGCGGATACTCGGCGGCGTGTGCGTGCTGTCGTTCCGGGAGGAGCTCAGCTACTGGGGCGTGGAGGAGAACAACTTGGAGGTGTGCTGCCTGAGCCGCATCCTGCAGAAGGACGGCGAGATGCAGCAGCAGCAGCAGTGCGACGAACAAGACGGCATCGGCGGTGACGCTGACGAGGCCGCCGCCGGCGCCGAGATGAACGGCGACGACGACGTCTTCGGGGCGGATGACGCCGAGGGGATGAAGCTGGGCCGACCCACGCGCTGCGTGCGCGCGATGGGCCACCTACGGGACATGGTGGAGAACCCGAGCTCGGGACCCGCGGGGAAGGCGTTCGCCTGCATCTCCGTGGCCTTCGTGACCATCACGGCCGTGAGCCTGTGCGTGGGGACCATGCCCGAGCTCAGGGAGGAGAAGGTGTGACCCGCGTGCGTGCGCGTGCCCGTGCGCGTGCCCGTGCGGGTGCGTGCGTGCTCGTGTGCGGCGGAGCGGTAGCGCCCCGCGCGCTACGATCCCGACGGCACGAGTTCCAATCCCGCTCACGGCCAACACCAGTGACAATTATCTGAACCGGTTATGGGCATCCCCTAGGTCGACTCAGCCTCAAATGAGTACCTGGTGCGATGTGTAAACATCACCACTGGGGAGACAAAGGCGGCCGGGCGTGGTGCTGGCCACCCACCCCCTCGTGTGCCGTGCCGGCCTTCATAGGTGCTCGCTAACAGCACTTGCCCCTACATTCTGTTAAGGCTACGCGGGGGATCTTAGTCTTTGTTCAACGCTTGATCAACACGTGTGTTGGACTCGGCAAACGCTTCAGAACCTCAAAGAGCAACTTACTCAAACGGTCTGCTGAAGCCCATCCTGGATGTTCTTGTACTCGTGATAATCTCAGTCAGCCAATCGACACCACCCGGCTCGTGCCGTGTTTTCCTGCAAAGCGCACCTAGCCTGGAACAAGCGCCGTCCTGACGTCACCGCCACTTAGTGGGGCAATGTTAGCGTTGTAGCTGCTGCTTTTCTATGTACTCACGGCAAACTTCTTTCGCACCGTACGTAGCCAACCGTACTAATGGGAGGTGCGATTCGCGCACTGCGCTACGAACCCGGCGACCCGGGTTCGATTGCCGCTCACGGCCACTAACACCAGTGACGATTATCTGACCCATTTCTGCGCCTCCCCTAGGTCGACTCAGCCTCAAATGAGTATCTGGTGCGGTGTGTAATCATCGCCACTAAAGAGACAAAGGCAGCAGGGCGTGGTGCTGGCCCCACCCACCCCGTCCTGTGCCGTGACGGCCTTTGCTCGCTCACAGCAACTTCTGTCTCTGTATGTTAGAATATGAGAATATGTGTGAGAGAAACAACCATACTTCTCCGATTTATTAACCTGGTCATGGCCTATGGCCCCGGGTAAAGCTGCGTGGCCGGGAGTCAGAGCCATTCGCTTTACGGTGCGGCGGGGATGTCCTCTGGCCACGACACAGTTGAACGTATATTTCCACCAAGTAGTTTGGGAAACTTTTTCATGGCTGCACCAGAGGAATTTCCATCTGGTACAGAGACATTGGGAGGCTGATCGATGCCCTGGTGCGATCAAGGAATGTCGTCCTTCTGGTCAACCTTGTCGTGTATGCCGATGATCTGGTAATTGCTGCTCATTCTAGATTTGAAGCTTTCGTGACTGCAAGGATTCATACTCTTAGTTCTTTCGGTAAAGTCACGTAGGTAAAAATGAATTTTTTTTTAATAAAAAATAAAATAATAAAATCACGACGTTTCGGAGGCAACACAAGTCTCCGTCATCAAGTGGGACCGTCACAGCCAGATTTGTTTGCACCCCGTGCTCTTTTTTAGCACCCCCCCCCCCCTTCCAATACGTTATCATGTGCACCAACACGGACTTGCGCACAAACACGTCCACATCGACGCCTACGAGCACCTCGTGCTCTCTTTTAGCCCCCCCCCCCTCCCGATACGTTCCATTCATTGGCTACCACATTCTGATAAGCCCCCCCCCTCTCCTTCCCCCCCCAACTTGTATTTAAGGGCTTGCATCTCACTTGATGCAGCAAATCTGGCTGTGACGGTCCCACCTGATGACGGAGACTTGTGTTGCCTCCGAAACGTCGTGATTTTATAAAGTTATTATTTATTAATTTTAATTTCATTTTTTTACCTACGTGACTTTACCGAAAGAACTAAGAGTAATTGCTGCTCACTCTGAGAAACAGTTGGAGACTTCTTTTGAACCTGACGCGTGCCACTAAGAAGTACAGCCTTCCCATCGGCCTCACAAAAAACAAAGCACCTGCCTGGGTGTTTTATTTGATGTCATCCTCCAGGCACCGGGACAGTTTGCTTCTGACAAACTCCAGTATCGCAGCAGAGATCTCGCTCTGAATCGATTAAGCGGTTTAATATGTTGAGATGTGTAACGCTGTGTGGAAGTAATCTGGCATATTGCTCCACGTGAAGCTCGGAGTTTTCACGTCCACAGTTGTACTCTCTCTTCTTCGTGCTTGCAAAACATAGATCGCGTTAAAGTAACATCTGCACCGGCTTGAAGCGTTCAAGCAAGACAGCCGACAATCAATCCTGCATGGGTTAAACCAGAATGGATTGTGAGAGGAACTCACAGATCCCTGAACGCTCTGGACACATTCCTATCCGTGAGCTCTTACGACAGGCGAGGCAGCGTTGGCTGGGTCATGTAGCCCGCATGCCCAAGCAGCTTGTTGGGCCAGAGAGAGAGAGAGAGCTAAACGGGTGCGACGTGGGCGAGAGAAGAAATTGACTGATGCGGTACAGGAGGAAGTGGAGCTAGTTTGACATGCTGATAACTGGTACCATCGGTGTCAAGATCGGCCTCTGTCGGGGAGGCTCAAAAAGGACGCTGCTGGGCAGTTGGAGGCAGTCACTCTCCAATAACGGAGGGCAGAGGAGGAACACTCACAACAACGAGCGGAGAGCCTGGTGGATAAAACGCAATTTGGAATAGTGGGGAGCGCATGTGGTGCATCTGCCACTCAACTTAGCCAGTCAACCCATGGCACCTGGGTCTGTCCCCTGACCTCCCGCCAGCGAATATTCGATACTTCACGTGGCCTCACAGTGCACCTAGCCTGGCACAAGCGCCGTGGTGACGTCGCCATGATGGCTGTTGCGTGAGAGAGTATCAGAGAGAGCTAAGTGGGGCGCGGTAGCGCTGCTGTGGTTAGCTGACTGTCGTAGCGCTGTGGTTAGCTGACTGTGGTAGCAGCTGTGGTTAGCTGACTGTGGTAGCAGCTGTGGTTAGCTGACTGTGGTAGCAGCTGTGGTTAGCTGACTGTGGTGGTGCTGTGGTTAGCTGACTGTGGTAGCAGCTGTGGTTAGCTGACTGTGGTAGTGCTGTGGTTAGCTGATTGCGGTAGCAGCTGTGGTTAGCTGACTGTGGTAGCAGCTGTGGTTAGCTGACTGTGGTAGCAGCTGTGGTTAGTTGACTGTGGTGGTGCTGTGGTTAGCTGACTGTAGTGGTGCTGTGGTTAGCTGACTGTGGTAGCAGCTGTGGTTAGTTGACTGTGGTGGTGCTGTGGTTAGCTGACTGTGGTGGTGCTGTGGTTAGCTGACTGTGGTGGTGCTGTGGTTAGCTGACTGTGGTGGTGATGTGGTTAGCTGACTGTGGTGGTGCTGAGGTTAGCTGTCTGTGGTAGCAGCTGTGGTTAGCTGACTGTGGTAGCAGCTGTGGTTAGCTGACTGTGGTGGTGCTGTGGTTAGCTGACTGTGGTAGCAGCTGTGGTTAGCTGACTGTGGTGGTGCTGTGGTTAGCTGACTGTGGTGGCGCTGTGGTTAGCTGACTGTGGTGGTGCTGTGGTTAGCTGACTGTGGTGGTGCTGTGGTTAGCTGACTGTGGTGGTGATGTGGTTAGCTGACTGTGGTGGTGCTGTGGTTAGCTGACTGTGGTGGTGATGTGGTTAGCTGACTGTGGTAGCATCTGTGGTTAGTTGACTGTGGTAGCAGCTGTGGTTAGCCCGCTTGCGCTACGATTCCCGGCGACCCCGCGCTGAATTTCCGCTCCCGGCTAATGTCATTGGCGAACATCTGAACCCGTGCTGAGCCTCCTTTCGATCGACTCAGCCACAAATAATGATTAACTGCTGCGGTGTGTAAGCATCAGCACATACACGTCAACCCCTTATCAGTGCCTACCATATTACACACCAATTCAGTCACCCCGTGCCCCTTATACATCTGAACGTTCATCCTACAAAGTGATAAACACAAACAAATAGACACATTTCTTAGCCCGTATTGAAACGTCTATACGCCGTATGGACCTGAAAACTCAATTATCCCCGTCCGAGAACACGGGGTTCATCCGTACGAGTTGACGCGGTATGTCAGCACCACCGGGGGAGACAAAGGCGACCAAGCGTGGCATTGCCGATGTGTCTAGACATCCCTTGGAGTTTCGCGTGTTAGTCTTTATAGGCGCTCGTTAACAAACGGTACTTGCCTTGACAGTCCATAAAGGCTACACGGGAGGGTGGGGGGGGTGGGATCTGTTTCGCCGTTGTTCGTGCGTGGTGTGTAATTGTAGCTGTGTGCGCGTGTGTGCTTACACTTCATTAACAAGTTTGCCGATAGGGCTGTGGACTCGCGTGACCCATGGCGGGTCGTCAATCGTGTGCCCTTGTCACGACGGCGCTGGTGTCAGTGTCATCGCCAAACCGCGACCTGTTCGCTCGCTCACGCTCTTACAATTGTCATCGCTGCACGTTGCCGATTGCGCGCAAAGATTCTCGCTCGCGCGTTTGCACAATCATCCCACCAGCAGCTAAATTGGGAGGCGGTCGAGAGATGTCGTATTTATTGTAGGGCCAATGCCGTTGATGTCACCGCACGATGACATCGCTTCCTTCAGCTGGAACCCGCCGCTGTTGAGAAGTCGACACTCGATCTGCCCACACCGGTGGCAAGCGGTCTTTGTGCAAGGCGGTCATCCTGCATCCAAGCACGAGGCACACTTAAACCCGCCTCCACCTCCCGCTCCGTGTCCAGGATCCGACACGGTTTTGGTCACACGCAGAACCGGCCTGGGTTGATTTCAGCCGGCTCTGTTAAGGTCGGCGACTGGCAAAAAAAAATTCCCGTACCCGACACACCACATCATGTGCACCTACCCAGCTGTGGGTACTGGTCACATGCCCACTTCAGTCTGCCAGCGGTCCGCCGTGATAAAAATGAGTAAGAAATGAAGCCCGAGTCACAACAACACAATATAACGCATTGTACTAAAAACATGACGCTCACCCAAACACCTTGATGAGTGTGTCCGTGTTGCTGGCGTCTCTCTCTCACTCTCTCTCTCTGCACCACCTCCGCCCCAACTCCCTCGCCCTCGCAGGGCGAGTGCTCTCAAAAGTGCCGCGACATCTTCGTCGTGGAGAGCGTGTGCGTGGCGTGGTTCTCGCTCGAGTTCGCGCTGCGCTTCGTGCAGGCGCGCAGCAAGTGCCGCTTCATGCGCACCCCGCTCAACGTTATCGACATGATCGCCATCCTGCCCTACTACGTCACGCTGCTCGTCGACTCTCTCTCGGACCCCAAGGACAAAGCGGCGGGCGGCGGCAGCTACCTGGAGAAGGTGGGCCTCGTGCTCAGGGTGCTGCGTGCGCTGCGCATCCTCTACGTGATGCGCCTGGCGCGTCACTCGCTCGGCCTCCAATCCCTGGGCCTCACCGTCCGCCGCTGCACGCGCGAGTTCGGCCTCCTCGTGCTCTTCCTGTGCGTGGCCATGGCCCTGTTCGCGCCGCTCGAGCACCTCGTCGAGAGCGAGATGGGCAACAGGGAGAGCTTCTCGAGCGTGCCGGCAACCTACTGGTGGGCCATCATCTCCATGACCACGGTGGGCTACGGGGACGTGGTGCCGCACAGCGTGCCCGGGCAGGTGGTGGCTCTGAGCAGCATCCTCAGCGGAATTCTGCTCATGGCCTTTCCCGTCACCTCCATCTTCCACACCTTCTCGCGCTCGTACGTCGAGCTCAAAGAGCAGCAGCAGCAGGCGACGAGGAGGGGAGGACGCAGGTTCCACGTGAAGGCGCGCGGTAGCGACAGCTCGTGATGATCCATGGGGGGTGGGGGGACTATTGACGACGATTTTGACGACACCTCCGAATGGCAGAACACCGATGACGCGTGAGTGTGGCCCCCTGCGTGGCTTATGGAGAAACGGAGGGCTGCTCCGAGGCACGGCCGAAAACCAAGGGTCGCGTGAGACGACTGAACCACGGTGGTCGCGTGAGTTTGGGAAGGGAGGGAAAGAAGGCTGAGCACGCAGGGTCCAGGGCGATAGCGGGACCCGTGACAAGCGATGACATGACAGAGATGGAGGAGGCATGGAGGAACTGAAACCTTATTTTTTGATACTGGCAAGGGGGGAGTCCCATGATGTAGCTGCTCGCCCCGAGCTCTCAATGCCCTGATAGTGGCGTCGTCTTTGTGCTGTTCGCCTTTTGGCGTCCTCTGGTCTAACGCAGTTTGAGACGAGGCTCTAAAGAAAGCTGTCTCTGGTGTGGGTCAATCAGTTTCAAAGACAATGCATCATCATATACTGTCAGAGCATGTGTTTTTTTGTTTGCATGTTCACCACAAGTATGTGTGGTTGATGCACACGTGATTCCTTGCAAAAGGTTTCAGTTTGGTGTTTTAACATCTTAACACGTGTTGCATTGCCAGAACGGGTAAAACCTATTCTTGTATTTTGATACTGGCAAGGGAGGTGCCGTGAGGCAAGGCGAAAATGAAGCCGGGATGGGTTGGAAGGCATCCAGGGGATGTCGTCATAGCCGGACCTGCAGGTCATGTCTGGGAATTGAAACTGATGACGACGAAGACGGCGGCGTGTTTAACCTGTTACATGCCTCGTTCACACGGACACGAACATCCAGAGACATTTTAGGGCACAGACCGTATTGAAATTCACGCGTAATTGGTGATCGTCGGCAGAGTATTGAAAACAGCCGCTTGTGGTGATGATGTCATCAACATTCGTTGTAGTTGTGAATAGAAGAGGCAGCTTTGATTTGATGACTGGATGTTTACGAAGGATGACGATACCTGCGCCGCTGTTTCTACCGCAGCAAACAACGCTGCTGCCTCTTGGCTTCTCCCTTGCAGCATGCAGCACGGTAACAGGTGTCCGTGCTCAAGAGAGCACTGCAGTGTTCGGAGCAAGGCTTTCAGAAGCAAAGATGTGACACTGCATTTGTTGTAATGCACAAACGCGCATGAAAAACACTCAACACTCTCGCCATTAACCCTGTGCCCGAAATAGGGAATATTGTGTCCCCTCGGCAGCGGCGTGCTCAATGGCCCTTCTACGTGGCAGAAAGATCTTTTCAAAAGCAAGACCTTTCTAACGGAGACCTGTGTTTAACATGTAGGCTTTCGCGAACAATATCATCCATAATACAAGTTTGTTTTGGGTTAGAAAGCGTAAATATATAAATGTGTTGTTAAATCTACCACCACCAGACACATCCAATTAGTAATGTGTGTTACGTAAACAGAACGTGGCCAATTCGTCACTAGTACAGCACTAACCGGTGTGTTGGAGAGCCAAGCCACAACATTCACAATCTGAGTACGACATTTCGCCAGTAATTACAACTAGCTTCATCAGGCGACGGCCAGGTTTGTGACAACCCTTACGAATTGGCTGTGTCGGGTGGTGGCGGGTTTAACGACACATGAATATATTTATGCGATATAACCCTAAAAAACAACCTGCATCATGCAGACACTGTGTGCTTTTTAAATTTCGATTTAAAACTTTCGTGACTGCAGGGATTCATATTCTTGTTTTTTTCGGTAAAGTCATGTAGAAGGGAAATAATAAAATAATAATAAATATCAAACAATAAAAATTCTCACGACGTTTCGACTGCAACACGAGCAATCATCATCAGGTGTAAAATCCACAGCAAGAAAATTTGAAATTTTCCACAGCAAGAAAACTTCAAATTTTCTTGCTGTGGATTTCACACCTGATGATGATTGCTTGTGTTGCAGTTGAAACGTCGTGAGAATTTTTATTGTTTATTATTTTTATTATTTCTCCTCTACGTGACTTTACCGAAAGAACCAAGAATACTGTGTGCTTTGCCAGCGGCCGACCGCTCACATTCAACAACACTCCGTTCGATCAAGTCGTTCGATCATCGATCGCAGAACCTTTGGCGGCTCGCAACTGTTAACCGGTTAAACACGAAACGGCGACGGAGGTCCCAGGCACGGCGAGAACTTGGGACACATGAAGCCTTCGCACGTGAAGCCCTTGGGAGCTGTACACCAAACCACGCGCGAGTTTCGTGGGATGGCGGTGAGTTTGGCACAAGGAGTTTTGTAACTCGGCACTTCTCGCCTTCAATAGAAGCGCTATTAGTGAATGCAGGGAGCGCACCGAGTGAATATGAACGCAAGGAGCCGAGTGCGAATCGTCAAATGTTGGAGGCAATGTCGTCTTGCTCGGCGTGTTCGCTGCGCACAATGCATGCAGGCATGCTGGTGGCGACGACGATTGATGATGATGATGATGGATTGCATGATAACGATGATAGATTGGAGGATGCTGATGATTGATTGGATGATGGTGATTATGATTGATTATATGATGATGATAATAATAATAACGATGCACGTAATAATAATAATACCTGCAGGCATGATAATGATGTTTCATTGAATCATTGATCATCATTGAATGACGACAATGGACATTGAACGATGGTGATTATTATGATAATACTATTTATGCAAAGCGAGATTTAGCTCGCGGAAGGCAAAGGAAAGTGATGGTAATTAGTGATGGGTTAACACGGAAGCTTTCATGACCAATATTATAGAGGCTTTAGGGTTATATCGCTTAAATATCTAAATGTGTCGTTAAACCCGCCACCACCCGACACAGGCAATCAGGTTGGTTTGTCACAGAACCTTACTAATTGGCTGTGTCGGATGGTGGCGGGTTTAACGACACATTTATATATTTACACGATCTAACACAAAAAACTGTATTATGGATGATATTGGTCGCGAAAGCCTACTACGCGTTAAACTGAACAAAACGTGTCAAATCGTTGCTAGTTCAGCACACCGGTGTGTTGGAGAGTAAACCCACAACATCTACAAACCCACAAGGTCTACAATTGTACACGTGGGTTCACTCTCCAATGCACAACCGGTGTGCCGAACTAGTAACGAGTTGACACGTTTTGTCTACGTGACCAACCCTCACTAATTGGCTGTGTCGGGTGGTGGCGGCTTTAACGACACATCGACTATCGATGCGCACACAAGATCTGGCTAAACCCAGGCACGCGACTTTGCGTTGAACTCGAAGCTTCGGCGGTGGCTGTTTGCGGTTCCGCCTGGGGAATGTACGGACAGCAAATGACATCGGGGTCGAGAGCGGACAATGTCGTCTCACCCCCCCCCCACTCTCCCACCCCGAGGCGTGACTCGCGCCAGTGAATAAAAAAAATGAAACTCAAAAAAGAAAGTTGCCTCTTGCCACTCCGAAACGAGAAACGATGGCGATGAGCTCCATCTAAGTGGCTCTCAACTGGGGGGTGGGGTGCGCGTGGCAATGTCCCGGGGGTAGGTCACGTGAGGTGGATTTAAAACGTGTGGAATATGGTGGCCATCATCCGGTGAATAATCGTGTTGTACGAATCTGCCGACATGAAATAACTACGATAACGTCAAATTTTGTAACCTATAACGATACGAATTACTTTTTTTTTTGGTAAAGTCACGTAGGTAATGCTGTTAACAGCAGCATTCCAAGTATTATAGTGAGTATAATGTTTAATTTTTTTATTTTTTTATTTTTTTATTTCCATTCTACGTGACTTTACCGAAAGAACCAAGAAGATGAATCCCTGCTGTCACGAAAGCTTTAAATCGAAATTGTAAATCGTTGTTTTGATAGTCAAAGGGTTATCCTGGACCTGGCCAGTCACCCTCCCCCGGCGCCCCCCCCCCCCCCCCGAACAAAAACGTGAATGATAAAATCCTCGTTAGACACAGGCACCTACAGCGTAGAAGGACGTCGTGTGGAATCGTTGTAGGTGCGTGCTTTCAAACGGGGATCACGACGCACACAACGCAGCTATTAAGCGGCTGCCCGACTTGTCACAACACGGATTCGCGTGTGTCACAATACGTCGGCCAAACACCGGCCACGCATTGGCATTAAACATTTAACAGCGAATCAGATCACTTTGCCAGATGCTGCACTATAGTGGTGTACCGTTCTATAGGCCTCCGATGACCCATCGGCAGTTAAGCGCGTGATGGACTTTGCTGACTACCTCTCATCACCAAATCGACGCTCCCTTGGGTAAGGAGGGCGGTGGCTCGCGGTGTTGGGTTAGTTCAGTGCCTTCGCTCGCGATGTGCTCCGCCTGGAGTTGTTTTTGAAGCCCAATGCCTCGCACTCCATGCCCGGACGATAAATAAACCAAAGCCTGTGTCGTCACTCCTGGCGTGCGCTCGCGTTAACTGCCTGCGAGCATCGTTCAACACCTGCTGCGTCAACGTGTCCGTGTGTCGGTGTGTGCCGACGACTGCGACGAATTCCGTGAACCGGTCCTGAGCCTCACCTAGGTCGACTCGGCCTTAAATTGGCACCCGCTGCGTTGTATTAAATATCAGCACTGCGGGGACAAAAGCGACCGGCCGTGGTGCTGGCCACCCACCTTCTCGAGTCCCATGTCGGCCTTAATAGGTGCTCGCTAACAGCACTTGCCCCAACAGTCTGTTAAGGCGACACGGGGGATCTTTGTCTCGCATTTATATAGGCCCTCACACGCCTCACTATCCGACCTAAATGCGTGTTGAGTTCACGTGTCATCATTATCAGTTATTTAAAATGTGCAAAAATCCTAATAGTTTAAATTATTTTCAAAACTATTGAATGTGCGGTCAACAATTATGCACATACCAATTAATTGATTTAATATCTTGTCGATATTTGAGGATATGTGAAATACATTTAAAAATTTTAAATTGACACATTAAAACAACAAAAATTAAACATAGCAACACATATGCCAAATTTTTACTGATTGGCCGTGTCGGGTGGTGGAGGGTTACGACACATTTATAAATAACGCGATCTAAACCCAAAAACGTTGATTATGACCATATGCCAAAACCAAACGTGCTGGTTTGGCCGGGACAGCCCTCGTTCAACACGACACAGATTATTTGCTGCGTAGGCAGCGGCGCACGAGGACAGACAAACGCAACTGAAACCAGTCGTCAATAACGCTGCCTTAACAGCAACATTATATAATGGGCAACATTTCGGATAATGGCCATTTATCATAGCAGCAGCAGCAACAGCAACAACAACAACAAAATACTTCTCGTTTTCAGATAACACTGCCCCGTGTCCCATTTCCAATACTCGGGATTTTCCCCGCTCACTTCAGCAACACGGTCCTGTGCCTTCTTCATTCTGGACGAGGGCCTTCACACGGCAGCTCAGTCATGGGGACCGTTTAACTTCACTTCACCACGCTGGTCAGTGCGTATTGGTGAAGTTAGGTGGTGGTGGTGGTGGTTGGGGAGGGGGGGAGACCAGGACCGGATCAGTTGCCGCTCGCCACTGATGGCAAACCGTGACCGGGACTTGAACTCAGGTGGCCAGATTAACAGCGCAGCGCGCAAAGGGGCCGCACCACCACCGCTGCCCCCATTGTGAGACCAGTGTCACCCAGCAGCATGTTTTAGAGAAACACAAAAACACATGGATAGATGTCGGCACCTCCGCTGAATCTCACCGACAGAGTGAAACAGATGAAGCGACACACTGCTGGGTTGCCCAGAGGGTGGTGATGCCCCCCCCCCGCTCCCCCACAATGGTAGCGCTATCCCCGCGTGTTGTAGAGGTTCGCGGTTGGAATCCAGCGGCCGCCATGATTAACACTGCGGGTGCATTTGAGCGTAAACAACAACAAATACTCTCGCGCCGTCTGCTTCACAGTGTGCGTGAAAAAATCCCGTGGCATGATTTGCAAGAGGAGGCCACTGTTTGCCGATGTGCACACAGCTGGGAAGATAAACAATAATCCGGCAAATGACTTACTCGATTGGAATATTCCACAGCGATCACTGACCCCCACCTTCCTATGAACACCTGGCAGGACACTCCTGAATCAGAGTCATAAAAATAATAATAATCGGACAGAGCGCTCATTCTAAAACGAACGGGGCCCTGTTCATAGGTGATGATAATTGAACATTACGCATACGTGTTCCCAGGGCACCAGTGGAGCCTCTTCTGTGAGCTATTGGGAATCTAGCGTCTCGTTTCGTGCGGCAGGAAAGCGGAGCACACAGAGAAATGCCCATCACGCGTACGAGGGCGATACACTGAGCACTGCCACCTTGCAGGCCACCCACACCTACAACACGTGGCAAGCCCTGGCAAACAATGGCGAGACAGTGCCGCAGAGGAGGATGTCTCTGGTGGAGGCCAATCCGTTTTAAAGACAAACCACGTGTGTTTGCCTGTTTTGTATTTGTGTGTTGAACTTCTTTCGCACCGTACGTAGCCAGCCTGTGCTAAGCGACAAGCATGTGTGGTTAATGCCAACTTGATGCCTTGCCAATCGGTGTGCCTATTTGGTGTGGGAACATCTTAACACCTCCTGGACTATTGCCGGAAAGGATAAAGCCTATTCCTTGTTCACCAAGATCTTTCACGTCAACCCGGAGACAAGAACCGAAGTTGACGTGCGCGTGTTATAAACGCGTTATAAACGTGTTATCGATGCGTTACAAACGTGTTATAAACGTGTTATGAACGTGTTATGAATGCGTGATAAACGTGTTATAAACGTGTTATAAACACGTTATAAACGTGTTATCAACGCGTAATAAACGTGTTATCAATGCATTATGAATGCGTGATAAGCGTGTTATAAACGCGTTATGAATGCGTGATAAACGTGTTATAAACACGTTATAAAAGTATTATAGACACGTTATAAACGTGTGCCGTTTCGCTAATGCGAGTTGTGGTCAGTTTGCTTTTCGAGAGATTACGAGAGAAACTCTTCTTTCTTGTCCACAGCGGTCACCATTCACGCGGCAAATTGCCTTCTATGGTAGAGTGAAGTGGCTTTCCTGTTGCATGATAACCCACAACACTCTTCACCCCCCCCACCCCCCACCCCCTCCTCGACTCCCCGACTTTGCTTGGCCGTGTCCCCCAGCTCTGGACGACGGGGGCCGCCATCGGCGTGCACCGCCAAAGCCAACCCGCGGTGTCTTGACCGTCACCACTGTTGCGTGCGTGCGGTTTGGTTTGTTGTTGTTCTAAAATTTGAAGCTTTCGTTACTGCAAGTATTCATATTCTTGGGTTTTTTCGGTAAAGTCACGTAGGTAAAAAATAAAATAAAAATCACGACGTTTCGGAGGCAACACAAGCTTCATTTACTTGATACAGCAAGCGTGCTGTGACGGTTCCACCTGAAGACGGAAGCTTGTGTTGCCTCCGAAACGTCGTGATATTAATTTTATTTTATTTTACTTTTATTAATTTAGATTTTTTTTACCTACGTCACTTTACCGAAAAAACCTAAGAATATGAATTTGTTGTTGTCTTAAGCTCGCGCAAGTTCTCCTCCGACCCACGGGGGCTCCCACGATCAGTGCAATCCTAACGCGTGCACTTAAACAGCCACGCTGCTCTGCACGCGGGCTCCGATTGCTTTGTCAAACGTCGCCCGTTCTTCGTTCCGATCCGTACGGTCGGCAGGTAATTGGCAATTGAAAATTTAATGAGCGGGAGGAAATGGGACCATTCGGAGTAACACAACAACAGCAGCAGCAGCAAACCGCCCCGCGCCATGCGTGAGCGAAGCACACATTTTCGCGGAAATATATTCAAGAGACCATCGCTGCACTGCCGTGTCCCTGCCACCTCGCATCCCAAGCCCACAACAACTGTTATGCCCGGACCTCCTCCTGCACCTAGCCTGGCACAGCAGTCAACCCATGGAACCTGCTGGGTCTATCCCGCGACTTCCTCCTCATGCACCTCGCCTGGCACAGCAGTCAACCTATGGAACCTTCTGGGTCTGTCCCGTGACCTCCTCCTCCTGAACCTAGCCTGGCACAGCAGTCAACCCATGGAACCTGCTGAGTCTGTCCCGTGACTTCCTAATCCTGCACCTAGCCTGGCACAGCAGTCAACCCATGGAATCTTTTGGGTCTGTCCCATGACTTCCTCCTCCTGCACCTAGCCTGGCACAGCAGTCAACCCATGGAACCTGCTGGGTCTGTCCCGTGACCTCCTCCTCCTGCACCTAGCCTGGCACAGCAGTCAACCTATGGAACCTGCTGGGTCTGTCCCGTGACTTCCTCCTTCTGAACCTAGCCTGGCACAGCAGTGAACATATGGTACCTGCAGGATCTGTCCCGTAACCTCCTCCTGCACCTAGCCTGGCACAGCAGTCAACCCATGGAACCTGATGGGTCTGTCCCGTGACTTCCTCCTCATGCACCTTGCCTTCGGAGCGGCTTTGTCCATTCCATTCAATGTGTTTTTGTTGGCACGGGAGGAAACAGATGTGCACACGGAGAAAGCACACGAGGAGGGATACCCCACACACATGGATGCAATAGTCCATGGCTCTACTGCCATCTCCCGGGCACCGCGGGATTGTTGGTGCCTTGCGCTGACCAGTCTGAGTGCCGTGTTGGTTGTCATTGGCCCGCATTTCTTTTCACGCCGATCCCGACAAACAAACGAACTCGGTTCGCTCGCCCACCAGGGGACGCGACCCCGGCAAATTTCCGATAAATATCTTGATTTGAAGCTTGCGTGACTGCAGGAATCCCTAATCTTTGCGTGAAGTCACGTGGGTAGAAAAATAAAAAATAAATAATAGATCACGACGTTTCGGACGCAGCACAAGCGTCCGTCATCAGGCGAATAAATACTTCAGCCACAGCCCCCGCCCCTCCCGGGGACCTCAAACAAGCCAGGAATAGTCATGAGCCACTTCACTTGCCCCGCTCATTAAACTAGGGCGGTGGTGACGATGGTGGTGGTGGTGACCTACAAACGTAAATACGTGGGGAGCGGTATCGTGGTGGTTTAGCGAACTGCGCTTCCCAACCCGGCCGTCCGGGTTGGACTCCCGGCCATGGCCAACATCAGTGGCGAACATCTGGGCTTCCCCGAGGTCGACTCAGCCTTAAATAAGTACACGGTGCAGTGTGTGAACATCAGCGCTGGGGAGACAAAGGCGGTCCGGCATTGTTCTGGTCACCGAACACCCACTTGGGTGTCGTGTCGACCTTAATAGGTTCTGGCAAACAGCACCTATTGACAGCGATGTGCGTTTGTATGTTGCTGATAAAACTCGCCACGTCGTGCACATCGTGAATTGATCAAGTTTTAGCTCGGCTGAAAGTCACGTCCACGTTGCATTTGTTCTCAGATGGCATTACACAAACTCTCACGGGATGGAAAGTTATTGCATACACACACACATTGCATATGCACGAATGCCATTTGCGCAGTCACAGCAGCAGCAGCAGCAGCGGCAGCCACCACCACCACCATTGTTTGTCACCTGAGTCGACCCCTGGGCTAAGCTTTGGCAGGTGAGCATCAGGGCTGCACGCACGGCTTGGGAGGCAGAGACGCCAGATACCGATGGTGTTCAAGTAATCCGCAAGATCAACGTCGTAAAAACGAAGTTAACGATTTGCGGGTAGGCGCGGCGTCGCCCTTTTGAACATATCGTCAGGCATAACTGTGGACGTCACTTTTAATCTCAATGGGTTGATAGATATATACAGGATGCTTAAAAAAAATGTTAACGCTTACATGGCACTATCGTTTTGAATGGGAAAAGGACGGATAATGCACTGTAACATGATACCAAATGTATGTTAATAGCTTCAGAAAGTCAAATAGTCTCCACTTGTTCGCCGTTATTGCCAACACGTGCCTGTAATCTTCTCTAGGTGGTCTCCAGAGCCCGGAGGCACATTTCTCGTGGCATTGTTGCAAAATGTCCGAAGTGTTAACATTTTTTTGAAACACTCCGTATATTTGACTTTGTAAGGGTTTATTGGCTCTCTGATGGGGTATTTTGGTGGTGGGGGGATGGGGCGCATCTCGTGTCCAACCCGTGCACGAGTTGGACATCGTGTCGTACACGCACATCGGAGAGCTACGCAGCGCCACCCGCACCAGCGGCGTCGTCGACACGGGCTCATCGCGTATCTGACAATCAATGCCCATTAGGAGAGAACTGCTCGCAAGCAAATGCAAAACGGTCCTTTGCTCAAGTTTCTTTAAAATGTCCCCGTTTTCTTGAAGGTGTGGATTGCTCTGCCCGCTCCTTTGAAGAAGGCCCAACTGCCTGAAACGCTCAGTCCAACGTACATTGTTCCGTCGTGAGGCGGTGTTGTTGGCGAGTGTGGTGAGTCTGCAAGTTGTGCCTGGGCACCATCGCCAGCACGGCCAATAAATCTCGTTTGACGTCACTGAATATCACGACAGCGTTTAAACAACAACAACAAAACCGCTGAAAATGCACTTTTGTGAATATACACTGTCCATAGCAATCAATTTGGTTTGGTCAATTGTAGACGTAGGTGGTCACAACCGAGCTGGGTGATCCGGGAAAGCCTCAAGAGTCGAGCCGCTGCTCCTCCGGATCGAGAGGAGCCAGTCGAGGTGGTCCGTGCACCCGCTTAGGACGACTCCCCCGAGTAGACTCCGCCTGGAACTCTACCGGGCAGCAGCAACGACCCACTGGGCGAAGACCCCGTGGCAGGCCAAGCACACCCGGGCGAAACTTGGGAGGTGTGGACCGCCACTAGTCAACATGCTCCTGCCGCGACCCTCACCAGGACAAGCGGACTGAGAAACGAACGAACGAACAACGACCCTCCACCACCCGACAGAGCAAATCAGAAATCAAGCTATAACGTCACTGAGCAAATATGCTCCCAATCGATTTGGGTATTCAGCAAAACCGGAGCGAGGAAAATGTTGACAATTTTGAACAAGGTTTCGCCGGAGATTTAAACAGTGATCATTCGGTATTAACAAAAGCTGAGCTCTCTGGCAAGGAGCTGATCTACGTGGAGCTTCTTACGCATCGTACGTAGCCAACCGTGCCAATCGGTGGTGCGGATGATGAGGATGATGATGCCAGGATGTGACCTGCCGCAAAAAGTTTTACGAAATGTAAAAATCTGCTCGCTCGTTGAAAAAACAAATGAATTGGTCTATTTGCCCACACATCAGAGACTTGACATTGTACCTGCCTACACCGTCTAACCCAAAATAAACTGACTACGAATTAATTTGGGCTGGTGTTTTGTCTCTGGGTATGATATCACGCTGGGCCAAGGTGCAGGTTGCTTCGACGCTTCCCAAGAGCCCATGGGCATTCCTGTCGCATCACTGCGGGATGAATTGGGCGAGCGGATTAAGTGTACCAAGTTGCCCGATGCATTTCCCGTACATCTGTAACGCTTGCGGAATCTTTATTTAGAATCAGAATCTTCAATTAGACTGGAGGAATCCGATGAGCTATGAAGCTCTGTTTCACAGATGTCCAGTCGGGGCTGGTCAGAAAGTTACTTTGTCCCCCACCCCACCGTCCCCCACCAGCCACGACTCAGTTTTTTTAAAAGGTAAACAAATGTTGACATCTTCTTGGTTCTTTCGGTAAAGTCACGTAGACAGACTCTGTCTACTCGACAGACTTGCTCTCCACCTGAGGACGGCTGCTTGCGTTGTGGCCGAAACGTCGTGAGAATTATTTTATGTTTTATTTTTATTATTTTATTATTTCCATACTACGTGACTTTACCGAAAGAACCAAGAAGATGCATCCCTAACAGTCACGAAAGCTTTAAATCGAAATGTTGACATTACAGTGCCTCGAGTGGCTGCAGGTACAGCGACGTGATCCTAACACGCGCTTAGATGCAGGCACCGCGAGCGCAAGCGTCGATCGGTTGAATCGACGAGACCGTTGTACCCCTAAACATTCGTGACATCGGTGAATAATGGGGGGGGGGGACGTGAATCTGATGAAATCACCTATTGCTCAAATGCCGCACGAAACCGGTTACCGTAACAGCTGCAATGTGCTAACATCGATGACAAATAACGTTGAAGGTTTCCTTAATTAAAACTCGTGTTAAAGCGCCAACGTAAGTGACGTGCCTATCACTATAGCTTCACACGCCCGCCGGTCTTAACTCAAAACTTTACCGGAACGGCCGTCGGCAAGAGATAATGCAATTTGCATGCATAACATGGCTACAAAATTAGACTGTTACTAATTGAAACTGCCGTGTTACACAAAAAGCCCAACTTTTTAATCCCCCCCCAACCCAATTAAATTCCAATTGCGCTGCTGGTGTCACGTCCTGCGAAGAATAAATGTCCATTCGACCTCTCGCAGCTGACGGTGCATCACCCCGTGTTACAGAACGCGGCCACCGTCCCCCGGAAGATGATAACGCAGAACTACTTCTGACTTCACCTCACCCCGACGTCGTCATCCGCACATCAGGGTCACCACTGTTCACACGGCCCGCAACGGCTGTTAGTCGCATGTCACATTAAAAATAGCAAGCGGGCAATGCCAGCGAATACAAAGTTTAACGCTGGGGTGTTTTTTTTTTCCACGCGAGTAATTGATGACCAGGCTAAGATCATTAACGCCGCTACGCACGAAGAGAATCGGTTTAATCGCGGCGAGCAGAAACGCCAGAGTCTGACGGGAAACGTCAGTGGAGGTGGCTCGGTGTACCGACCCACCAGCCACCCGGCCACCTCAAAGAGAACCAACATCAGCCACAACCACCCTTACCACCAGGTGCAACTCTGGAAATCACGAAAAAAAATTAACTCGTGCGAGCAGCGATATAAAATAAAAAAGAAATTCAGAATGTTTCCGTCGTCCGCCAGACCAACCCAAGTGTTTTAATCCTCAAGGATCTGGAATAAGAAAACTTACGCGAGAATTCCAGTGAATATCGAGCTTGGTTGGCGGTGGCGCACGCCTGTGACCCACAACTGTGGAGGCAGCGAGGGTTGATGGATCACGTGGTGAACTTCCCTTCTTGTGGGCTCATGGGGCCATACTCTGGCTTGCCGGGAGAATGCGGCAACAGCTGAATGTGGACTCCACCTGTTCCCGTCGGTATGCGATATGAATGCTTTCCCCTGGCATCCTCCCACATGTAAATACTCCTAGATTTGAAGTTTTCGTGACTGCAAGGGTCCATACTCTTCCATAGTCACGTAGGTACCTACGTGACTTTACCGAAAAAACCAAAGAGTATGAATACTCATTCGTTGGCTGATAAAACGTGAATATAGGAAAAGAGCTTGGGCAATCGTTGGTACTGACTCATCGTGATGCCCTTCCTGTGTCAGTCTGTGGTTCAACTCACAATACAATGCGGCACTTACAAGTTGGAATTATTGTTTTTTTTACGCAGGAATTGGTGACCCGGCTAAGCCCATTAACTCATTACACTTAACAACCAGATTTGATTCTGGGATCAACGGGTAAACTATAGTTTACAGTAACAGAAGGACAACAATTCTCCCAAGTAAATAGAACGTTTATTTTGTTTGTCTTTATTTCATGTTTTGTTTCTCGTTTTCCCGCACAGCTCAAATCTCTGGTATAAATAATAAAACACGATACACATTTTCTCAGAAGACAGGCCAAACGATAAGACGGGGATGTATTAAATAGAAAAGTAACACATTTTGGGTCCATAATGCACACGTAGACCACCCAGTCTCTGCAGTAACAACACTTGAAATCGAGTTAAATGATCATTGAACCACCAGCCACATAGCAGACACACATTTGCCACAAGCAGTGCACACTATTTAATATAACCACACAATTATCAAATTCCCCACCAACCCATCGGATGGAGTACCATTATTATGCCAAACACCGATTTACAAATATATCTTCTTACCAAAGTAAACACACAAATCAGTTCTTGAAATAGTTCTTCATTTATAAGTAACGCTATGTACATACACAAACAAGAATGGCGGTGCAAAAGCACGAGGATTTGTATCCGTTAAACGTGAACCGACGTACAAAAGCAGCAGCAGCTTTCCACGGTAAAACAAAATTAAACGTGTTCAAAATATATGGCATGTAAGCGCGCTCCGGCTGCAACGCAGTCCCAAGGTCAACGTTAAGGTGGGACATCGTTTTCCTGGCGATGACACGAAGAGGCGTCACTGATCACGACGTCCACGAGAGATCAGGCCCAAGTCAATCATCTTGTTGATCGTACGCACACCTTGGGTAGTATTCAAGTGCAGGTGCTTTAGCCACACACACCTTTAGAGCGTCAACACTGTCCCTATCTCCACCTATTCAAAGCCACGCACAGACACACAGACATGGGCGACATCGACTCGGTTATTAACAAACTCAATGTTAGGTTTGCAATTTCCCTGCAACGACAAAGGCAACTGGTTCACTCTTGCAAATGCGACTCTCCTTACATCTCTCGCATTCTCACCCAGTTAAACAAAATTAACAGTTCTGCTCGCATTTATTTTGTTTAAACGGAGGATGGCCCAGCGATCCCACGCATGACCTGAACATTTAAAAAGGCTCCTTTCTTTGGCTACAGCAGAACGGCTGCGTACACATTCATTCACGTGTGCCGTCCGAAACACACTGCGACAACGGACATCGCAGGCTTCAATGGAACAAAAAGTGGCCGCGCAAGTTGCGTGATGTTTTTCGAGGAGGGATAACGCGACACCTCCTGTTTGCCTGCCCTACCCAATTAGCGGTTGCCAGTTAATTTATTGGTAAACATCGTGGGAAACGTAGCAGCAGCAGCCTTTAGTGGCCAGACTTATCACGTGAACGTATACGAATTGAAACACCGATTCTTACACACATTGCACACACGATTAGGTGTGCATTGTCAGCTGAAGAATCAACATCAATCAATGCACCCCTAGTTGTGAAACCGAACGTCACCTTTTGAAATACAAAAGAATACAACTCACGCCTGTACACGAATTCTGTGAAGCTTTTAACAGACTTCATTTGTCACTGGAAGTATTTAATTGGCGATAACATGGTTGCGTTTGTGCCAGGGGCTCAGGAAGCTATAAAAAGTAAACAAATTTTTCTTTTACCAGGTAAGGCCCACTGAGCTATGTAGCTCTTTTTGAAAAGCGACCTGGCCACAAATAATAGCTCAACGAAGTGGCTTGTCGTCGCGTGGAAATTAATAGCAGCCAAATACTCTAAACGCACGTTTACTAAATGTGCAGAGAAAAACCAGAGGACCCGGAGAAAAAACCACGCGACCATGGAGAGAACATGCAAACTCCAAAAATACAGGTGTCAAGGTCGGGATTGAACCCACGACCTCCTGTACATCAGGCAAGGGAGTTACCATCATAGCATTTTGTCCGTGGGACGCGATGAGACAACAGCGCGAGCAAATAGCGGCTCTGTCGGGCCAGATTCCTTTTCATTCATTTGTCTGATTTCCTATAGGGGAACAAGACCCTAATAGCAACACGCAACACAACTCTATAATCAGGTTTCGGACATATTGGAGGATAATCTCCACCCCCTACCCCCACCTCGTTAGAGACACAGAGACGGACAGAGCTAGCACATCGACACACTCTCAACCTTAATTGTAAAGCGAAATTAAACCCACACTTGAGAAGTTCGTATATTTTGGCCAGATTCCTTATTGAAAGTTGTTGAACGCCAACGTTTTGTGACTTGCCAGCGTTGAGAGACAAGCACAGCGTGCATCATTGCACATCGTTAGGTTTTCACGCGCGCACACGTATTGGCTGCCAGATTTGTTGCCAGGCACGTGGAGCGAAAAGACGGACATCGTCACACCCAACACAGCAAAACCAAAAAACGCATCGGACCACGTGATGCGCACGATCCGTACGATTTTAATAGCGATGCTGTGAAATGTTATTCAAATTGCTCGCATATGTCTCGGTAATAACTGCACAATGAGCTTTGACTCAATAAAACGCTCGCGCCGTGGGCAGGTCATTGCATAAAGTCACCGGCAGTGTTCACATTGAAACGCAACTTTGGTATTAAACATTCTGCACTCTTTGTGCCGCTAACGTTGGGCGTGATTATTCAACTTTAACGAGAACAAGGTGGTCGCTAAAAAAACAGCTCGCGTATTAATTTTCATGGAGAATGTAAATCATCATCATCATCACCATCATCCTCCTCCTCCTCAAAACAACGTATACATACTCTCTGGTTCTTTCGGTAAAGTCACGTAGAAAGAACGTGACGTGAAAGGTATTCGATTATTTAATTTCATTTCTTTCTACGTGACTTTACCGAATGAACCAAAGAGTAATTCCTGCAGTCACGAAAGCTTCGAATCTAACGTATACATATTATACACAGGCAGGCACACCATACGTACGGGTCAGCCAAAACATTTTAAGAACGTATTGAATTATGCAGCCACGATTGGATTATGCGACATTATTACCGTTTACAATCATTACTCAATTTTTTTTATTGCTTTAAAACATTAGAAAACTACGGTGAGTCATTTGTGTCTCATATTCTGTTCTTAAAACTTTTGTTGAGCCTCGTGTACGCGGTACATACTCGGGTTCGTAGCGAAGCGCACTAACCGCTACACTATTGCTCCCCACAAACACACACACGTACACACAAACGGTGTACGTGAGTGTGTTAATTTTCAAGCGTGACACAAGCAAAAGGTATCATGGCCACGATCGCAATCGTACAAGTCTTATTTTGAAACACAAGGTGTCCGTAAAGGTCTCAACATCCATTACCAAAGACTTATAATGAGATGGAAGTTTGAGCCAAGCCACTAACACACGACACGCAAGCACTTGGTAGTGTGCAGATATTGAACGTGTCTCATCCCACATACCGCAAAAGCATCTCGGCAGCGATTGTTTCCAAGCTTTTGCAGTTTCGAAAAACGTAAGCAGCAAATGTTTTCGTGTTCTACATCACGTCACCCGTCGTTCGTGAAAATCGCATCTCACAACCGCCGCATTTTTAGATGTTTTCAGCCAATGCATGAGTGCGTATACATACAGGGATATAATAAAATACACTGCTAACATTGCAACCGCCCAGTTCAAGCAGCCAGCTCTTGATCATTTCGTTATTGAGTGGACAGAGGTGACAAAATTTGAGACAAGACAAACACATGTAAAAGAGGATCTACAAACATTATTGTTTACCTACATAGAATGGGGGTGGGCAGGGGCGTGAGGTTGTAAAATGCGACGTCTGGTTTCATTGCTTCTTAAAGTCATCATCGTTATACTTGCTCACGCGTGAGCGGTCACGTGGGGCGATCCCCAGTCGCCAACCCCCGACGAGTGAGGAGCGGCTCATCAATTAGCCACGTGGAGGTAATGTATCGGATTTTTATCGTCTGTCCACTACCCGGATAATCCGCTCTCACGGACCATGCAGAGTGAAATATAATACTCGAATAATTAATTGACAGCAGCACGGACACCTTCTAAGGTGGGGGCCGGGGGGCGGGTGCTTGCTGGACTATGCACCCTGCTGCTGTAGCAGAGGTCGCAAACGGCTTTTGATTCCTTACCCGTAGCCGGCCGCACCAGGGTTGAAAACGGGTACCCGTTTGCGACCTCTGGGATGAAGCCATGTTGCAGGCGTGGGTGGGTTGATTCTAGAATTTGAATTGTGAGAACAGCCAAGATGTTGGGAAATGAGTGACAAACGGTGACTCACCAGTGACTCACGGCCTACCCGTACCCGGCTGGGTACGGGTAGCCGGGTATCGGGTAGGGTACAGGTATCGGGTACCCGGTTGCGACCTCTGGCTGTAGGGACGTGGCATTTAAGTCGCCGTCGTCGCCGGCTTGGCTTTAACGCTGCGTGCCGCACAACGCGAGACGCTCGGCTCTCGTTCGTGACCACAATCGGCACGGACGGCGGGCTGAAACGGCGGTGGACATTTACCAGTTACACAGCTAGAGAGGCCCACCGCCACAGGCAGGCTTGGTGCGCAACAATGCACGCGCTTTATGCGTGCACACAAAGACACCGGAACATTCCGATTTTGTTTGGCATTCCGCAAAAAAACAACCATCACGTACGCCACTAAGAACGACGACTAAAAAACCGCGGCCGTGTAATATTTTGCTCTAACAATGCTATTTTAAGGACGGTGATTATTTCTGAGCGAGTTTGTTTCTTAAGGTACAACAGGCACTTGTTTGCGACTTGTAATTTCCAACGGGAGCATCCGTCTATTCTGAGACCTTGGCTCTCGCGCAGAGCCAATGGGGGAATTGAGATAACGGCAAACGATGAAAGATTGGGTTACTTGGTACCTATTGGGGCATTCGCATCGATTTTTTTTTCACCACTTAAACCGAATACAGCCAGGAAACTGTGAGCGTAGAGCTATGCTTCATCTCCGAGCGGTGTAACTACATCGATTTGCGCTCTGACATTGCACGCATGCAGAGTGACTTGGTCATAGGCAACAACTGAATGGCAGAATATAAATATCTGTACAAACGATACAAACAACGTAACAGACGCTCTATGTAAAAATGTCGTTGCCCAAAGAAGCAGAGCGTGGAACATTAACAGGCATGTGAAACGGCTGCATGAATACGTACGTGCCAAATAAATAAAACGGAACCAATATCTCGTTTAGCTTTGTATTGTGGCACGGTGACTTACACAACTGGTGAGCTGTTCTCCATATGTCCATACATGTGAATACACTGGTCCCGCATACAAAGGTTCCATAACAAAGCAATCGTGAATGCTACAAAAGTTGCTTTTATCCACATACGCGAGAGCGCTCAATGCCACAGACGCATCGAAGAACGTGAAAGCTGGCACGGCCGTGTCTCCCAATGCCAGATTTGTCAGTTCTCCTGTGTCCTGTTAAGTCTGGGAGGAGGCTTAGATGGATTTTGTTCAAAACAAAGCATAAAAAATTGTTGTAAAATGACGTATACAGCAGTTTGTGAGTCAAGAGCAGCGATCAAACATTGATTGCTTCTCCTATCTTGGTCCCTTGGCGGTTATGAACTCCAATGAGCGCATTTTGATGAAAACTTACCATCGACATCCCAGCCGGTAGTTACCCAGCTCTTGGCTGAGCTCAACGTTGCACAGCACCCGACGCATTCCCCCTCACCCTTAAAATCCAGCTGACCACCACTTGGGTGAACGTTACTCCTACCGTCACCAATTTCGCAGGCCACGTGGGTAGTGCAAAAGGGATTGTAACCGTAAAGTAAACAGTTCAATATCTGCCCAGGGACAAACACAGCTTGCAATAGCAGTGGTTGTGCCGGTGGTGGCGGTTGTGGCAGCTGTAGTGGTGTTGGTGGCTGTGATAGCGATGATCCTGATAGTAGTGATGCTAGGCAGCGATCGCGATGGGGAAAATTACGGCGTTATAAGAAGTGGTTGTGGTGGACGGGTTGGTGACAGTAGCAGTGGCAGGGATGCTGGGCGTGGTAGAGATATAATTGATGGTGGTAATGTTGGTGACAGTAGCATTGGCAGGGATGGTGGCAGTGATGGCAATACAACTGATGTGGTTGGGGTGGTGGTAACAGTAGTGGCAATGGTCGTGGTGGTGGTGGTGGCGATGACGGTTCTAAAACTGTGGTAGGAGGAGCGGTGGTGACAAAAGTGAAAATGGTTGTAGTGGTGGTGGTGATGAGAGTTTTATTGATGCGACAAAGTGTGGTGGTAGTGATAGTGGTGGCAGTGTTAGTAGCAGTGGCTGCGATGACGGTGGCGATGGCTGTCCTATTGACGCAGCAGGAGTGGTTGGAGTGGCGGTGGTGATAGTCCTGACGGTTAGGCGTTGGTGACACTGGCCAATAGTAACAATGACGTTACTATTGGCCGCGCGGGCTGACCAATCAGAGTTCTCCTTACAAGGCCTTCCCGGTTCCGGCTGAGGCAGCGTGGGCGGAGGTGTGGCGCGGGATCCGGCCGTAGTGAAACACCTGTCCCAAGATCGCCATGTCCACGAACACCTGCATCAGGCCGCACACCCAGAACTGTGGCGGCGCTTCGCGCGCCAGGAAGTACACCGTCTTGAACGTGTCGCCGCTCGTCCACATCAGCACCATCACCACGCTGCCAGCGTGCGAGGTGACGAGGGCAAGGGGTTGGGAGGGAAGGGGGAAGGGGAAACAAGAAGAAACCAGGTGGTGACAGAGTGGTGGTAAAAATACAAACAACATTAAACTAGTTTGGGGAATTCATGCATACTCAATCATGGGTTATGTAATCTTGCCAACACGCGTTTGTCTCCGGAGGTACGTCGTTAGCTTTATAGAAGCCCACTGCCGTCAGGGCAATGGGCGGTCTGAATGTTGGCCAACGGTCTGTCCTTTTTGTTCTGTTTGGGTCTCCATGTTTACCGGTGCACTCTGATGAATTTGGCCGCATTGGAAGTCGGTAGGTCCCGAACAGCAACAACTTCACACTACAAGTTAATTCATTCTGGATCATCCATTTGCAGTTAAGAGTGCCCTCTCCATCACCGTTGAGAACAGACAGAGCTAATGCACTGCCGCTTTCAACCTTGGCTGGAAAGCGCTAAATAAAAGGGTTGTGTGAGCGAGGTAGATCGATCATGTCATTTATGTTTTCAGGAAACCCTCACAATCTGAAAATGCATTTTCAGGGAGAGAGGGGTCTTGCAATAAGGATGTTTGGTAAATTCCATTCATATGCATTTTTGTGTGCTGGAGGAAACCAGGTGTCCTTAAGCATTTGCAAAAATCAGGATTGTGTCCCAGTTTAATATGTTCCACCCTCTCCCCATACTGACTCATGATATCGAGAGAGGGTGCAGACTGATGAACAGGAGGCGGAGCCGACATCAGATAGTGATGGTGTGGGCGTGGCTATGTGAAAGTGGGCAGGGCTGATAGCGGGAACGGCTGCCTGCCCACCACGTGTTCTTGGTTGAGCCTCCAGGAAGTGTCGTAGCTTTTAACCGAAAGCGGCCCCAAAGCGCCACGTTTACAGGAGCCTGGTAAGTGCCGCCGCATATGCACCGCGAGTCCGACAGTGTCGATCACCCATTAATCTAAGTGCCCGAGCGTGTTCAGGGCATCACCAAGGCTCACAGGATGTAAGAAATGCCCTCCCCAAAGGCAAAGAGGCTTTTAAGGCTGCTTTCAACAGAATTCCAAAACGCGCACAAGCACCCAATGCTTATCAAACACTTTGTGACGCTTCGTGAAACCAAAACCCACCCCAAAAATTGCTCCAACCTCAATGTGAATGCGCGACGACCGGTCATGGGTTTTACCCGCTCACGTGAAAAACATTTAAAACCGGACAACTGCGCAAAATATACAGAAAAAAAACAGCACGTAGCTGCTGTGAGTATACCGGCCTAAAATAAACACCTGGGGTGTTTCTATTCATAGCCCTATGGGAGACAACAACCGCATTCGGTGTTTGCGCTGCTGGCAACGAACTACGGCAACGGCGATTCATTTCTAAATGCAATCCCTGAGATGTGTAATTACGAACAACCCCCCCCCCCCACCTAAAATATTAACGCATTCAAAGTTGTGATTCTGGCAGTAAACACCTTCTCCGTAACGTCACTAAACTTCCGCTGATTACATTTAACCTCTTCAGTGTGCAGAGATGAGATTCAACATTCTGGAGAACTTCATTTGGTGCACGGTCTAGAGTCAACAAATATTTACCCCAACAGATTCCTGGATTATTTTAAATAAACCCCAATTTCATGACTGGACAAAAGCACGACAAGCCTCGGCGTGCCGTGTTTTTCCCCGAGGCCAGGCTGAGTTCTGTTTTTGTAAGTGAACGGTAATGGCCACTGCGCACCACAAAATACTGGACGGTACTGCACGCGCATTGTTTCCACGAACGCAATTTCATTACTCGATAAAAAGCACTTTGAGACTTAGCGCCGCGACTCTGCTAGCAAAAGCAGTGGGCGCTTCTGCGTCCGTGAGCAAGCAGACATTGGTATTGTGCGCTGCAAATGCTCGTTTAAAACTGCACGGTGAAAATATATAGATTTAATAATGTAACGTTTTTTTTTTTACCCAAAACTTTTTTTCTGGCGAGTCCTGCATTGGGATGTTCGGCCAATTACATTAATGAGTGTTTGGCTTCATGTGGCAGGATTCTGGAGTACCCAGAGAAAACCATGCATTAGATGGCATTAAATGTTTAACATTGAACAGTTGGCATCTCCCTCCTTGTCAACTCGCAGCACCCACACTTACAACACCCGGGCAAGCTCTTGGTGGATCACCGATGCACTAACCAGTAATGGTGCCACATTCACCACAACCCCCAGAGCAGTTCCATGTATTGTTACGATTTAATTCAAGAATTCGTGTTTTTCCCGCATCGTGGTGGATAGTAGCGCCACTAGTTTAGGCGGTCAGGCTTACTCGGTGGTCAGATTTATTAGTTGGTCAGGATTATTAGGTGGTCCATAGTTTGCATTGCCACATTCGCAGTGGGGCTTGTGTTAAATTTTCTCCTGCAACGTGCCCACCTGTTACGCGTTTTCATGCGACCTTAAACACAACTAATACCACCATCGAGGTGAAATGGACGTCACTAATTTGAATCCAGATACGATCGGCATTCAGAGCGGCTCGGTCGTATGAATGCGCGAGCACGCAGCAAGTACCACGCCGCCTATCCAGACCGCGTTCGACAGCGACGACTTTGCTGCATTAGTTGGCAGAGCGGCTGGAATGTACTCGGCGCATTAAATATGCGGTATGTCCTCGCGTTTGTCGCCGTAACGCGGTTCTTCCGTTCAGGAGCACTCTTCCCACAACACAGAACGCGCACTCCGTCGTAGCATAGTTTCTGAGCGGTCGACGACCAACTACTTTCTTGAGCTGCACAGCTGAACGGTACAGTGGTACGGTACGCGGTAAGACACGGTAACGTGGTGGTGTACCCTCAAGTTATTTGTCACGCCATCTTTCTGCGTGTGCGCGCAGGACACAGAATCTCGACAAACTTTCTCGCCCAAGGCGTTTTTCGCTTAACGCGACATTTTTTGGGACCGCATCTACCGCGTAAAACGAGGATTCGCTGTATATGTATAAAATAAAATGAGCACTGCGACTCGCCATCACCTGAGCAAGTGATACGTTAGCAAGTCTGGAAAAACACGATCCTGAGCTCACGACACGTCTGTCTGCACACTCATCGTTTTATAACAGGAACATCGTGTGCTCTGGGAAGGCGGCCACCGACCGAAGTGTCGCTTGCGGTGTATTCTTCCTCGTGGGGGCGGAGTTGTTGATGAATGTGTTGGAGATCTTTGTTATTTGCGCTTGTGCACCACTGCCAACGCGGCATCGCGAACATACATTTTTTTAAGGCAAGGGCGGGGGAAGCAATGTCTTCTTGTATGCACGTGTTTTCTCTTAGCATTGTGGTTTCATACCACACCAAAAGGAAACGCTCGCTAATGGAATTGGCCAAACATCCAAATGCAGGACCCTGTTCAAAAATAATCTGAAGACTGGGTGACGCTCTCGCCTCGATAAATGGCACCATTTACACATAATAAGCTGAAAATCACTTCTATATTTTTTTAATACCCTGTTGATCAGTTGCAACAGACAGGTGACTGAATAACGGTGCCTAGCAGATGAGCTCGCGGCGTCACACAGTAACCGCGACCTCAAACAACAGCGCATTAGGCTGACCGCTCATCGCATTGTGTGTCCACTGCTGCCCATTATTGCATGGCACTTAGGCACAGCAAACCTCTCCGATCTGCCCAGGATCACGCCTGCCCAGCCGGTTCCATTCGCGTTCATCGGTGACTCTCGCCACGCGACACGGACACGACTCATACGACCGAATCCACGCGTGGCCAACGGGGGACAGGACATCGCACTATTAGGGCTGCCAATTTACTTCTTTTAGCATTATCAGTAATTGCGTGCACAACAAAAAAATTACGAGAAAAATCAATTGTCAGTTGGTCGCACAGCAGCGATGGAAATGTCTAACAATAAAGAGAAAAATTCTAGCCCCGCTGTGTCCATTGAATCGTACTATGCGGTGCATGATGGCGAGTGTGCATTATCAGAATCAGAATATTTATTTTCCTGGAGGAGTCCGATTAGCTATAAAGCTATTTTCCACAAATGTCCATTATGATGGTAGCCGCTGACCAATCACATTTGAGCGCGCCGTGCGGTTTGAACGTTCAGTTGTGTTCATTAGTCACAAACTGAACTGCATTTGATTACCGATTCTGTAACTTTGCAAATCAATTACCGATTCAGAAAATAAAAAAGCCCTAGACATGATCGATATAACTGTATTTTGAATGCTAACCGTGACCACAAGACAAATAAATTAACTGTGAGGCCAGATCACTGTAGGTCAGTGTTAAATAGACGCTAGGGAGGCGCTAGATAGGCGCCCACGTGCGGATGGAGCAAAAGTGTGTGCCTGTTCAACAACCTTCACCTCAATTGAAATGGATTCCTTGGCCTTTTAACAGATCCCTGATATACTCCAGACCCACTAATACAAGCTGTGGCCCTGGTGAGGGGCCCCTGATATTGCAGATAACTGCCACCCAATCCCCATAACCGCCCGACGATTTGATCAATTGAAGCAAGCTGCTTTGAGATTAGATTGTTTTGTGTTTTACATAGCAGTGAATGGCAGCACCCCCCCCCCCCCCAGATGGCTGTAGGGGTCACACAGTACATAACTTAATAAACACCCACGCACAACCCACCGCACTATCGTGAAATTGAGATTCCATCTTAATAAGCTAATCCACGTGAGATTGCCCCACGAATATGAATACAAACCTCACAGCTCACCCGTGGAAAATTTTACACGGTTGTATTTTTAGCTTTTACCGGAAACACTTGAGGGGAAGGGACGTGCGAGTACAAAATGAGCGCCAGTCCGTAATTTGCACAGGCAGCGAAAATAGAGCGGTTTAACTCCCCCTCTCTCTTGGCCACCGCTTCATCCGTCCAGTCTCTCGCATCGACACTTCTGGTGGGGGGGGGGGGGGGGTCAAATCGAAGCGGAGCTATCGTTTCAACACGAGAGCGTTCCTCTCTTGAGGGCAACGTGGTGCTTGTCGCCACTCCGACGGAAAAGGGGGCAATGACAAACGACGCGGCGTCATTATGGCAACGCGTCGCAACGACGCGCCAGGGCGACGCTTCGCATGCGCAACAATGACGAACCAGCCGGGTGCATCGGCGATGGAGCGAGCGGCCCGCTATGACAAGGTTGCCAGTTCAAACTCTGGTTGGGGCGTTCACCCATCTATCGTTAGGAAGCCACCGGAGCTTTGTACTTTTGAATCTAGATTTTAAACTGTCTTTAGAGCTGCTTTTTGCGTTTAGTTTGTCCTTCCGTCCAGCACCTTCAATTAGCACGGCAGGCTACGTATGGTGCGAAAAAGTTAAACATTCATACATACACCCAGCCCAGCATCAAAAAATGAAGGCCACTTTGTAAGTGGTCGTCCTATGGATAGATTTGCTCCTGCCATAGGAATTAGGAATTTCCACCACTGGCTCAGAGCTGTACATAGGGAGTGAGTACTGCCTGAATGCTCATTTAAGAAGGAAATCCCAGTATAATAAGTTTGTATACTGCACAGTGTTACCATTTGTCTTCAACAGGGCCCCATTGTTTAGATGAAGCACCCTTGCCAATAACATCTGGAAACCCAGCAGCATTTATTTAACACGTCTGATTTGAGCTGATGAAATGTAGATGGTTGAATCCAGTGGAGGAGCGTTTGCTAGCTTAAATAAATGCTGCTGGATGATATTGGTGTGAAAAGACAATCGGCCAACAGACATTATGTTTATATTATTCGTATGTGGATGCATCGAACGGAGTTCCACAACGGTGCATAAAGAGAGTGCTATGAAAATGAGATGAACGTTCGAGATGAATGTTCGTCAGAAGCGCTGGTCATGGATGGGACGTTTGGACTTAATGACAAAGGCAGAAAGCTAAAAAAGTGGGTCAGTTATTGAATACGATAAATCCTGGAGTTTGCATTTTTTCTATTTTAAGGCCAAGTTTAGACGCGATTTTTCACACTGGGAAGAGCCAAGGTGTCAGTTACCCGGCACTTTAAACAATTAATAAATTCATTAATCACTACTGTGTCACTTCTTTCCTATTTTCAGATCTACACTCAGCAGTAGAAATATAAAAACTGCAGCCGATTGTCTTTACATATAACGAATGAACGATGGGAATCGTAATTGTGTTAAACATACAAAATATTTAATCGTCCAAACGGGACAATATAATTTGAGCAAAAATTTTAATTCGTCTCCATTATGCGTATTACTGCTTTGCTTGCGACAGCAAGCTCTGTGAGCACTATTTTCTTCGATGAACACACAGGAGTATGCACTCAACTCACGTGCCTCTCTGGCCTGCGCTTGTTGATATTTGTGCTCAATCTTTCACCGTTCGGCACAGAATTGCCAGAGCCATTTGCAAATGACATCAATTGTTTCCGAATAGACGCAGGTAAACAGATTGACCTATTTGCAGAGATGAGAACACAGATCTCATTTGGGGATATCCAGATGTGCCACAAGCCATGTCAGAGCCATTACGGTTATTGAGGACATCAAAAAGAATTCTACATTTCACCTGACTTCGGGGGCAAGGGTTGTGATGGATGTGGTGCAGGGTTGCCACAAACCTCCTTTGGTTTGAGAATTAAAGTCATTATAATGCACTTGTCAGGTGTTTGTTTTTATTTTATATTAATATGTTTAGATACGCAGGGTCTAACAAAGCTTTTGCTGCAGTGCCCCCAAGAAAAGGGAATTAATTCCCTCGGGGATTTTAATAAAATATTGAGATGATCTGTGCATCAAAGCCTTTACCGGAACTGTCCTGTGCTACACTTATTAAGTTTGCCCTTACGGCTCGGGCTTTGATGCTGACGAAGCTGACCGAATTAAACTGCTACGAGGAGAGATCACACCGGGAGGAGCCACCAGAGTGATTTCTCGCTAAAATGATCAAGGCGGTGGGAATTCCACATTCATACGGCAGGGGACCAGCTCACCCTCAAGACAACCACTAGACTTCCCCGCAAAGTGGTGATCATTCTATGGACCGTGAAGGGATAATGTGTTGAGTCAACTTCTAACCAGAATTTTTTTTCGCGATCTGCTAATTGCAATCTTCTTAGCCACCTGGCCGGATAAGTGGGTGCTGCCAGTCCATTGGGGTCGTCACATAGATCGATGGATACATTTTAATTTATTTCAGCAAAAAAATAACTGCTAAGTTCTATCTCATGGGTTCCTGCAACGGTACAGATGTTTTACAGTGACTACAAACACAATTGTATCACAGTTGTGTTAATATATAAAGTCAATAAACTCATAACAATTACAAGTATTTAAGTGCAATTAGAACGATGGGCTCTCAATGTTTATTAGGATATGAAATTGAGCTGACACGGTATGTGGTTTACTCCTGGGGCAGACCTATATCTTCCACCAAAGTATTATAGGCTTATTTACTCAGGAGGGCCCTGCGAACTTGTCACACAGTAGGGGGTGCAATCACTGCTATGTATAATCCCAAATGAGTCGGCCGGTGTTTCATCGTAGAAGTCGTGCGGCCTAGCTACCGCCACCATCTAGAGCCTTTGTCACCGCTCGTGCCGCCGTCCCAGGAAAAGCCTCACCGAGTCTCATGGCTCTTTCTCAGGAGGGTCCTGCCAAGTCGTGCTGCGGTTCTGCCTATGCCTACTAAAGCCACGCACCTCATGCCCTCGGTAGAGCGATTGCGGTAGTTGCGGTAGAGCTGCGGCGTGCCGAGCATGGCCTCGGAGAACGTCGCCAGGAAGCCCAGGGCCTCAACGTACGCAGCCAGGTCGAGCAGCGCGAAGGTGGCGCCCGCTGCCAGCAGCGAGAACGCCGCCACGAACTGGAGGTAGTCGAGGAAGCGGCTCCACTGCCAGAAGTAGCGCAGGTCGAGGTCTGCGTGCGGGGAGGGCGGTGAAACGCACGGTGGAAGTGAGACTACAGGCGGTGCCCGGGGCCGCCCTTCGAACGCTCGTGCGGAGACGTCCGGACGATGCCTCCGCTGCCACGGTAGAACATCAGCTCACTCGGTTGGGAAGTATTCTCGGCAATCGTCGGGCTTCTACTGCAAAAAACTTGGCAGGAACCTCCCCGAAAGAGAGCCGTGACACTCGCTGAGGCTTTCCTAAATAAAAAGCGTAGTGATACTAAGAATAACAATTCAAACGTAAAAAATTATGGTGAAAAATATTGATTTTTTTTTATTAATCAAGATGACATCAACATATCATGTATGTTGGAACATAAGAGTCAGCGCACATTGTCAAAGACAACTCTGCAAGGGGCAGCATACATTTGACGATGAGGACAAGGATGATATCCCAGTGCTGCTGGTAATGACGACGATGATGATGCAAATCTAGAAATATTTAAAAACACCAGGGGTGATGACGGCAAGGATGACGCGCATGACAATGATGATGATGATGGCTGGGCCATGCAATTGTCAAAAATGAAGATGCGTACATAATACATTTAACAACTGCAAATATGACAATGACGGTAATGATGGAGATGACAATGCTAAAGATGAAGACCGATGATGGCGATTATGGCGATTGTTGTGCCGAGGTCTACGCCGCTCCTCAATGTGCGGAGTGAAGTCGGCTGGGTGGGGGGGTATTGCGATGGTCGTTAAAATGGATTAATTTAGAACTGCGCGTTAGCAAGAGTAGAATGCTGGCTCTGGATCGCCGTCGTTCATAACCCTCCTGCTGCATCATTTATTTGGCCGCTGCCATGCAGACGGCTTTATGAGTTGAGTTTTGGCGGCTCGCATTCAGCCGACCCAAGGCACACATCACTCTTTGTGGCCACACGGCACCAAGTCCAGCGTGCGGATAGAGGAACACGAGCAACTCCGTGTCCTGGAAGCATCGCGTGAAAGATTCGGTGCCTTTGGGTTTTCGTGTCTGCTCAGTTAACGACCTCTTGCGAAACGGCTGATGGGTTGGTGGATACGAAAGTGAAAAAATACCACTGCGGTAGTGCCGTGAAGCTGACCGGTGTCAATTAAAGTTGTACCACATATTGTTGGGCACAATGTTCGACGTTTCGCTCCACTTGCTGAGAGCATCTTCAGGAACTGAATCGAGCAGCAACGTGAACCAGAAAAACCAACATCGGCCGGCTATGCAATATTTACCCTAGGGAGAGCACCAGCTGCTCACAGTTCAATTCCTGCAAAAGCTCAGAGCACATGGAGCGAAACACAGGGACGCCACGGTGAAGTGCTGAGCTTTTGTTAAACGCCTAATGTCGCTGGTTGTAATCTCCAGTGAAACGTCAAATAAAACTGTCAAAATGTTGTTTGCTTTTCATAACTCCCGTTTTGCTGATATAACAAATCAATTAATTTGTTTGCCCATGACGTGATAAATTGATTGGCTCCGGCAGGTGGTGGAGGGTTAAACTAAACAAAGTTGACATTATACTCTGCACGATCTAACCCAAAAGAAACCCATTAGAGCCAAAGGACGAACGCTAACTCAGTCGTCCGTGACAGTCCTCTGAAAGTTCATCCTTGAAAGAAGTGACTGTCTGGTTCAACTGCACTTCTGTTCGACAGAGAGTCACGGAAGCAAAAGCGAGGGGGGGACGAACAATGTGTGCCCCCAGAGGATGATGAGAATTGAGGACGGTGGCGCCATGGCATGCCACTCTCCAGACAAGTTCGGAGGAGTGAAGAACGGTTTGCGATGGTTTCTGCGTGACCGTGCGGGTGGGCGATCCTCTGGCCGATGAGACAGGCCCTCCCCGTCCTCCGTATCAATCATCGCGACGGAGTTGGGGGAGCGGGACAGGGGATGGAGGGCAGTCGTGGGGTGGGGGGTTGGTTACTATTACGAAAAAAATGCAGTCGCAGAAAATTTGAATGAAGGTGTAAAAACACTCAAAATGAATAACATCACTGCAGAGACATAATGAAGGAAAGGTTCATTGAGTCCTTGACTTGGTTCTTAAACTGCTAAAGTTTGCACAAATTCCAGGGAAAGACAATTCATTTCACTCATAAGTCAGCTGCTAAATTAACGATCCACAGATTTGAAGTTTTCGTGACTGCAAGGATTCATACAGTTTTTTTCGGTAAAGTCACGTAGGTAAAAAATTAAGCACTGTGCTTTCGCTAAGTTGTCCCCACCTGAAGAAGGACGCTTGTGTTGCGCCTGAAACGTCGTGATTAATTTAGTTAAATTTTTTACCTACGTGAATTTACCGAAAAAACCAAAGAGTATAACGATCCACAGTTTGGTAAAACGTGAGTAGCCCGGGAAGAGTTGACAGAGCCCTGGCTGCTGCCTCATCCTCTCTCACTGCGCTCCGCCAACCAAGGCCTTTCCTTTTAAATTTGCACGTGATAAGCCACTTCCGTTGAGCTATCATTTGTGGCCAGGTCACTTCTCAAAAGCTAATAGCTTCGTGGGCTTTACCTGGTAAGATAAAAAAAATAGTGCAGTTTTATTTGTATATTTTTTGTAAGTGATTTGTTTATCTTTCCTATACTTTGCACTCCGATTGTGTTTTTGTATAGCTTGTTGTTTGTGACGCTCTGACCCCGTGCCCCTACTGGACATCTGGCAAAGCCTCCAGTCAACCGTCGTCCAAGTGTGATGTCGCTCAGTCCCCTCTGCTGTCCCCACGTCCGAAACTCTCCTCCCCCAGCTGCATGTGCTGTCGACTCCCCCCCCCCCCCCCCCCCGTTCAAATCCAAGCTGGAGGCCTTCTTTTTTTGTTCGGTAAAGTCACGTAGCCTGTGTCTCTACAGATGCAGTACGTTGCATTTAAACTTTATGAATGTGAATTACACGTTATAGAGAGCGCCGACACACTTCACTATTTCAGCGCTACAGGCATGCAAATCCTGAAGCTTACAGAAGACAGAGGCCCAGTCACTTCCTTTTCACAGAAAACGTAGTAGTACTTTCACAGATAAGAACTTAAATTATTAAATTATTATAGCATTATACTCTTAAGTTAAGACTAAAAACTGCTCGTACGTCAATTCAAAACTGTTCACGTACATTTTCATCAAAATTCCCAGTATTTCAGAGGTAGCTCTGCAATGTCCATTTCCGTGGGCCGTTCTCGAACACTGCACTGCTCCACGGTAAATGCGAATGGATACGTTGTCCACATGACACAATGGCGATTGCACCAACAGGCAAATATTGACTTATGTGCAACTTTTCTCAGGACCCCAGTGTAAAATGTAATCTCCAACTGAACATCAGCCAATCTCTACCCTTTCTCTCACTGCTCTGGATAGGGGTAACTACCTGCAACATTAACCAATTGTATATTTTGCAGTTATTAGGCAGCATTCGTAACAACGTGGGGGATGGCTTTAATTCAAGCACTGAGACGACAAGAGCGTGGATCATGGTGCCACCTAGTGTATGAAACAATGCACAGGAACATTCCACCCGTTTTATCAAAACGCAGTTAATAATTTACAACCCATTTGTAAACGCACTGCTGGACTGGAAAAAGACCTCACACATCACTGCACCGTAGGGGTTGTTTGCCCATAGCTCATCGCGATGAAGAAAAATGTGCAGTGCTTATTCGTGCAAGTTGAGTAACTCCTCGCTAGATCCCAGTGGGGTATAATTTTCAATCAACCTTCCAGCATCAACATACTGGGTTATGCTTTTGCTTTCACAGTCGTCTCCTGCCTAGAGCTATGTTTAAATTTACATGATCTAATTCATCATATTTAGCTAAATGCACATTAGCTCAGGGAGGCACAGGACCGGTTCAGATATCACTTACACAATGTTAGCCATTGGCGGGAAAGCAATTCAGGTCACCGGGTTCATAGCGCATTGCCTTAACCACAGCGCCACCACTCCCCACCAGTTCATACGTTATATAAATCCCATGTGCCCTCAAAGAAGCAGTTCAGTCACCATTGAATGACTGTACAAAAGAATCACATTATATTTTGTGCCACACTTACTTTGACTAAATTGCAGCTCTGAAAATTTAAATATGGGTTTGACTCCCATGAATTAAAATGCAGAGCCTGTGGGGAAAATGCATCCCTCCACTGTTTGGACCAGAGGTTAAATTAAGGGATTTTGGAGGAAACTCTTGAGATATTTGTTTCTCTGGGCCGTTCTACAACAGGAAGGGATGCATTGTTGCATGTGAGAGACCTGAATGGATATTTGGTCTCATGACATGATGCCAGATAATGCGAAGGGGATACAATTTGGAGCAAGTGGCGATATTTAAAAAGAGGCATTGTTCAGGAACACTGTACGCACGCCATTAAATTATCAGAAGGCAAGAACAGTGCAAACATCATTGAAGGACCTTTGGAATTGTCTCAACAGAAACAGCAATGGCCCTTTGTTCAAATATTTGTGCCAGGTGGTGTGTGGTTGCAGCAAGCGATAAAATATAGATTTTTAAAAATGTTCACTCCGTGTGATTTACGACGTGAAGATTCCACAGTAAATGTAACAGCTCACACAAGTCGGCCTAGGCTACGTGTTCAGTGCCGTCCAACACGTTTGGAATGTTTGGCAATCAAACAAAAATACTGCACAATGATAACTCTCATCACACGTTGTCTTGGAAGATTATGGGAATAATAAAATAAAATCTCATCGTGTATAATTTTTTGAGATTTTTTTTTTTTGCGACTGGAAAACTTTGCTCCAGGTCAACAAAGCACCCCCCCCGTACATTTATGTGCATACAAGCGCTGCCAAGATCGAGAAGAAGGTGTGCGGACATTTTATACGAGAATAATTTATTTTTAGGTTGGGGAGGTCATGCGAACTAAAAGCGCTCGTAACGTGCTCTCTCTCCGCAAGTCTCTCGATGATAAGAGACACACACACACACAAAAAAGGCATGCGGTACCCACCGAGGAAGGCTCTCGAGCGTGGAAATACTAGTGAATCCAAATTACCGTCTGCCGGCATGCAAAAGACAACACGCGGAAACGGCTACACACAGCGGTTGTCATGGAGTGGGCCAGCAAACTCTGGAGAGCAACGGGCAATTAAACAACGATAATTATCACAACACTCGTACAGAGCGAGACCACGTGCGCACGAAAAACATCGGGAACAACGATCGCTCCGTTCAGACCCGTCGCGCGACTGCCAACAGGTTCACAAGCACTGGTACACACACACACATTATATTGCGTATCAGATTTCACCTCTGATACATGATACAGTGATATAATGAAGCTATTACAATGTAATGGGGTGGATTATTCAGCTGATAGGATTACAGCAGAAATAGCCTAAAATAGATACCCATGTTATTACGGTTGTTTGACCGTACTTCATCATGCCGATCGGTGTGGGTTGGGGAAGTGGGGATAGGGAGACGCAGGACCTGTTCACATATCACTCGCCACTGATGTTAGCTATAGCCGAGAATCGAACTCGGGTCGCCGGGTTTGTAGTGCAGTGCACGAACCATTACGCTGCTGCCCCTCCTCTAAAGAATCACCAAGGTGGCAATTGAGAGATCCTGATAAAATGATGGGGCCCAATAACTTGTGCAGGCAAGTACAAATGCAGCTGTAGAAGGGACACAGAGAACCTATAGTTTATCTGGTGATGAATTCCCCCTCATCTAATGACACTATTCCCTGAAACTTGCAAATGAAGTTACACATGGAATGCATCCAATATTTTTGGATTTCCCAAGTTCAGCTGTGTTGAGACTGGTTCGCGCTGTATTTGGTTGAGAGACTGCTGGGAATATCAGGTGTTACTAGCATGGGCTAAATGGCCAGCAGATGGCAAGAAAGAAATACTTTGAATCTATCTGTGCAGAGCTTTAAATGCTTGAGGTTATCCCTGGTTCCTCCGATTTCCTCCGAAAATAAAGATAAACTCTCATTCACAAAAAATATCAAACGTACCAACGTTGACGGCCCCTTCTAAAAAAACAAATCATGAGAGACAGTAAAGTTTTCATGGGTGAATAAAACACACTGTTATTATGATGACAAAGCCACCACCAAATGTTTGTATTAAACAAACTAATAATCCCCACCATCGCCGCATCACTCGCACTGTCGACTCCCAAATGCCTGGTTCGCACCCCAGTCCAAGTGACTGCGCGCCGCTGCCGGACCTGAGAAGTAGTGGCGCTTGGTGGTGAGGTCCAAGGATCCCTGCACGGCTGTGCACAGCTGCAGCATGAGCAGCATGGCCACGATCATCACGAAGCTCTGCAGCAGCAACGCGGACTCAAACTGCCGGCCGAACCTTACAACAGGGGCACACACACACACAAAGATCACCCGTGTAGCCTTAGAGTCATGATCGGGGAGGATACAATTTCAAGGAAATCAATGTTCGCAATTGTCACCCACAATAGTTGCTGCAGCATTTCCCCATTGAAAAAATCTCATTGCCCAAAATCTGAAAATTTGAATTGAAGCTGCCCCCAGATGAGCAACCGGGGCAGCAACTCCCAATCAGATGGGAGAAGGTGCACACATGACCGCCTGATGTCCCGCTTACTGCAGCTGAAGAATGGTGGCTACCAAATTCAGCATGAGTGGGATCTAGAGGGATGGATGAGAAAGCCTTTTTATCGATTGCTTTTCTGATAACTAACGTATGGTACTGAGTGACTGGCTAACCAAATGATAATAGACTACAAAAAGGGATTATTGTTATCTAACTAGTGACTAGTACTTGCTCTACCCCATTCCAAATCAGAATCTTTATTTAGACTGGAGGAATCCAATAAACTGTGAAGCTCTTTTTCACAGATGTCCAGAATGGGCGGGTCAGTGATTAGGACTATACCTACACCATCCGTAGTCACCTAGTAATGAGTACTAGTCCCTGCCCCGTCCCTAACCAAAAGATAAATTTACAGTCTGAAAGCCGATTGTTGTTCAGCGCACACTTTTCCTCAAGGCTTGCGCTTTGATCGGCCAGCGAACTTTCTCACTCCATTCCGTTGCGCACCCGAGTTGCCATCGTCGCTGATAGTTAATGCACTGATGGTGATGATTGCCAGCAACGATTGCCCTCGTGGATCATAGCATTTAACAGACCATTGAGGCAAGTGCTGTTAGCAAGCACCCATTAAGCTGCTACAGTGCACAAGGGGATGCGGTGCGTGTACGAATGCACTCAAGCACACGCACACACATGCACACATCAAGCAAACGATCGTCGGTGCAGTCATAAAGACTTTTGCGGCAAGTGCTGTGAGCAAGAAGCACCTATGAAGACCGGCATCGTGCACGAGGGGGATAGTGTGTATGTATGCACACGACCATGCACGGAGGTAAAGCCATGAGCTTAGTTATAGCGTTCTGGAGCATTTGCTATTAGCAAGTAGCCATTGAGGCTTGTACACACACAAATACATTGAGGTAAAGACAACAGGTTAGACTTACAAAATGCAAGGGACAGCAATCTCAGGCAGTGACTATTAAGGCTCAAACACGTAATGATACCGGTTTAGGATTTATGTTTAATGAGCAGCTTAAATGCTACCGGATCGGAGATTGCTGAGGGAACACATGCAGTGGTGACACAACACACACACAGAAACAGCATAATCACAAGTGCAATGGTGAAGGAGAAGGAATAAACAATGAAAAGAGCAAGCGTAGTTGGTGAAACACAGGAGGAAGATGAATGACGACACCATGCATACAAATCGCAAGGGTACCAGAACCAACCAAATGAAAATTATTTTTCTAGTATCCTATTAAAAACTGCTCAAAATTCAACATATCCAACTTTATTCCATGTCTGAAACAATCATTATTATGGTTGAAATAAACATTTACAAATTACGTAAATTCCATTGAGGAAATTAACGCGATAATTTAGAAGTACAATATAAAAAAAAATTACAACATGGCACAATTATCAGCATGCCATTATGTCACCCAAGAAATCCACTGATGCTAAATTTCCACAACGAGAAGACCGACCCAAGCCGGCCCATCTAGACATGGACCAGCACGGCTTCCCCCCACCCCCCTCTCAGCCCCTTCCTTTGCTCTGCACTCATCCAGGGGTTCGGTTCTGCTATCCAAATGTAAAAATCTATCATTCCTTTTATTTTATTTTTCCTCCAGTGTTTTTAAATTATATATTTTTTAATGGCATTGAAGTTGACCTAAGTGAAATACGTTTTTCTTCCAAGTTCTAACCCCGGAGTTGTCACGACTGATTGCAAGGGAAACACAGCTGATGAGTGGGGAGCAACATGAGGAAAGCGACCCACTAAAGGACGAGCTACACGGCGTGGCTTGGACCTGACGTCAACCCAACCCTGGCCCGAGCCCACGCTTGTCTTGGTATGTGAAAGCGGGCAGGGCCCATTTCGAAGCAGTCATGGGGGTATACACGGTACGATTTCCAGCAGGCTCAGCGTGTCTCTACCAGAAGAGGACGCGCAGGATGTTGGCGAGCAGCAGCACGAGGCACACGTGGCTGGAGAAGCCCTCCGAGTTCTGCGTGCGCCGGATCTGGCGGTACTGCGGCACGTATGGCACGATGCCGCCGAACACAATGGCGAACTGAGCAACCCACGTCACCAGCTGCACCACCAGCGGCGAGCCCAGCACCTCGGGCGCTGACAGGTCACCCACGTCCATCCTCACTGCCTGGGCCTGCGTTGCACGAGCGCGCAGAAACGGAACCGGCTTAGATCGCTGAGGGACGGAGGGGAACACCGCAAAATGCACACGAGTGTCACGACGGACGACGGAGGCGGCTTTGATTACCGAACAATGCTCAGCAGTCGACGGCACATTCGGCTAATAAATTACTCCGCTTCAAATCGTGTGATGCACACCTAGCTTTACGAGCGTGCGATTGTCGCACATTATATTAATCCAACATAGCAACGGTGGAGAGTGTGGAGCCCAGCGACCCGGGCTACATTTTTAGTCTGTTACCATGAGGACTGGTCCAAGACCGTTCCCATTATCACTTGTCACTGACGCTAACCGATGCCTTCACATCCCCACACTGACCTTGGTAGTAAAGCCTGTTCAAACAACCTCTATGACTGACGTGGCCTTCGTCCAGTAGAGCACTGACAAAGGGCTGCAAGTTAAACAGCAACAGTGTACGAGGCAGTGCGGGGTTTTGTTGACCTACCTCACCCTTGCAATCCACCCGCTGTCTACCAGGGTAAATGAAGGTAACTGCCGTGCAATACCTTTGAAAGGCCCGAAAATAATAGGGTTCATCACTGACAGTGGGCCAACACCTAGTGACAAGGCTCCGTTCCAATTGTTGCAGCACGCGGGTGACTGTTGGGCCTGAAATAAACACACACTGCTACAAGGACTTTGAACAAAAGCAGACGGCTTTGCATTGGTAGGCAAAGGCATTGGTGCAAGGAACGAAATGGGCACCCCCCCTCCTGTCCAATTTCTCTCACTCTTCGTGACCCAGTGCATGGGACCCGTCATCCCAGTGCAGTGGCGCCACCAGCACACAAACAATCTATGCTTCTGCGTCAATACTATTGCTCTCATCGTCAGCAGCCAGTGTCTATCCACTGCTAGTGAAGGCCTCGCCACGCCGTCGCGAAACGCAAACCGGTTTATCTATAACCTCTGTTCACCGCCGTCAAGATCCATTAACATGGGGGGCCCTCTCTTCATACACGCCGTACCCCCGCAAATGTCACACCATGTTCTTTGAGATGGGAAATATAAAGGCTGTACACATGCCTGTAGAGAATGTTATGCCATAGGTCTCATGTTCTTGTATCTTGCCAATCATTGTTATTGGTCTCTTGACAATCTGTAGCACTTTTTCACCTTATCTGAGACGCTGCAATAAACACGACTATGAACGGTTTTTATTGAATCGTATCTATTTTTATGACGGGTTACTTCGTTTGAACTTTATGATTTTTGAAATGGTTCAAGCATGTGGCTTTTGCCATCCCTAGTGACACGAAATGGGAGTCTGCCATGAAAAAATAAAAACAGACGTATTATTTGGCCAGGTAAGGCCCACTGAGCTATGCATCTCTTTCTCAGAAGCGACTTGGCCAGAAATGATGGCTCAAGGAAGTGGCTTACCATGTCGACATTTATAGCAGCCAAATACTCTTAAAAGCATGTTTCTAAATGCGGGAAAAAATGAATAGAGGACTCGGAGAAAAACATCTACGCGACTACGGCGGAGAAACCATGCACACTCCAAATATACAGGCGTCGAGATCGAACCCATGACCTCCTGTATACCAGGCGATGTAGGATAACATCTCAAACACCGTGACGCCCCTTAACTTGTCGATAAGTTTTTAACACTTTTTTTAAAATTTTCGTGCTGTGGATTTCACACCTGATGATGATTGCTTGTGTTGCAGTCGAAACGTCGTGAGAATTTTTATTGTTTTAGATATTTTTTTATATTTTTTTATTTCCCTTCTACGTGACTTTACCGAAAGAACCAAGGCTATTTGTCGATAAGTTTCAAATTTCATTTACTAGGTATATCCCTGTGAGCCATCCACGTGTACAAATACAGACCGTGCCGGTCAATCGGCTGCTGCATTAGGGCTCTCCCTACGCTGCGGGTGGGGTCACGCAGGCTATGAGACCATACTTCACCACAGCAATTAAAAAAGCCATGTGTATTAACACAGTCTGCTTGCACAATAAACAAAGATTTCTAAAGTGTTATTGGCATCCATGAACTGCAATAAATTATCAACGTTTACAATATAAACAGCGCTGTACTTTTAACGAGTTGACGTATGCGTCGTTATTGATTTAACAAGTGCGTTAAACAATATTGACAAACATTAACACGATTTAAATTGTACAGCAAGCGCAATCTCAAAGATGTTAAAGTATCACTGTATTAGCCATCGTTATATAATGGTTTACACCCTGTTGCCAATCTACTGCTGGATGAAGGCCTTCCCAAAACCGTGTCGCTAATTGGTCGTTGTTTGACCATACTTCACCGCGCTGGTCAGTGTGGATTTCGTGAGGGAGACTGAATAAAAGTCGCTTCGTATATAAGTTGGGTGTTAGCCGTGGCCGGGAATGGAACTCCCAAGACTGCCAGACGGAAGTAGGCCACGTACCGCTTATACACACACACACGATAGTCACTCCCAGAGGCATGATCGTTAACGCTATACACACAAAACACACCGTACAACGCCACACAATTAAACACTGTACTTGTCACCGGCCCAGTACTGTACTGTACACACACACACAAGTCCCACAGTCGCACGTCATTATAAGTCTTAAAACCCAAGCAAAAAAAAAGGGAGAATATTTACTTAAAATGTCACGTTCTCTGCCAAGGCATCAATGACGACAGATTTGCCTACGACTAAACCGGGCTTCGTTACTTTGCTGCTGCTGTTGTTGTTGCTGCTGCTGCTGTTGTTGCTGCTGCTGCTGTTGTTGCTGCTGCTGCTGTTGTTGCTTTGTTAATGCCTGAAGAGACGCGGCCACACGGTTCGGCGACACGAGGAGCGAGGCACATGCCTCGAGGATGAGGAGACGTGGTCACGATGCAATCGCCTCCCTCCACTCGCACGCGACTCGCGCCTGCACAGCGGGATGACATGACGTCACCGTGCAACGCCGGAGTGAGTCGTGGGTGGGTGGGATTTCGAAAGCGATGACGTCAAAACTACACAGGAGGATTCTCAGCGGAAACGCACGGCGCTGATTGGTCGAAGTGGTGGGGGGGGCTGATGATCGGTTATGATGACGTCAGAACTCCGCCAGGGGGGGGGGGTCGAGGATTCTCCGCAGAACGCACGGAGCTGATTGGCCGAGATGGTGGGAGGGGCTAACGATGATCGGAAGTATTGACGTCATATATCCGCGGAATCCACAGCGCTGATTGGCTGAGATGGTGGGAGGGGCTAACGATGATCGGAAGTATTTACGTCATATATTCGCGGAATGCACAGCGCTGATTGGCTGAGGCGTGGGTGGACCTCCTTGGGATCGGAATCAATGACGTCAACAACCCTGTAAGTGGCTCCCAGTTTATTATGAAAATGTATTCATTAATTTAGATTGTGCACAATATGTATCTGGTGCTCTGTGTAAAAGCATTCGCTAAATTAATAAAAAAACTCAGATGCGGAGGGCGCTGGTTGGTCGAGATGGGCTCACTTGCAGGGTCTGAAGCCAATGGAAGGAGGTGATTTGTCAGAGAGTGTGCTGGGGTTTTTTTTTAGACCGTGGTGCCGTCTAATCCAAAGCAATTGTGACGTTTTTTGGCCACGTGGTGTTTTTTAAGTTCTGGAACGAATCTTCTTCTTTCTACCCCTCCACCCTCCCTGCTACAAATTCGATTTATAGAATATGAACTATTTAAAAATTGAATAATTTGTATTTTTTTTTCGACATTGTGATTGTGTAATATTAACGGCCACTAGTGGCTGGCAAGATACCACGTGAAATCATTGCAGATATGATCGGGGGAAAAATACGAAGTGTGGATATTTCACATTAAGATTACACCCATTTGTTAACCCACTGCTGAATGAAGGCCTTCCCACGCCGTATGGGCTCGTGGTGGTCATTTGATCACAATAACTTCGCATGAGGGGTCAGTGTAGGTTTACAAGGTGGCTGTGGGGTGGAGTGTGTGCCAAGGAACGTCGAAGACTTGGCCACTGATGATAGCCGTGTTTGGGCACTGAACTCCGTTTTCCCAGCTCATGTTCGGGAACCGCTGCGCCATTCGGACGTGAAAGAAAACATTTACTAAATATATAGTATGGCAATTATGAGTTTAAAAACAGTGTATTGACCAATATTGTACATTCCTATTCTAAGATATTTCGGTAAAGTCACGTAGAAGGGAAATAAAAAAAATGTAACAATAAAATTCTCACGACGTTTCGGCCACAACACAAGCAGCCGTCCTCAGGTGAAGAACAGAGCTGTTGGAAAGACAGCGTCCTCATTAGCTGTCTTTCCGACAGCTCTGTTCTTGACGGCTGCTTGTGTTGTGGCCGAAACGTCGTGAGAATTTTATTGTTTTATTTTTTTTTTCCTTCTACGTGACTATACCGAAAGATCCTAGAATATGAACCCCTGCAGTCACGAAAGCTTTAAATCGAAATTTGACGATTCCTATTTGTGTTCGAGTTAAATATATTAAACGTGATATAAATCAACGCATTGGATGACAAGCGCGCGCCTTCAAACGTTAAAACGATGACGTAACTTGTTTCGTGTATCGTTTATTCGTATTGTTAAAATAAAGCGGACACTTTTAAAAGCAAGTGTTTTTTTATTACTTTGCAAACAAGCAACTTAAAAATAATGTTACTGCATAACAGAGAGCCCATCGCTACAACAGCACGACCCGTCCCCCCGCATGTACGTGGCAAGCCGAGCAGTCTTGTGTACTCTACATGTCCACGAGCCCCCCACCCCCCCGTGCCTCACTTTTATCGTTTTAACCCCTAAACTCTGAGCATGACCAGTGTCGATCATCACGCGAACTTCAGTCATCCTCGCAGCAGCGGATTTTGTGGCAAGCCCATCGAACAAAGACAGCGGGCACCGCATCGCGCTCTTTTAGATGTGCTGCGGCCGTCTGGAACGCTCTCCCCCTTTCGATATTAGGAAGTCACTGGAGCTATGCACTTTTAGATCTAGATTTAATATTCATTTCTTAAGAACTGCCTTTTGTGTTTAGTTTGCTGTCCTTCCCCGCACCTCCGATTAGCGAAAGAAGTTAAACATACATGGCACCTAACCCAAACCCCATTTCCAATTAAATCCTTACCCCAACTCTCACCCCCTAAACCCAACTCTCTAACCTTAACCCAAAACCTTCACCTTCTAAACTCTACAGGATAACTCGGCAAACTTGATGACAATCGTTACGCAAATATAATTATTATCCATATTTCATGAACTAAAACCCAAGGTGAAGTTGTGATTGCATGAAAATCTGGTTTATGACAAAAACTAAATCCTGCGGGGACTGAAGCGCCAGACCAGTGTCTATCCCGCACGTGTAGAGACAGTAGCAGTTACTTCCTATTCTTAAGCGAAACTTACAAGTCATAACAGATTTGTAACAAGGTAGCGAACGAACACCACATCAATCTTATTGCATACTAAATGGGCAGCGATGCTTGACCCGCTTTAAGCACAATCACTGCACAACAAAAGCGAAATGTTTTGGTCGAAGCTCCGTGACATTTGGGCGGTCCAGGAAATGACTAACCTCATAGGTAGTAGTTCCACATGCTTTTCATGTCAGAATATAGCAATACAAGTTAAACAACACCGCACCCATACCGGTGTGTAAGGAATGGGTGTGTGCCACGCAAGTCCATGTTTACGACTAATCATCATTATTATTATCAGCCATGATCTATACATTGCTGCTTACGGTAATTTATGCCAATTAGAGGGTGCAACAATTTAACCTTCCGATCCGATGAAATATCATGACTCGTGGTGGCGATTTCAAGATTCAAATCATGTTTTATTTAACACTGCCCTGAATATTGCGGCCTCTAGTGGATGCACGATCACACCGACCCAGTTATATAAATATACTGATCGAAAACATTGATTATTCACATTCGCGTTTGGATGCACGTAGCGTGAGCGCATCAACGTTTATCGATGAACTGATGCATTTTTACACTACCTCACATAATTACAAACAAATATCTACCTTCATCGTCCACAAACCATTATCAGAACCATTAAGATTAATTTATACTGGTATAAAAGTTTATTTTAAAAAGGATATTTTTTTGGTATTAAATTCCCAATTCCATTTGTGCTATCGGCATCACGCCAATAGATGAGGAATCCCCTTGGACAACTCATAGAGCGCTGCACCAAGGGTGTTGGAGAACGGCCAAGACATTTTTCGCAGGGCTCCCAAAAAAAAAATTCAAGCCGCCTTTTTATTGTTTACACGATAGGGGGCACACTTTCCCATAAGCTCAGCTATGAGATTGTCACGTGACAGTCAAACCAATACAGCTAGAATTAAGCAAAATTTAGTGCAATTTTTGTTTTTACATGATCGGGTTTCTTTCGTGCGGACAAATGGTGGCTGGGCTGAGACCACTAACTCTCTGTCTGCACTCGAGAACCTAGTTCAAAGTTGGCTGGGTGCCCGATAGATTCAAACCAATGATCTCCGCAGTCCTGGCTCGGCACTCTGACCTCTTGAGCCACCCGGCATCCTCACACGGTTATCATGCTCCTAGTGCTTGTAGTTATTGTTGATCAATTTAATGCATAGGGAAGACTATGATTTTTTAAACAGTGGGAACCCATTAATTCAGTTGGTGCGGCGTCTCTGCACTTGGCAAGAAAGTCGCGTACTGTGGAGCACAATGCACGATCATTCTTCTTTACTACACGTGCACACACACCCACTCCACCCTCCTTCATGCACGATCGACTACATTCCACAATTCATTCATGACCTTCGGAATGAATCAAGCTACACTTTTTTGTCCCCCTAAAAACCACAACTTCAGTTCAATGGCCAAAAAACTACTGGCCTTCTGTGCAAATAATAATGCACGAAGAAACGGAACGACTCGGACGGTCATGCAGATGCAGGTGATATAGAGTTTAAGTGCCATAACATCTGGGCACAATCGAAATGTCAATATCCACAAACAGTGTTGTCGCCCGTGGTTCAGAGTTCAACCGGAGTCTTCTCCCAAGTCTGAACTGGGATGTTCTGGAAAACACACACGCACACAAAGATAAAGACAAAGATCCCCCGTATAGCCTTAACAGACTGTAGGGGCAAGTGCTGTTAGCGAGCACCTATGAAGGCCGGCACGGCACACGAGGGGGTGGGTGGCCAACACCATGCCTGGCCGCATTAGTCTCCCCAGTGGTGATGTGTACACACCACACCGGGTACTCATTTGAGGTTGAGTCGACCTAGGGGAGGCCCAGTACCAGTTCAGATAAACATCACTGATGTTGGCCGTGAGTGGGAATCGAACCCGGGTCTCCAGGTTCGCAGCGCACTGCACTACCGCTCCCCACCACACAGTAATACACACACACACGCACACACACAAAGACCCCATACAGACATTAATAGACTGTTGATGCAAGTGCTGTTAGCGAGTGCCAAAGGCCGGCCGGCACGGTGTGTCCAGCACCGTGCCTGGGTACCTGTGTCTCCCCAGCGCTGATGTTTTACACACCACGCCAGGTACGGTCATTCTTTTAAGGCAAAGTCGATCTCGGAGTGTCCCAGGACCGGTTCCAATATCACTTCGCCATCGATGTTAGCCGTGGCCAGAAATCTAACTCAAGTTGCCGGGTTTGTAATGCGGCGAGCACAAAAATGCATCGCTACTCCTCACTCACACACGGTAAATACAGTAAATTGTGAAAAGGAGTTGCCAAGCGATTATACTGCTCCACCCGTTTGTCCATGACGCCCCTGTAAATTAAGTGAGAAGCCATTGTGACGTGTCAAACACTTGAAGGATGTGACGTTTGAGAAATGCAACTCAAAGATGTGAACCACAACGCATAAACATTGATAATGTCACGAGTCATACTCTCAACAATGGAGTCGGAATTTCGATTCCAGAATCAATTGGTTTAATCTTGTTTGTGCCTTCTAATTGTTTTACCATGTCGTCTTTATAACTGATTTTTATGTTTAGTTTGCTGGCCTTTCCCGCACTTCCGATTGGCATGGTTGACTATTAATAGTGCAAAGGAAATTCAACATACGTGCGTGCAGTGTTTTCTGTTCCACTAGCCTAAATCGCATTAGTTTACGATGCGCGTAAACCTTAATCGATTCTCAAGCGCACTGCGTGTATCGTGTGTGTAGGGAACGTATAATCATCATTTGAAAGCAGGGTGTGTCAAACTCGCTGCCTAAAATGTAGCCGATATTTTGAATTGTGGTGCTCTAACACATGGCTGTAGGGTTTATCATGCAAGCGGCATGGTGATGTTACGCAACATTCAAGTCATGCTGGGAGGGAGGACCCAGCAATTTTGCCACAATTACACTTTCTGCTGTCAAGAGATAATCACGTTTTTCGTGTATGAATGATTGCTCTTACACAGCACGGTACATGCTGCAGGCGGTCCCAAACATTGGGTAACATCACCACAGAGGCAACATTTAAATCATCCCAGTAATACAAATGGGGTGGAAAATGTGTATAATTTTGAAAGTAATAATCCATAGGTAAAGGTGTAGCCCTGCAATTGCCTGTTTATGTCACTTCTGGAAGACAGGTCTCCACCACAGGGAACTTCAGAGAACTCCGAGAGGGTGATTTGGTCTACGCTTCCACATTGGCCAACCGACTAGGGAAGAGGTGGGAGTAGCCATCGTACACAACCTGCCAATCGACCAACCATGGTGAACCCATTCTCCGGGTCCTCCGGTTTTTCCCTTGGTATAGAGAAACATGCATTTCGAGTATTTATCTAACATCTCCACATGATAAGCCACTTCATTTAGCTATCATTTGTGGCCAGGTCGCATCTGAACAAAAGCTATTATAACTCAGTGGGCCTTACCTGGTGAAATAAAAATAGTTAATTCAATGTTCATAGATCAAATTGGACCAGCTTCCCTTGCATTTGAAGTCCATTGCGCTACCCATCACACCACGGCAGCATCCAATTATGAATTATCCGTAGTTATAGAAAATATGGCTTATTTATGGAGAAATGGAGCTGCGATGGTAACAAGGTGTCAGCAGGAGGCAGTAATAACAAGACGACTACTGACAGGCCTAAGTGGCGATGGCCATATCACAATTACTACGATGTAATGGAGCTGCGAGTGCTCGATTGTAACACCACGTACCGGCCTCTTTGTCCTCAAATTCTGGTGGAAGGTCATCGTCATCCTCAAAGGCGTCATCCTCTTCCTCCGCAAGCCCCAACAACTTTGATGCAATAATATGAAACAGAGCAAGGCGGACATTTAGAATGTATCTTACCTCCCAAATATATTCCAACGCCCTGTCATTCAAAATTAGCCCATCACCACCGTCATCATCGCCGTTGTCGTCATCATGGAATGCTTCTCACTTCCGTAACTGCATTGACCACTAGCAGTGGCAGAAGTGGCTGAGGTGCGAGTGTGTGTGTTAATGTTTGCTCCACCAATGGCGTTTAAAACTCCTGTTGGACCCTCCATGAAGAAAATGATCTCACCCCTACGCTCACAAAACACACAGCACCTCAACGGAGTGGTCTAACACGACCTCCGTCCTCCGTGTTCGCCTCAAAGAAATTTGCGGATCCACCATGTCCTAGAGCTTTTGGGGGGCTTCAGAGGGCAGAGGAACCACCCCCTCCCCCCCCCAGCCACCACTCTTCCTGATTCTTGTAGCCAAGTCAAAAACTGTTGGTACAATATTTCACAACAGTGGTGGCTTTTCAGCAATATTCCTCATATACATAGGGGGCGACACCTAGAGCAGAATGGAATGCACAATTGACAAGAAGCACATCGCAGTCACTCGTTCTGTTAGTGTTTACAATATTTCAAAAGGTTAACCATGTCGTGTCTCCCGTCTTGAGTTTCTGTAATAGAAATGTGCGCCCCTGCAGGCTCGCTCACTCCCGCACTACATCTTGACAAAGCGCCTCAACAAAACACCCCCAAGCAGCCTGCTCCCCACCCCATCACTCTGCATTCGTTTGCATCACCTGCGACCCCCCCCCCCCCCCCCCGGGTCCCCGTACCGGTTTAAGTGCACGGAAGGCCCGGTTGAGCACCTCGCGGAGCGTCTTCTCCCGGCACGACGAGGCAAAGTCCTGTGCCGGCCCAAGGAGGCGTAGGCACTCCTCGCTCTCGCTCCACACGAGCTGTGGGGGGGGGGGGCAGAGATGGGGGGGCAGAGGGAGGGGTGGGGGGCAACACACGGGCGTGGCCACCACACAGGGCATGGCTGTGAGTAACGCATGCGATTGGAACCTCTCCACCAGACTGAAAACTCAATTATTTAGAACTGTATTCTTGGTTCTTTCGGTAAAGTCACGTAGAAGGGAAATAATAAAATAATATAAATATAAAACAATAAAAATTCTCACGACGTTTCGACTGCAACACAAGCAATCATCATCACACCTGTAACACAAGCAATCATCATCACACCTGATGATTGCTTGTGTTGCAGTCGAAACGTCGTGATAATTTTTATTGTTTTATATTTATATTATTTTATTATTTCCTTCTACGTGACTTTACGTGACTTTACCGAAAGAACCAAGAATATGAATCCCTGCAGTCATGAAAGCTTTAAATCAAAATTTATTTAGAACTGCTTTAGGTGTTTAGTTTGTTGGCATTGTTCTGCACCTCAGATTAGTAGTTGGGCACGTACGGTGCGAACAAAGTTTAACACACATACGTTACATACGAGGTCAATTAGAGCTGTGATTTACGTCATTCATAGTGAACCGAAATCACGGCGTTAATTGTAATTTCAGCTCACGATGCAGTTGAGATCACATTTATAACTGACTCCATGTCTGTTTTACACCTGTGATGAGTGCATATAACCTCTTTGTGGGTCGCGGGAGTTATTATATGACCATACTTCGCCACGCTGTTAAGTGCGGATCGGTGATGGTGGGGAGCACAAATGTGGGTGCATAAATGTACAGGACCTTAATGGATTTTGCCGCACTGTTCCATGTTGCCCCCAACATAGTCCCACACATTATGGTGCATCCATTCATCGATGTATGCATACAATTGAGTGTTTAAGGAATCGATTATGTTAGGAGGTTCCGGGAAACCCTGCAGCCATTGGAGGTGCTAACCGCACTACAAGAGGACGAAGAGATAGTTTAATTCGTTAATGGAATCGTGATGCGGATTCGCAACAATTCATTACAATTCATCGAATTACAAAGGCAGGAAACTGAAAACTTTAGAAGAACCACTTGGTTCTAAACTATTGCAGAGAAGGCAATGTAGATTATGCAACTAAAGCATGTGATGCAGCCAAGTAATACAAGGAGAATGAGGGCTTTAAGTGCTGGACAAGGGACTGAAATTAACTACAGCCATTTGTAGGAAATGGCTCTTTTTATGTGCAGTGGCATATCTTGATTGACATGGGCCCCAGGTACAAAGGATTAATTGGAGGTGAGGGAAGGTTATTTAATTAACGTAAAAACTATCTTCCTAACCGAGTGGTCTGGGTACCTCCAGCCCGAGGGCCCCAGTGCAGTTTGCACTGCTCGCACATTCAATAGCCACGCCGTTGCATCGGTGTTATGGCGAAAGAAGAAAATATCATAGGATATGACTTTGGTTAATATTGTGTGTCAAAGATGCTGTAAAATGTGAAGAGGTTTTTTTTTTTTAAACAGCATTAAACAAGGGTTTAGAATTCTACGGGGCTGACATAAAACCCAACACGGGGGTGACAGCACTTATTTAACTGACATCCTTTCATGTCACAATTCATCTCGAGGTTGTTGCTCTTATCTTTCCACTTTATTGCTCAGATTTATAGTCCATTATTAAAACCCTTCCATGCCCTCAACTGGCTTTTTTATCCACATTATGTAACTTTCTACATTTCTATCCACTGTATAACATGAAAGCAAGCACTGCAAATGGAGATCTAGGAAATACAAACAGCACACAATAACATCCTTTACTTGCTGCTACTCAATACTCTTTCTTTCATACATGTCCCCCCCACCACGTCTCGAATCCCCATTGCATTTGGAGAGGTCAGTGCCCTCAGCATCTGCTTTAGGATTATTGGATGTGGTTAACCGTAAGAACGTTCACAATCCAATTGAATCGCATTTTCCGAACGGAAAGGATAAACAATATCCTGGCGTGACGCCACAATGTAGCCCTCCACATGTGGAACCCAATGCCCGGCCCGGTCTCCCACCACTAAAGTGTACAGAAGGGTTGGAGATCTGTTGAATAATAGATGCATTGCATTGTCCCTTACAACCCGACCGTGCCAACTGAAATTTGTCTCCAATAGTGGGCGCTAGGATCGCATGGAAGAAGCAGGCGCTGCAACTGTGCCAGGAGGCCCATGAGAGACAGGAAGCCCTGTGGCACCAGGCTGCAAAGGGTGGGGAGGGAGAAATCAAACAGGGGGCCCGATTACATTTCTTGCACCAGGGCCCATACCAACCATGCTGCGCCGCTGCTTATGCTGTCAATTAATGAGAATAACCACTTGTAAGCATACGCTGGTCAGTTTGTTCCTGTTTCAGTGAGAAAATAACACCGCACAAGTGTCAGAAGCTAAGCACACTAGAGTCTGGTTCACACTTGGGGGCTTGCCAGGCACCGTGGGCACGGGGTCTGCGAGGTGTGGAAGACGTTCGTGAGACTGGGTCCACTCACGATTGGGTCTGCATATTGAATCCGTCACCATGGAGCTTTGAACGTCACCCCCTTGGATGTGGTGGGATTTCTCCAGGTTCTCTTGTTTGTTTTGCCACATGACGCAAAACAATCATTCATGGAATTGGCCAAACATTCCAGTGTCGCAGGATCTTCCTGAAAAAGTGGTCTGAGACTCTAAGAGCTGTCTATTTGTAAATAACATTTTACTCACGGTGTTCACGTGATGCTCCCAGTGTTTTAAATTTCCTGGCCGGGCATTGGAACAGTGTCCCAGAGAGTATGAGGACCATTTATGCGAATTAAAGTTTACATTTTTTTATAATATAGATGTTGTTTGTTTCTAAACTGTGATTCTTAAATATGTTGTCAGTTTTAATGTTAAGCTAGAAACACTTCGTCTGTGCTGTCCAGTTGCCCGGGGTGAAAAGTGGGGTAGAATGTTTCTCAATCCTGGCCAGCAGGTTCAAAAACGTGATAAAATAAACAAATAGGCCATAACGGGCATATGAATTCTTGCAATACAATCTGCAACACCGCACTCAGGCAGCCCCCCTTTAACACGTGCACTTTTCCGGAGAAGCGTACCAGCCTGTGCCATGTACCCAGTGGCGCTTGCACCGCCTACACTCTGGATAGCTATGCCACGGACTGCACCCATGGCCTTTCGATTCCTCATCCCCATACATAACCTGTTATTGACCTCGCTAGCCTCTCAAATGCGGTGATGTTTACATACCTGAAAAAAACATTAATGAGTGATTTCCCTTTTTAAAAAAGGGTGTGGAGTAGCGGTCATCTCAATTTCTACAGCCCTGAGAGAATGGTACAAGTTCCATATTCCCATGACAGGGGCCAGTATATCCATGAAAACAATGGACGATTGCTATTGTTGTGCCCAAGTGACGAACAATGCAGCTCGACCTTTCGATTGGCTGGCCATCAGCAATATATTACAGTCTAGAATGAGTGATTAAAGACGATCAATCGTGGGATGGAGTTGGTGGCAGTGGTCCCGGGCATTGCGTTACGAACTCAGCGACCTCACTTTTCTACTCCCGACCAAGACGAATATCGGTGGGGAGTTGTATCTGAACCGGTCATTTTTGCTTCCTCCGCTCCTCAATGACAAGCGTGGTAAAGTATGGCCTGCGGTTCATTCAGCATGGGATTGACAAAGGGCTGCAGATTATTATATAATCGATATTATGACTGGTTCCCTCACCCAACCCCATACAAACACACACCAAGCCATCGGCTCGCGGTCACAAGAGTGCATGCAGTAGTAGTACTGTACAAGCAGTGGAGAACATCGATGGAGGCTTACGACACTCATTTAATGAAGTTGGATAACACATCCAAATGTAGCATGGAACCTCCTTAAAAATGAGCACCAACACCCAGCGAGGATTTTCTTTGAGAAATTACCGCACAGGTAATGATTTGTATTGCTATACATGAGCAAATGGCATGAAGGGGATAATATACCATGCGATTCGTGGTGGTGTATAATCGGAAGATATTAGATAAGACAGGCGTGAATCGATGTGTGACATCAGAATATGAGCCATTGCGGAAGATGTTACCGTTCGCCAATGCGAGACATTTGAGATGGGAAGACGTGTGACATTGAATGATGCGACCCGGGAAGGTGTGATTGAAGATGGGGCTTGAATATATTCGAGATGAGAGGATTGCGTCGTGATGAAATATGTTATATCGGAAGATAAAAGATGGACGAGATTGGAATTAAACAAAATAATCTCACCAGCAACAAGATAACAACAACTGGAGGCGTCACCGCGAAATGACACAAGACACATCATCACAGCACAACAACGGCAATAATTTACATTTATTTGTAAAAAGGCGCCTTCCACGAACGTCTCAAGGCGCCCCCTTCCTCCGGTAGCACTGGAGATGATCGCAAGTGTCGGCCCACATCTTTTGCACCCACACGAGGCGATGTCCAGCAAAGCACTCAAGATCAACAACTTGAGGGGGCGCCACCGTCAAAAATCAAAACGCAATAAACCCAAACCACAAACGACCACGGCGTCTCCTCCCCTCCATCTGCAACGCTTTTGTCACCGCGGCATCTCTCTCGAGAGACAAAAACCCACGAAATAAAAGCCACCCTCCTCCATCATCACCACCATCAACACAATGCCAAAGCGGCCACCACGAACAAGCGGGCAAACTTACGAACGGCGCGCTGGGATCTCCGTCTTGCGGGCACGCCAGGCAGAAGGAGAGCGGCGCCCTGGCGTCTCCCACGGGCTCGCTGAGGAAGTGGAGCCGTCTGTCCGCCTGCTCGGAGGCGAAGAGAGAGAACGGAGTGCTGAGGCACCATAACTCCGCCTCGGCCACCACGGCGCCGAACTCCATCGGGGCCTCGCTCAGGATAGGCGGGAGGGTCGGTGGGGGCCCTCCTCCTCCTCCGGCCGTGTGGTGGTGATGGATGATGACGACGACGGCGGCGATGATGGTGGTGGTGATGTTGTTGTTGTTGTTGGTGGCAGACGGTGAAGACGCCGCACACAGAGGTAGAAGAGGCAGAGAGGGCCAGATGTTCCAGTGGTGGCCCTGCTGCAATGCCCTCTGTACGTGTGCGCGTCTTCAACACCGTGACGTGTGTGATGTCGCTCCCCCTACTGACCAACGTGGGCAATGCGCAGCTGTGAAGCCCTCGGATGGGGTTTTTAAATCCTTTATTAAATCCTTTATTAAATCCTTTATTAAATCCTTTATATTAAGTTCGCTTGCTTGCTTGCTTAGGACCGTGCAAATCTTTCGGTCGTTTTTTAACCCACTTCCCGTGATCCAATCGAGCTGACATTTTGCACACAGACTCGTTGTGCCAGACAATTAATTAACGTTCGTGAAAAAAAATTCCCAAAATTGTACACTTTTTAGGCAAAAAAAAATTATTTTACATATATTCAAATAGAACGCATTCATGGCTTTGGCTGAACGTCAGAGTGTAAGAGCCCAGAGCGTAACCCCTCCACAGGCCGTGGCGGAGTAGCGCAGTTGGTAGCGCCCTCGCTTCCCATGCCAAAGGTCGCGGGATCGATCCCCGCGTTCTCCAAAGGCGAATATATTTTTTAATCCTTTATATTAAGTTCGCTTGCTTGCTTAGGACCGTGCAAATCTTTCGGTCGTTTTTTTAACCCACTTCCCGTGATCCAATCGAGCTGACATTTTGCACACAGACTCGTTGTGCGAGACAATTAATGTTCGTGAAATTTTTTTTTCAAAATTTTACACTGTTTATGGAAAACAAATTAAATATTTGATTACCAATTGTTTAATGGTGGCAGACAATCATCTGACCCATAGGTGGCAGCCATCTCAAGCCAGAAGACGAGAGGACTCTAGCCGCCACGCATATAAAGGATTTATAGTGAAAAACTTTGTTTTTACGGGTTATACTTATTTTCTCTCTCGTAACGTGGCCGCCAATGGCACCGCGGAGAGGAAGACGCAAACTCGCCGTGATCTTGTTGCTGTCGAATTGATCTTATTCAGAATATCTCAAATCCCGATGTCATCATCTGCAGGCGAGTTTCACGCACACTGGCCACACGTAACAAAGACAAAGGTGCTCCCCCCTCCCGTGTAGCCTCAACAGAATGTTGAGGCAAGTGCTGAGCAGCTGTGAAGGTCAGCACAGTTCAGGAGTGGGTGGGAGGGTGGCCAACACCACGCCCAGCCACCTTTGTCTCCTCAGTGGCGCACCAGGTGCTAATTTGAGGCTGAATCGACCTAGGCGATGCCCAGGACCGGTTCAGATAGATACTTGTCACCGGTGTTGGCCGTGAGCGGGAATCGAACCCTGGTCGCTGGGTTCGTAGTGCAGCGTAGCGCTAACCACTGCACCACCGCTCCCCACCCTCAACACACACACACACACGTCTAGCGGATTGGATATCACACCGTGGCCTGAAAGGACAAACATATAATAGACGACGTTTCGGGCATTGACCCTTCTTCATAGTACCATCGCCCGAAACGTCGGAATGCGTTGCGTTATTTTGTTTTGATTTGTGGTTGTCCATCACCGTCAACGCAGCAAGCAGATTAATCAACTAATGTTTAATTGCCGGATTATAAGATGCACCCCCCCACTCCCCAATTTTGTGTTATAATACATGGGAATGCTGCGTCTTATAATGCGGAACATTTCGTTAATATCAGACCTCCCGTTCTGCGCCTCTTACATTCGGGATGGGGCATCGACAGAGAGAGACACACGGACATATCAAACACGAGATGTTTTAAATTAAATAATCGTTGTAAACTGAAATATGGGAAAGAAAGCAATAATAGGCGTATCTTAGATGTTTTGTACATTTATTTATTAACCGTTTAGAGGAATGAGCGATGATTCGTATCGAAGAAAAACATCGAATTATGAATCCGAAATTAGCAAGAACACCAAAAGGTTTAATTGGAAAACGGAGGGGCTCTCATGGTATGGCAAATGCAGTCCGGTACAACGAATACGACGGGCCGAAGTGGAGTGAGATTTCATGCATTGCCCAGTACGCAGATTTTGCAACCCATTTTACGGCGAATTAGTTTATTCTGCATGCAGTTCGTTTGTCAATCCACCGCTAGATGAGGGCCTTCCACAACCCGGGCACGCAGTGAGGATTATTTGACCATCCATACTTCACCATGGTGGTCAACGCGAGGTGGCAGACGCACCGATAAAATAATATCACGAGGATGTACACAATTAAATCATAAAACGCTTCTCGTCTTATGAATACAACCCTAAAACTACAGTCCACCCGCGCAAACGTGGCATTTGCGGATACTTGATAGCGCATGGATGAAAAAAAATAACAATAATCTCCACTGTGGGACTGTGGTCACCCAGAACTGACGATGGGACGTCTCACGACGCAATGCTCGATTCGCAAACACGGGAGTCATCATCACAGCCCCCGACGCAATTATCTGGCTCAACCACCTCAGTGTGAAATTATAGATGGTGTCCATCATCAACAACAGCCATACGAAGAAGAAGATGTGTGGGGGGGGGGGGGGGGAGTTCGATTTGATTCCCAATTCGAATCACCACACCCGACCCATGGACCGCATCGAATCTCCAGAGGATTGCATTCTTCTGGCTCTCGTCACGATGGTCTCTTCCCATCCTCCCCTGCTCCTTCCACTCTCTGCCACCCCCGCCCACTGATGACATAAACCCGAGGGAGCCTCACGTCCACAGCAGCCACCCGCGGTCTTAGTTACAGCACGTAGCATGTTTCCATTAAACTTTCGAGATTTCTACTAAATCCAACTGTGGTCTTCTGGGTGTGACCGCGTGTTGAGAATTCCGTCTCTTAAGCTTTTACGACGCACTACTGCCGGCAGCTTAAGGAGTTGACCTCTGACCTAGATGAAAAAAAATCCAAGACCACAAATTTACACCGGTAGCTATCACAGTCTGCGCTTTTAACCCAGCAACCTCCATGAGTTCAATTCCCGGTCACGGCTAACGTCAGTGGCGAGTGATATCTGAAAGGGTCATGGCATCCCCTAAACTTCATACAGCGAACTCCCACACTGACCAGCGATAGAAACACATGACAACATAACCTCCACAACCATCAGAGTGTGCGGTCTGGCATGGGCCGCCTGACTGGCCAAGCTCGGTATTGCACCCAATGTAAGAAGTGCCCGTGCAGTGGAGGACCTAGGCGATTATTGCAATGTTTCTCTTTCCGTCTAAATATATGAAAATATTGTCGTCATTCTAGAAATACAAAGTCGATTTCAAAAAGAGGGTGGGGTGCAGCGGGGTAACGTAACAAACTCGGCGCAATGCACCCTCAAAATTACGGATCGATTTGGGGCATCAGGGCTCGCTGCCCTACCGCGGTTGGGGTTACTGTCGGGAGTCGGGTATTTAAGGGGAGGGAAAGTATATGGAAGAAGGGGAATGTACCCAAACAGGCCCAGAAATAAAATAACGAAATCGTAATGTCCAAGTGTGTCATTCTTGTTTTCTCCCAGGAGCAGCGATTGCCATGTCTTCACAGAGGTGGTGGATTAAGCTCGTACGGGTCCTGTAGCATATGTTAAAAATTGGCCCTAAATAAAAAAAATACATAAATATTAAAACAGAGCGTTGATATAGTGTTTTTTTCTGGAAGACTTTGCTGTTTTTTCCTGGATTTTTCTGTTGCGCCTAGTCACTTTAAGATGTTTCTTTGTTCATGTTTTTGTTTGTTGCGGTTGCACCCGAGTCAAGAGCCGCATGGCTCACAGGGCTATACCTAATAAATTAAAACTGAATGAAATGAAACTGAAACAGTATTGTCTCGCTCTCGAAGAGAGAAGAAGACTCGGAGGCGCGAGGAGGGACCACGGAAGAGTGGGAAGGCAGCGGCCACCTGGCGAGCCTGTGCCAAATTCCCCACCTCTGCTGCCCCCTATATGTCAAGGTGTTCTCAGCCAATTCATGAGTGTGCGTATGAATTTTTTTATTTTACCAACTATACATTTTTCTTTACAAAGTAACATGCATGGAAGAAAACACAATGGTGGAAAGTGTATGGTACTTTCGAATACAGATGCTGCATCTTTGTCACAAGGAATAAAATGAATGCAAATACATTGATCCTGTAACACTTTCCATTATTAACAACAATAACATACAATTTTGATTTAAAGCTTTCGTGACCGCAGGGATTCATATTCTTGGTTCTTTCGGTAAAGTCACGTACCTTCCGAGCAAGGCACGCGCATGGCGTGTGACATCTTCACCTTAGACAAAAGGCCTATTTATTTCTGGCTCGCTTTTTTGTCGGCAAATCTTTAGTAATAACCCTTTAATCAATTTGCCCGGATCTCTGTAGGATAAATCCCAAGTAGCAATGCAGCCTGGTATTAAAATAATATTCACATTGCATGTATGTTGAACTTAATTTTGGAGCTTTCGTGACTGCAGGAATTATTCTTTGGTTTTTTCGGTAAAGTCACGTATAAAAATAAAATAATAAATTAAATAATAGCATACTATTATTTAATTTATTATTTTATTTTTATACGTGACTTTACCAAAAAAAAAACAAAGAATATGTTGAACTTCTTTCACACCGTCCATAGCCAACCATGCTAATCGGAGATGCATGGGAAGGACAACAAACTAAACATAAAAGCAGTTCTAAAGAAATTAATTTTCATTCCAGCTTTAAAAGTGCATTACTCCAGTGGCTTCCTAATATCGGAAGGAAGAACATTCCAGACGGCCGCAGAAGCGCATCTGAAAGCGCGCAATGCAGTGACCGTCTTTGTTCGATGGCCAGCCAAAAGCTGCTGCTGCTGCCAAAGTGACCGGAGTTCGCGTGATGGTTTACGCTCCTTGACGATGTCAGCAAGGTATTGATTGTGGTTCGTTTGTGGCAAGCACTTTGTGTGTGATGAGTGCAACCTTATAACGTATTCGTTCGGCGACCGAAGGCCAATCCAGCTCGGCGAGCACCGGACGGACACTGTCGCATCTTGCAGTACCCGTCACGACACGTGCGAGCGAATGTTGTACACGCTGCAGCTTGGTCACGTTTTGTTGCCAGACGTGCCGTAGAGTGGTGAGTTGCAATAATCGAGCCTTGTCCATACAATGCTACACGCCACCGTGTTGGCTACGTCACAACTCAATAGTGGTCGAATGCGTCATAGAGCCTTGATATGAAAATTTCAGGATCTCACGACATTGGAACATGCGTTCGACAGTTATCGCGACCTCACGTTACGGACAGTGAAAACGGACAGAGCAAACGCACTGACGGTGCTCTCAACCTTGTTTATAAGAGGAATATAAATGTCTTCTTGGTTCTTTCGGTAAAGTCACGTAGAAGAGAAATAATAAAATAATAAAAATTTAACATAATAAAATGACATTTTTATTTTTATTATTTTATCATTTCCCTTCAACGTGACTTAAAACATTATTTCCCTTCTACGTGACTTAAAAATAATAATAAAAATATATTATGTAGTATTTTTATTATTTTATTATTTCCCTTCTACGTGACTTTACCGAAAGAACCAAGAAGATGAATCCCTGCAGTCACGAAAGCTTTAAATCGAAACATAAATGTCGTTTACCACGTCGATGTTTAGACACGTTAAGACATTTCCTGTGCATGAAGCTGCGGTCGACAGCAGTAAAAAGGAGTTCTCGGGTGTGCAAAGTGTCGGGAGCAAGGTCACCCACGCACACGCACGCACACACACACGCACACACACACGCACGCACACACACGCGCACACACACGCACACACACGCACGCACACACACACGCGCACACACACGCACACACACACACGCGCACACACACGCACACACACACGCACGCACACACACACGCGCACACACACGCACACACACACGCACACACACACACGCGCACACACACGCACACACACACGCGCACACACACGCACACACACACGCACACACACGCGCACACACACGCACACACACGCACACACACGCACACACACGCGCACACACACGCACACGCACACACACACGCACACACACACACACACGCACACACACGCGCACACACACGCACACACACACGCACACACACACACGCGCACACACACGCACACAAGCACACGGGCGTGCGAAGAGCTACGTGCAAGCAGCACAAAGGCTACACTTGATAACCATTTCACAATCGCGCTAAAACTTGTAAAAAAATTGCAGCCACGTCGGGTCATTGGCTGTGGCTGCCTATGCTGGCAAACAAACCTGCCTAGAGACGGTATTATCTCATTGACCATGAGGTCATGGCAGCAATCGTTACTGTTATCGCGAGCCGGTTATTTTGGTGGCTTGTAAAATATCGTGCCAGGCACTGGCTTTCGATTAGGAAGCAGGATAATTCATTATTTCGGATTTATTGTTATTAGTCGCATCCCAATGAAAATAATCATCATAAGAATGAATAATGCATTTGCATACCTTTGTCAATTCAAGTCTGGGTAAAAGCCTCCCCATGCCATGTTTGTCATGGGGGTTATTTGACCATTCTTCACCATGAAGAGGGTTCCAACGACAGGTTCAGGTGTCGCCACGACACTGAGGTTAGCCGTGGCCTGGTATCTAACTCAAGTTAGCCGGGTTCATAGCACACTGGGCAAGCAACTGCATCAGCTGTAAATCTTACCATACACGAGGCTAACATGGGAAGAACTGGCAATGATCATAATTAAGTTGATTTAGGATTGAATTAGTAACCCCCCATATATTTGTTATACATATACAGTCTGCAAATGAAAGAGTGCGGTTAGAAATTAAGGAAAAACTTGCACAAACGCTTTATTCGGGGCAAACACAACACTTCCATAAAAAAAGCTCTAAGCTCAAATTGATAAACGTTTTATTTTATTTTATGACGATGCATGCCATGGGCACATGGCGATAAGCAGCCAATTATTGACAAGCTGTTACAAACGGCTGTACTCCATAGTTCCAAAAGTATTCGACAAGGCACGAGTAGGGGTTGCCACCTTCGAGTTAAAAAAAAACATACCCGCAGATGAAAAATACGTCACGCAATCCCGGAAGAGAGGAGCAACATGGAAATGCATTGGTCCTGAGTGGTGCATTTCTTCGCAGCTGACAAAAAACGAGACCTTTAACATTCCGTGAGAAACAGATGGATGGAAATTGGCCTCACAAACATGTCGTCCCAGATAAACCGGGACAGGTGGCAAGACCCGGCACATTTCCCCAATCACTTTCAAGTCGCATCCAGTGATCCTGTCCCATGTCGTGGGTTGTTGACGCGATAGAGTGTTCCGTGATACAATACCAAGTTCAACAACGTGGCGATTATTGCGATATTAGTTTTTCATAACAATATTTTTTGACTTACTTTCCTGCAATTCCGGGATAAATAAAGATTACTTAAATGTTCCTCAACTGCAGTTCACTTCTCTAAAGCGTGTCGTACATCGTTGTAATTATTAAAATTCATCGTGCACGTGCTGTCCCTTACTCTAAAAATGACCAAATGAACGACAAAACGTGTCATGTCTTATAATTGCCATGCCATCGATTACTCCACAAACATTTTACCAAAACAATGTTACGGCTAATAGCTACGTAATTTAAAACTTTGATCGTCACGTTATTTTCATGATTATTAAAAAAAATTAATGAGCGATTATCACCACGCCATAAGGTGATATTTTGCAAAACGGACGAAATGATTGTCGTGTTTTTTTAAATATCGAACGATGTATATCTTTTCATCGCCATATCGCAGCAACTCTCATTGTAGGACAATTTATCCACCTGTACCAAGTCTTGGCAAAGCCTCTGGAGAGAGTGCATTCATGCACGTGTGGTGCTCAATTGTGAGAACAACACGTGAAGGAATAGGGTACAACTACATCTTCTGGAATGTTCTGGGTCACTCGTTCTCTTGGGGCCCATCAGTACAAGGTGCGTCATCAGGGTGACGGTGTCTCCAATACTCCTGGACCGTGGAGGCGATCATTAAGCGCATTATAATATACAACAAAAACAATAATAATGTACAACCCCGTGTCAATCAGGCCATCCTGAGGGTCTCAGGATGGGGTTAGACATCACTCGCCACTGGTGAGGGATCAAACCCAGGCTGCCAGCTCCCTCGCGCAGAGCACTTAACCAATTCCTGTACAAATAACTGGTGTGCAAAAAAAACATATACTTCATGTTTTTGTTAAGAGAAAAATATATATACAATCACGTGGTCATAAGTAAACGTTTTCGTGAATTAATTACCCATGTGATTATTGTTGCCGATAACAATTTACACGTTCGCTGTTTTGTGATAAGTAGAATGCGTTTTATGGAGGTGCGATGCATCGATGAATATTCATTGTGAAACTCACGTCAAGTGCATCGCACACAGCAGGTGAAAGAAAAGACGTCTCATCAATTCACAGCTGCGCCCACCACAGTGTTATTTGAATCCGCAATTATTGAAACATCGAGTGGTTCTACACAGGCATTCCTGCATTGAACTATCGTCAGCAGAAGTCAAGACCGCGTTTCAATTACTCAATTACTTAAACAGAGACTTTGTGATTTGCAACGTTGAAATGTGTCAGTCTGCTTCAGTTAGAATGTGAGAAATAATCATTCTGGTTTTCCTTTGGCTGTCACACGAAGAATACAAACTAAATAATTGACACAATAAAATAGGAGAGTTCAGTCACTTTAAATAATTTGTTGGGACACTTATTTTTATGATGTGTGTAAATTGAGTGACAGGATAACCGAAATTCACAGCTATAATAAGGCCTGCCACTCAATCAATAGTTTTAAGTACAAGCATCACATTGCACAGTTGATTTAAATCCATCTGTACATACCAAACCTTAGTGGATATCAACCACTCATTTTCACCACACACACACTAAAAACACGCACATTTAGACCGTTCAAAAATACCAGTTAATGACCTTTCAATGAAACGCCCATCAAGGAATATATCTTAAAATATGTTATACATGATGGAAATGTTCCCCGCCCGCAGTAAAGTTTGAACTAAACCCTTGTCTCCTCTCTCTCTCCACTACCCGAACCCCGCCCTGACGACAACTTGTGTTGACCCAAGCAAACCCTGGGGTTTCCACAAAAATAGGGGTCCAAAGTTGTGGTCTGTGCATAAAAATGAGGCACCAAAGGAGATAAGAAAACGAGAGACATTGTCCGCAGTGACCGATAAGGCTGAGAAGCAATCAAACTGCGCCAGGTTATCCCGTTCGAGCCGTACTGCTCCCTCTCTCCTATGAGGTTTCGGGTTGTTCGGCACGATGTCCGACGATTCGCTTCACGTTTTGCCGGGCAGCTCCTTCAAGGAATTACATTGTCTAAAACACAATCGGATAATTCATTTTTTTTTTTACGACAGGTTTACAGCGACGACTTCCTCCAAACCAAAACCACGGCGCAGATTCTCTGCTCGGAACAAAAAACACGCGAGTCGCCCCTAAAACACCCCCGACGCCAAACGCCCTGTCACGCAGAGAAGACGACTCATTGTCAGAAGCGACGCGTTCTTATGTCCAGTGATTGACAGCAACGTGCCGGAGGCGTCCAGGGTTAAAATCTCTTGGTTGCGAAATACGTGGTAGGAATGCCCCCCCCCTCCTCAGCTGTATTGTGAACCTACTGCAGACTGCACGCGTCTCTGAAACACAGCTGTTAGAATGATGTGAATAACACAGTTGCTTATGATCTTAAGGCAGTCCCAGGCATTGGTCTGTCAGTCTCCATTCACTTCAACCATCAATTCCACATACATCGCATTATTACGCCCCATTCGCAGAATAGCAACATACCTCACTTACTGGAATGAGGAAAATCCAGATGAACAAAGTATTTACAGACAACAGTATATTGTACTTATACGGAAATTATATATAAATACAAAAATAATTGCAGTTCCATTTAAACACCCTGACGACTGATGCTCTCTGACAATTTAAATAGTAATTTTTAAATAATTAGATCGAATAAAAAATAAACTTGACAGCAAGCAAAAATATTTCTGCAACATTTTCTCTGTCGTCATTATCGGGATTTCTCAAAGGTCTCTTCTGGGATGAGCGTACGGAAAGGGTAGTCCCAGAACTTGCTCGAGATCCCAAACCCTGCGGGAGGAAGAACAAACGACACCACGTCACAAAATCCCTCATCACAAATGCACCTCTGCAGTGCTGCTCACAACAAGAACAAAGTAACTACGTCACGAAAATCCTGGCGAAAATCCATCAAGGGGTTTGGTTTTTTTTCTACGGAATTCGTGCGAACCACTTCTTGACAGCCGGATAAGACTTTCCAGTACCTTATGGAGACAACCTCACATTCGGACGCAATTTAAAGTTCCCGTACAGTCTCGCGAAAAATAACGTGCGTGTCGACCAAGTACAAAGCAGTCCCCCGCAGTGGCGACACAACTGAATAAGAAGTGGAAACACAGTGCTGTCATGTTGAAAATATCCCGCACCACCCTCCGATGGAGTGACGGTTAAACACAGTTTGGGAGCCGCTTCCAAGTGGGTAGACCTCGTGTATCAAATCACTTCCCCACCCCTGCTGAAGAGAAATGAGCTTAGGGTTCTGCCAACCTAGAGCAACACCGGAGCAAGTATTTAGTTGCTATGGTGATGACGAGCCGAGTGTGTAGCCACTCTCGTGATGATAGGCCGAGCGCTTTGCTGCTTTAGTGATGATGGGCTGAGTGCTTAGCTGCGACGAGAACAATGATGAGCCAAATGTTTAGCTGATTCTCAAACAACAACAACCACAGCAAACGGTGGGCCGAGTGTTTAATCCCTCCGGAGTAACGAAGGCCTCAACGTCCAATGCAATAGCCCCGAAGTGAAGAAGAGCTCAACGTGTCGGCGTTCTACAGCGACTACGAGCGGCGCGGTCTATCCGCCGGAGAGCGACGACGACAAAGAGAGCGACGACGGCTGGCTCGGTGTTCCGACCGCCGCGCGCGAGGCCACTCACCGAGCGTCTGGTGCTCGAAGTGATGCTTGACGTGGTAGGCCTTGAGCGCGTAGAGGTACGAGCCGCGGCTGGGAGCGCCGTAGTGCAGGTAGTAGTGCATCAGGTCGTAGATCACGTAGCCCGAGATGCAGCCGGCCACGAGCGACCCCGTCACGGCGTTGGGCAGCATCGTGAGCATCCAGGAGTAGAAGGGCGCCACGAAGCAGAAGGCCGCCACCGGTGGGAAGACAAGGCGCGAGCCGTCGAACGGCGACTGGGGGAGCGGCACGCACGGCGGAGGGGTCGCGGGGTCAGGGTTGTCGTCGGACGCCACTGCAATGGACCCGGCCTCAAACTCCAGCCAGCCAAGCTAGCTCGCACCGCCTACTGGTGGAAGGGCTTTCCGCTCCAGCGGTGGTTGTCAAAGTGTGGTCCCCGGACCACACCTCCGATTAGTGAAGTTGGCTACGTACGGTTGCATAAGTAGTTCAACATACGAGGGCGCCTCTGCTTACGAACTGTTCGACTTACGAACTTTCAGAGATACTAATACATCTGTCCGTATGTCATGTGGATGTCACCAGTGGCATCTACATCACCATGAGATTGTACTACTTTTAAAGCCATTCCCCGTGTTTGGTGTACATGTCGCACAACTTGTTTGGAATCGACAGGAGTAAAGTTGGACTTACGAACAAATCGACTTACAAACAGACCTCTGGAACCTAACTCGTTGGTAAGTCGAGGAGTCCCTGTACGCACATACATACGTTGCACCGAGAGATTGAATAAAGTCCAGTGTGCTATCTGCGACAACCAAGGCAACGTCACCTGAGTGGAAATTTAGACAGAGTTCGGTGGACAAAGTTGAAAGGTATGGCCGGAACGAGGGGAAAGGCACGTCATTGCATTCCCAGCAGCAGCCCTTAGGCAAGCCAAAGCAACGGCCATCAGCTGGCTGAGCAAGTTGTGCCGATCAGATCGTTGACTTTCATACGACGACCGATCGGTGCGTCGTACACAAATAAACATTACAGCCGTGAAGCGCTCGGTTTCGCGTGTGTGGGGGGACATTGATTAATCCGGCCTGCAATAACTATAATTATATTTTAAACAAGATGCCAGCATGGTTGGTAGCATGGGTCCCTGTGTAAGGAATGAAACCTGGCCAACCTCAGTCCGATTTCTCTTCCCCTCTCTGTTGCCCAGCACGTGGCCTCCTCCAGCCTGTAGGCCCGGATGCAGTTGTACCGTCTGCATGCTCGATAGCTACTCCATCGAGCCTGTAATGATGTCTAGCATTGTAGTTCGAGACAAACATCAGCTGGCACAAATACAGGCAACATTTGTATTAACTGACAGCTTACCAGAACCAGAAGAAAAGCTGAAATAAAATAACTTTGTCGGTACCGAGTCTCCCACAAGGCCATGCGGGAAGGCGCGTGGCACAGCTTGGCGCCAGCTATCATGGAGTGTGGTCGTGTCACTACAGTTCTCTGCGGTGAGCACACCATCTTTAAAAACAATGTCGGTACGCCTCTATAAATTCAATTAACGCTAACCGCTCACGCGTTCTGAGATTCAGTGGTGAACGGGACACCCACCCTACAACTTGCAGTCGTCTCGGAATAGGAAAGGGTTACGCAGGGACACGGTTGGCGTGGGCCCTGGTGTAAGGAATGACACGAGGCCACGGCGCTCGCTCATGCGGCTCACCTTGTGGTGCTGCCCGTGCAACAGGAAGTGCAGCGTGATGAGGAAGTAGCTGTCCGCCGGCGGCGTGCGGTGGAAGAGGAAGCGGTGGAGGCAGTACTCGACGAGGGACCACGTGAAGAAGCCGAAGGCGAAGAGGCACGCGAACCAATCCTGGCTCACGTTGACTCCTCCGTCTGTCGGTGGAGCAAACGCGGGGGGGCGGGGGGCAAGAGGAGGCATTCGTGTGCCGGGTCAAGGTTCAGGTTGCGAACGTGAGCGGTGCACCACGTGAATGGAAATGAAGCCCAGATCCACAACAACAGCAGACCCGCCGATCACGGATTTGGCAACTCTTTAAAGACGAAAGCCGCCAAAAGCACCAAAACAAGTCACTTAGAGAGACCTTTTCAAGTGGTCCAAAAATGTCACGAGCAAGTTTTACACATAGTTTGGGGTCATCATGGGCCTGGCGTGCAATATTAGAAAACAGTCTGGCTGGCTGGCGCACTGTGGGGGGACATGGGGGGGGGGGGAGAGCACCCAAGGGGAAGGTGTGGGTGGGGGGGTGCGTTGGGGGGGGGGGTTGCGGGTTGGTGGTGGTGGGGGGGGGCCTGGTGGTTGTCACGCGTGAGAGGGGGTACCCAGCGGTGGGAAAGTGGGGACCTTGGGGGGAGTGGGTGAGGACCGTCGTTCTATCGCAGGTATTTTAACGATATCATTAACAAAACATATGCTGACTGGCTGGAGGGAGAGTTTGACGGATATACGGTCACGTTCAAAGGACGTGTGGGCTGCTATTTTTTTTCTTTTTAAAAAATAAACAGGGGGATTACAAACTTCAAGCGTGTTAGCCACGTTGCCTTTTTCAGGCCTTTCCTGCCACCTTTGCGCACAGAGCAGCATGTGGCGGGGTGAAGAGTGGGTAATGCCACCTTTCCCAAGATGCCTGCCCAGCATGGAAGAGTGGGCCAAACTTTCCTTTACAGGAGAAATAAGTAATTCAGACGCTGTCTTTCCGACAGACTTGTTCTTCACCTGAGGACGGCTGCTTGCGTTGTGGCCAACACGTCGTGAGAATTGTATTTTATTATGTTTTATTTTTATTATTTTATTATTTCCCTTCTACGTGACTTTACCGAAAGAACCAAGAAGAATATGTCTCCTTCACAGTGAAATCTATAAAAAAAAAATGTAATTCTTTGCGCAAAACCCATCGGCTGCACAGCCTTCTGGGAGCGCACAGATTCAGCGCTATTGTTTCGAAGACGAGCACAAATCCCGAGCGGTTTCGACACACAGCGTCTCCACGCTACAGGGTTTTTTGGGTTACATCGCGTAAATATATAAATGTGCCAATCTTGATTTGAAGCTTTCGTGACTGCAGGAATTCATACTCTTTGGTTCTTTCGGTGAAGTCACGTAGGTAGAAAAACAAAACTAATAAATCACGACGTTTCAAGCCATCGTCCTCAGGTGAAACAAGACAGCAGGCAGACTGCTGAGGCATGAGGAAATGTAGCGAGAGAGCCGCCGCAACCAGAGGCCACACAAACCTGTGGTGGGCACAACCCAAGGGCAAGTGAGCGGGGCTCGGGATGGAATTTGCAAGTAAATGCATTGAATTAAATTAATTGAATTAAATGATGACGTCACCCTGATGCTGCTCTATTTAAGACCGGAAGCAACAGGAGAGTCTCACCATTCTTGCCCGATGAAGCTGATTGTAACTATCAGCGAAACGTCGTACAACTCAAATTTTAAAATGCTGTTGATTCTCTCTTCAGCACACCGGTGGGCTAAAGAAGTGAATAATTTTGTCCTTTGAAAAACGTGACACATTTTTTACTGTTTGGCCGTGTCGGGTGGTGGAGGGTTACGACACATTTTTAAATAACTCGATCTGACCCAAAAACCTATATTATGAAGTAAATGCAAGTTTGATATTTTTTTTTCTCTATCACATTGTTCCCTCTGTAAATTTCACCCCCATCCTCTCGCCCGTTGCGGCAGCCCCTCCCCCTCCCTCTCCCCCCTCCTGATTGACCGAGTTGTGCGACCTCTGCGATCTTGCATTGCCTGACTCCGCCCACTTGCCCGACCACCACTCACCTGTGAACGTGGTGAACACGCGGATTTGGTTGCCTTGCAGGCCCCGGTAGCTCGTCAAGCCCATGGAGACGATGATGGGTATCCACACCAGCGGTATCACGTACCTGTGGCCACACACAATGGTTGGGTCGCACGTTACGCGGAACGACGCGGTGACGTGAGCTTTGGGGAAACGCCGGGGGGGGGGGAGGTGTGGGGTGAAGAAACCGTACTCTTAGTTTTTTCGGTAAAGTCACGTAGGTAAAAAATGAAATTAAAATTACTAAAAAATAAAATAATAAAAATCACGACGTTTCGGAGGCAACACAAGTCTCCGTCATCAGGTGGCACCGTCACAGCTGAATTTGCCGTATCAAGTGACTTTACCGAAAAAACTAAAGAGTGTGAATCCTTGCAGTCACGAAAGCTTCTAATCTAGAATTAAGTGAAGAAACCGGTCGGACTTTTCGAGCGGCGCGAGCGCTGATGGTTGTTGGAGGGGCGGGTCAGGCGCCGCGATGTCGCAAAGCCCCGCGGTGTTCGCGGGACCACTTACACAAGCATGCATCACGGAGGCAGGAGCGGGGTGTTTTGCCCCGCGGTCGATGAACCCGAGATAGACAATCGGGGAGGGGGGCGGGGAGCGTTTGACGATTGAGTCATTTAAGCGCGGGCTCAGCGAAGGCTCGCCAGGATCGCACTAAAAAGGCGTTCCAGTAATAGAGTGTGGCGTTTAGACACGGCGATGTTCGATGGATTATTTGGTGACGCACAGATGAGCAAAAAAACTCGACGCATTCGTTGCTTCGTTGTATATGTTTGTTGTTGTTGTTGTTCCTTTTAAGGCAGACTTATTTTGACAAATGCGTTGGCTTTTTGAAGTCGGGTAAGGCTGCAGTGGTTTAAAAATCAGAAATGATTCCACGTGTTTATTGGGGTTAAAAGAATAAATGTTTTACGATGCCGACAACGGCAAAGGTCCAACAGATGATGCAGAGGGCTTATTGCAATCGACGGGAATAATAAAACAACACGAATAGGAGATGACTGTACAAAAAAAATACATTTTATTGCTGACAAAGTTCACATGTTTACCAAGGTACAATAACACAAATTATTAAAGAAAACATATGCTGATACACTGCTTTTATCCAACTCCCCAAACATATCCTGAAAACGAATTAGACATTTAAATTCCATTTTCTAATCACTATTGTGAGTGACTACAAGTACGAGAGATGCATCGATTTCTCGATTATAATCGTTTACTCTGCTCCCGACAAAACGCACAGAATCCTGCGTACAAGAACCGATAGTACACAACAGATAAAAATCATAGAATATCACCTTTTAGGGAAGTGTGACCAATGAAAGTGGACACATTTGCACGAAACAGGAGTTTAAAAATATATACTAAACAATACCAATGGGATAGCTGAAAACGAAACGAAAAATATTTTTTTAAATGTTAAAATAAATTCACGACGTCCCAAATCTCGTGAATTCATCGAGTCGCTGTGACTGGCGGTTGAGGGGGCGGTGGGGGAGATCGCTCACACAATATTTAATATACGACGCCAAGGCCAGGCACGGCAGCGGCTTCAGTTTCTCGGGCCCGCCGACCGAGGGGTCAAATGTTTGTGGGTGCTCTGTGCGGACCTCGCCACGTTATTGATTTGGGATGGCGGTTGGCGTTGGCCAGGGGTCGAATTATTTGCGTCCCCAGACCCAACCTCCGTTTCGGTCCGACCGCTCCGTGCGAGTGGGTTTGAGTCGGCCAATGAGATTCCAAAATAGCCACGGACATGTCGAAGCAGCCTCCACAATTTCATATTTCAATTCTGTTTCAATTAATTGCTTCCAAATCCATGCAAACTTAACGAAACGTAAACACACGGCATTAACCCACCCACTTATTTTGCTTAAATGTTTTTATTTGATGGTTTTTTTATCAATAAGTTAACATTATTTGTTTCATGACATGCATTAGATGGGGCAGGGCCCCAGCTCCCCATACAGACGAGCCGCTACTGCTGCCACCGGCGAGACTCACCAAGCTGTTTTGCTCCAGAATTCGACAAAGTCGGACTCGAAGAGGCGGATGCGTCGATCCACCGGCTGGTGCACCCACTCGCTGTATTTGTCTCCCAGGTGTCCCACCTGCCACAGCAGGGCCTTACTCCAGTCCACGAGATCCTGGCAAAACGGGACACACGCAGGCGGAATTAAAGTTCCCCTGTACGTTAAGCAGCCTCCCTCCTTGACCTCCTTTAGTTACCTTCAAGACTCCACCTCTTCTCAATTGCCCATTCCATTCCTCTTCCTTGCCCCCTCCACTCCTTTCCATCCCATCCCCTATAGCCCTGTCGTGACCCCCATGTGCCCTCTGCTACGGTCACTCATTCCTCAACCCTGCCATCTAAATCACTCGATTTTTGTAACCGCTTTTAAACTACGTACGGTGCCTTGAGCTAAGGCGCTCTATAAATATAACTATAAAAAAGATGATATTATATTTATTAAGTGCCGGAACATCCGGGCACTAATCGACACGAATGATACAGCCACAACTTTTTGAAATATATTTTGATGGGTCATTAACGACGTCTATGCCAGCGTGATTGAGGAGTCCAAATACCATCGAATGGGACCACTCTCTCCAGAGCTCTCTAAGTGCGCTGAGCTAAGAATTGCCGGACCGCACTTTTACATCTTGATTTGTTTATTTGAATAGACATGTAAATGCATTTCAATGAAGCGTGACATTTTTTTTTACTAATATACGTTGAGAGTAAATGACTCATCCCAACTGCGCACTTGATCGAGAGAGTGTGTAGTCGGTGACTGAAGTGCAGTTAATTGGGCAGTCAATTCTAACACTCGCGGGTGCGAGACGATCCCAATGTTGATGAATCACCCACAAAGTTAGACTCATCACAATCGTCTCGTTCAGAGGCTCATGCAAGTCAACGATTTAATTTACGTTCAAAGATGTTCAATAATTCAAACGCAGACAGACCCCCTCCACGCGCCACAATTTTTACACAACATCATCATCATCAGCCATGGTCAATCCACAGCTGGATGAAGACCCGACCCCAAAGCCACCCACCCTCTCACGATCCTGCTACGTAACTATCCACCGGCACACGAAACCAAATTCATTGTTCCATCTCCTCGGTGGACGTAGCTCTCCGACACGTTCCATTTACAACGCGTACAGTTTTTTTTAACCCCCGCCAACCAAACACTGCACACGAATTACCCCGCGTGCATTTAAATGAGCGGCGTGTGTGTGTTTAGCATGGCGCTGAGTAGTAAGCCGGCACCTATACGGACATATTGCAAGCTTTGTTACCAGGCAATAACCCTTTATTTGCGGGCGCTGTGCTTGTTTGACGCGGTCGCGCGCACACCGCTAAAATCTCTCCCTCTCTGCCGCCGCCGCTGCAAGTTGTCATGGTCAGCGGCGCAACATCTGTCCAGCCGTTTCCACGCAACTCCCATTCAAACCATTTTTTGTTTTGTTTCTTGTTGTCATAAAACAAGTTGTCCCCCCCCCTCCCCCAGACTGGCCGTGTCGGTGGCTTCGTCATCGAGTGCTCCTCTCACGACGAGGCCACACGGCCCCACAGAGACTCGTAGACTCACGTAGACGCACAGACTCGCACAGAGGCCCACAGACTCGCGCGGAGTGTATGTATGTTGCATGAATGGACGTATGTTGAACTTATATTCTTTGGGTCTTTCGGTAAAGTCACGTAGATAGGTTCAAATTTATAAAAAATTTCTATTAATTTGAACCTATCTACGTGACTTTACCGAAAGACCCAGAGGATATGAATTCCTGCAGTCATGAAAGCTTTAAGTCAAGATTTATGTTGAACTTCTTTCGCACCCTACCTAGCCAACCGTACTGAATGGAGGTGCGGGGGAAGGACAACGAACTAAAACAGGAAAAGCAGTTCTAAAGAAATGCGTTTTCAATCGAGATTATTTAATGTCCAGAGCTCCAAGTGGCTTCTTAATATCGGAAGGGAGAGCATTCCAGACGGGCCGCAGATGGCTGAGCCAAGTTCCCTGTGGAGGGTCTCTCCGGAGCTCCCTCGAGCGGAGGCCCCATCCACCAGCAGTGGCGTGAGCAGGACATTGCAGGGTTGCGCCTTTACATTTTAAAAATCTCGAATTATTTCCTGCATTTTTGCGTCTCACATCCACAATTTTGTTCTCGCCACTGTCCCTAAACGTGACGTTAGAATGTAATTTACAAACGATAGGAACGAAGCGCAAATTATATCCTACAGCGATCACCACACTCAATAATGCTAATTAATTATTAAGTAATAGTGTTTACAATTGATTGTGAAATAGAGATGTGCAATGACAAATGTAACCTTATGTGGGTATGTGGGTATACTTGGGCTGTTTTTATATATAGTATAAATTGATTGTCTTTCATTTAATTTTATTTTTATTTTCTTGTTTTATTTAATTTAAATTTATGAATGATGCCCTGACTGGTGAGCATTTTAAATTTCGTTGTACTGGTGACAATGACAATAAACGATCTATCTATCTATCAATCCGACGCACGTATGGCGAGTGTAACAAATCAATTCCAATCGGCGATCCTCTGTATGTCGTTACGTGCCCAGTGGGCAGGAAAGGACCGTAACCGAGTGACAAAATGCTTAAAGATGTGCATTTTTATTTTTAAACTCACGTGGTCCGTCGATACGGTCTTGTAGATCAGCTCCTCGGAGTCGTGGCTTCTGTCCACGCTGGAGACGTTCCTCCGCCTGACCTCCTGCCATGAGAGCGAAGCGACGAACGTCAGCGCGAAATGCAACGCCGGTCGTTTGTTGGTCACGGCGCGACGGATGAAGCCACGACGCGAACCAACGGAGGGAGCGCTCCTGCGAAACCCGTTCGCCAAACGCGCCGCGTGGGCGCGGGCCAACTCCAAAAACGCCTCCTTCGAGACGGTGAGAATAGTCATCGCACGGGAAGAGGCCGTGTGACGGGAGCAAATTCGATTCCTTCGCCCCCAACTCCGATGAGCAGGTGGGGTCGGTCCGTGGAAATGTGGGCATCAACTGAATGGACCGCGGGCCAAAAAAAAAGTTTGAGAAACGCCGAACTGGAGGGAGCTTTCAGAGTACCGATCTCGAGGGCATTTGGCCTACTCTTCCACGCTGGCAGAGGTGGGAGCGCCCACAATTCACCCCCACCGTATACGCGGATATTTGTCTTTGTGTGTGGGTACAGCAAAGGATATTTGAGGACACACTGCTGTACAGTACTTCACGTGATGTGCAAATACGTTGCAACAGCCTTTTCGATAAGTGCTCGATATCCACGGGTTCACACGTTTAAAAAAATCCAGCCTCAAGCGTTGCATGGAAATGATCAACGTTCATCACACGCAGCAGGAACCCCCCCCCCGACGTGACGTGGCCACCGGGTTCACAAGTCAGAGTGCTGAGCCAACACCGCTGACATCCTGGGGTTTAATCTGAGGTTCAATCACCCTGCGATTAAAATCCGAGTTGAATAGCACAGCGAGTCGGTGGTCTAAGGCTGTTCACCGGTGACTGTGCAAAAATAAAATACTGTACTCACGCACATTCGCACATTGCAATCAGCCTGCAGAACATCCCACAACGCACTATAATGGACGCATTCCGCGTTATAACAGGCGTGTTCCGCGTTATAACCGGCGTGTTCTGCGTTATAACGGGCGTGTTCTGCGTTATAACAGGACATGTTCTGCGTTATAACGGACGCGTTCCGCGTCATAACAGGACATCTTCCACGTCGTGTGAAAAGTGCTCCTGAATAGAAGGTTCGCGTTATAGTGAAAGACCGCTTTACGTTTACACGTCAAGATATATTTAGCGCTCCGCCTAATTTGGCTACATCATTCCGGCTGTGAAAGTGAAAAATATCGGTTTTGTTGTCACAGTTTAGCGAGTTTCATACGCGAATAAGAGTCACTTTAGTGTTGATGCAATAGTTGCCGTGGCTGTTTACAATGTTTACGTAATTATCGTGTCGGAGAATTTCTGCATTTATTTTGGTGTTTTACGCACCGGGGGTCCACATACGGTTGAATATTTTGTTTACGGAGAAATACACAAAAAAAACCCAACAACAAGCCCTGAGAGAAAGCAATACTCGTCCGTACAAAGTGTGACAAGCTCGCTCGCTCGCTCGCTCTGTGCGACCGTGTCGCAACCCATCCCATGCCAAGAGGGGAAATGCCACCTTCGCTTGGCAAACACGCGGACGCCGGGCGACCGCTCTCGCACGATCAAAAAGACCTTGGAACTTCCTCAATGCGCATCTCGGCACGATTCCATATACACTCCCCCCCCCCATACATTCGTTATTTGGCACGCTGAAGGTAGAAGGGGTTGCAGCTTCACGAGTCAAGCAGTAGGTCACCATCACGCAAATTCGTCGTGCTCGCAGCAGCGGATTTATAAAGTAAAGTATACTCAAAGTGCACCTAGCATGGCACAAGAGCCGTGGTGACGTCAACCGCCACCGAATGGTGTACAGCGGTTGTTGTACTCGAGATGTCTGGCCAAAATGCCCTCTTGAGGGATTCTCCAAAACTCCTCATAGTGGAGGCCCTACATGACAAACATTGGTGCGAGCAAGCAGATCAGGGCTGCACCTTTAATGTGTCCCTAAAATCACGGACGCAAAGCATCTCACAAAGGGCAGTGGCTGGGCTCCCATTGACGTGAGGCTGCACACGGGAACAGGCCAGGCGTGAAGCGTTGGGGACGGGGACAGAGAATTCCCACCGTTAAAACATGGACAGGGCCCTCTGATATTCGTGGCGTTGCACTGCCACGCAAAGTTTCTAACAAGCCGCTGAAATTGTCTCACCGGAAATCTTAAAAATTCGTTTTATTCTACTTTCATGTCTTTTTATTTTTACTCCAAACTAAATGAAAAAATGTCACCGTAGTTTTAGCGGTCAACGTGACGATCGCGAGACCGCTCGTGATCGTCACGTCGACCACGACGTGGCAGCTGTGCCACGTATCGCTGATGCCTGTCCACTCACTAAATAGTTCCCGCGGAGGGCTTCAAGAATTACACGATTATCGCGACTGGCTACGTACGGTGCGAAAGAAGTTCAACATGCGCACGTGCGTGGCCACCGAGGTCGCTGCCCGCGCGGCTGGGTCGATTACGCACGCGCCGAACGAATGACGCACACAAAACCATCGCGGTGGGACATCACAATTTCCCTTGCTGCAAGTGCCATCGGCCGTGCCGTTAAAGTCGCGGCTTGAGCGAGGAGGACGCGTGGTTTCAGACAGACGACGTCAGAGATCAGAGCGCCGAGTTTGACCACCACTGAGATCCTGGGTTCAAACCCAGGCGAACACCCGTGAGAAAACCGGGTTCTCAAATGTAGTGGGTTGCTGGGTCCTCAGCTCGGTTAACAAAGAACTACACACACACACAAACTCTGGATATGAACGTCAAGCCCCCTCCCCCCCTCCTCTGCTGATCACTTGAAGCTATCTAAAACGTAGCCCTGTAATATCCACTTACACGGGACATTCTCTCACACGAAGGATTGTGTCGCTCTGCGAGAGCCAAGGGGTGGGGGGCGTCTGTCGTAAGCCTTGAGCAGGGGGTAAGGAGTCAAGGGCGTGGATGGCTGGGGGAAGGAAATGTTCAGGCGATGGGAAGTGCGGGGGGCAGCAGAGGAGACTGATCAACGACGAGTGACGACATAGATGCCGCAGACTTTGTTCTACAAAGTCAACGGTTATCAACTCTGCATGGATGCTCGTGTACACCGAAAATGCGTTTGCGCGATGCACATTACCCAGTGTATTTATTTTGGCCGCGGTGTCGTCCCCTACAGCGATATCTTCAAGCAATCAGTGGCCACGATCTCTGTTTCACCCACCCCACCCCCTACCCAAAAACGATTGCAACATAAACACCTGCACTGTTACATTCTTCTCTTTAACTGCGGCAGCCGGTCCTTTGGCAGTCGGTCACACGCGGAATCGACGCAAGCCGTGCCACTTGTTGGGTTTCGGAAAGCGACGATTCGGGACAAGTTGGGACGAATTCTCGCCCCCCCCACAAACGCCTGCGTGGAACTGTGAATGCGCTCGTTAGAGAAGCTGATGACCCGAGTTTGATTCCTGCCCACGGATGGCATCAGTGGAGAATAAATCATTATACTGGTAGGAACGAAGTGGACCAGACCACCAATAGATTAATGTGTCCGTCCGTCCGTCCGTCCGTCCGTGGGAGGGGTGGTGTTGAGGGTGGTGTTGGAAATGAAAGACTACGAGTCTTTAAATCTCACAGCGTTTCTTGTCAAAAAAAACACTTTTAATTAACGTTACACTAGAATACAGTATTTTTTTCTTTAACTCCTCTATACCCGGTTGATATCTCTGTACCGGTACTAAGTATTATTCCTACCAGCCCACCCCGCAGGGTCCTGTTTCAACCGGTCCTGGGCGCCCCCCCCATCCACCCCGCCCCCCACCCCATTCTGCCCCCCACTCCCCCCCGCCCCCCACTCCCCCCCGCCCCCCACTCCCACTTCATTTGCCTGCACTGACCGACGTGGTGAAGTATGGTCCAACAAATTCCATTATCGACAGGGTGTAGGCAAAGGCCTTCATCCAGCAGTGGATTGATAGCTGTGACTTGTAATTAATGAGACACTTATTATTATTATTAAACATGAAGCCGATATAGATATTACTACGTGTGGTGTCGGGTTGTTACACTACAGCATAGTGAGGGGTGGCAGTGTCTTAGAAAGGCCTTCATCCAGCAGTGGATTGACAATGGCAAATGATGATGGTGGTGGTGGGTGATGGGATTTAAAACCGCCGTTTAATAAAAATACAAAACAATCTTTAAACATGGTTAGCACATACGATGTGGTTTCGTGGCGTTTACTTTGCACGCTTTCTTATCTTTAAGACCTAATAACATCATAATAATACAAAATAACTTGAGCCCTTTGTCAACTAAACACTCAGGTGTCTTCCTCTTGGTGGAACTCTCACCACATCACGGGAAGGTGTCAAATCTTGCCAACTCACACTATAGACCATTTCATGAGACAAAGACAACCATTCCCCGTGTAGCCTTTACAGACTGTTGGGGCAAGTGCTGTTGGCGAGCACCTGTGAAGGCCGGCACGGCACACGAGGGGGTGATGTGACCAGAACCACGCCAGGCCGCCTTTGTCTCTCTAGGTGCTCATTTGAGGCTGTCGACCTCTCTCATTTCATGAGAAACACGTGGGACACGCAGGGCTTTTAAAGCCTCACTCTTCTCTTCTCGAAGTAAGGCACTAACACTGGAGTACAATGACCCATCCACAAAAACCCGCAACGATTGTACCCTATATTGCTATGAACGGGTTTATACAAATTAAAATACTAAATAAGGTGTAGATTGAATGTGCGGCGTAACAAAATAATTCCCGGAACAGCGTTCCGCACTGGTTCCGGATGAAATGAAGCTCTGGGTACAAGTCAGAAGGCGTTGGCAGTGCGCGAAGGGCCCGAATGAATAGGCTGCTTTCTAAAATGTGGAATATTTTAAGCTGCAAAGCAGCAAACATGAGTCACACTTTCATGGAAAAGAGGATAAAATAATGACTGATGCAGACTGAAGGTTCTGTTTGCAGTGAGATCCGGTGCCTCATGCCCAAGAGTCAATGTTTAACTCGGTGTCTCTGACCCCTGCGTCGGAAGTTCGCTGTCAATACGCGCGTACCTACATCTGCGTTTATGTTGATCAAATGTTTGGCTTGAATGAGCAACTGGATGGACCCAAATGGTTTTTGCAGCAAGGACGCATCAACGAAAGGAAAAATAAAGCAGCCACATTGAAGTGGTGGTGAACTTTTTTTTTTTTTCGATTTAAAGCTTTCGTGACTGCAGGGATTCATCTTCTTGGTTCTTTCGGTAAAGTCACGTAGAATTGAAATAATAAAATAATAAAAAGAAAACATATTATATTAAAATGTTTTATTTTTCTTATTTCATTATTTCCATGTAGAATGGAAATAATAAAATAATAAAAAAACTTTTATTATATTAGAATGTTTTATTTTTATTATTTTATTGTTTCCATTTTACGTGACTTTACCGAAAGAACCAAGAAGGTGGTGGTGAATGTAACAATAACAAAAGAGAATGCGTGTACAATTTATTTTTTAACACAGAGCCACCAACTCCCAACCCCCACCGCGCCTGTAACGTGTTGACCGATCGCTGTGGCCGGTCCTAAAACAGCGAGTACCAGCGAGTACCATTCTGTCTCGAGCAGATACCGTGAGCACGTGACCCTGTTGTATTGAAGACCACGGTAACTTTAATAGTCGCCGAGTAGTAAATGCAGACGTTTATTGGCGCATCGTTGCTGTACGTGCGTTGCAAAATGACAGTAACTGCATTGTAAAGTAAACTCTCGCTGCGAGGTTGGTGTTGTTGTTGTTGTTGTTGCTAAGACAGAGAGAGGTAAGGCCGTTCAGTTGTACTGTTTACTAACTCTTTTTTATTTGACCAGGTAAGGCCCCGCTGAGCTATGCAGCTCTTTTCAGAAGCGACTCTGGCTACATCAAATTATAGCTCAACGAAGTGGCTTGGCATCATCATCATCACGTGGAAATGTTGTAGCAGCCAAATACTCTAAACACGTGACGTTGATTCTACACGTGGAAGGAAAAACGGGAGGAGCCGGAGAAAAATCCACACGGCCACGGGGAGAGAGACATGCAAACTGCAAATATGCAGCAGGCGTCAAGGTCGGGATCGAACCCACGACCTCCTGTACACCAGGCAAGGTAGTTAACATCTCATAGCCACCGTGGCGTTTATAATATAAAGCGTCGCTCAGTGTTACACTCAAGAGGTGTCGCGAATCACCAGCCGCTCGCCGTTCGATGACTTATCGTGGTTTCAAGATCACACTTTTTAACTCGAGAAATAATTAGATATGTTTTGACATTGCGAGGGTCGCTTTAACCACGTACACACGGCATATACAGACGCACAAAAAAACATCGATGAAAACGAATGTTATTTGATGCAATTATCGTGAACTTTAAAAGCGATACAGGAATGAATGCAGAGTTGTACCCTAACGCAACCATTGATATATTCGTATCTCATGAACTAGTTCGACTTTTGCCCAAGTGTTATGTTCACTTTTGCTGGATAAATGCAATGACTTACCAAACAATCAGAGATGCCTTTTGAACGCGTGGGCGTTCGCGACCAATATCATCCATAATGCAGGTTTTTTTGGGTTAGATCGCGTAAATATATAAATGTGCCGTTAAACCCGCAAACTACACAGCCAAATAGTAAGGTTTGTCACGTAAACAGAACGTGCCAATTCGTCACTAGTACAGCACTAACCGGTGTGTTGGAGAGCCAAGCCACACCATTTACAATCTGAGTACGACATTTCGCCAGTTATTACAACTAGCTTCATCAGGCGACAGCCATATTTGGATACTAGTAACGAATTGGCATGTTCTGTTAACGTGACAAACCTTACTAATTGGCTGTGTCGGTGGTGGCGGGTTTAACGACACATTTATATATTTACGCGATCTAACCCCAAAAAAAACCTGTATTATTGGATAAATGCCTTTACGGAAAAACAATTCCCGACTCAGTAAACAGGCAACCTTAGGCCAACGTTCATATGTGGCCGGAACCGATTGGGACCAACGTGGGCCCAACGTTCGATGTTTCCTGTGAACAGTCCCTTCTCATCATCATCATCATCACGGTAGAGAAGAGGATTCCCAAACCCGAGTGGAGGGAGTCGAGGGCTTACACGTTCGTATTCACTGCCAAACTCGATGGGCTAACGAGGTGGCCAGAGTAAAAAGCCTTACGCACAATAGATGAAATCCATCTGTGCCGTGGGCTTTGAGTGTTCTATCCTCGTTAGTGTGGTGGGTTTTCCCCAGGTAAGCCAGTTTCCTCCCACGTGAAGCCAACCACTCGTTCATGGAATTGGCCGAACTCCCCCAACTAATGCAGGACCCTCTCATGAAAGAGACCTGAAAATCAGCGAGCCTCTCATGGGGAAATGCACGGGCCATTGTTATTACCATAATTGTTCACACTCTTGTCACCAGCAACATCGCATGGACATTAAACTCCACTTCCCAGGCGACCGCGCCCGGGCATCGAACCGTGACGTATGTGTTCTACCGGTTGACAGCAGCGACAACCCTGACCGCGAGGCGAATCGTTATCTCCTTCAACCATTCGATAGATGTATATTGCAGGTGTGCGCAGGGCGACACAAATGAGTAGCGCGTGGCACGGGGTGCGTGTCCCCCCCCGCGCCCCCTCCACACCCCTCTTCTTTCCATCGCAACTTTGACCCCCCCCCCCCCACCTTCCACCACCACCCGCCCAAGACGCGACGGTCACAGCCACAGAAACTCGTGACCTGCCGAGGGGTCAACGTGGCCTTGTGCGGCAGGGGTGACAATCCGCAGTCGGCCGCATCACGACACTCGGCTGTCGTCCGAGGTGGCCAGGGCAATAAGATTCATAACTCGCCCTCGATTGAAAATGCATAACGGATTCACTGGCTTCACCCAGTGCCGAAACGTTGGCGTCCGTTCCACAATATTTGTTGTCTGTTGAACATCACCATCATCATCAGCAGCAACCATCGCCACCTCTCACGCCAGCCCCTCCTGGCACCCGAGTTAGTGTTTTGTTATCTCGTCATCTCTGCCAGGGTACAGTATCCGTACTTCCGAGCGAGCGAGTTTCCTCATTTTGGCTGCCACTCTCACGTTGGTCGTGACCGACAATTGCGACAAAGCTCCCCCGTATAGCCTGAGCAGACTGTCAGGGCAAGTGCTGTAATCGAGCACCTACGAAGGCCGGCGCGGCACACGAGTGGGTGGGTGGGTGGCCAACATGTCGCCCGGCCGATTTTGTCTCCCCAGTGGCAACGTTCACGCATCGCACCAGGCGCTCATTTGAGACTGAGTCGACCCAGGGGAGGGCCAAGGACCGTTTCAAATAATCGTCACCGGTGATGGCCGTGGTGAGCGGGGACTCGAACCCGCATGAGTCTCGTGGCGCGGCGCGCTTACCGCTACACAACGCGCGACATCAACGTCTAACCCACGTCACGTTCATCTCCCCTCACAGTGGAAACCTCCAGAACCGTGTGTGTGCGCGTGTGTGTGTGTGTGTGTGTTTGTGCGAGCGTGTGTGTGTGCGTGTGTGTGTGTGCGCGTGTGCGCGTGTGTGCGCGTGTGTTCGCGTGTGCGTGCGTGTGCGTGCGCGCGTGTGCGTGTGTGCGCGCGCGTGTGTGTGCGTGTGCGCGCGTGTGTGTGTGTGCGTGTGTGCGCGTGTTGGTGCGTGCGTGTGTGTACGCGTGTGTGTGCGCGTGTGTGCGCGTGTGTGTGCGTGTGCGCGCGTGTGCGTGTGTGTGCGCGCGTGTGTGTGCGTGCGTGTGCGTGCGTGTGCGCGCGTGTGTGTGTGTGCGCGTGTGTATGCGCGCGTGTGTGTGCGCGCGTGTGTGCGCGCGCGTGTGTGCGTGTGTGTGAGCGCGCGTGTGTGTGCGTGTGTACGCGTGTATGCGCGTGTGTGTATGCGCGTGTGTGCGTGTATGCGCGTGTGTGTGTGCGCTTGTGCGTGTGTGTGCGCGTGTTCTCTGATGCACGTGTCCCTCTTGCTGCGTCCCCTCGGCGTAATAAGCCAGCACGCGCCTCTTCTTCACTCTTGTGTGTGTGCACCTGCTCAGCGTTTGTTTAACACTCCGCGTCAATGTCCACGTGCTCTGATTAACTTCGTAGCGGGTAAATCGCCCCCCCTCACCCCCCCCCCCCCCATTAAAAGTTACGGAAGCGTCAATAATTAAGATTAATTTCAGGGCGTGCTAATGGTTGATGAGTGTTCATGATGAACGTGTTGTGTTTTTTTTTAAGCGCTCCAGCCATCCAGCACGCATATTGTGTGGCGCTGCAAAACTGTAGGAGACATTTAAATGAAGGTGGCTTTAATTCAGTTATTGCCTAGTGAGATTCAGCATCTTAATTGACTATATGGAGGCATTAAAATAAAAAAAATATTTTCACAAGAGGTAATCTATCAAATAACCAAACAAATAATGATTTGCCTCAAGATACCGTATCTGCATTTCATGGCATTAAAACGCCGCTGTTGGAGTTTCAAATTATTGTTTTTACTCCAACAGCGATATTGGAGTTTGAAATACATTTTAAAACTCTAATTTAGCCATGAGCTCAAGTTATGGTTCCAAGCATAGCCGTCTTTAGTTTGCTCTCCAGCCACTGGATGCCGTTGAATGAAATACAGTGGCTCGCCACACCGAATTCGTGTAAATGAATCAACTTGCCAAGCGCTCAAATCGTGCACGACGCCTTACACACCGCTGCCCACAGCCCCGAACCGCGCGCCTGCTCCGACAAATTGTTTTAGTCGCACCCCACATCCCGTCTCGCCTCATCTAGTACTCAACCTGCTCACGGGGTCAGAGGCATATGAAGCACAGCGATAGAGCGGCAAGCTTGGCGTGTGGCAGCGAGCCGTTGCCTTTCGCTGGTAATCACCACCGCGAGCCAAGACAGTCCAACCCGACTATAGCAACTTTCCCGAAAAGTATCGAGTGAGCAAATTACGCTCCGAGTTACAACACGGGTACTCGTCAATTCACGTTTGGCTTCATGAATACGGCTGACAATACGCCTCCTCCTTCACATCGCTGTCACTTCGCTTGCAAAAGAGAAGCTTTCCCCGTCATCCTCACAGCAGCGGCTTTTGGCTGCTGGCCATCGAACGAGGGCGGTCACCGCAGAGGCGCTTCTGCAGCCGTCTGGAACGCTCTTCTGCCCGGAGCGTTGCACTTTTAAATTGTCTAGATTTAAAACGTATTTATTTCGAAGTGCTCTTTGTGTGTTAGTTTGCTGTGTGTCCCCGCGCACCTCCGATTAGCACGGTTGGCTACTTCAACACACGTGCGTACAAACAGAAGTGTTTTTGTTTTGTTCGATGCGCCGCAAACCCACCTCGGCACACTCCGACCCGGGCGGCGTCACCACCGACGCATCTGCCCGTTGCTCCTCCTCCTCCTGCTGCTGCTGCTGCGAACCTTCATCCAGCTCCTCTCCCAGCCGCGTGTCCAGCTCCCCGATGCAATACTGCTCCAGCCACCTGTAGGCGTTGCTGCTGTGGCGGTGCGGAGGCCCCGACAGCAGGCGACCCAGGTCGGTGCCTCCGCGCGTCAGGATCACGGCCTCGCCGCCGGGGTGCATGCGCACGAAGCGCGTGACGTCGAACACGCGGCCCGCGTGGACGAGCCAGCACGACTCCTCCGAGCTGTGCGCCTCCACCTCGGCCAAGGTGAATCGCTTGCAGGCGGGCGAGACGGACTTCCCTCCCATGAGCTGCTGCTGCTGTTGCTCGTAGTCTTCTGCGCGCACACGCCGCTGCTCCTGCCGCTGCTCTTGCTGCTGCTCCTCTTGTTCGATTTGCATGGCTCCTCTTGGCTTTTATTCAACAAATACAAAATTGGCAATTGTCTACAACGTGTTACTGATGTTGCTTGCTTGCTTGCTTGCTTCCTCGCTGGCTGGCTGGCTGTACAAGTGTCCAACGCTCATGCGATAGGCAGTAGGTTCTATATATTTTTTTAAAATTTAATATATTAATGTAATATATTTATTTAAAATCTATTTTTGCTGTTGTGTCAAAGTTGTCCGATGGGGTTGTCTGCCGGCAACTCGCTCGCTCGCTCGTGCAACCCACACTGACCGGCGCACCGCGTGACGCCTTCCCATTTATAGGCATGCGCTCGGCGGCTTTCCACACACGCACAGAGCGCGGATTGGGTTGGCAACTCCTGACGTCAGCTCTCATTCAGAACGCCGCGACTTCCACACCCCACGCAGCCAGCTGGGTCGTCTGCTCGGCAATGCGAAGAGCACTGCTAAGGGGCGCATTGCCACACGGTGAACCCAATGACTTCGTTTCGAGGCGGTGCTGCTCGCTTGTCGCTCGAGGAATCGGTCACAGATACGAGCCGATCCCATGTGGTGGTGGTGGTGGGCAGGAATTGACATTTGTCAACTCGACAGTCACCAATATAGCTGCAAGGTATACTGTATCACGTGGGCGCAGTGCGTCGTCAGCGCACTGAGCTTGGCGCACGGCAGCACCATTACGAGACTTCACCTGCCGGCCACGGCTGATATCAGTGGCGCGTGATGTCTGAACCAGTCTTTGCGTAACTCCCCCCCCTTCCCGTCTTCCTTTTATCCCAACCCACAGTGGATCGACACAGTGACCTCTGATTATCACGGTTGGCTACGTACGGTACGCCCAAGAAGTTCAACACGCGTAACATGCACACGTTCCCAGAACTGTGATGCCATTCAATATGGACCACACAGTAAACCGGGGTGGTCCGCCCTCCTTCTAACCGGTTCAACGGAGCAATATCAAAACGACACGAACTCTTCTCCCCGGAAGCCATCTCGTGGCCAGCAGACCTCGGCGTTTGGATGTAGAACTCACACCGGTCAAGCCATACGGTTTACCCCGTATTCTTGTACAGGGAAATTGAGTAAAAAATAAATTGTATATTTGTTTGTGTTTCTCTCTTGTGATGGGACTTTGTAGGATCAACGTTGAGAATTATAAGGGGCACGGGGTGACCAATAGGGTCTGAATTGGTCTGTAATAAGGTCGGGCACTGATTTGGGGTTGACAGCTATGAGAACTCCTGAACACATTGCCACCATACCCACGCGCAGACGTAGCCGACGAGTCTCTCTATATGTGAGTCTATGGGTCTTTCTGTATGGTACTGAATGGACTTCTTTCGCACCGTACGTAGCAAATCGTGGTAATCGAAGGTGCGGGTCTCCACGTGAGTGTACGAGTCTTTATGTGAGTGTATGATGGGTATGTACGTGAGTCTATGATGAGTCTATGCGTGAGTCTATGATGAGTCTATGATGAGTCTATATATGAGTCTATGATGGGTATGTACGTGAAAATGAACACCTCCACACACACCATGTCAGCCATGGGATGTAGTTTGACCATACTTCACCACGATGGTCAAAACTGTCTAACGCTTGTTTACCCAGGAAAGCCTCGCTGCATCTCACGCTTATTTCACGCGGGCACTCCTGCTTCGTTGTTCGCCGTCTGCGGACGATGATTACCACGCGTGAAACCCAACTGAGTGATTTGCGAGTAATTATTCACGTGTGAACGGTGACGCTGTCGCCGGCTCTCTTGCGAACGACGCCACGGGCATCTTAGAACAGCCCATATCGCGGTGGGCTAATCACTGCGCCACCGCTCGCCCAATGGTACTCGAAGTTCGGTTATAAACTTTAATGAGGTTTGTTTCTGCTGAAACCCGAAAAAGAAACGTCGACTACATTTACATACAACCTGAAAGTGATCCGTAACATCAATTCCCCAGGGGGAGCGGTGTGCCATGAACCCGAAGAGCCGAGTTCAATCCCAGGCCACGGCTAACATCAGTGGCCGGTGATATCAGAACCTCACATGCCTCCTAGCTCAGTCCTTACTGACCAGAATGGTGAAGTTTCGTCAACCAACCATTGCCCACATTCAGCAGTGGATCATCCAAAAGGCGGTAATAGATTAAAGTTGTTTTTATTTTATTTACCAGGTAAGGCCCACAGAGCAATATAGCTCGTTTTCAGAAGCGGGCATGAATCATAGCTCAACGAAGTTGCTTATCACGTGGAAATGTATAGCAGCCAAACACTCTAAACGAAGGTTGAATAAAAATGTGAAGAAAAACCGGAGAACCCGGAGAAAAATCCACGCGGTCACGGGGAGAGAAACACGCAAACTCCAAATATACAGCAGGCGTCAGGGTCAGGATCCGAACCCACGACCTCCTGCGGACCAGGCGAGGGAGTTAACATCTCCTAGCCACGGCAGCGCCCCTCATCAGCCCACCTGACCATCACCTGATGTTGACAGCGTCATCGATACGGCATTCAATTGTGCACGGATTACCATCGGCTCCGCACAGAGAGTTGCATTGCAAAAATAGCGCCGGAAGCCACAGGAGCCAATGCCCAAGACGGAGTCACTCACTCACGGCGGGGCGCGTGCCGAACCCAGCCCGGTGACAACTCGTCACGTGCTCAGCGAATCTCGTCACGCGTGCACCTGTAGGGACAGGGAGAGCACGTGACGCGTGCACCTGCAGGGACAGGGAGAGCACGTGACGCGTGCACCTGCAGGGACAGGGAGAGCACGTGACGCGTGCACCTGCAGGGACAGGGAGAGCACGTGACGCGTGCACCTGCAGGGACAGGGAGAACACGTGACGTGTGTACCTGCAGGGACAGGTGGAGCTCGCGACGCGCCATGAGAACCGACTGTAATCGCGTCGATTCCCCCAATCCATGATTCAGGTGGATGGACTGTCCAGGTAAAATTGACGGCCTTTTTGGGGGTGTTTGCTGTTCTCCCCTGCACCCCGCACCTACGATTAGCACGTTTGGCTACATACGGTGCGAAAGAAGTTCAACATACGGTACATACAGACGTGATACACGCGCTGTACCGTGTTGGCAGGCGGTGTGATGTACAGCACAGTTGGACTGATATTCCAGAGGTAGTCAATAGGATTCGATCCCCAGGCAGTTGGAAAGAACGGTGCAAGTGTCTTAACTAACTGCAAGGATCGTTGTTGGAGGACATAAATAGCAACATTCATAAGCGGACAATACGTCCTCCTTCACGTATCCATCTGTCAGCGTAATACGAAAAAATGCCATCCGATATTATTTAGTAAGTTTGCTGCCCGGACGGCTGCCAGCACTGCAGGGAGTGACGGATTGACGGAGGGTCACGTGTCCAAAGGGTGCGCTTAGAGTTGGTCATCTTCCAAATAGCTATTGCGTGCGTGAAAGACGTTTAACAACCTTGATTTGAAGCTTTCGTGACTGCAGGAATCCATACTCGTTGGCTCTTTCGGTAATGTCACGTAGAGTAGAAAAATAAAATAAAACATGAAATAATATATCACGACGTTTCGATCGCAACACGAGCGGTCGTCCTCAGGCGTAAAAAAATAATCCAGCAGTTGAACTGCTGAACCAGCGAGAGTTGTTACAACAAGAGGTTGTTTATGACTACTGAATTATTTTTTCGCCTGAGGACGACCCGCTTGTGTTGCGATCGAAAAGGTCGCGATATATTATTTTTTGCTTTATTTTATTTTTCTACCTACCTGACTTTACCGACAGAACCAAAGAACACGTTTAACCTTACACTGGCGTTTCCTTTGTGTTCATTGTAAAGTGCATGCCACCGCCGCCGCTGTTGGAAGAGGACCTCTCACTGTATTGCGTGGCGAGTCGTGGGGGTGGATACATTTGAACATACTTCACCAGGCTGGTCAGCGTGGGCTGGTGAAGGTGGGGCAGCATGGTGCTGCGTGCTCATCTTGATGCAATGCCCTCGGCTTCCATCAACGTGGCCCGTGGCACCTGTCGAACCACGTGACCTGTCACCCGGCAAGGCGATGCCAGCCAACCACAACCCTGCTAGGTTTCGATTTAAAGCTTTCGTGACTGCAGGGATTCTTATTCTTGGTTCTTTCGGTAAAGTCACGTAGAAGGGAAATAATAAATAATAAAAATATTAAAAATAATAAAATTCTCACGACATTTCGACCACAACACAAGCAGCCGTCCTCAGGTGAAGAACAGAGCTGTCGGAAAGTCTTCATTAGGAAAGACAGCGTCCTAATTAGGACGGCTGCTTGTGTTGTGGTCGAAACGTCGTGAGAATTTTATAATATTTTTTATTATTTTATTATTTCCCTTCTACGTGACTTTACCGAACGAACCAAGAATATGAACCCTGCTAGGACTGGACTTGTGCCAATGTCATCACGACGAGGACAAACCCCACCCAGTCTTGTTTGCTTCGTATTAAAAAAAAAAGTTGCACGCCAAATACAGCTCACCGTGACAACCAATCATTGTTCCAAACGACCACACGCAAACACCCCGATCTGTAGCAAAACCAACAATGCCGGAAGGGGGTGGGGGGGGTAACACAACTGGGCAGTGGCGTTATGCCTCACCGGGTCATTCCACGTGGCGTGAGCAGTCTTGCCCGACGAGACCAAACCCACCCCCCCCCCCCCCAACTTGTCTATGGATCTTGGCGAACATCGCGCCTGGAAAGTGGTTGGATGAGCGAGAAACATTCCTTGGCTGCCACCGACGTTGGTATCGACCACAATCGCAACTGGAGTGAACCGTCCCACACCAAAGTCCACTTAACTCGCTCAATAGTGTGAGTGTACCACGTCATTTCACGCGTGTTTGGTCGGCAATGCAAATGAGTTTCTTGCTTAGTCTCTCAATGTAAAATCAGCCGCAGTGTGAACAAAGTAAACGGGTGTGGGGAGAGCCTTGTAGGGAGCTTGAAGCTACAATGCACTCCAGGTGCAGAGGACCAATTTTACAAGAATGCACCCAATCCAGGTAACGCAATGGAGCCTGGGGGCATTGCTTGGATGGGCGACAACGCACACAACAGGTGTTACTTCGATTTAAAGCTTTCGTGACTGCAGGGATTCATCCTCTTGGTTCTTTTGGTAAAGGGACTTTACCGAAAGAACCAAAGGTGTTATACCCTTGTTTTTTCGGTTAAGTCACGTAGGTGACAAAATAGGAAATGAAAATAAATTATTCACGTTTCGGAAGCAAACAAGCATCCCGTCAGCTTTGACCGCTCCAGCAAGATCCTTGCAGTCACGAAAACTGCAAATCTAGAACAGGTGATAAGCTGCTGCGGGGTTACGCGATGGGCAGCGCAATAATCCATTGCACTACAATACTATGGGTCAATTCTAACTCTTCCTTCGACCAACAAAAAAAACCCTTTGCCATCAGTGGTCCCCCTCCTTATAGCCCTGGCACACCAGGAAAACCGGTCCAGTCCCCATCCAACTCCTTGCCCCGGGCGTAGTGAAACGCAGGCGCGCCTGCAGGTTGGACTCCACCTGCATGGGGCAGTGCTGCACCCTCGTGGAGTTTCGCAGGTTGGCCTCAATATTCGGCGTTCTGGGCGGTATTGTGTGCGGCTCTAGCGGAGCGTAGTAACATGGCTTCGTGTGTAAGTGGGGTCTGCATTCTCAGTGGCCTGTTAATCTCCATTCCGGAGCCGAGGACTCGAAAATGCCGACACCAAGTAGTACTGCAAATTGAGCGTGGCTGGCGTTGAGAACACTTAAAACCACGAATTGGTGTGGTTTAGAAACATTTGTCGATGCGCATCCTCTGGCTGGTAATATATTCGAGCTACGCAAGCCTCCATATGATAAAGGGAAATAACAAAGATTGTTTTCCTTGCAAGTTTATTTTTCTTTTAAGAGACATCTCAATTCATCAGTAGTTTACATTCCAGGTCAGAGCCACACTAGGGTGCCACAAAAGGGTGCACAAGATTACACAAAAACACATCTAAGGCGACGTGCATGGAAGCACGCGAGCAAGTACTCGTCTCATGCAACAACAATCTTCGTCTTGAGCAGCGCCTCGTCAGTCACCGGCACGGACGCGCCGGGCAGCTCGAGGTTACCCGGTGGTCCGCACGCGATCCCGTAGGAGGGTGGCTGCCCTCCCAAGTCGCAGTCCGCCACCGCCCGCAACTGCCGCGAGCCTCTCCGCGTTACCACGAAGCAGCCGAGCGAGACGAGGGCCCCGACGAAGGCGGTGACGAGCAGCAGCGGAACGAGGATGGGCGTGGAGAGGCCTGGATGTGGGGGGGTGTGCATATCCGCAAGTCAATTATTTTATGCCAAATTTGAAATTACACGTCAAAGTAGAGCAATGCCTTGGAAGTGCCATGTTGGTTAAAGCTTCAAGGTCACTGCAGCACGCGAACCGTGAAACTAGATATTTGGAAAAGCTTCATTTCAGGATGAATAAAGTTACTAAATAATACTCTGTACTCAAAATGGGCGAGCCAGAACGGGGCTTGCGGGCCAACATGTTGTAGAAAGACTGCCAAGGAATCAGAGGAACGCAGGGACAGATACCACGTGGTTAGAGAGACCTCACCGTGGGTGGACTGGGTGACTTCGATCTCCACCTCATCGTCAACGATCCTCATGGGTCCGATGGATAGCACCCCTTCGAACGTGTCGGCATGCCTCGTGTGCCTCTTCACCCTTCCGCCTTGACATCCCTGCCGCAAGCAGCACCCAACCACTCGATTAGGGTTGTTTAAATTACCACACGAAGTTAGATCACAATAAGGGTTCGTCAAGACGAATATCTGTAGCATCTTACAACCCTTGGAGCTAGTGACATTCTAGTCGAGGGGGGGGGGCGGGGGGTAACCTTGCATGTGTCAAGTTCATAAAGGCTTATGTCACGTCAAGAATTAAGTTCATCTAACGCATCAAAACAGTCAGCGCCAAGGCAAGCAAATCAAACGCCACAACACCCAATTGTTCAGTAGGAGACCCGTGGGTGACAAAGCCAGACGACTGCAGACTCACCGGGACGCACTGACTGCTGTTGACGCTGAAGCAGACCCGCACAGAGCAGTGGACGTAGACCAGCTGGTACTGGATGCCGATGAACTTCAACATTTGGACGCTGAAGTCCACGCTGCTGTCATTGCCGTTCACGCTGTGGAAAGCGGCGGTCTGGTCCGCGGGACATCTACCTCGCCAGACAGATTAGATATAAAGTTGCAGGTCAGTGGAATGGCAAGCGAGTGTTACGTTAAGGAAAAGCCCGAGTGAAATTAAGGTCATTGACATACTGCAAGGGAGGCAAATGCTAATAGCCATATTCCTGAACTGCTTGACAAATAGGACTAGCAAGGAGTGGTAGCTCGATAAATAGTGATGGGTAACCGCGATCTAGAACAGATAAGGCCAAGTGCATGCAAGTAGAAACCATGTCGCCAAGGTCTGCATGGTAGATGCCACAAAGCCCCTTCCGTAAAACAATGGGGCAAGTTTTAGTTGCAGTTACCGATCCAACTGCAAGCTCGAGTACAGAATTAATGCGAGAGGTTACATTAAAGAGTAGTCCAAGCCTGGTTTGTACACGAAAGGAATTTGTCAGTGGGTCAGGATGGCAGTACAGAAGGGAATCTTGAGCCATCAGCTGCTCTTTTCACGCAAGAATTTTGCATCCAGCTTCAAGCCAAAGTGTTATTAGGACGTGGGTGAATATGGCTTTTGGGTTACTTGTCCAAAACTGTAATTACGTCAGAGGCGTTCATCCAGTGGAACAGGCAGCCCAACCACGCAGCAGTAGGAAGTGGGCAAAGTTAAAAAGCAGCACGAATGTTACGGTGCAAAAATGTGGAGCCCATTTCTTACAAGGGATGTTTGTCCAGCATGATAGGGGTAGACTAAAATACCCTAGGCGTTTTATGGAGATAGAGCCGTGGGGGTTGAACACAAAGCGTTGTAAAAGAGATGGGCATTTGGCCAAATCAGTGCAACAAAACTAATGGAATTTTTTTTATTTCGCACGCTGCACTCCCCCCCCCCCCCCCCCTTGCTAACCCAGGAACAAAGATCACCAAATGGCTGGGACCTCACCCGTCGTTGAAGAGCTTGTGGTTGATGGGGTCAGACGCGTTGTCGCTCGGCGTGCACCAGCAGTTCACGAGGAGGAGGTTGAAGTCCCCCTTGGCGTCAGTCTCCTTGTCCTTGGAGTGCATGTGCAGGAAGACCCGCACGTAAATCCGATCGAAGGAGCTCAGCTTGGGCGAGACCGCGTACTGGTCAGCCGCGGAGAAGTTGGCACTCTTGTAGAGAGACATGGCGACCCGCAGGACACCATCTCGCTCCGGGAGGAGGAATGTCCTGCCGCGAGAAAGGTCAGGGACGGTTTAGGGTTGAATGCAGGTTTTTCACAATGGCGATTGTTGCCATGGTCAACTTCACAGCAATGCTGTAAAAACGGTTGTATTCCATTTGTAATTTTATACCAAAACGGCATTGAGGCTGCAGTTCTTGCAAACCAAATGCACAAAAATTGACGAACACTAGTGGCAGCAGACGGCCAGAGTGACATTAAGCGCATCTGGCCGAGAAAGCCACAACTTTCCAGATAGATTGTCCCGCAGACTGCAGGCGATCGCAGCGCATAGCCGTCACGTTTCCCAAGCCCGGGGTCAGGAGAGACACCCACAGGGAAAGGGAGCTGGAAACTCACAAGAGGGCGCTGGTGACGGCGACATCGGAAGCCACGCGCTCCTCCAGGGGATACACGCAGGAGAAGTCCAGCACGAAGTAGATCCTCTCGATCACGTTAGAGCGGTTCCCGATCACTACCTGGTATGCGATGTTCACGTGGGTGTCGTTCACCTGCAAACACGGAGGGGTAAAAAGAGTCCCAATGGAAGATGCTTGAGACCAGTTTCAGTACTTTGGTCATTGAACAAAAAGCACTTGTTTAGCCATTACTTAAATCACACGGGTGCGATGGCGAGTAAACGTGCTACATTTTAACATCAGGAGGCACGCTTTGCACAGCCATCTTTTGTAGATTTTAAACAGCAGCAGTTAACGTAATTGCTTTATAATCGTGGATCTCGAAGCCAGCTTAGCAATCCCTGGCGTGGTGGGTGAAAGAGGGGGGGGGGGGGGGGGGACGACGACATACCATCATCTTGGCACCGCATTCCTCACGACCGTGCGTCTGCTTCATGAGAAGGTGGCTCACGCCCTGGGAGACGCTCTTGCGAGCCAGGCAAGCCTCGCTGGGCACCGCGTTCAGGGAAGTGTGACGCGCCAGCACCACGGTGGTGGCCGTGATGTTGTGCCACGCGAGAAAGTCGTTCTCCAGGGACGCACTCACCTCGCTCGCCCCGCAGTCCACGCGGAGGAGCACCTCTGGGTGGAGAAACGGAGGAAGCACAAATTGGAGACTGTTTAGAAACAGGCGTCTTCATTTGCAGGGATACGTGGGATTACTGGTGGCGTTCAATATAGCCTCTGATAAGACACGTGGAAAGCCCCCCCCCCTCCCCACAATCGTAGCAGGTTTTTACGCGTTTAATTTAAAGTCTATGGAACAAACGAGGATCGACACTGCGTGCCAAAACGGCGCTTTGGTTTAAAATCCACCACGAGTGGGGAAACCGCTTTCCTCCATAGCGCAGGGACGCCAACGGATTGCGGTTGGCAAATTTTAGTAGAACATCCACAAGGCCAAGGAAACAAGACACCCCCCCCCCCCCCATACAGCCCGTAGCAGACGACTTTGGTCAGGGCAAGTGCCGTTAGCGAGCACCTAAAAAAGGTGCCCGAAAGGCACTCGAGGGGGTGTGTGGCCAAATCCACGCTCAGCCGCCTTAGTCGCCCCAGTGGCGATGCTTACACCACACGCAATTAAAAAAATGAATTAACCCGTAAAAACAAAGTTAACTAAAAATCCTTTATATGCGTGGCATCGGTTTTAAACCCGTTTTACCACTTTCAAGAACCTGGCGGCTTCAATTTAACTGCTCTATAGTCGCCATTGTACAGCGTGAGGGCAGGGATTTCATGCCATGTGGTTAGTCAACATGTGCGTCATCATGAAACAGGCAGCGAGTCCTCTGGCTTGAGATGGCTGCCACCGATGGGTCAGATGCTTGTCCTGGCACCATTAAGCAATTAGTAATTAAATAGTTAAAACATTCCCCAAAAGTATAAAATTTTGGAAAAAAATTCACGAAAATTGTCACGCACAACGAGTATGTTTGCATAATGTCAGCTCGATTGGATCACGGAAAGTGGGTTAAAAACGGCCGAAAGATTTGCACGGTCGTAAGCGCGCAAGCAAGCAAGGGAACTTAATGTTAAGGATTTAAAAAAGGCAGTGTCGATCGAGGGAGAGGGCTTGGAGAAGAGTCGCTGGTGTCGACCGCGAGCAGACACCTGAGCAGTTGCGCCCCGTGTAGCCATGGAAGCAGGTGCAGACGTAAGAGCCTTGCGGAGTCACGCCACACAGACCACCGTTCTGGCACAAGCCAGGGAGACAAACTTGCTGCGTGTCCAGCGCTGGTCCCGCGGTCTGGTTAGCCTTCGCGACCTCGGCAGTAGCAGTCACCGAGGTCGTGGCTACCGCGGTGGAGGACGAGGCAGAGGCGATGGTTGGGGAGGACGTGATGGTGGAAGCGGCAGTCGAAGAGTCGGTCGCAGCCGCAGCCAGGGGGAGGGTGATCGCGGTTGCATTTATTGCCGCTGGCAAAGCGTCTGTAGACAGCGTTAGCGCCAAGGGTAAACGAACAGCAAGGTGTTTAGGAGTTTCCATTTGGTTGAACATCAGGAGCGCCGCTTAACGCGAGACGCCGTTGTTGAAGTGCGCAAAATTCGGGTCGGACCCGGCTAGAACGTGTAAAACAAGCCGCACTGCCGACCTGACAAGGCTTGACAGATGTAGTAGTTAAATGAAAAGGTTATAGGGCTTGGAAGGTCGATTAGCTGATATACAAGTGTATTATTCATCGGTGGATATAGCAGATTTGCTTTTTAAAACACTTTGTTCCCATAATGATTGGTTTAGGAAAGTGGGATAATTGGTGCTCCCAAGAGGTGAACTCGCTCATTGGCCGTCAGCAGGCCATGTTGGCGTAAACCACCATCAAGCCGCACACTTCCTACCTCTACGGGAACTATTTCATTGGAGAGTCGCGGCTGACAAACGCTTGGTATTAGACATAGGCCGTTGCATACAAAAGAAATGCAAGTATTACACGTCATAATGCACAAATTAGGGAGATGTACGAATTAAACTTACGTCAGGGACTAGACTTAGCAGGAAAGGGTCAATGAGCAAATGACACTTAGAGGAAACGTGGCCACAAAGGATAGGTCAACCCAATGGCTTGCCGTGGTGGCATTGTAGCAACAAAACTAGAACGTACACCAATTTTAAAAGGAGAAAAAACAGGGAGAAATCCACACGACCACGGGGAAGACATGGAAACAGGCGTCAGGGTCGCGATTGAACCTACGACCTCCTGCATTCCTGGTGAAGTAGTTTAACATTTCACCACCGTGGCCAAGACATTTCAAATCAAGCTGAAATGCTTGAACGAGTACTTTTTGGGCTGTAGAGAATTTTTAAGTAGAAAACGATATAGGTTGAGACGTTAGGTCTCGTGCAAGCGAATGAAAGGTTTGCCTACCTTGGGCATTTGCGCCAGTGGCAAACGCAACTGCGAACAGCAGGGCAAGAGCTAGGGGCGCCATTAGGAAAAGCTGAAAATATAAAAGCAAAGGTCAACGTACGCTTGGTTAGACACAACGGCCGCAAAAAAGGCCACATCTTGATTTGAAGCTTTCGTGATTGCAGGAATCCACCATTTGGTTCTTTCGGTAAAGTCACGCAAGTAGAAAAACAAAATAAATCACGACGTTTCAGGCGCAACAACAGTTATCTTGCCTTCCCACCTGACGGACCGATTGTGGTGCTGCGCCCGAAACGTCGCGACTTATTTTATACCTACGCAACTTTACCAAAAGGAACCAAAGCGTATGAAAGTTAAAGTTCCAGATAGACGCAATAATCCATTCGTTCCAGCGGTAAGGTTGCCATACGGTGGACCAAGTAGCTTGGCATGGCCAGGTACTCCGACAAGGCACCACCGAGCCAGGAGGCTTGAAAGGGTCCAAAAGTTCGGATGATTTTTAACATAACGCTTATTAGAACTAAAACGCATTACTAGGTTGTCAATAACACTGCTGTAAAAAGGAGGCTGCCCAAAAAGCGTCTATATTCGTCTGTACACGGCATTTAAAAAAGGCAGAGTTGAACAAAAGTTTAGCAGATGTGCACGAATCTAATGCAGCAAGTAAATTACGAAACAGAACCAATAATCTGCTAGTCTAAATTGAAGTTGTTCGTAGGCGATGAAGAGAACACCACGAAAAAGCGTATTTTACACAACATGTACCCATTAAAAAAAAAAAAACAGGGACCCATTACCTCTACACAACGGTTGCACACGAACCATGAAACTGAATAATCTCTTCCCAACTTTAGTCCCAAGCAGATTGGCAGAGTTTAGCCAAAACACCGTTCCATTGGTTCTGGAGTCATCCTTCATATTAATCAAGGTCCCAGCTGGATCTCTCCCCCTCCACCTACAATTTAAATAGTAGGACTCTTAAGCATCTAGGACAATTCCCGTTCGTGAATAAAGCTAAATAAACATACCTCAACCAGCTCTGGAGGCTTTCCCACAAACAGTTATCCTTCACACGATAGAACCGGCATTTAAGAGAAGACGTCCAGGCAAGGTCTAGACAACGCTTACCCTCTCCAACGTGAAAAAAAACTAAACCCCCAAACGCGTTTCTCGATTCAGTACTTAACCCACCGCTACAATAAGCCGACGATCAGCAGCCCATTATTGGGAAATACAACGACAAGAATCCCGTAGAACGCCGATACTTACATCACGAGTCAGTCCCACTCGCGAAAACTACAAAAACTAGACTACAGAGCAAGCTGCAACACGACAACCACAGCACACCTCGACCATTTATACCATCCCGAGACAATGGTGGTGGTGGTCACGTGATTGGTGGTGGGGTGGGGGGGGAATCAGTCGAGTAATTTAGGCGTTCATTGTTTAATTACCTCCCAATCTGTCTGTCGGTGTTGCCGTCCAATTTGCTTAATTACCACGGTTTCTGTCTCGACCTCCTCCCAAATCTTCACTAATTATCGTCAAAGCGACTGCACGCGCGCAACACCGTTTGCAAATCATGCGCGATCACCCAGCCACTCGCCTCCTCCTTCGCACATCCGTCGAGCCGCACGTGCAAGTCCAGGCTGCGATGAGACCACGGCTTGGGAATTGCTCTGGAGCGGTGGGAGCGATGGTTCACGCTTCGCGCTGTGAGTAAATTGTTGGAGTTTTGAAAAGTGAAATGTCCCGGCCCACGGCTAACATCAGTTGCCTGAGTGATATCATCAATCGGTGTCTGCGTTGCCACCTTCATCAAACTCGGCACTGGCCAACGCGGTGAAGTATGGTCAAACAATCCCCGTATGACCGACAGCGACATATCGATCTCTCCGTGATTATGAGATGTCGAAATCCATGTGACGGCCCATGCTCGTTTTCGAATCAAATTATTATTGTTGTTGTTATTTGCGTGAGAACAAATAAAAAGTGTGTGGGGGGGGGGGGGTTGGCTCAGGGCATATGTCGACATTCTTCGAGAACATTCGAATTTGCGTTCGTGGCGTTTGCTGCACGTGGCTGTACATTGCCACCGCGTCACTCAAATCGCGTCCAATCGGCCGCTCATTGGACAATCAGCTGCATCGGGCAATCGAGGAGAGCCCACGTGCCCTTTTGGAATATCGTTGACGCACGTGCCGCGTGCTGTGATGGATAATTGCCGCTCGCTCAATTGTCTGAGCACGGGTGACGACTGCGCCCCTCGTGATTCGATGAAAGAGTCGATTATTGTGGTCACACTGCACAGCAGAACGGAGCTTCTTCTTCTGCGTGTGGCTGATGGACGCTGTTCAGTTCATGTTGAAGTAACCCTGTGCGCCAAGAAGCTCTTACATCGGGTTCCATCAGCAAAAACTACAACGCCGTTTCTTCGAAAAGCGTAACAAGTCACAGTAAAATACAGTAATAATAACCAATAACAGATCATTCTAGATTTGAAGCTTTCGTGACTGCAAGGATTCATACTCTTAGGTTTTTTGGTAAAGTCACGTATGTAAAAATAAATAAAGAATAAAAAGAAATAATAATAAAAGTAATAGAAAAAAGTAAATTAATTAATATTTCATTATAGTTTGTATAAACTAGTAATTTATTAATTAATTATTTCCCCTACGTGACTTTACCGAAAATATCAGATAAGTTGAATATAAAATATTACGAGCAAATAATAATCGCAATGTAAACATTTTCTTTTTTTAATAAACAAAAATTAAGCTTAGTATAGATTGTCATCAAATACCACGCTGTATCTCTAAAAAAAACTAGTTCTGCCATTGTAATGAAAATGCAGATACAGCCTCAAACATGATGGCATTATATTGAGGAATAAAAAAAACAGCATACATAAAAAAACGGAGTGTAAACAATGCGCATAAAGTTGTCGCTTACAGGCAAATACTATTTATACCTCGTCTAACCCTTTATACATTAGCAGCTAGGCAGGAAGTTACTTGAAAGTAGTGATTTAAGCGTGGAGGTCCAGATGTCTTGTGACCCCCCCCCCTCCCCAATTAATTGGCCCCGAACATCTTTTTCCCCTTCAGAAAATATTTAATTTAATTCAGCTTTATTTTTATTACTTTATTATTTCCCTTCTACGTGACTTTACCGAAATAACCAAGAAGATATTTTTCCTCTTTGTACGTTCATTTATGTTTTAAACGAGCCTTACTTTAAAAAAAAAAGTTTTAGATAATTAAAGTTGGGGGGAGGGGGGTCACAAGACATTTGGACCACCCTGTCGATCGACAACAATGATGATTTACCCCCCTTGGGGTGGTTGATGATGAGCCGGACGATTGCGCGCGGAGCGGCGTGGTTCTCATCGCCGTGACGATGCCGACTCATTCGTATTTTTCTGAATGGAGACATTGAGTCGTCATGCGCCTCCGATGGTTCTGTTCTGGGTGACGGCCGCAGTCTCTGGCTGGCCGGAGAGTTTCATTTATTCATTGTCTACGTGTGCATGAGGAAGGTGCCATCCGCATCTAGCTGCCGTCATGGTTTGTGTGCGCGTGCGTGGCGTATACCTGATTAGGACGGTGGGCTACGTACGGCGCGAAAGAGGTTCATCACGCACGGTGCATACGTGCAAGCGACCTCCAGCGGGTGGCACGGGCCGCGTGTCACGATGCACGTGTCTTACAAATCCGAGTGGCGTCCGTGATACATGGTGCTCTCACGATGCACTTGCTCACCTGCACCCTCACCTGCACGCTCACCTGCACGCTCACCTACTCGCTCACCTGCACACTCACCTGCACACTCACCTGCACATTCACCTGCACACTCACCTACACACTCACATGCACACTCACCTGCACACTCACCTACACATTCACCTGTACACTTACCTACACGCTCGCCTGCACACTCACCTGCACATTCACCTGCACACTCACATGCACACTCACCTGCACACTCACCTACACACTCACCTACACACTCACCTGCACACTCACCTGCACACTCACCAGCACGCTCACCTGCACGCTCACCTGCACACTCACCTGCACATTCACCTGCACATTCACCTGCACACTCACCAGCACGCTCACCTGCACGCTCACCTGCACACTCACCTGCACATTCACCTGCACATTCACCTGCACACTCGTGTTTTGTCCACCGGAATTCTTCTCGCGAAGTGTGCACACAGCGCGTCGTGTACGGACTGCACGCGTACGAAGACAACGATTCCCCCCCCCCCTCACCTCTTGCATAAACACTGTCGGAGCAAGCGCTGTGAGTTAGCCCCAATCGAATGTCGAGACATTGTGGCACACGAGGGCGTGGGTGACCAGCAGCACCACGCCCGGCCGCCTTTATCCCCGAATGACGACGTTTACGCATCGCACCGGCTGACGTTCAGATAATCGTCACCGATGTTGGCCGTGAGCGGGGATCGAACTCGGGTCACTGGGTTCGTGGCGTTAAACCGCTGCAGCCGCCGCTACGCGATGATCGTGGAGGTGACTTGGACCACGCATCACCGCAGTGGTGGCGAGTGCGGGTAGAAGGCGTGGAGGAGACACGTGGACATACCCGTCAACCCATACTGCTTACCCCGTATTCTTGTACAGGTACATTGAAATGTTCAGGTCCATACGGCATACAGCCGTTGTGTGTTCTCCCTTGTGTTGTGACTTGGTAGGATGAACATTGAGATTTTTCAGGGGACGGGGTGACCAATAAGGTCTGAATTGGTCTGTAATATGGTCGTCACTGATAAGGAGTTGACAGGTATGTAGTAGTGTTTAGTGTCGTGTATAGTAGTGTATAATGTTGTGTATAGCATCGGATAAACGTTGAGATATACAAGGACACGGGGTGAGCAATGTCTGAATTTGTATGTAATAAGGTAAGGCAATGAGAAGGGGTTAATAGGTATGTATTGTAGTGTATAGTCTAGTGTATAGTATAGTCTAGTGTATAGTAGTGGTGAATAGTAGTTGGCAGGTCTGTAATAAAATAGGCACCGCTAAGAGGTTGTTGACAGCTGTCAAGTTCAGTTAATTTTGCTGCACTGCTCTTTGCTGCTCGTCGTGCAGACCCGCAGCCCTATGACCACGCGTCTTAGTGAAGCAGCAACACATCCGAGCATTATCCAGGATTAACCCCTGCTTGGCTTCCTAAATCTGACAATATCGGGGCAACGTTGCGAGCGGTTTGGTTTTAAGATGGGGGCTTATACCGAAACAAGTCTGGAACGTGCCACGTTTCGTAAAAGTAGCTCATTTGCACCGCAATCTGATTATTTAGTTAATGTACGTTGTCGAGAATGAATTATTTGACAATCCACTATCTTCATGTTGCTATTTATATTCGCCACTATGACGCCAATTGTTCTTAGGAATCAATTGTGTAAAGCCAAGACTCATGTCTATACACATTTGGAACGTTCACCATTGCTAGTTCAAAAGCCCGACAGCCGAGACGACTAACAATCGGCGCAACGTTTCATTCGTGCAGCGCTGTCGCACACATCATGCACTCGCAGGCCACGTGGCTTATGAGAACGCATCAACTTTATTTTCACGCGCAAGGGACAGACGCAGATGCATATGTAGCTCATTTCGCTCGGTTTTATTCACCTAAAAGCCACAACCAAGCGGACGTTTGACAAGAGACAGCCGAGTACAGCAAGCAACCTCCCAGATTTGGGATTTTTAAAGGCAAATGGAGTGCGGATAGGTTATTGTAGTGGCTTTAGAAACGTATGCAACATATTTTGGGTCCCTTCTGCAGGGTTGAGGCACAATTCGCTGCAAGAGTTCCAAATGGAAAGTGGATTGAATCAGAATATGGTCTTAGAACACTCCCATTTTGAATATAGCCCCCCCCCCTTCCTTGAGCGATTACCTAAATGCAGTTTCAATATATTAAGGGGGCCCAGTGAGACGTGACACACCACCTGGCAGGCAGCGGTTGAGCATTTCATGTCGGGAAACTGCAGTCCAAGGAACGCAATATCCTTGTGCACTCTTTTTGGTACGCATCTGCTACCCTTCAAGTAAACCAAATCCCGGTATTGTTTGCTGCAACTCGTTGTACAAGACTTATAGCCAACACGCACTCCTGTGCCGGGTTGTGATCATTTTGTCGCTGGGATTTAAAAACTTTGGCATCCGTCTTCAATCTTGCCTCGAGGCACCCCCGACTAGCGCCGTTGGCTACGGTGTGCAGAAGTCTCATCCAAGGTGGACTCTTCGCCATTAAAGCCAAAAGTGAAAACCGAACGAAGCAAACGGTCGTAGCTCCTAGAATACATCGCCTCCACCTCGCAGCATATTGGCATGGAGCCAGAAGAACTTTCAAACACCTTTTACCTTCCCGTCTCGGAACATCCATGAAGGTTTCACTGCACACGCTACTAATGTAAGGGACTCATTGTGCAGGCGTACTTGTGTGCGCGCGCGCACGAGTTTGCACAACGCCAGCGAGAACCGACAACCACACAACCACAGCGTCGTCATTGCGAGGTGCCGTTTTATTTGTTTCAGGGGTGAAACACTTGAAATATCATTGAGGGTCAAGTGCGTGGCATTTTTGTACATTTCCTCCCCCCCCCCCCCCACGAAAGACTCCTCCCCGTTTAAACCATGGCTCAAAAAGTGGTGGGGGGTGGAGGGAGCGAGCTGGCTTTCAAAAAACACGTGGTAATGCGTCGATAGCGCGACCCGAGTTACACATTCATAAGGCACGCCTATGAATTCGAGAGTCTCGGTATCAAAAACCGTCCCCCCACCAAAGTATATTTCACCGACTCCACGAAGGTCTGGCTTTGTCCAAAGTCATTGCCCCATTATACATAAACCATTCTACAGGCTCGGCATCCCCACTCAGCAGGAGTACGCACAGGGCAGGCTGGCACCCCCCCCCCCCCGCACCTTAGTGTACCAAGATAACAAGTTAAATATCAAGTTAAATGTTACCTAGGCAAACAGTTTCAGGCCACTGTACACGCATGGCAGGATCTGTCTAAATAATGCGCCTGCGTGTAAATATTTAAACAAGGTACAAAAGTTACACAAGGCATCTTTTCAAAAATTGCACCGTGCATAATAACGGCGATATTTCTCAGATTGTAAAACGCGAGCAGTGCTCTGCACAGGTCCGGTGGCGTCGCGTCCACGTGCCCTGCTGGGGTTTTAGAAATCGGTTGCCGAGAGTTTGTTTACCCCCCCCAGCACGTGGGAGCGCCACGAACATCGTGCCAATCACCACACAGTACAACCAAAAAGAAAAAAAGCGTCATGTAGCTCGAGCACAACTTCAAAAAAGCACACCTCGGGTGGAAAAACCACGTGCATCGGATCACGAGATCACACACGTGCGGCGACTGCCTTTTAAGACTTCGGGCAGCAGCCCTGCGGTGCAGCAGCGCTGATCCGGCGAGACGGCAATGACCGGGTCGCTGCTTGGGACCTCGTGGCAGGGTGCCGGTGGCATCACCGCCCCCTCCACCTCCTTGTCCTCGCTCGACCCGAGCCCCCAGCCGTGCCGGGAAAGGGTGAAGCAGCAGAGGGCCGCGAGCGCGCCACCGATAGCGGTGATGACGAACACCGGGATCACGACGGGCATGGGAAGACCTGCAAACGCGCGCGCACGATTACAAATTATTCAGTGATTACGCAACTCTGGACGGACGATTAGAATGAGTTTAAAAACACGTATGCTTTAGCGACCAATATTATTACTCAAGGTTTTTGGGTCGGAATGCGCAGGTGTGAATGTGTCATAACCCTTCACTACCCGACAGCCTGTAAAGGTTTGTCACGTTAACGCACCAATTAGTTACTACCTCAGCCCACCGGTATATATGTTGGTGTAAATCTACATTTTAAATTTGAGACGACATTTAACTGGTAATTAACATCTAGCATCGGGCGATTTGCCAGAGTAGATCAATAGCCTGGAATCCTTACTTCACCCAGTCCAAAAAAACTGCTCTGATGGTCACTCCATCCAGGACTTGACTTGCAGATGGCAGTGGTGGTGGGGGAGAGTTATTCTTTAGTCAATGTTTGTGAGCTCTCAGTTTTAGATATCAAAGTAGTTGGTCCAGTTATGTTCTTACCCTTCCTTGGACTTAACTCTAGAATTGTTTTTTTACAGAAAGGACAAACACCTGTCAACTCCGTGGCATAGCTATCGAGTGAGCAGGCACTGCAAACTGCACCGTGGCCCACTGGCAGGATGGGGCCCAATTGGCCGAGATTCCTGGCAGTGCAATGTGAGGCATAGGCAATGTAGCCATTGGTCGAGGGTAGTGGCACATTGCTGCGACACGGAGGGGGGAGGACAGCTATAGGGCTAATGCCAAAAACACGCGACCGCAATGGACACTCGACTTGTGTGCTGTCGAGACTCAATATCACCATGGTGCAAGGTGTTGGCACATGCGACTTGCCATCTGACAGTGCACGCACGGGCACGTGATGGCTCGTGTGACGTGTTCAAGTGCGCGTACAATCCCACCCTTTCTAGACCGCACACCGATTAGCAGGGTTGGCTACTTACTGCACAAAAACAAGTTCACACTAGCCAGGGAGGAGTAGGCCAAGATATCCGTGAGGGGGCGGAGCTCTCGAGGTCTCGTGTGGACGCCCTTCCAAGCAGCAGGGGTACGAGGAAGTAATTGGAGGGCTGCACCTTTAACGGAGAGCGCGACGCCACGGATGGTGGCGGTGCACACAGATACACGGACAGTGTTGCGAAGTTCGCTGGTGGGGTCAGGAGGTCACCGTTTATGGAGGTGCGCAGCAAGTCCTCATTCTCGTCCACGATTTTCATGGGTCCAATGGACAGCACGCCCTCGAAGAGGTCAGTCTTTGAGTGTCGCTTGACCCTGCCACCTTGACATCCCTGCGCCGTTTGAAAAAACAAATATCGCTCCTTTGCGCACAAGAATAACCGTCCATAGAGCTGTAGACCATCCAATGACGATTATAGTAACGGGACCGAGGCCTCCCCCAGGTCAACTGCCTCAAATAAGTACCTGGGTGCAGTGTGTAAACATCGCCACTGGGGGGACATAGGTGGCCGGGCATGGTGCTGGCCACCCCCCCCCCCCCCCCCCATCGTGTGCCATGACAGCCTTTATTTAGGTTCTCCAAGAGCACTTTCCCCAACATTCTCTTAAGGCTATACAGGAGATTTGTCTTGGTAGCAGATCTGCATGGCGTGGCCACTCATCCAGCAGCGGTGGTTTAACAAAATGGTTGCACGAATGTTGAGGTGCCCGAATAAATTAATTCGAGATGGAGCCGACTTACCGGCACACACGCCATGCGGTTGCTGGTGTAGCAGACGCGCACGGCACAATGTATGTAGATGTAAGAGTACTCCATGCCGATGAACTTGAACATCTGGAAGCTGAAATCCACGGAGGTGTCATTCCCGTTGCCTCGGTGGAAGTAGGCAGTCTGGTCCGCGAGACACCTGCACGCACGGAGATTCGTTCGTCCATACAGGAGGGGGGGGGGGGAGAAATGGCACACGGTGGGGGACCTTTTGAGCAATCTCCACTGCTGGATGAGGGCCCTGCTCACATCGATTTTAGGCCATACTTCAGGTCGGCTGGTTTAGCGCAGGGGGTGGTGAAGGCAGCGAGCACAGAAGTAGGAGCCATAACATCAATAGATTTGGCTACACGGTCTTCTGTTAGAAATGTCCAACATAGGCCACTTTGGCGAGCTATTATTTGTGTCCAGGCCCGCTTGTGGGAAAAGCTCTACCAGAATTCAATGGGGGCATTACCTGGTAAAATAAAATAAAAAGATATTTTTTTTAGTTTAAAGAAAACAAAAGGCGCCCAACCACCACCGGAAGCCAAGCCCTGCCACCCCCCCCCCTCACCCATCGTTGATGATCTTGTGGGTGAGGTGGTCCGACTCGTTGTTGCTCGGAGTCGACCAGCAGTTGACCGCGAGGAGGCCAAAGTAGCCACTGACGTTGACGGGGCTGTGGTCGCGAGACATGGCGAGGTGGACGCGCACGTAGACGCGCTGGAACGCCGTCAGCATGGGCGAGCCCACCAGCTGCTGGTCCGCCGTGAAGCGGTCGGACTTGTAAAGCGCCATGAGGACCTGGAGCACGCCCTGCATCTCCGGGATGGCGAACGTCCTGGGGCAGGTGGGCAAGCAAGTGGCAAAAGCGTTTTAAACTTGACATAATTAGCTATGTAGCAGCATAGCGCGGGCTGCTGGCAGGAAAGGGGATTTACAGCTTACAGCAGCCCTGACCGCAGCAGGCCACGTGATAGACCGGAGGGGATATCCGGGGAAAGGTTAGAAGGGGCACGTGGGGGAAGCCCGGAAACCCGTTAGTAGGTTCTAGAGGGCGAGGCAAGGAGCATAAAAGGGGCCCTGAGCGAGAGCTCGGGGCTGCCGATTGGAGTGGGATCCCAGTCGTGCTGTTGAAACAAAGTGCTTCCATGGATTAGCGTCTCCGGTTAAGTCACTACACCTTTAAAAAGGTCCGTAAAATTTTTGGAAACTATGCATCTAGTTCCTTCATGCCAAGGCATTTTACAGCAATTATAACAAGTACATATGACGGTGGTTGAGATGGTGTGGGGTTTGTTTTGGTGATGGTTAAGGAGTAGCAGGAGGGGCTAGGGGAGAAGAGAATGGCTTTTAAAAGGGGAGAATGGGAGCAGGCAAGTGGATATTGTTTCATGTGCAGTAGTGGGAGAATGGGGAATAACCCATTCATCCAAATCAGCTCAAGCTTCCTGCAAAAATGTTTTTTACCTGGTTAATAGGTGAAATAATTCACGGGACAATGTGTGGACTTGTGTGGGCCCCCCCCCCTCCAAATCCCCCCCCCCCCAACCCCTGGGGAAAGTATGTGTGCTAGTCCATGCAGCTCCATTCTGCTCATTCATCCCCGCTCACATGCCCGAACATCTTGGCCCAGCCATTCTTTTTCACCCTTTCTGCTGCTCATGTAAGCGCACGAGTGTTGAGCCTTTTGCACCATACGTAGCCAGCAGTGATAAAATCGGCGGTGCGGACGAAGGATAAATTAGTTTAACACGCAGGCCAAGCGACCAATAGTAACATCGCCCAATGATGCTGGATGTAATTACCAGCAACACGTCGTACTCCACTTGTAAATGGTGTAGAATTGCGCACACCAGTGGGCTGAAGTAGTAACGAATTGGCATGTTCCGTTTACGTGACAAACCTTACCAATTACGTGACAGAACCCAAAACCTTCATTATGGACAAACTAAACATATTGCATCTTAATGAAATTTCAATCTAGATTTGAAAAAGTGCGTATTCCCCAGTGACCTCTGACTGCAAGTCAAGCGAGCTGCTATTCCGTGGCAGCAGCAGCATCCGGAGGGCTTCCCTTGGTTATCGATGCTCAGGCATCGAACCAAACGCCGTTCCAAAGGGCTGGCACGCCGAGCGTACACGAGGGGGGGTGGGGGGAGAAGAAATCCACTCACAAGAGCCGGCTCTCCATCGGGATGTCCGCTTTGGCGCGCTCCTCACGAGGGTACACGCACGAAAACTTGATCACGAAGTAGGTCCGCTCGATGACCGACGTACGATTGCCCACCACGACCTCGTAGTGGAGGATCAGATGGGTGGCGTTGGACTGCAGGAGACGAGCGACACACACACACACACATGTCGGTGCTAACGATAACATTGCCACTTTAGCTTCTACTTAATTCATGCACCACATGTACACCCATTGTCAATTTTAATTTCATTCGTACCATTTGTTTATTCCGTAAAGCGCTTTGGTCACGATGAGATAAAGACAAGGATCCCCATATAGCCTTTAGACCGTTGGGTCAAGTGGCCGGCACAGTACGTAACGCGATGGGTGTCCAGCACCACCTTCATGTGCTGATATTTGACCACACCACTCCATGTCAATTTGAGGCCGAGTCTACCTAGGGGAAGCCGACACCCACCTCCATTGCAGCTCCACAGTTGCGGCGGCCGTGCGTCTCCGACATGCTGTAATAGCCCCTGGCCGACGATTGGACCTCACGGAGGGTCCCCACACAAGAGTTGTTCTGGCCCTCGTCGGTCAAGCCACCCAGCACCACGGACGTGGCCGGGACGTGGTGCTGCTCCAGGAACTCCTGGCGGAGCATCGCGTTCACCTTGGTCGCACCGCAGATCACGTCCAGGAAGCTATCTGCAATGGTGATAGAGTGAAACGAGATGGGGGGGGGGGGGGGGGAGACACAGGCAGAGATCCCCCCCCCCCCTCATACAGCCTTGACTGTTGGGGCAAATGGAAGCGCGCACCTATGAAGGCCGACACGGCACGCGAGGGGGTGGGTGGTCAACACCACTCCCGGCTGCCTTTGTCTCACCAGTGGCGATGTTTCACACTGCACCGGGTACTCATGAGGCGACCTCAGGGAGGCCCGGGGCCGATTCAAATACTCGTCACTTGGTTTTGGCCGAGAGCAGGAAGCAAACTCGGGTGGCAGTGTTGGTAGCGCGCCGCGCTTACAGCCACACTACCGCTACATCGAACTCAGGACACCCCCCCCCCCCACACACACACACGTCTTTAGATCTCGGATGCCCAGCAACACCACCACTTCCCATCACACACGTGGGTTACTGCGCTCAGGTTTTTGCGCAGGGCGCCACGGTGGCAAGATGTTAACTCGGGAAAATGTTCGATCAATCACTAACAAGCAACTATTTTTAGCGTTGACCTTGCATCTCAAGAGTCAAGACGCAATTGGCAGCGTCGCCACATCGCGGATTGCGAGGTTGGCGGCACTCACTTGAACAGTCTTTGTCCATGAACCCTTCGGGACACTGGCAGGCAAAGGTGCCGTTGTCCTCCTGCTTGCAGAGGCCTCCGTTCTTGCAGGACGGATTGCACAGCAAGGCCACCTCGCTATCGCCTGCTGTGGGAGAGACGACGGTGATCTCGTGCACAAGACCAACAATCACCACGAAGAACACAGATCCCCTGCACAGCCCAGACAACCTGTTGGGGCACGTGCCCGTTAGAGAGTAGCACCTATGAAGGGCGGCACGGCACACGATGTGGGTTGGTGGCCCGCATCATGCCCGGCCGCCTTCGTCTCCCCGATGGCGATATTCACACCGCATCATGGTCGAGTCAACCTAGGGGAGGCCCAGGACCGAGTCGGATAATCGTAATGGGCGTTGGCGATGAGCGGGAATCGAACTCTGGGGTTGCCGGGTTCAATTGCGCAACGCGTCAACCGCTACACTACCACGCTCCCAGCCCGTGGAGCATCAAGCATTAGAACCACGCAACTCGCGTGCAGTCTTTATGTCAAGGGGGCGAGGGCCAAACTACCCGAACCTAAGGTATTATTTAAAGTCTCGTATATTTACACACACCACTACAACTTGCATTATCGAGTGCCTTTACGCAAAGGGGTAACTGGCCAAGCAGGATTTTCCCCATGCCATATTTGCAATAGCAGAGGTTCGGAAAAGAATCGATCTGAGGCACTAACGAGTAATGAATACCGATCATTTATAATTGCGCCAAAGTAAAACAATTCTCACCTATTAAAAGTAATTATTTCGTCACGAAAAAAATTCTTTAAATGCCGTAGAACAAAAACAAGCTTTTATAGGAATGCGAGATTGAGGGGATTTTAATTAACAACAGTCTCTTATTTTCCCCATTGCAGAGCATCGGGTCATCTCCCTCGTAAAATTTTAAATAAACATTTTCAAGTTCGAAACAGAGAAAGTGTTAGAATCACAAACACGCGGGGCGCACGAACCGAGCCCAGTTACGCCTGCGCTGTGGATTTCTGAATTTAGAAATCTGCGGGAGCGACCAGAGTGCTCGCGTCTGGCTCCGCCGCCAGGGACGAGTACCCGGGGGGGGGGGGGGGGGGGGGGGGGGGGGGGGGGGGGGGAGGGTGTCTCTCCAGCTTCCCCAGATATATTTTCTTATCCGGTTGGAAATGAAAAGGTTTCCAAATTTTTATTGGAACTACATTAGAACTGCAAGCCGCGGTCTATGCGAAACAAACGTGCGTTATTTTTTTGCAATGCATCAACCAAAACGAGATAACCGACAGCGTAGAGACGCCTTTGTCCAACCAGTGGACTACCCAACGGCTGGATACGCGTATTACCGTCGTCTCTAGGTTAACGTACAAAGACGCTGCGGAAAGTAAAAACCACCGCCGAAAACGTGTGCCCCTTGTCAATAAACTTAGACAATGTGGGTCACACCTAATAAGATGCACTCCAAACATTCGTTTGTAAAACACATTGGGAGAAGAAAGTATATTTATAAGCACGAGAATATGGCAAGATTTGTATTTGTACGGAGTAGACGACAGAGCAGGGAGCTTGCCAACCAAAACGACAATTTTCCGAATGCACGCGATGAATACGAGACTGGTCCCGAATAAAACAGCGGTCACGAAGCGGCAGTCATTAAAGAGCCGCAGGTTGCAAACTCGTTGCTCCAAGAGGGCGGCTCGAGAAGAAGGATTGCCACACATTTTGTTTCTTCCTACCTTCCTGTGCCCCAACTTCAGATACGAGCAGCACCACAGCCAACACCGACAGGAACGCAGCAGCCATCAGGGCAATCTAAAAGAGGAAACCACTCGTGAACATACAAAGATAGCTCCCCCATCCGAGACGCGTATCCGCACACGTGTTGCTCTCGATCCGCATATTCATCTCTCCATGAGCCCAAGTGCGAAAGCTCGTGAAGAAACGCTTTCGGACAACAACAAAACCGAAAAGTGACAATCGAAAACAACAACACCCACGACTGTATGGGCACGGTAGACGCAAACTCCGCACCCCGATGATGCTTTGCGAACTTACGTGAAAATTCATTCTCCCCGCGGACATAAATCACTAACGGACAAGACGCCAGACACCACAAAAAACCCCCACACCACAGCAAAAATCCACAAAACTAAACTCAGTGACCGAAATCACTGTGCACCACCATCCGACGATCTTCGTCCAATTTATAGAGATGGTACCGATGACGTCGCCACGGGGAGGTGGGGGGGGGTGCAGGTAAAGGTGAACGAATGCATCATTAATTCTGATTGAATGACCCAGGTGCGGTGAGTTGCTATTGTACATCCATGTAGCGGCAGCTCGCGTGTTAGATGAAGATGTTCAATTATTTAAATGAGAAAGGCATTGTTGTAGCAGGTGGAGGACGCGTGCCGATTGGAATCATTCTTCCCAAGCCGGGATTTATTAATTAGCGCAAATCCTTTATCATTGTATTGTATTGTTGCACCAAATTAATTGCCAATAAAGTCCCGTGATGCCTTGTTTGCTTGTCTCCTTCATATACAGGCTGCTTCGACTTGTTTTGAACACTTGTATAGGACTATCGTTTTTAATGGAAAAAGAACGGATAGTACACTGTAACATGATAACAAATGTATGTTAATAGCTTCAGTATCAACTTGTTCATTGTCAACACGTAGCCTGGGATCTTCTCCAGGTTGTTTCCAGAGTCCGGAGGCACATTGATTGTGGCATTGTTGCAAATTCTCAGAAGTGTTAAAACGAAAATTAAGCACTCTGTATATGTCTCAATTAGTGCCCAACATCTGTTTATATTTTGATTTATTAGAGTATAATGAATTTAAAACACTAACAATTCCAAACCGGCCCAGTGGCTCAGCAGTAGAGGGAGCGAGTTGCGATTTCAAATTCTTATTTCAAAGTCGATTCGGCTCATCATTCCTCGCTCTGGGGGTCGATAAAATTGGTACCACTTAATGGGAAAGTTAACAGTGATCGTCCGACGGATCGACTCGCCCAAGCCAGAGTAATGCGGAATTTCCACCGCTGCCTCAGGGCTGTTATACAGGAGGTGAGCTACGTTCCAACACTCCTTGAGCGGGAACTCAGATTCACGTTGGTCAATCCACTGCTGGATCAATGACTTCAAAGCACAAGGTCAATGTGAAGCCTAACTATCCTGGAGTGATTTTACCGGAGTCTATATACACGGTATAAAGAATTGATATCGTTGGCGTTTATATTAGCAGCACATTAATTGTACGGTATAGAAACAAAATCTGAATATTTATTTATATTGCAGGAGGAATCTGATGAGCTATAAAGCTCTTTTTCATAGATGTCCAGTACGGGGGGCACGGGGTCAGAACGTGACAAAAACAACAAAAAATACCAAAAAAAACCACGATAAGAGGGCAACGCATCGGAGAGGTGATTCCACGACGCAAATTCATCACGAGTGATGATAAATCCACCGCTGGATGAAGTATTAATAGTCTTTTTAAAATAACTGTTTTCTCCTACAACATCAGAGTGCAGCGCCACATTAAATACGCACTACAATGACAATAGTTTAAAGCGATTTGAAGCATGTTTTATTTTTGGGGGGGGGGGGGGGGGCAGAGCTTTATGACGTCATATTTGAGGGGGGGGGGTCTGACTTTTTGTGACGCCGTGTGAGGAAAGGGGGGAGGGGGTCAAAAATCGTCCAAAATCGCGTGACGTCATTTATGGACGATCCTTTATCGATGAGTCGCGTGCACGCGCGTGACGTCACCGTGACGCAACAAGGCCCCGCCCCCCTCCTCCCTCACCCCCCCCACCTCCCTCCCTCGCGGAAGTCCAAGATGGCCGTGTCCGCTAGCGGTGGGTTCCCTCTGCGCGTTCTCTCCTATCCCACGTAGAAAATAGAACAACAACAACAACAAACAAACTCAAGTGGCGCGGAGAGACCCGGGGATTCGTCCTCGTGGGGGGGAGGCCGAGCGAGAGGAGAGGCCGCTTGCGCGGTTAAACTGCTGCGGCGGCGGATGCCTCCGTGGCCTTGACATTTACCCCGGCGTGTGACCGGGAGTCACCGCCCCTCGGATAGATTCCCCCGCCGGGGAAGGGCCGCCTCTCGCCGCCCGATAAGCCCGGTGGCTGTCTGCTCGCTCTCGGTGTCAGATTTTCAATGGCTAATTAAACGCGACTGTAAATGCACTTGCGTGGTGGTGGTCTTGGTGATGTTGCGGTTGATTGTACATTCATTTTTATTGTTGTTGCTGTTGATATTTTTCGTAGCTCGTTAAAGAAAGGTGCTGTGGAGTGAGATTAATCGACGCATCTGATCGTGTGTCTTGTTTGTGTGTCTCTGTCGTGGGGAGCGGTGGTGTAGCGGTCAGCGCACTGCGCTACCAACCTGGCAACCCGAGTTCGATTCCCACTCGTGGCCAACACCCAGTGATAGCGATTACGTGAAACGGTCCTTGGGGAGAGACAAAGGCGGTCGGGCGTGGTGCTGGCCACCCCCCACCCCTCGTGTGCCGTGCCGGCCTTCGTGGCTGCTACTCGCTAACGGCACTTGACCTCGACAGGAATTTCCATGTGTGCCTGAAAACGGACGCAGTGCGATTGAATTGCATTTCAGGAAGAAAGTTGTCACGAATTGTCCTTTGCACGGTGTTCAATTGCAACGAATCACGTTCCGAGTGATACTGATATTGTCTAGATACTGTAGATTGGACCACTACCTCCTGCCACATTGTTATACTACCCTACGTTACGCCCGTCTCGTTTACACTGTGCTGTTCCGTCAATGCAGTCTTTTCACAGTCGTCTTTGTAAGCCTCCCGTCGTCTCCGATATCCTTGATTCTCTCTCGTTTGTCGCGTCTCCTTTGTCACTGGCTGGACTCTCACATTCTGGTCTGCTGCGATGTGAAACCTTTGTTTTAACAATGTTTCACGAGAAGGAAACGAGTGCGATACACACGGCTCGAATCGAGGAATATTCAGTTCCTTCCGCGCACCATTCAAAGCGTGCGTAGCTTGCGCGTGATTATAGATTTGCTATCGACCAATCTTGCTTTGCATATTCATGCCCGGGTTTTGCAAACGTTATGAAGTAGGTGCCGTAAAACGCCCATTGGACCACCCGTCTTGCTCATTCACGTCAGTCGTGACCGGGGCAGATTTTAACCCCCCCCCTGCCCTCTACACACCTTGAGCGTTGTGACGCTTTCCTGCAAGCTGTCACTAAATGGATTCGGGCTCACATTTTTGGCGAGAGGAGAAAGGCAGGGAACGCCCGCGGCCCTCAAGAGATATGTGGAGTGCAGAAATCTTCTCGGATGCGAATGTCGCAGGATTCGCGAGAGATGGGCGAAGGCTTGGGGGAGGGTCTTCATCCAGCGGTGGGTTGATCATGGTAGCAGCCCTTGTGCAGAGCATAGTAGAGGAAGCAATTGCAAACGATCGTGGCTAAAGAGAGTGCGTAAACGTGGTTTTCCGGTCCTGTTTCTGTCATGCACTGTGACATTCCAGCTCTGAAAAATACCTGCAGTGAATTGTTAGTTTCTAATTGGATCCGTATTTTCCACGTATATCTATGGAATGGTCATTGGCACACTAACCGTTCCCTCCACACAGTTCCATAAATTGTCAATTCGATCAAACTATTTTAAGATTGTAGTGAAAATAGCGGCCTCTAGTGACGACAGGGGCAATGAACGCTTTACATACAAAATACATAGATCTAAAAACATTACATGAGATTAGATGCATGAATTGTGAGTTTAAGAAGAGATATGAATTGATGCATCTAACATGCCATGCGGTGTGGGTAGAGAGGTCTGTAGAAGTGACAATGAGGACTGTGATGCCAGCGCCTTGTGGGGCTCTGGTACAGTATGATGTACTGCTAGCTACAAAGTTCCAAATAAAAAACACGTCATCTAATGAAGTGGTTTTGAGAGTCCAAAATATAGTTGACAAAACAAATGAACTGGATGAAAAAAACTAGGTGTGCTCGCCATGTCTTGCTGTTAATGGACCTCCTTTGGACCTCACAGGTGCGGCCGTGAAGGTGCCCAGGAATTTCTGCCTTCTGGAGGAGCTGGAGGAAGGTCAGAAGGGCGTGGGCGATGGAACCGTGAGCTGGGGCCTCGAAGACGATGAGGACATGACCATGACGAGGTGGACAGGAATGATTATTGGTCCACCTAGGGTATGTCTTCTGGTTGCTGAACGAATACATTATAAGGTTGCACTCATTAAAAAGTGCTTGCCACAAATGAACCGAGGAACATAAATCATCACGCGAACTCCGGTCATCCCCGCAGCAGCTTTTGGCGAATCATCAAAGACAGTCACTGCATCGCGCACTTTCAGATGCGCTTCCGCAGCCGTCTGGAACGCTCTTCCGATATTAGGAAGCCGCTGGAGCTATGCACATTTAAATATAGATTGAAAACTAATTTCTTTAAAACTGATTTTTCCTCACCTGAGGACGGCTGCTTGCGTTGTGGCCGAAACGTCGTGAGAATTATTTTGTTTTATTTTTATGATTGTATTACTTCCCTTCTACGTGACTTTACCGAAAGAACCAAGAAGATGAATCCCTGCAGTCACGAAAGCTTTAAATCGAAATTTAACAGATTTTTCTGTTTAGTTTTTTCTTCCCCCGCATGTCCAATTAGCATTGTTAGCAACATACGGTGTGCGAAAGAAGTTCAAAATGTTTGCACGTCACACAGCTGATCCGCTCAGACGTTCTTTAGAACTGGGTGACTGCCCATTGAGAACACCGGTCTTACATAAGGAAGTTTCTCATGAAAAAATAAGTCCATGGAAATTTTAGTGCACCGTTTTTACAAGTGTAAACAGCAGGCAGAATTAGCAAAAGTAGAGCAAAGCTGGTGCATGTGCTGCTGTTCACAACCACAAACATACCTGATAAGTTGTAGCAAAACAATGGCGGATCGAATTCCATGGTCAGATCGAGTTATGAACGGGACCGCGGTGGTGTATTTTTGTGCTTCACATGCCACATTACCCTGCAGAACAGAACCCACAAGGCTCGTGTTGTCTTCCCTGTCGTGGCTGCGTCTCCATCGCTTTGCTGTGTGCTCGCGCTTTACAGACGAGCTTCGAGAACAGAATATACAGCCTTCGTGTAGAGTGCGGACCCAAGTACCCAGACATGCCTCCCACTGTCCGATTCGTGACCAAGGTGAACCTGAGTGGCGTCAACAGCTCAAACGGAATGGTAAGTTTGCAAAAGAGCCTTCGTGGTTATGGAACCACTGATGACCTTCATCAGCGGTAGTAGCAGCAACAGATGCAGCAGAAGCAGCAACGGACAGTACATTTCATCCTGACTGTAGAATTGCACTGTGGCACAGGACTTTACGATAAAGGGTCGCCGAGGCAATCCTCATCTTTAAATGTCCTTACTGTGTTTTTTTATTGTAGGTCGATCCCCGTATGGTGCCTGTACTTTCCAAGTGGCAGAGTACCTACAGCATTCGGATAATGCTGCAGGAACTGAAGCGCCACATGATGCAGAAGGAAAACATGAAGCTCCCGCAGCCGCCCGAAGGACACACCTACATCTAGACGGTTTCACTCGAGAGTAAAGTTGTGCGGGCTCCGGTCGCGGGTTGGCACTGCTACGCTGCATGCAAGCGTGGCTGATTGTCACGTAGGTTTCCCGCACGCAAACGCGGTGCGCCGCGATGGGGGGGGGGGTCTGCTGACGTGCACACGTCTCGTTTTAAGGCATTGACAAAAGGCCTCTTGATCACCACACGCCCGCATGCGTTTTGATGCACGCCCTCCACGGAGTGGCCACTCGTTTGCACTTGAGTGAAGCGGACTAGAACTTAAATAATGCCATGCATCGCAATGCCGCCCCCCCCCCCCCCCCCACAACATTTCTGCTGCCCGGAAACTCACTAAACTATAACGATACCCACTTTTCATCGGCATTATGCTGGTTTGGCTTGTTGTGTTGCATTTGATTTGTTTGTTTTTGTTTAAACCCATCCACCACCAACCCACTACGATGGACCTGAGGGGAAAAAATTCTGCCTGTATTCCACACGGAGATGCAAATGAATTGTCAAGGGGTTTGATGGGTGTCAGTTTATGGATTGAAGTTATTTATTTTTCCAGTGGACGGCAGACGTGTCTGTACATTACAGTAACTTTGCTTGTGAGTAAAAACAACCATTTTCAAGTGGCCAGTCCAAGCCACCCATTTGTAATCACTTTTGCACATTTGGCGTTTGGAGTTGTGCAGAGCAAATGACTGTACTGTGTTAGCGTGCTGTGGACTTATAGTATCAGCGTGAAATGTTAAACCACAAGACAACCCTCCTGACCAGAGGGAAATGTCGGGGTAATTTCCACAGGTAGAGAGAGCTTGGATATGTTCTTGTTGTAATGTATTTTGACTGTGATTAAAATCCATTTGTTCCACTTAAAGTTGTGTATGAGCAGATGGCTGCTGGGATTGGTGTTTTTGTTTTGCTGTGTTTTCTTGACTCTGGTACATTTTTATGATCGTTTGAGTGATTGCACTATAACGGTAGTTAATAGGAAAGTAAATAAAAAAGTGTTAAGGGCAGCAAATGTTGACATTGTAGGCTAATGCTTAGCTGTAAAGCGCTTAGGCCATGTTTAAAATGCATTCCTATATATGATATATAATGCTGAGCATTAATATATATACTCGTGCTATTATACTCGTGTGTACACAATATTTGCATATGCTAAAAACTGCTTTAAGAAAAATTATAAAAAATATATTTGAGTGTTTTGCCAAATGAATGTAAAGTAATCGGGGCTTGCATCACACATTGGCCATGATCTGCTGGATGAAGGCCTCAATCTACCGCCTGCATATCTCATGGTCCTGCAATACAACGATTCGTCTCGCTCCTGTACTGGCGCTGGTTTCAACACAAAATTTAACTGAAACGAGTACAATCGGTGATTAAACAGTCCATTGTAACTATGGAGAACTTCTTTCGCACCTCCTGGTTCCACCAGCCCACGGGATTATTGTGTCCGTTCGTCGTGCATCCAAAAATGGGAGGGGCTGGTCACCCCGTGGTGCCCTTATAAAACTCAACGTTTAACCTACTCGCGCCGGCTTGTGCCCGCCCTCACAGTCGGGCATATTTGCGGAATACACCACGCCGCCGTTGACCCTGCAGGCCATTGACCGAGCAACCCAACGTTCCTACCAGCTCCCTCCGCAGGAATGTATGTGTACGTGTTTTCCCAACGTCGAATATAACGTGCAAAATTGTCAGTGGACATTGTTATATATATATTTATTTTACAATGTCATTAAGAATAAACGTTGAAAGCATGCCTAAAAAATGTAATAAAACTCGAGCAGAGCCATCGATTACTTAATCTGATAGCCCCAGCTCAAGATCATTCTCGTGAAGTCCCTGGTGGATGTGTGTTTGCGGGATGACAGAGCGTTGTGGTCAAGAGGGGTTATACTGGAAGGAACCACCTGGTTCTACCAGTCCACAGGGGGTTATTGTGTCCGTCCGTCCGTCGTGCATCCAAAAATGGGAGGGGTCGGGCTGGGTGGAGAGGGGAGGGTGGTGAGGGGCTGGGTGGTGAGGGTGGGGCTGGGTGGAGAGGAGCTGGTCACCCCGTGGTGCCCTTATAAAACTCAACGTTTAACCTACTCACGCCGGCTTGTGCCCGCCCTCAGTGGGCCATATTTGCGGAATACACCACGTCGCCGTTGACCCTGGCCATTGACCGAGCAACCCAACGTTCCTACCAGCTCCTTCCGCAGGAATGTGTTGTGTGTGTGTGGGGGAAACGCGACGATTGGCACCCACGACAGTTCGTGCACTCGGGTGTCGCTCTGAAAATCGCATTTCCTGCATGGGCCCGGTAAAGTTGGAGAGTTAGCGGAAAACCCCACAGCTCGACTCGAAACACAGCGAAGTGTCGGGGTCCAGACACACAACGTGGGGTGTGCGCCAAGGTAAGTAAAGGTGTGGAGGAATGTTCGGAAGCCACTGGTGCTATGCACTTCTAAATCTATAGATTGAACACTAGTTTATGGAGAAATTATTTTTTTGCGTTTGGTTCGTCTGTCCTTCCCCCGCACCTCCGATGAGCGCGGCTGGCTATGTGCGGTGCGAAAGAGGTTTAACAAACCTGTCAACCCATTATCAGTGCCTACTTTATTAGACCAATTCAAGCCTCATTGATCACCCCGTGCCCTTATGAATCTCAACGTTCATCCTACAAAGTCCCATCACAAGGGAGACACTTGTTTTAGCCCGTATCGAATCGGCAGTAACGCCGTACGGACCTGCAAACTCAATTTCCCTGCATAAGAACACGTGGTTGAACCGTATGGGTCGACCGCGATGGGTTCAACGTAACGTGTGTGCACACATGACCCTGGACCCCGCTCTGTTTGGGCTCACGCTGTGCCGCCAGGCGCCAAAGTGGTGGCCACTTCGCCCCGTGCGGGGTCAACTTCCGTCACGCGCCCTGCACATGAGGGTCGAGAGCTGGGTTCGAGTCCAAGACCTGGGTTACAGAATCTTGAGTTGCAGCCGCAACGTGATGAATCCGGGATCTCAAGTTAGGTGAGTTTTTATTGCGTCACCTCCGTCGCCAATGACGTAAGGAAAAAAACAATGAAGTGAGGCTTTTCGGTTGATTTGTATTTTTAAATCCTTTATATTAAGTTCACTTGCTTAGGACCGTGCAAATCTTTCGGTCGTTTTTTAACCCACTTCCCGTGATCCAATCGAGCTGACATTTTGCACACAGACTCGTTGTGCGTGACAATTAATTTTCGTGAAATTTTTTTCTCCAAAATTTTACACTTTTTAGGAGCAAAAAAGTATATGTAATTACCAATTGCGTAATGGTGCCAAGCAATCATCTGACCCATAGGTGGCAGCCATCTCAAGCCAGAGGACGAGAGGACTCTAGCCGCCACGCATATAAAGGATTTATAGTGAAAAACTTTGTTTCTACGGGTTAATTTTTTCATCTTAGCATGGGAAAAAAATAGTCGCCCACGCTCTTTGCAGGACCTTGATGATCCACTCTTCATCACCGCCGCGAGGAAGTCTACAATGAACATCGTCCAAGCAAGTGACGCCGCTCCCAAAAACGCGATTGAGCCGAAAGCGGGGAAACGCTACAAAGTTAACGTTGAAATAACACGAACTATTTCACGACCAACGCGCTAGCGTTTCAGGCAGCGAGGATTCTTCAGAGCCCACAAAGGCACACGCACTTGATCAAATTTGGTAATGTTACATTGTGGCGTCCCGATTGTGATATTTGATTAAAATATATCTTAATCATACTCTTAGGTTTTTTCGGTAAAGTCACGTAGGTCCCACCTGATGACGGAGACTTGTGTTGCCTCCGAAACGTCGTGATTTATTATTTTATTTCTATTATTACTTTTAGTAAAAAAAATATTTATTTTTTTACCTACGTGACTTTACCGAAAATAACTAAGAGTATGAATCCTTGCAGTCACGAAAGCTTCAAATCTAGAATATCTTAATTACGTGTATATGAGCCTTTTGTCATTCGGCTGCTGGACTGTTTCATGGCATGGCAATCACAGGGGTTGTTTGACATACTTCACCACGCTGGTCAGCGTTGTTTGTGCAGAGAGGGGTGGGCACAGGTATCACTGGCCGAGAATCGAACTCGGGTCACCTTTGGTTCAGGAGTGCAGCATGCATTTTTATTTGACCCCCTGAAAGTCAACCTGAGTGTGCAGTGGTGCAATGGGGGGGGGGGGGGGGGGGGCGGACGTGGTGTTGACGGCCAGTCCCTGCGAGTGAGTGGCTGCGTTGCAGTCTAAACAGAATTAAATACTCCGCCTGCCACACAGGGAGCGCACGTTCGGGGGCGCCTGGGAATACAATTCCACGCGACGGCAAGTCGGGGCAAGCCAGTTCTGTTTCACGAGTGGGCGACATTTCAACTCGGGAGAGGCGAATGTGGGCTTGTTCAGTCTGAAATGTCCCCCCTCTCGCAACTGTTGCTACGGCCGAAAGTGGACACACAGCCCATCCGATGGAGTACTGAGCGACCGGCGGTGGACATTTAGCGATCCACATCAATTTCCCATCTGACCCTAGGGGCCACTGGCACTGCAGCTACCCAAACACAAATATGAAATCATCCCCCCATCGTGCTGTCCAACCCAATGGTTCCTCACGAGTGAGAGTGTTCCAACGCGCAGAATGAAAGTAACATCACCACATCAGTAGGTGACAGTATGCAAAAACAAATGTATGCTTGCACAGCACTGTCAGCCACAACGAAGAGGGAGTGAGTAGGTAGGTTCGCTCGGATGGTGTGGCGGCCCTCACCCTGATGTCTTGTCGGTGAAAGTGCCCCTACAGCCCCCCTCCCCTCTGAAAATGAACCCGGACAGCGAAAAGCGTCAACGCGTGCATCGCCCTTCGCTCGCACAACGGACACCCCGTCGACGAGTTTCGGCTGTCACAGTGCCTGCACAAATTGCTCACCAACCACTGCCCCACCGCTCCTCCCACAGACACTCAGTCCATGCTTGCACCCCCATATGAAGAAGGCCGTGCCAGAACATTGCTCCCTGGGCTTGAAGGTCGCCTCTTCTTCTTTCTTCAACTTCTTCACTCTGCTGTCCGGATATGAAACTTCATCCCCCATGAACGCACTGTCGGCGACATCACCGATTCTGGTCTTCAGCCGAGCTCACTCACACACACAATCACACTCACAATCACTCAACTCTCTCTCACACACTCACACACACTCAATCACTCTCACACACTCTCAATCACTCTCACACACTCACTCACACACAATCACACACACACTCAATCACAACTCTCTCTCACTCACACACACTCAATCACTCTCACACACACTTACACTCTCACACACTAACACACTCTCACTCTCTCACACTCATTCACACCGACACTCTCACACACTCTCCATCACTCTCACACACACTCACACTGACACTCACACTCACGGGGCATCTCCACACTTCAGCACACGCCAAGTAGGGGCGCACTACCGAGTCTTGGAGCTGCAGTGAACCAATGATGATGATGCTGATTCGATGTATGAATATTCTCATATGGCTGCTGGTCACAATCGCACCCAATAGCAACACAATCAAAGCCAACCTCACCCCGACGACACGCGAAACAAACGCGACACCGGCGTTATTTAAACAAGGCAGAATTCCGTAATTTTATACAATATCCCACTTTTTTTGTACACACCTTCTTAGCATATATATATTTTTTTAAACAGTTAACCATTCCTCTCAATATTGAAAACCCTATGACGTAACTGCTTTTTATGGACATTTAGTGTTTGCGGCTTTATACAGAGCATCATGGCATTGGCTATTGCGCAAATTGTTCAATTTTAATGTCACAGCTGTCGTATTGTTATCATAATAATTATAAGGGTAACGTGTGGTCGGCAACACTATACATCAGTACACGTAGAGTCGTAGACCAAATCTGTCTTCTTACGCGGAATACAGCAGCGGAGAGAGCGCGCGCGCAGGCGTAACACGCAGACACAACAAGTGCCTTTTACATTCGGTGACTTGAGAATTTAATACCAACTCGCCCATGGCTGCCTGATACTCGGATTAATAACAACGACGACGACGATGATGATCATGACAACGACGACTGACAGGCGAGATTGCCGCGTCTCGCAAGCTGGCTTATTGCCAAAGTGCGATAGCGGGGTTTTTAAACTTTTATATCACGGCAGCTTTTGAAACTTCTGCCCCCCCCCCCCGCCGCCGCCGCGCCCCTCTAGACTTAAACGTGATGATCATGAAAATCAAAACTAATACAGCTGAGGGAGTGTGTGTGTGCTTTGCATAACTGCGCCAATATCGCCACGCGAGGACATCTGTGAGCACAAGGAACGCGCTTACAGTGGCGCTGCTGACTCCGTGTACCGATCCCCACCAGCGGACTGCATTGCAACATCGTCACCCGTCGTCAGGGATGCGGCGGGCCAAGCCGCACGATGGGCCACCGACAAGGCGCAGTGCCGACCTGCTCCGTGCCCCCCTCTCGTTCAGAGCAGATCGCCCCAAATGCCCTTCCCACCCTCCCGCAAAGCCCACCGCCCGCCACGACCACGTGCACCCAAAACATCGTCGGCGTGACCCGATTGTCGACGCGCGTCGCCGTCGTCCCTGCGACGCGGCTGTGGCACAAAGCGCGGAGGAGCACACGGCCTGGCGGGGGGGTTCCGCTTTAAGTGCTGACACACAAAAACAAAAGTAACGGCACGACGCGCGCGCGCGCACGCACACACATATATATACACAGGATGTGTCTGTGTGTGCATTCGTTTGCTGCTTTAGAGATCGAGTAATCAAATCAACCATGTCATATTATTATTTTTAAGATGTTTTGCTTAAACGCAAAAAGGATATGTTTACCGTGTCCTTCATTTGCGTTAGTGACGAAGCAATGCGTCGCTTTTTTATTTTAGATCGTTCCACATAATACGCGCATCTCTATATATATACTTCAATACTGTGCCAATATACTTTTTCTTTTCTTATTTGGCTGCAAGCTTATTGGACACAGTGGTGCATCTAGACTATGAAACATGTGGGGTGAGGGGGGGGGGAGGTGGGGGCCACACCGCTTGCATTCACTCTGGCTCACAAGTGTCGTGGTTTTTGATACTGGCTATTGGTGTCTGCACACATCCCGAGCTCGTGGTGATGGTCGCGGTGCTTAGAACGCAGCAAGGAGGGGGGGGGGGGGGGGCTGGCTGTGGCGGGCCACGCGGCTCTCGGGCAGGGCTTCACTTCAAGCCGGGTTCTGTCCGCGTGAGCGGCGACCCAGGGAAAGCCGAACCCTCAGCGTAGCGACGCGACGTTCCCGTTACTCGCCGTGGCCGAGGATGCTGCCCTGTCGCCGTGCTGCCCGCTCCGGTCTACCGGGCGGCATGGAAATAGTTCGGCGAGAAATTAAGCTCCGGGAGTTGGCGTGGAGACGAGTAATACTCCCCCCCCCCGCTTTTACCGGCACAAATAAGCTGAGCCAGCGGTGAAGGGGGGGGGGGGGCCCTCAATGGTACGTGTTTTTATTTTTCCCCCACTGGCCAATTTTGTTAACGCCAAGCCGGAAACAAATCGTCGCAACGATGACCCCACAAGACATCCGCATCTGGCTCGGGGCAAAGCAGGCCCAGGGGTGGCGGGGTGGCGGGGTGAAGGTGGGGGGTGGAGGGGGGGGGGAGGCTAACGACGCGATAATTGCACGCGGTCGCATCGTCCGCTTGCGTCTCCACTAGTTACATTGCACCCAAAGTCGGCAGCACGGCTCGGCTTCTTCAGTGGGGAAAAATGTAAAAAAAAATGTCTCCCCCCCCCCCGTGCTCACGCTTGAACCTCTTCGGCCGCCAAGGTGTACGTCTGTCCCTCCACTCTCCTCCGTTGCATCGCAGGGACGACACCGCCACGCCCCCCACCCCTCCACAGGGACGAACAACAACGCCGTCGCATCGAGTAGCTGCGTTTGGGGATTTCTAAGTAGTCCGTTGCACCGAAGTCGGAGCGGTCGCACCGCGCCCGATGCGGGCGACCGCACCTCCACGGAAAGCATGTGCTTGCGGGACAGAGCGTACAAAAAAAACATCGGCAACAAAAACGGGAAATGCAACTGAAGAACAAACAAAAAAACCCATAAGATCAACCGTCAATACGCATAGCCCTTTGCTTTGTGGGGTGGGGGGGGTGGTGGCTGCTGCTTATTCTCAAAACCATTCAGCGAAATAAAGCGCGAGAGTTCTCTGTAGTGATCGGTGAGCGCGAGCGGCGGTGGCGGCGGCGATGGTGCGAGCACGTGCTGGGTGCTGGCGGCGGGAGTGGTCCGCGGGAGTGGTCCTCGGGGGCGGAGTCTCGGTTCGCGTGGCGCCCCCCCCCCCCCCCCCACACTTCCAGGCGTCGGTGTCACGGCGCCAGCCCGCGTCGCGTCCCTCTGCACGCGTCGCTCCGGCGCGCGTTTGGTATCGGTTTCGTGTGAACGTTTCGAGCGATCATCGTTTTTTCTGTGCAGGCTTGCCGCTGTTGTTGTTGGTTGTCGAGCCGTTAATTTTTTTCATCTGTCAAACTTTTTGTTTAATCCGCAAAACTGCACTTAACGTGATGCGCGGGTACGTGCGCATAGGCATGCGCGTACACACAGGCACAACTCGCCACTTTGACATATATTGGTTGCTCTACCTGCTGCGAACTTTGCGACGACACACATCTTTGTAGTTTTGAAGTTCCGTAATAATATAGTAAACGATTATAAAAAAAAATGGGACCATTTCTCCTTTCGATCGCAATGTCCAGCCATAATCTTCGTGTTACCGTTGTTGTTGTTGTTGTTGGGTTGTTTTTGAAGACAGCCCCAGTCGACAGATTTGTCATCTCTACCCTGCAGTGAACAAGAGCAAGCCCGGCCAATTCAGTGTCGCCGACCCAAAAGTCCACCGGGACAAAAAACCCTTCGTGTGTACACAGCAGCGTCGTACACCGTGGGAGGTGAAATCTCGACACCAACCCACGACAAAAATCATCACGCCCGTGGCAAAGATGACGCTTCGCAGCCTTTTTGATTAGACATGCAGAAAATCTGTCCGAGCAGAAAAATTGGACGGGCGACGCAACGTAATTTGGAAATGCGGATTTGAAACGGTGAAGTTCCCAGTCCACGTCGCAACGATTTCTACTCCTGCGGTTTCTCGTCGCAAATCGTTTCCTGTGAGTAATCAACAATCAGGAAAGTGTGACGCAGACATCTTGCGGTGCCCCGTTCTTCTGAGCAGCTAAGAAATGGCACCCCCCACAGCCGGAAACTGGCTTCGACGTCCATCACCTTCACTGTCCCAAGACAATGTGCTCATGTCTGCAACGACAAAACTGAAATAATAAAGGGCTGAAAAAGTGAGTGTTCGTTAATGGACGGGGCATTGTTCAGAGCGTTCCCCGCTGTTCACGCGTTCCGCTGTAGTCGAAGCAACTATTGGTTTAGTCTTCTCGTTTTTTTTTTTTTGGCCGAACAGCAAAACGGGCGCAACCGAGCCAGTCGAACTCGCCAAGTTACTCCTCTTCCAATTCGTTCTCGGCGATTGTTTACAGCCGTCAATTTTTTTTGTAACTTTTAATTTTTTTTTTGTCGTCGTTTACCGTTGCCGCCGCCGCCATTCGAAAACATTTTCTTTTTGCGCGTAGGATCCCCGTTCGGTTCGTTCGACCAATCAGAGCAGCTCGTACTGGCGCAGGTGCATGCGCTGGATGATGTCGCGGCAGTCCTTGAAGACGCGCCCGATGTTCTCCGTGTCGACGGCGCACGTGAAGTGCGGGTAGCAGTAGTGGCGGCCGTCATCGCTTGCCGTGCTGATGCGCTGCGTGGGCAAAGAAAAGCCACAGGGCGTCAGCAAATGAGCACGCGAACAAAACAGACGCACGCGAATCGCTTCGACGGCGAGTGGTCGCTTAACGCGCGGCGGCGTGTTCATGTTGCAACCGCACGATGCGGAACGCGCACTCCGTTGTAACGCTAAATGCGCCACGCGCTGTATCACGCCAAGTGCGCCGTTATGACGCGGGCGAAGACTAACTACTTTCTTGAGCTGCACGGCTGAGTGGTAGGATACAGTACGCGGAACGATGAGGCAACGCGCCGGTGTACCCTCAGTTATTTGTCCCGCCATTTCACTGCGCTTGTGCGTTCACCGTATCTCGTCAAATTTTACCGTCAGAATTATTTATGGGGAAACTCGTTTCCGCTTTACGCGTTTTTCACTTCACGCGGCACTTTGCAGGAACGCATCTACCGCGTTAAATGAGGACTTACTATTCTGGATCGTTGACACAGCATGGGGGAGTGCCTTCATCCAGCAGTGGATTGACAAAGGCCTGTACATCGTTATTTATTGTTATAACTATGTGGGGTGGGTGAAGTGGTGGGCGAAGTGGTGGCACGGTGGTTGGTGCGCACTGCATTGTAAACCCGACAAAAGCCGAGTTGGATTCCCAGCTCCGGCTCGCATCAGTGGCGAGCAATACCTAAACGAGTCCTTCACCAACCCGCACTAACCAGCGTGGTAAAGTATGGCAGATTACTTTTAGTAATTCGGTCAGAAGGCAAAATTTTAGTCGACGTTTAAAAAACAGCAACAGAGGCTCGACATTATAAATTTGAACGCACTGCGCCGCGCCGGTGTGGGTGCGCTTGAGGCACCGCTGACGCCCGTTAGTTCGGACTGCAGGGGGGGGGGGGGCACGTACCAGGAACTCGTCCCGGATGAAATACTTCGCTCGCGTCACTTGCGGATCTTCGCCCAATTCAGGGCTCACTGATTCAGGGGGAGATGGACAATAACAACAAAACCTTGATTATTATTTACGACCGTATTCCCTGTCTTATTGTTGTTTTCCATGTCCTTCAACCCGCACCTACGATTAGCACGGTTGCCCATGTACGGTGCAAAAGAAGTTCAACATACACACATACAAAGTACCGCCAAGATCCAAACAAACACATGGGAAAGCCTTTATCCAACAGTGAATTGACCACACGCAGCACCATACGTACTTGTAGCCTATACCGTTGCCGATGATGAGATCACTGGGTGGTTATATGGCTCGTTATATACCTTCAAATGTCACGGTACTTTGTGTACTAGTAACAGTACAACTGTGCTCTTGGCATCACGCCATTAGATTATGAAAGCTCTGTTCAGAATTCGCAGAAACACAGTGCACCACTCTGTGTTTAGCGAGAACTGCTGCTGGAATGACGTTACAGATCTACAGCCATTCCTCGTTACACCGCAACTCAAAGTACGGAATTTCGCTGGAGCGTAACTTATGCATTGGGGAACGAATTCAATGCAAATCTGGCTGCCGCCTGATGATGCCGGTTGTAAGTACTGGCGAAACGTCATACTCAGATTGTAAATTTTGTGGATTTGCTCTCCAACACACCGGTGTGCTGTACTCGTAATGAATTGCCATGTTCTGTTAACATGACAAACCTTACTAATTGGCTGTGTCGGGTGGTAGTGGGTTTAACGACACAATAAAACCTGTATTATGGGAAAATAGGATTCCATGCACGGAATTTCGAGACAACTTTTCAGTAACCTACCCGTTACGTATATCAAGGGATGTGCCTGCACATTCCTTATGGAGGTCCCTTCAATTGGAGGTCCCTTCAATTGCTTCCTATCGTCACTAGGTGTCGCTGCACCTCCACACATGCCTTGCTAGAAGAGGCGTTGTCAAGCAGCAATCAAACTGACAATTTGTTCGATCTCTGCGCTGGAATTTAATTAAATTTCGTACAATATAAGAATAGATTTTACCCTTTCTGGCAATAAAACACGTGTTAAGATGTTAAAACACTCAACAGAACCCTTTTGCAAGGAAGCATGTCTGCATTAATCACACATACTTGTGAACATGCAAACAAAAAAATGATCTGACAGTATATGCATTGTCTTTGAAACTTTTGAGCCTAGTCTCAAACAGTGTCAGACCCATGATATGTGCAGTTTGTATGTCAACCTTCTTTCGCACCGTACGTAGCCAACCGTGCTAATCGGAAGTGAGAAATTTAAAGTGAAAAACCTAAATTATTATAATTTCAACTTTGTAACGCGCCACGTGGCATTCACTCACTCTCAGAGAGAGAGAGACAGACAATGACTCGGAGGAGGTCCGAGGAGGATCCACGGACAAGCGGAGAAAGCAGCAGGCCGAGCAGTGAACCGATGCCATCAATTTCCCAAGCTCTGCAAGTCCTTTGTCTCCCACTAAATATAAAAACATGTTTTCGGATCATTAATGAGTGTTTTAAATGAGGGAGGCAGGAAACCGGAGGAGCCAGAAAAAAACCTATGGGTGCCAAGGGGGGGAAACACAAACATTCCATACAGATGGGACAAAATTATTTGAGTCCGCACTTTGGTGTACCGCCTTCTCCTGGCGAGCCCGGGTCCACGGCAACCTCGTCGACGCTCACGAGAAGGGAGTTTCACAGAACATCTGTGCGGTGATTCACCAACCCCTGACCTCCACGGTGCTGGACTAGAGGCGTGTGTGCCACAGCTGCCCGGCTAACTATGCTGTCATTGTTGAATAGGTTGTGAAAAGCCAATGGCAACGCTTATATCTAACAAGAGTAACTCGCCATACGTAAGAAACTTGCTTAATCATGTACGGCCGAAAAACCCGGATTTGAACGCTTCATCTATAAAAAAACTATAAACTATTTTTTATTTTAGCAGGTGAGGCCCACTGAACTATATAGCTCTTTTTCAGAAGCGACCTGGCCACAAACGATAGCTCGATGAAGTGGCTTATCACGTGGAAATTGATAGCAGTAGCCAAATACTCTACATGCACGTTTCTAAATGTGGAAAAAAAACCAGAGGACCCGGGGAAAAATCCACGCGACCACGAGGAAACCAAACATGCAAACTCCAAATATACAACAGGCGTCGGGGTCAGGATCGAACTCGCAACCTCCTGTATACCAGGCGAGGTCGTAAACATCTCGCCAGCTTGGCGCTCTAAGCTGTCCCCCGGCTCGGAGTCTGACAAGCGCCCCCAGATCCACGTCCGAGGGAAATTTCAACCGTAAACCAAGTTCAGCGGGTACCAGTGTCGTGTGGCCCTTGTGTGTACCTTCGGCTGGCGTGGTGTACCGCGCAAACTCTGGAAAGTACTTCTCGATTCGCGACTTTCCCGCCAGCACCTTCTCCGCCAGGAGGTCCTGCTTGTTGAGGAAGAGGATGATCGAGATGGTTCGGAGCCACCTGCAGAAAAAGGGTGCAGGAGGACACGGCAGCACCCGTGGGGGCGGGGGTCAGAGGCCATAGTGCACGTCGAGTCAATGTTACCCGTGCAAAAGCCGAATTTCTCTCGGGACTGATCCGACAACCGCTGATTTGAACCGAGGAATTAACAGCACGAGTCTGCGTGGACGCGTATGCACTTTGCTGCAAATGTATCCGCGTTTATTGTCGTCATCATCGGGCCACGCAACGCCGACTGCCGGATGAAGGCCTCCCAAACTCGGCCTTTACGGTGATGCGTGTTGAACTTCTTTCGCTCCGTACGTAGCCAGCCGTGCTAATCGGAGGTGTGCGGGGAAAACGACGCAGCGGTCCCATCTCGCTCCTGCACACGAGCCGATTTCATCGCTCCATCTCCACACGGTGGGCGTGTCCCGTCACCCTACATCCATCGCTAGTCTCGCTCACCAGCCACCACCTGCCCCGGCTCACTCACTCAAGTGTCAATACGATGCCTCTAATTTACATTTGTTCACCAATCTGTGCTCTCGTTTGCCTCTGCGAAGGGGAATTCCATGCCAGCACCTCCCCATGCTCCTTTGCACACTTTCAGTTCTCACTCCGTTGTCTTCGTCAGTGAGCGCACGCGTACGGAATGCTAAATGCGATTCTGGGATGGAGCAGTCGCGCAAGGGTTTGTGCGCTGCCCTCTGAACCCGACATTCTGGAGTTCGATTCCTGGCCATGGCTAATAGAAGTGGCGAGTGGTATCGGAACCGACGCTGGCCCCTCCACCCTTCACCAAATGACCAGCATGGTGAAGTATGGTCAAACACCCCCCGACTGACGCAATGCGGGGAGGCTTTCACCCAGAAGTAAATTGACAAGGGCTGTTAATAATTATTTAAAATATAATATGGTATATATTTTTTCTGATATGCAACGGGCAGTAAAAACTTTTCAAAGGTGCCCGATAATTGATATGCAGTGCATTAGCCAAATGGTCAAATAACCGCACTGCCTCGACACATTACGGCTGAGAACTTCACAAACACAATTTGCGCGCGCACACGCAGCATTTCATAAAATGTGCCCCGACTAACTGTTAAAAAAGAAAACGACAGCTAAGGTCAAATACAAACGCTGTCGGCCAGATTCGCATCTTGACGAAACCGACGAAACACATCGGGGCTCTGCAGTACGCGCCCCACTATTGGCTGGCCACGAACACAAAACCCCACGAATTTCTACCACTGCCTCTGAAGAAGAGAGGGAGGAAAAAAAACACCGAGACGGACGTTCGCCAACCCCGTGGACTTGGCCCGACGTGCAACTCCGGCGCCGCCGCACGCGCACACGAGGTCTTGCCGCTGGCAGAAAGGCCCCAGCCCCCCCCTCCCCCCCAACCTCTCCGCGGTGGGCGCGGGGTCCTGCTGGTGACGATCGGCTTGCCGAGTCCACCACCGGCGTTACCTGTTGTTCCAAATACTCTTGAACAGGTTGATGGCTTCCTTGAGGCGGTTCGTGGTGTTGTCTTCGCGCAGAACCATGTTGTAGCTGCTGCACGCGACTACGAATATGATCGCTGTAACGTCTATCGCGCGGGGGTCGCGTGGAGTGCGGTGACGGTGGGGGGGGGGGGGGGCGGGGGGACACCACGAGCACGAGAGGACGCGTGCATGGGGGACGGGGGGTTTTGGTTGCGTTACGACGCAGCGCGCGATTTAAATACGGCACAGGCAAAAGCAAGCGGTGGCGATGATGGAGGCGGCAGCAGCAGGGAGGCGCGGCGGGCGGCGGAAGAGTTCACAACGGGACGTCGCACGTGGAGGAGTACACGGTGGACACAGCGGGGTGTGACGCGCGAGTGGTGGAGTACACGGTGGACACAGGGGGGTGTGACGCGCGAGTGGTGGAGTACACGGTGGACACAGGGGGGTGTGACGCGCGAGTGGTGGAGGAACGGCAAATACGTCGATGGATGATGAACCGATCGAAAATAACGCCGGGCGACGGAAACACGGGAAACAGAGTGAATGGCAACAAATGAGGATGGGACGTGTGAGAGAAATAAGAGTGTGGAGGAGTGGAATAAGGGAGTGTTTTGGTGGTGGTGAAGGCGGCATAAAAACGAGGTGTTTTTTTGGAGGGGGGCGGGGGGGAAGATAAGGGGGGCAACAGAGAGAGAGAGATAAACAGAGTTAGTGTCAGCGGAAGGACAGGGGGGGGGGGGAAGCACAGTTCAGTTACCTGTTGTTCCAGATATTGCAGAAGAGGTCAAGGGCCTCTTTTAGCCTGTTAACACTGGGGTCCTCGCGCAGTGCCATGTTATAGCCACTGCAAGCCACCACAAATATGATGGCTGTGACATCTGCATGGAGGGGGAAATGGGGATGAAAGGGGGGGGGAGGGTTGGTGTTGAAAGGAAATGGAACCTTCTGAACGCATGCTCATCTCAAAAAGACACACCAGGAACAGCGCCCATCAACTTATGGCACTTTGATGACCAACTTGTCTGTCCACTGGGTGCGCAAAGTTGATAATGACAAGGCGTATGCAATCTACAGCCAATGGCCAAATCAATCGGGATCGCACCGGTTTAGATCTTGGAAGCTAATCAGGATATGAATATGGATAGTGCTTTGGATGGGTGACCGACATGCACCATAGGTTTTCTATAGGCTGTGGGGGTACGTAGTGGCCAGCAGAGGGGGCAATGCAGTAAATCCCATTGTTGTACCATACTTCTATGCTTCCTCGTCTGTGCACCCTGCCTTCGCCAAACACAATTAGAAACTTTGGTCAAACAACGCCAATGACCCCTGCACATTGTGGGGTAGCCTTCATCCAGCAGAGGAACAAACAAAAGGGACTGTACAATCTGCTCCCTGCCACCTCCCCACCCGGCACAGTCTTATATTGTCAATCCACTGCTGAAGAATGGACTACCAAAGCCATGGTAGTCATGGGGGTTGCGGTTTGACCAGATTTCACCACACCGGTCGGTGTCCAGTAGTGATGGAGTAATTGCTCGGTTATCATTCATTACGGTTTGAGAAAGCCGTGTTCGCGAGTGGAATCTCACCACTGAATTAAATATATATTTTTAAATTTGCCTGAATATTTACAAATGTAAAAACGATTATGGGCCAAATGGATGTATGCGGACAAAAAACAAATTCACAAATTTTACCGTCCGTATTTGTTTCAATGTACTTTGTGGGTATGCAATGATCCACAGATTAAGATCTAAATTTCTTATGCTCACAATACGTACACTAAATTGTCCGAGCAATAATTAATTACTTTCTAACATGTATATTTCAAATATAATAGTCTCACTCAACTTCCTGCAGGCACAAAAATGTATGAAATCGAATCATGATCCCTAACAGTGACTATTCAATCAGAGAGCTTTGCACGTGCGTGTACACGAAAAAGCCGTTAGCATTATAACCTTTCAACTATTCTCAAAGAAATGGTCATCTTCCTACGATTCACAATACGTTGCGGACACATGAAATGTGCATGCATGCATGTATGGAGTGTAACAATTTACACATTGACTCTTTTCCCCAATTCCATACTGATTGTGCTATCGACGTCACGTCGCGAGCGGAGCGTCCATTATTTTTATTTTGCAGTTAGGTTTGTTTGTCCTTCTCCCGCACCTCCGATTAGCATGGTTGGCTACGTATGGTGCGAAAGAAGTTCAACGTACATACGTGCATTCGGAACTCTCACGCAGCGGCGGCTGCATCACCCCGCGAGTTAAGAGAATGGTCCGCAGAAAAAGATATCGCAGAACTAAGTCCGAGATCTCTTTAATAAATCAGCTATTTTATCCAAAACATTAGGAGGCACTGCACTTGCCCCGCGCCAAATGTTTTATCGCTTCGGCCCCCCGAAGCTAAAAGACTGGTAAGGGCGTTCGCTAGGCATGCAATAATGCGCCGCCGATTCATCCGCTCAAATTGATTCGCATCACTTGGGTCTTGGACGCCGTATACAATTGGGGTGTTAACACTTACAATCCCGAAAGGAACTTTAGAATAGTTTTGCTCGAGTAGCCACGAGCGGAGGGTTGTCTTACCGTTGAAACACTGGATCCACTTTCTCCTCTCGTCCCGTTGACCTCCCACATCAAACATGCTGCGGAGACAGAGTTCAG